>NC_139004.1:99465194-100065194 GCF_964374135.1 Grampus griseus | reverse complement strand
ACCGGACATATTTTTACAGTTATTTTTCTTACTGTGCTCGCCTGTTTACTGTCATAGAATCATTACATGTCAGTGCTGGATAGGACATATGAAATAATGGGAATAATCATAATAGCTAGCACTTTTCGAATACTTACTATGTGTCACTGTGCTAATGTATTTTTTTAAATAGATTTTATTTTTTGACACAGTTTTAGGTTCACAGCAAAATTAAGCAGAAGTTACAGAGATTTCCCACATATTCCCTGCCCACCCCCAACCTCCACCGTATCAACATCCCCCACCAGAGTGGTACATTTGTTACAACCGATAAACCTGTATTGACACATCATTATCACCCAAAGTCCATAGTTCATGTTAGGGTTCACTCTTGGGGTTGTACAATCTATGCGTTTTGACAAATGTATAATGACGTGTATCCACCATTATAGTGTAATATAAAGTATTTTCACTACCCTAAAGATCCTCTGTGCCCTGCAGATTCAGCTCCTTCTCCCCCTTTCCCCAGCAACCACTGATCCTTTTACTGTCTCCATGGTTTTGCCTTTTTCAGAACGTCATATGGTTGGAATCATACAATGTATAGCCTTTTCAGGTTGGCTTCTTTCACTTAGTAATAAGCATTTAAGGTTCCTCCATGTCTTTTCAAGGCTTGACAGTTCATTCCTTTCGAACACTGAAAAATATTCCATTGTCTTGACGTACTACAGTTTATTTACCCATTCACTTACTGAAGGACATCTTAGTCGCTTCCAAGGTTTGGCAGTTAAGAGTAAAGCTGCTATAAATATCTGTATGCAGTTTGTTTCATGAACGTAAATTTTCATCTCCTTTGGGTAAATACCAAGGAGCACAATTATTGGATTGTTTGGTAAGAGTATGTTTAGGTTTGTAAAAAACCACCAAACTTCTTCCAAAGTGGCTGTATCATTTTGCATGCCCACCAGCGATAAAAAGGGAGCTCTTGCTGCTTCACATCCTCAAGAGTGGTACTGTCAGTGTTACAGATTCTGGCCATTCTAATAGGTGTGCAGTGGTATCTCATTGTTTTAATTTGCATTTCCCTAATGACAGATGATGTGGAACATCTTTTCATATGCTTATTTGCCACCTGTATATTTTCTTTGATGAGGTGTCTGTTTGGATCTTCTGCTCATTTTTTAATCAGTTGTTCATTTTCTTATTGTTGAGTTGTAAGAGTTCTTTGTATATTTTGGGTATGTCTTTTGCAAATATTTTCTCCCAGTCTGTGGCTTGTTTTCTCACTTTCCTGACTGTGTCTTTCACAGATCAGAAGTTTTTAATTTTAATGAAGTTCCGTTTATCAATTATTTCTTTCATGGTGCTATGGTCTGAAGGTTTGTGTCCCCTCAAAATTTATATGTTGAAATCCTAACCCCTAAAGATGATGATATTAGGAGGTGGGGCCTGTAAGAGGTTTTTAAATCCCTCAGGAATGGGATTAGTACCTCATAAAAGAGGCTCCAGGGAGATTTCTCAGCCCCTTCTACCGTGTGAGGATACAAGATGTCTGAAACCCAGAAGAGGGTTCTCACCTAACAATGCCAACACTACAACCTTGGACTTCCAGCTTCCAGATCTGGGAGAAATAAATTTCTGCTGTTTATAAGCTAACCAGTCTGTGGTACATTGTTATAGCAGGCTGAATGGACTAAGACATATAGGTCATGCTTTTGTGTTGTATCTAAAAACTTATCACAATACCCAGGGTTGTCTAGATTTTCTCCTATGTTATCTTCTAGGAGTTTCAAGTTTTGTCTTTTATACTTAGGCCTATGATACATTTTGAGTTCATTTCTGTAAAGGGTATAAAGTCTGTATTTAGATTCATTTTTCGCATATGAATGTCCAGTTGTCCCAGAACCATTTGTTGAAAAGATTGCTTTTCTCCATTGCATTGAATTTGCTCTTTTGTCAAAGAAAAGTTGATTATATTTATATGGATCTATTTCTGGGTGCTGTATTCTGTTCCATTCATCTATTTGTCCACTCTTTCACCAATACCACTCCATCTTAATTACTATAGCTTTATAGTGAGGCTTAAAGTCAGATAGTGTCTGTTCTCTAAGCTCTTCTTCAATATTGTGTTGACTCTTCTGGGTCTTTGTCTCTCTGTATAAACTTAAAAAAATTTTATTTATTTATTTATTTTTGGCTGCATTGGGTCTTCATTGCTGTGCGTGGGCTTTCTCTAGTTGCAACAAGCAGGGGCTACTCTTCGTTGCAGCGTGTGGGCCTCTCATTGCTGTGGCTTCTCTTGCTGCGGAGCCTGGGCTCTAGGCACGCGGGCTTCAGTAGCTGTGGCACACAGGCTCAGTAGTTGTGACTCGCGGTCTCTAGAGCACAGGCTCAGTAGTTGTGGCGCGTGGGCTTAGATGCTCTGCGGCATGTGGGATCTTCCTGGACCAGGGATTGAACCCGTGTCCCCTGCATTGGCAGGAGGATTCTTAACCACTATGCCACCAGGGAGGTCCCTTTCTGTGCTTTAATGTGAATACTTTCTGCTGCATGTCTTTTAGTTCACTAATCCTCTGTTCTTCTGTTTCTAACCTGCTATAAATCCCATCAAATGAATTCTTTTTTAACAATAACTTCATTAGGGTATACTATATATGCAATAACCACTGTGCCACCAGGGAGGTCCCACTACTCTCTTTTTGAGAAACAGCCTTTGGCTTGCTACAGAGCCTTAACAGAGACTGAACTCTTAACCATGAGCCATCAAGTTACCATGTGACTGGAGCTGCCCATCACGAATGAGCTGGGTGTTGTCTGATCCACAAGCTATAAAGTTGTGCATGCCCAGCTGCGCTCCATTTTCAGTGAAGTGGCATGTATGAGACTGGGCTTGAATGAGCACACATAAGGCACAAGTAAATTGTGTGAAGAAGTGGCCCACATGCCCACGGCCACTGCTCCTGCTGCACTGTCTTCTCCCTCTCAGCCCACACCTACAGTCTCATGGGGCATCCTCTATGACCAGCAGACTGGGGAAGAGAAAATTCAGTCGTGGTTTACAGCCTGGTTTACACAGGTCCCGTACAATATGCAGGCTCGGTGAAAACAGACTGCTGCAGCGCTGCAGCCCCTTTCTGGGATACCCTTGAAGAATAACAGTGAAGGAATAGCCTACCTTTTGGCAAAACCTCAAGCAGTGCACCTGGTTGCTCATTTTGCCTGGAAGGAGAAATGGCCAGAAGCTCTGCTAGTCTAGAGGTCTTAGTTCCAAAGGGAAAAATGTTTCCATCAGGAGACACAAAAATGTTTGTTAAATTGGAAGTTGAGGTTGTCATTTGGTCTTTTGGGGAATCTCATGCTTCTCAATCAACAGGCAAAGATTTGATTGCTGCTGCACAACGGAGATGTATTAATAATACAGTTAACTTTATAGCACAGTACTAAGTTACAGGATGTCAAAAGCAGAAAGGGAATATCACCCAAGAAGTTTGCATCCTCTTTTGTTTTTTAATTTATTTTATTTATTTACTTTTGGCTGTGTTGGGTCTTCGTTGCTGCGTGCAGGCTTTCTCTAGTTGCAGCAAGAGCAGGTGCTGCTCTTCATTGCGTTGTGCGGGCTTCTCATTGCAGTGGCATCTCTTGCTGCAGAGCACGGGCTCTAGCTGTGCAGGCTTCAGTAGTTGTGGCATGAGAGCTCAGTAGTTGTGGCTTGTGGGCTCTAGAGCACAGGCTCAGTAGTTGTGGCACACGGGCTTAGTTGCTCCATGGCATGTGGGACCTTCCCGGACCAGGGCTCGAACCTGTGTCCCCTGCGTTGGCAGGCGGAGTTTTAACCACTGCACCACCAGGAAAGTGCTGCATCCTCTTTTGTGGAAAGTGTTATATGTGTTTTGGTTGTATGCAGGTTAATTGTGTCATGTTAGGTGGAAGTATGACTTTGTTATTATCTTTATTTGGAGCTTAAGTATAGTTAAGGATATGTGTAGGAATGTGGTTGCTGGGTCATCAATCTTTTTAATTCTAGCTACTGTAATGAGGGTGTAGAGGCATCTCCTTGTGGTTTTAGTTTGCAAATCCCTGGATGACAAAAGATACTGAACGTCTTTTTGTTGCTTATTGGCCACTTAAAGAAAATATTTATTTATTTAGGCTGCGCCGGGTCTTAGTTGCAGCATGCGGGATCTTCACTGCGGCACGTGGGCTTCTTAGTTGCGGCATGTGGACTCTTACTTGCGGCATGCATGTTGGATCTAGTTCCCCGACCAGGATCAAACCCAGGTCCCCTGCATTGGGAGCTTGGAGTCTTACCCACTGGACCACCAGGGAAGTCCCTTACTTGCCATTTTTATATCTTCTTCAGTGAAGTGTTTATTAAAATCTTTTGCCCATTGTTTTTTGGGTTGTCTTACTATTCACTTATAAGAGTTCTTTATATATTCTGGATTCAAGTTTTTTTGTCAAATATATTGTACTCCAAATCCCCCCTGCCATCTATGGCTTGCCTTTTCATTTTCTTTATGGTGTCTTTCAAAGAACAAAAGTTTAAAATTTTGATTAAGTTCAACTTATGAATCATTTCTTTTATGGTTCATGCTTTCTGTGTCCTAAGAAATATTTGCCTATGTCATAATCACAAAGACTTTTTTCTGTATGTTTTTATCTAGAAATTTACTTAATAGTTTTAGCTTTTACATTTATCGTCCATTCTGAGTTACTTTCCTCAACGGCCTTCTTCAAGAGCTCCTGAGATCTACAGATACATCCCCACCAACCTCAAATCTAACAGTCAACCTTGCCACCTCCTTGGCCTCAATCTTAATCAATCTATCAAGTCCTGTCCATTAACTCCCTAAAAAGGACTCTTCTCTACCACCAGTCTACCTTGCTTTGACTGTTAAGGCAGCCTCCTAACTGGTCCCCTGCCCCAACTCACACTCCACTCCACATTCAGTGGCCCATTCCGGCCACGCCAAGCTCTCATCCCTTGGACATAATTAAGTCCCTCCAAGTCAGCCTTCAGATTCCAGCTGGAAAATCCTTGCCTGAATCAATCTCCTTCCTTCCTCCCCCTAATACAGGCTCTCTTACCACCATGCACCTCTCAGAAGAGATTTTACTATTTGCAAATTTTAATTTTTTTGTGATCCTCCCTTTAACGTTTTCCTTCTCCACGGGTTCTAACTTCATGACTCTTTATCCCCACGTTGTACTTCCAGTAACTCATACAGGGCCTAGCACACGGAAGGAGCCTCAATACATAAGTGATGAACGAATAAATGAATTAGGAAAATGCAGTAATAAAGGGGTAGGCTGATAGCTGCTTGTGTTCCCTTGAGTGGTAAAAGCGGACGTGAAATAGTAATAAGCCCCTGCCAGCAGCGGCCGAAAACCTGCTGGATCCGAGGAGGAAAGAAGGCCTTACGATTGAAGGTAAGCAGAACAGGTGAGGGACCCGGAGCGGCGGTCAGAAATCCGCTCACACCTGAGCTGCCGTGGCCCTTCGCTCTCAGAAATCGGGGCCAGGCCAGAGGAACTCGGTTCCCATAGCTTTAGGCGGTGAAGAGCTAACCTGCAGCGAAACAGCCCAGGCCCCCGGCACCGCGTGGGTGGGCGGGGCCACGTCTTTCGGGGCCGTGCCCCCCCTGCAGCGTGCGCGCGCCCGCCGCCGCCTCGCGCGTGCGTCGCCTGCCGGGGGCGGAGGTTGTGGGTGGTGGCGGCGGGCGCGCGCGCTCTCGCCTCCTCGCGCCGGTTCGCGCTCCCGTGCTGGGACTGAGGAGGCTGTGGCGACTGCGGCGGCTGCGGAGGCGGCGGCTGAGGCGGCTGAGGCGGCGCGGGGGGAGGGCCGGGAGGGGGGTGGTTGGGGGGGGATGGACCGGGCTCGGCGGCCGCAGCGGCAGGAGCCGGTGCTTGAGCGCGAGCGACGGCGCTGGCGGAGACGCCGGCTGCTCCTCCCCTCCCCGCCGGTGAGTGAGTGCCCCCGCCTCCGACGCTGGCGGCGGCCGCGGCCCCTCAACGGCTCCTGTGGCCCGGGAGGGGAGAGTTGTGAGGGGAGCGTGGCCGGGCGGCGCCGCCGACGCGGCCCGGGCCTCCCGCTTGCGGCCTGGGGCGGGTGGGACCCTTGGTCGCCACCGTTCGGGGCTGAAGCCCTGGGCCTAGGGCTCAACCCCCAGCATCCCTCCGGGCCTCTTTCCTGTCCTGGCCCGTTCCGCTGTCATTTTGACCCTGGGGTTTCTCTCCCCTCCCCTTCGCCTCGCCCCCTTCCCAGCACCCCATCCAGGGCCGCGGGGAGGGAGGGACGTGTGAGGAGGTGGGCCGAGGCCCGAAGGACTGTCTGGAAGCTGGCTCTAGGGGTCGGGGATCCTACGAGCCCTCGCTTGCCCTGGCGTCCCTAGAAGTTGGCCACTGGGGCTTAGCCGTTGCCACCTGAAAGCAGTTTTGCACCTTTTGTTTTGATTTTGAACTTGTCGTTTGAGGGGAGGAGGGAGCCGGCAATTCTGGAAACGGGGGGAATTGGTGGTGCGCGGTGGCATGCGAGTCTGGGCTGGGTCCCAGGTGCCTTTTATTAACCCTTTTAGGAAGGGAAGAGGGGCTCAGTGAGTTGCACCTTCTCTAAAGGGCCAGAGATCCATTTATAGCTTGCAGACCCCAGCTTTTTCAGCTTAAGCAAAGGTATGTTTAGTGTTTGTCCAGGGGTTGGTTTGGTTCATCGCTAACATTGATGGTGAACATCCCCCAGGTGAATCTGCAGTAGTTTCTTGAAGCAGCCCACTTAAACTGTTGGCTGATTTCCCCTCTCTTCTTTGGTGACACTTTACGCATTAGTCTTGGTAGATCTTAGCCAGTGCTTTTGCAGGCTGCCTTTTCATCCTGACTTGTCATAGAGGAAAGGAAGATGAACACACACTTGTCTTAATCCAAAATGGTTGCTGTTAAGTCTGACATACTTATCAGAGGTACCTGTACCATAAGCATCTCTATGAAAGGTCTGAATTCCTAAATTAAAAAGCAGGTAGCTGCTTTAGAATAAAGCAAAACTTTGATTTGTTTATGCCGTCTGACCAGTATCTTACATTTGGAAGTTATTGGCTAAACCAAATCCTTGTCTTTGAAGTACCTGTGTATAGAAATTGTTGCAAAGCCTGGAAGGAGAGAACCTTATGAAAATGTTAATGTGTTAATGACAAGATTCCTCCAGGAGGTAGATACATTTTTTTCTCCACTTGTATTGGAAGAGTGAGACTTGGATTATGAGTAGGTGGTAGTTTTACTAGTGTGTAACAAATGATGCTTATGGGTGGGATTTTAATGCAACAATACCTTGTCCTCTACGGACAGAGTTGACTTGTATTTTTTTTTGAAATCACACACCCACTCTCTGGCTAGTATGGAAAGATTATAAAGCTGCTTCTGGTCTGTGGGCGGTAACCTTTTAATTTCTGAAGAGTTTTCAGCTGCTTACAGAATAGAATGATGATCAGCAGCATAGGAAGGATTCAGATATTAAAAATTCATTAGCACGTGATCTAGATCTATTAAAATTATGAGTATTTATTAAGCTTTGGCATGGTGTGGCTGCTGTGTACCAGGTATAGGAAATGAGATTTCTCAGAGTATTTGCATCTTATGATAAACAGAAGCACAGTCAGCTGACAGTGTTGTGACACCTTACAGTAGTTGAGAGAATCTTTTATGAGCACAAAAAACCTGTACAATTTAATGAAGAAACCCAATAACCTGGACTAATTGATGACCACCATTACTTTAAACTCTTTGCTCCCCTCTACTGGAATATTTCCCCTTTTCTTTTGCCTGTCATATATGTACAAAACCTATAATGGCTGAAGGCTTAAGTTTGAACTCCTCAGAGTGGTATTTATGGATCACTCATTAATTTATCAGTCAAGTATTTGTTGAGCCCTTATTTTGTTCCAGGATTTTTTTCTAGGTAAGTACTGAGCAACAGTGGGGGGCAGAGTCCCTGCCCTCATGGAGCTTTATTCTGTGTGTGTGAGAATGAGGATAGCAAATAAGCCAATAGAGATAATTTCAGGTAATGCTACAAATTAGTGATTAGCAAACTTTTTCTGTAAAAGACCAGAAACTAAATATTTTAGGCTTTATGGGCCATACAGTCTCTGTTGCAGCTACTCAACTGTCTTGTTTTAGTGCAAAAGCAGCCACAGGCAGTACAGTACATGAACGAGTGTGTCTGTGTTCTCATTAAACTTTGGACGTTGAAATTTTAATTTCATACAATTTTCCCGTGTCACAAAACGTTTGAATTCTGCTTTTTGATTTTTTTCAACCATTTAAAAATGTAAAAACCATTCTTAGCTCATAGGCCATACAAAAACATGGGGCAAGCTGGATTTGGCCTGTGATCTGGCCCTTTAAAGAAAAAGTTTGCTGACTCCTAATGTGAACCATGAAGAAAATAAAACAAGCTGATGTGACAAGTGAGTGACTGGTGGGGGTGGTGGGGAGGCCTCAAAGAGGAGAAGATGTGTGAGCTGTGGCCTAAGAGATGGAAGAGCTTTCCTGGCAGATGAAATAGCAAATACAGGCATCTGCTGATGGAAATGAGCTTCTGTGTTTCCCCAGCATTGGGCTTTTCCACATACCATGTCATTCTTGCCTTGGTGTCTTTCTTCATTTTGTTGTTCTCAGCTAGATTGCCCACCTGTCAGGTTTTAAAAGTCTCCCCATTATAGAATCTAAGATTTGGAAGAGATTTTAGCTTCTTACCCAATTGCTCTCTTCTCAAATGTTCTCAGTGATTTTTCAGCCTCTGTTTGAACACCCTTGATGACAGAAAATTCATTACTTTGAGGTAGCCCGTGCCATTTTTAGATAGCTCTGATTGTTGTTAGAATGTTCTTCTTCATGTTGCAGTAGGAGTCAGCCTCTCTACCTCCTTTCCCTGATGCTGCCTTACAGTGCCCATGGAATAAGCCTGAGATGGGGCTGCACCTCATCCACAGGATTTGGCTCTAAAGTCAGTGCTTAAGACAAAAATTACATAAGATGAAAACTGTATTTGAAAATCCCTTAAATTGTTTAAAAAGCGCAGTGTGCATGTTTTTGCATTTATAATTATTTAGTTCTTAAGCATTTTACAGACCGAGAGCCACTAAGCTTGACTGAAGGAAGGAGCAAGAGGGAGAAAATTATGTAGATATGTAGGCCTTCAAAAAAATTTTGCCTTTTAAGAGCTATCAAATGCTTATCAGAGAGTGGGGGATGGTGGGGAATTTTAATGTGTTCCTGCTTTCTTGCAGGATTAATTTTACTGTATTTGTACATTGAGACTGTTAATGTATAAATACAAAACATTAATAAATGTTTATCGATATGTTATGAATATTAAATGAGATAATATGTATGGAAGCACCTGGCACATGGTAAGTGGTCAATAAATGTTTGCAGGATTTGAATCGAAGTTTCTGCTTCATTGGGCTCACATGCACACTGTCCTCTGAAAGTTGTAGAGAAGAACTTGGCCACCTGCTTCCTGTCTTTCCAAATTGGCATTTCCTGTTGTGGCTCTGTAGAGCAGCTGTCACTCTCTTTGTCCTTGAGTGTTGGTCACATTTTACCAGAGGTCAGCTAGTAAGTTAAATGGGCATATGATGTAACTCTGTTAGTTCTGTTACATGACCCTTGAAGTATTTGAACACTGCTCTTATGCCTCTTATTTAAGTCTTCACTTTTCAGGGCTAAATACTTTCATTTCTTTTAGTTTTTCCTTGCTTCTTCACCCTTCTGTTTCTTGTAAGTGTACCAATTTATCATCGTTCTTTTTTACTTTGGTACCCTGAAGTACATTTTAAGGTACAAACTTAAGTTTTACCTCCTTGATGAAGTTTTCCCTTACACTTGTAGACCTTCTCCATATTCCTAAATACTTATATCTGTATTTCTCAATTTAATATTTTCTTACTTTTGTATTTTATACTTCTTTCATGAGCATGTATCTTACCTCACAATGAGACAACAAGCTTCTTGAGGGCCAAGACCATGTATAAATGTTTACAACTTTATAAAAATAAACTTTAAAAATAAATGTTTTAGGGGCTTCCCTGGTGGCGCAGTGGTTGAGAGTCCGCCTGCTGATGCAGGGGACACGGGTTCGTCCCCCGGTCCGGGAGAATCCCACATGCCGCGGAGCGGCTGGGCCCGTGAGCCATGGCCGCTGAGCCTGCGCGTCCGGAGCCTGTGCTCCCCAACGGGAGAGGCCACAACAGTGAGAGGCCCGCGTACCGCAAAAAAAATTAAAAAATAATAAATGTTTTATTTAGAGCAGTGTTAGATTTAGTGAATTATTGTAGCGATAGTACAGAGAGTGCCTGTCTATCCCACACCCGGTTTCCCACACCCAATTATTAACATCTTACATTAGTGTGTTACATATGTCACAATTAATCAATATTGATGCATTGTTACTAAGTCTATACTTTATTCAGAGTTCCACAGTTTTTTCTTTAATGTCCTTTTTTGTGTTCCAGGATCCCATTCAGCATGCCACATTACATTTAATAGTCATGTCTCCTTAGCTTCTCTTGGTTGAGGCAATATATCAGACTTTCCTTGTTTTTAATGACCTTGGCAATTTTGAAGATAACTGATCAGGTATTTTTGTAAAATGTCTTTCAATTGGACATTTGTGTGATGTTTTTCTAATGGTTAGACTGATGTAATATGATTTTGGAAGGAAGACCACAGAGGTAAAGTGCCATTCTCATCACATATCAAGAGTACATATGACTTATCAGTGTTACTGTTAACCTTCATCACTTAACTTGTGCTAGTGTTTGTTTTCTCCACTGTAAAGCTACCCTTTTGTGCCTCCCTTTCTATACTATACTCTGGAAGAAAGTCACTATGCATAGCCCACACTTGGTGAGTGATGAGTTATGCTCTACCTCCTTAAAGGTAGAGTATCTACATAAATATCATTGCTCAAATTGTCCAGCTTTGGCCACTGGGAGCCCTTTCAGTTGGCTCCTGTATCCCTCCCCTTTGTGTGTGAATACTTTCTTTTTGGCAACATAAAATGCTTCAGGCTCATCTTTTATATGTCATTCCTCAGTCGTACAGTCATTTTTCTAAGGAGCTCTAGTTCCTTGTGTTGGAAAATGGTATTTGAAACCAAGATTTGGGTGCTAGATGTGCTGGTTGCTACCAGAGTATTGTTGCTTCTAGGCAGTCTGAGTGACAGAGCAAGGAGATGGGTGTATATATTAAGCTGTGTATATACACATATCTATAAATATTTCTGTATGTAGCCATTTGTCTATTAAGCTAAACATGAATTCATACTGATATTTCTAACGCTAATTCCTTACCACATGGATCATTGTAACCTCTTCCACTCCACCAGTGAGAAACCTGGCTCCCACCCTCTGGCATCCATTTACTTAATTCTTCAGTTCCAGTATTCATGTGAAGTGGTTTGAGAATTGTTAATCTGTCCCCCTGTGGGAAAATACTTTATCAACTAGAGTACAGTGCTTATGGATAGTTCCTTTTGCCTTTAGACTGATAGACTCCACTTATTTCCATCATTACTTAGGGGTCAGCACCTTATTCCTCCACCCCCAAATGAGGTTGTTTCATATGTGTAATAGATTTAGATTGTTTTATTGCATTCTACATTCCATGCTGAGATCTCTTTATCTCTCAAATGATTGTTTCAAAATTTGCACACATTAAGGTTTATTCTTTGTGCTTTAAAGTTCTATGGGTTTTGACAAACTTTTAATATCTTATATTCAGCATTACAGTGTCATATAGAGTAGTTTCAGTGCTCTAAAAAACTTGTGCCTCACCTATTTAACTCCCCCCTCACCAGCCCCTGACAACCAGTGATCCGTGTACTGTCTCTATTCTTTTCTAGAATGTCAGTATATTAAATTTTTAAAAAGTGTTTTTGAAAGATTTTTATGAACACAGCATTTGGTTAAGTAGTGAGAGATACAGGTACTAAATAACTAACACTTAGAAAATACTTCTTTTTTCCTACTGAGGTAAAATTCACATAACATAAAATTCATCATTTTCACCATTTAAAATGTGTGGTTCAGAGGCTTTTAGTACATTCACAATGTTGTGCAGCCACCACCACCACCACTGTCTAGATCCAGAATATTTTCATCATCCCAAAATGAAACCTCGTATCCGTTAAGCAGTTCCTTTCCTCATCCTCTGGCAATCACTAGTCTGATTTTTGTCCCTATTGGTTTGTCTGTTCTGTACATTTCATTTAAATGAAATCATATAACATATGGCCTTTTGTTTCTGGCTTCTTTTACTTAATTTTTAAAAAATTTATTTATCTTTACTATTTATTTTTTGTTGGCTGCGTTGGGTCTTCGTTCCTGTGCACGGGCTCCTCATGGCGGTGGCTTCTCTTGCTGCAGAGCGCGGGCTCTAGAGCGCAGGCTCAGTAGTTGTGGTGCACGGGCTTAGTTGCACCGCGGCATGTGGGATCTTCCCGGACCGGGGATCAAACCCATGTCCCCTGCATTGGCAGACGGATTCTTAACCACTGTGCCAACAGGGAAGCCCTCTTTTACTTAATGTTTTTAAGGTTCATCTATGTTGTAGCATGTTTCAGTACTTAATGTCTTTCTTATGGCTGAATAATAATTCATTGTATGGATAGATCACATTTTGTTGAATCATTCATCAGTGATGGACATTTGCATTGTTTTCACTTTTTGGCAATTATGAATAATGCTGTTATGAACATTCGTGTATAAGTTTTTGTTTGAACATACGTTTTAAATTCTCTTGGGTTTATAACTAATAATATTTCTTTTGATAAATTTTATTTTTATATTAGGAGGACAGTTACCTGTTGGCTTACTTGGAGTAAAGTGCTGAAAGAATGCTACTTTCTCTTGCCATGATATTCATTATGAAATCACATAATTTTCCTTTTGTCTTTACAGAGTAAAGAATGTTGGTCCAGATAGGGTAATAGCAGTAGCTTTCCCCTAGAATTCTGTTAGAGGAATATCCTGAATTATGCTGTGTACCATTTAGTCTTTCTGAGAGTGAGATTCACTCACTGTGAAGTTGGATTATAAGATCTGCCTGTGGTCTCAAGGAATCTGAGTGTATGAATTGTGTTTAACATTTTGTATTCAGAGGGATAGTAGGCAAGATTCCCATTCTGTAGTCTGTTTGGCATCAGTGATTTTACAGAGGTTTTATTCTTACTAACCACATTCCCTCTGAGGTTTGGACTATAATAGAGTGGCATTAAATATTAGTGTTTTCTTTTTCCTATTTCAGCACCCAACCCTGAAGCTTTGTTTTGCTGTTACTGCTTTGACACCTTTGCTTTGATAAATTCATTTTCCTCAAGAAGACTTGGCAAATGTTTTCTTCTTTTGCCAATTTGGGGTAACCTGACCAATTTATTAAAAGCTAATACTGTTTTTCAGACTTCTTGGAAGCAAGGAACATTCTTTGCTGTCTTTGTAGCTTCTAAGTGACTCTGGGGTTCCCTGGAGATGATGGAAAATAGATAAATTATATATTAACTGCCATCATACTTTATTCCAGGGAACTGTCTGTAGGCAGGCCCTTTAAAAGGGTTTGTGTAATAGAACACTGGACTGGAACCAGGAATATTTTAATTTCACTTCTCTAAGAGACTCACTATTACTGGACAAATAACTTGTACCTTGGGGTTTCTTTTTATAAAAAAGATAATATTGACTCTGTAATTTACAGAAATGTGTGATGGGAAATGAGTTCGGTTAATCAAGGTACTTTATTTTGGAAGACAGGCATTTTGGAAGATACGTGTATTATGATATGTGTATCTTGTTAGTGTTAACCCTAACCCTTTATTTTAATAATGTAGGTGAATCTGCTATCTCATTGTAATTAAAGCCTTTGTCAAGTACTGTATGTGTATTCTATTTACCATTTCCAGTGCTCTTCATTTTTCTTTGTAGTTATAGACTTCTACCTGGTACATTTTCCTTCTGAAAGACGGACTTCTTTTAACATTTCTTGTGGTGCAGATTTGCTGGCAATGAATCCTTTCATGGATTTTTGTATGTCTGAAGAAGTCTTTAATTTGCCTTGATTTATAGAGGCTGTTTTCGCTGGATATAGAATTCTTGGCTGGCAGTCTTTTTGTTTGTTTGTTTTTTGTTTCAGTACTTTAGAGATGTTGCTTCACTGTCTTCTGGCCTGCATTCTTTCCAATAAGAAGTTGGCTGTCATTCTTGTCTTTATCCCTGTGTACATAATGTGCGATTGTTTTCTTCTGGCTACCTTTCATTTTTCTTTCAATTTTTAAAAATTCTGGTATAACATAAAATTACCATAACATAAAATTTACCATGTTAATCATCTTAAGTACTGTTCAGTGGTATTAAGTACATTTATATCATTTTGTGAACATTACAGCCATCTATCTCCAGAACACTTTTCATCTTGCAGAACTGAAATGCTATACCTATTAAACAATAACTCCCCATTCCCCCCTCCCTCCAGCCCCTGGCAACTGCCAATCTACTTTCTGTCTTTATGATTTTGAGTACTCTTAGTACTTCATATAAGTGGAATCATATAGTATTTGTCCTTTTGTGACTGGCTTGTTTCATTTAGCATAATGTTGTCAGAGTTCATGCATGTTGTAGCATATGTTGGAATTTCCTTCCTTTTTTAAGACCAAATAATATTCCATTGTAGGTATACACCACATTTAGCTTATCCATTCATCTGTTGTTTTCACTTGGGTTGTTTTGTTTGTTTGTTTTGTTTTCACTTGGGTTGTTCTTTGTTTTGTTTTCACTTGGCTTGTTTTTATGTTTTAGCTATTGTGCTTCATGCTGCTGTGAACAGAGATGTACAGATACCTATTCCAGATCTTGCTTTTAATTCTCTTGAGTTTATACCCAGAAGTGGAATTGCTGGATCATATGGTAATGCTGTGTTTAAATTTTGAAGAATTGCCATACTGTTTTCCATAGCGGCTGTGGAAAGGTGGAATGTTTTATGTTCCCACCAACAGTGCATAAGGGTCCCAGTTTCTCCACATCCTTGCCAACATTGTTATTTTCTGTTTTTGTTTGTTTGGTTTGTTTTGGGATAGTAGCCATCCTAATGAGTATGAGGTGGTATCTCATTGTGGTTTTGATTTGTGTTTTCTTTTTTTTTTTTTGCGGTATGCAGGCCTCTCACCGTTGTGGTCTCTCCCGTTGCGGAGCACAGGCTCTGGACGCGCAGGCCCAGCGGCCATGGCTCACGGGCCTCGCCGCTCCACGGCATGTGGGACCTTCCCAGACCTGGGCACGAACCCGTGTCCCCTGCATCGGCAGGCGGACTTTCAACCACTGCGCCACCAGGGAACCCCTGATTTGTGTTTTCTTGATAAGTTATGTTGAGCATCATTCATGTGCTAATTGGCCATTCATATATTTTTGGATAAATGTCTTTTTCAAGTCCTTTGCCCATTTTGAATTGGATTTTTTTTTATGATCATTGATTTGTAGGCGTTCTTTCTATATTCTGGATATTAATTACTTATCAGATATATGATTTTCAAATGTTTTCTCCCATTTTGTATTCCTCTACCTGCTTTTAAGATTTTTTCCTCTGTATCTCTGATTTTAAGCATTTTGACTTTGGTTATTCCTTGTTGGAATTTTCATTTTCTTCATGTTTCTTGTACTTGGTGTTTATTGAGCTTCTTGGCTCTGTGGGTATATGGTCTTCATCAAATTTGGCAAATTTTTGTATATTATTTTTTCAAACTTCCTCCACTCCCATACACACCCAAGATTCTAATTGTACGTATATTATTAGGTTCCTTGAGTTTGTCCCATAGGTCACTGATGCTCTGCTCTTTTTCTTCTTCTTGTATTCCAGGTTTCATTTTGGATAGTTGCTGTTGTTATGTCTTTACATTCACTAATCCTTTCTAATGCATTGTCCCTATCTTCTGTTAATGCCATTCAATGTACAGTTGACCCTTGAGCAGTGCAGGAGTTAATCCACATATAATTTATAGTTGGCCCTCTGTATCTAAGGTTCCTGTGCATCCTCGGATTTGACCAGCCATGAACTGCGTAGTACTGTAATATTTACCATCAAAAAATATCCATGTATGAGTGGACCTGTACAGTTGAAATCCATGTTGGTCAAGGGTCAATTGTATTTCATTTCCGCCTTCTATATATTCTATAATTTGTAGTGTGATAGAAATGTGGTGATATGGCAGGTATTAGGAAACACTACCTTAATTTGCCGCCAAAATATAACAAATTCTGTAAGATACCTAACAGGGGTACACAAAATCACCCTATGTGTTAAATTAACTTTGATGTCCTTCAGTTTCCACATTAACTTTGCTTTTCTGTGAGACCTAAATATGTATTTTTTGCATGATTATTCTGTATTTTTTGCTGACATAGACATCTGCATTGGTAGTTATACAATATTTGTTTTATAAGGCACTAGAGTGCTTTGGTGTTTTTGGCAATATTATTTGCCTATGTTTGGTTGTATGATATGACCATCATCTTGCAATAAAAAACATGAAATAGATTTCTATATTTTCTTTATTGCTTATTTATTATTAATCAGAGAGCTGGATTGCTGCTGTCATTGATAACCCCAGTCTGACTGGGCTAGGTCACTTGTGTTACCTCCATGTGATCTTCTGATGTTCACTATATCAACCTGAAAAATGTTGCAGAGTAACAACTGGTAATTGTTTGCTAGCCAGACGTTTGCATTCAGTAGTATTTTTTTCTCTTCTAGCTCCTCTGTTCCAACAGGTATTACTCTCTTGAGAGTAATAGACTCTTAAGACTCTCTTCTAGCTCCTCTGTTCCAGCAGGTATTACTCTCTTTACTCGACAGCACTTTATTAAGATGCTGACAGTTGGTGAACAGCTGCTCTTGAGCATAAGATTTAGAAGACAGTCTCCATCTTCCCAGATTAAATTTCTTTTTATATGGATCTTCTACTTCTCTGTCTTTTTATTTATTTATTTATTTATTTTTTGTGGTACCCGGGCCTGTCACTGTTGTGGCCTCTCCCGTTGTGGAGCACAGGCTCCGGACGCACAGGCTCACCGGCCTAGCCGCTCCGCGGCATGTGGGATCTTCCCGGACCAGGGCACGAACCCGTGTCCCCTGCATCGGCAGGTGGACTCTCAACCACTGCGCCACCAGGGAAGCCTTCTCTGTCTTTTTTAAAAATAAATTTTTGGGAAACATTGGATTACAACTGTTGATCCTCATCTATGCAAAGAAAAGAAAGCCATTGTGCTGGGATTTTGAGGAGGTATGTCTTTTTTCTTCTGTTGCAAAATTGCATCACTTAGGCACTCAGCAGTATGACATTATATTATAACGCTGACTCTTTCCTCAGTAGAACTCAGTTCTCATTTATTCCATCTTACTTTCTCCTATTCTTCCTTTTTTCTAGCAGTCATCATAGCTCAGTAATAACTTTATTTTTGTTTGGCTGCGCCGCGAGGCATGCGGGATCTTATTTCCTTGGGATTGAACCTTTGCCCCCTGCAGTGGAAGTACAGAGTCTTACACACTGGACCACCAGGGAAGTCCCAGGAATAACTTTCTTGATGTGCAATATAACAAGCTCATTTCTTTTTTTTTTTGCGGTACGCGGGCCTCTCACTGTTGTGACCTCTCCCGTTGCGGAGCACAGGCTCCGGATGAGCAGGCTCAGCGGCCATGGCTCACGGGCCCAGCCGCTCCGCGGCACGTGGGATCTTCCCGGACTGGGGCATGAACCCGTGTCCCCTGCATCAGCAGGCGGACTCTCAACCAGTGCACCACCAGGGAAGCCCCTCATTTCTTATATTCTTGGTGAATGTCATTGGACTCTGTGTTAACCTTATAAAGTAACAGGAAGAAGCAGTCCGAATCCTTATTCCTCAACTTGAGGTTGTGACTTTAATGAGTTTGTTTGCTCCCATTCTGCATAGGCACTGGGTGGTTTGGGAAAGCTCACTGTCTTCAGCATAATATATGGCTATATGATTTTATAGTCTCGTTCAGTATCATTTGCAAGAGGAGGTGTGATATTGTAGAGTTTTGGACTAAATATTGAGAGACTTCAGTCCCAGTTTTGACATATTATGGCCATACTTGGAGAGTTAAAGAGTGTTTGTTTTCTCATCTCTAAAATGTGTTATCGGTGCTTGCTTTACACAAACCTTATTGGATTGTTGAGAATCAGATGAAAAAATTTGGAAGACTGTTTTATCAATATAAAGGATTGTTATTGCATTGAGAGAGCTGTAGGCATATCTGTTTTATTTTCACTCAAAGACTCAGGTTTTATTTCTGCAAACTTTTTGATGGTACAGCCCAGTCATGAATCAGATTTTTTTTTAATTTCTTTTTTTTTTACATCTTTATTGGAGTATAATTGCTTTACAATGGTGTGTTTCTTCTTTATAACAAAGTGAATCAGTTATACATATGTTCCCATATCTCTTCCCTCTTGCGTCTCCCTCCCTCCCACCCTCCCGATCCCACCCCTCTAGGTGGTCACAAAGCACCGAGCTGATCTCCCTGTGCTATGCGGCTGCTTCCCACTAGCTATCTACCTTACGTTTGGTAGTGTATATATGTCCATGCCACTCTCTCGCGTTGTCGCAGCTTACCCTTCCCCCTCCCCATATCCTCAAGTCCATTCTCTAGTAGGTCTGTGTCTTTATTCCTGTTTTACCCCTAGGTTCTTCATGACATATTTTTTTTCCTAAATTCCATATATATGTGTTAACATATGGTATTTGTTTTTCTCTTTCTGACTTACTTCACTCTGTATAACAGACTCTAGGTCCATCCACCTCATTACAAATAGCTCAATTTCGTTTCTTTTTATGGCTGAGTAATATTCCATGTATATATGTGCCACAACTTCTTTATCCATTCATCCGATAATGGACACTTAGGTTGTATGAATCAGATTTTTAAATCTCCATTTTTAATCATGGTTGGACATTAGTGTTTATAGTGCCTAATTATATAGTAGGTGCTCATTATATTATAAAAAGTGGATCTGTGTAATGTAATGCTGAGAAAATGTTGGTTTGTATGGTAAGGAACCATTTTACAAGATCTTTTGGGTAGTGTTTTGAAGAGAGACCTCATTTGTTTATTTTATGTCTTAAAAATATTTATTGAGTGCTTACTGTGTTCTAGGCACTGGGGAAGAAAACTGACAAAAATCTCTGCCTTTATAGAGCTTATTTTATATGTTATATGGGGAGATAGAATAAACAAAATAAATAAGTAAAAATATAGTTTTTTTAACCTATGATGACAAGTTCTGATGAGAAAAGTAAAAATGGGAAAGAGGAATAGGGCTTATTGAGGGGAGGGATTTAGTGGTCACAGACAACCTTACAGAGAAGGTCACATTTGAGTCAAGTCTTGAAAGAGGTGAGAGAGAAATGCAGAAATATGAGAAGAGCATTCCAGGCATAGCAAATGGCAAGTGTAAAGGTCCTGAGACACAAGCTTGCATGAGGAATGGCAAGGGTTGGGGAGGGTAGGTTCTTATCTTATGGTGCCTTATGGAAGTGCTTTTCAAACTTTAATGTGCACATAAATTACCTAGGGTGTTCTTGTTAAACTTCAGATTCTGATTTTTTAGGTCTGAGGTGGGGCCCATTTCTAAGCTTCCAGTTGTTGCTGGTCCTGTTGGTCCTTCTAAGACTTTAGCTTTTTTTTTTTTAATAACTTTATTTATTTATTTATTTATGGCTGCATTGGGTCTTCATTGCTGCGCACAGGCTTTCTCTAGTTGCGGCGAGTGGGGCCTGCTTTTCTTTGCAGTGCATGGGCTTCTCATTGCAGTGGCTTCTCTTGTTGCAGAGCACAGGCTCTAGGCGCGCGGGCTTCAGTAATTGTGGCTTGCAGACTCTAGAGCGCAGGCTCAGTAGTTGTGGCATACGGGCTTAGTTGCTCCACGGCATGTGGGATATTCCCGGAACAGGGGTCAAACCTGTGTCCCCTGCATTGGCAGGTGGATTCTTAACCACTGCACCACCAGGGGAGCCCAAGACTTTAGCTTTATGTTGAGTGAAGTAAGCCTTTGGAGGATTTTGGGCGGTGGTATGACATGATCTGACTTCCATTTTGACATTGTCACTACTCTGGCCCGTTTTTTTTTTTAAGTAAAGTGTATTTTTTCTTTAAATTTTATTTATTCATTTTTGGCTGTGTTAGGTCTTCGTTGCCATGCGCTGGCTTTCTCTAGTTGGCGGCGAGTGGGGGCTGCTCTTTGTTGCAGTGCGCGGGCTTCTCATTGCGGTGGCTTCTTTCGTTGTGGAGCATAGGCTCTAGGTGCGCGGGCTCAGTAGTTGTGGTGCACAGGCTTAGTTGCTCCGCGGCACGTGGGATCTTCCCGGACCAGGGATCGAACCCGTGTTCCCTGCATTAGCAGGCAGATTCTGAAACACTGTGCCACCAGGGAAGCCCCTGACCCGCTTTTTAAATTCTTTTTTTTTCTTGCATAATGTAAGTCTAAAAGCAATTTTAATTTTTTTATTTCAAACATTTTTTGAATAGAAATACTCAAATGTTGCAACAATTTAGGAATGAAAAAAAATGTCCCTTTAATCTCTGATGGCCAACCCCCAGTTCTTCTCCTTAGAAGCGACCATTTATTTTTTTACCAGTTTTTTGTATATCCTTCCAGAGATATTTTACATGCATGTTTGTATATGTATTTATTTATATCTCACCTTTTAAAAATTCACATGGAGCCCTACTATTCCAACAGTTCCATTTTTGTGTGCAGAGCTTTTTTCTCATAAAATATATCACTACTTAAAAACTTGTCATTTTTTTTAACAGCTGCATAGTGTTCCATGTCATGTATTTACTATAATTTTATTTCTTTCGGTTTCCCATGTGCCCAACATTAAGACAACCAGGACTAGTCTGAGACCACTAGCAAGTCTTGGCCCCAAATCTGCTACTTCATTTCCACAAGTATTTAAGCTCCATTAGTTTCCATGGATAGACATGAAGTGTATCATTTAGGATACATTCAGTTGTAAAAGTAACGGAATATCTAACACTGACTTAAACAGTAAAAAGTTTAAATTGTCTGATATAAACAGAAGTAAGGAGATAGGTGGCTCAGGGCTAGTTCAATAGTTTGGTAATACTTAGGACCAACATTTTTCCAGTCATTAACTCAGCTAATCCTCAGTAGGTTGGCTTTTCCATTTTCCCGTGTAGCCTCATGGTTGTTGGATGGCCACCTCAGCTCTAAGCAGTACAACTAGCTGCAGTTAAAGAAAGGGAATGGAGGACAAAATATTTTTCTCCTGGGAAGACTGTCATTTTATTTTATTTATTAATTTTTTATACTTATTTATTTATTTTTGGCTGTGTTGGGTCTTTGTTGCTGCACTCAGGCTTTCTCTAGGTGCGGCAAGAAGGGGCTACTCTTTGTTGTGGTGTGCAGGCTTCTCATTGTAGTGGCATCTCTTGTTGCAGAGCACGGGCTCTAGGTGTGCGGGCTTCAGTAGTTGCAGCACGCAGCCTCAGTAGTTGTGGGTTGCGGGCTCTAGAGCGCAGGCTCAGTAGTTGTGGTGCACGGGCTTAGTTGCTCTGCGGCATGTGGGATCCTCCCGGACCAGGGCTCAAACCCGTGTCCCCTGCGTTGGCAGGCGGATTCTTAACCACTGCACCACCAGGGGAGTCCAAGACTGTCATTTTAAATGGGAAGGAAATAATTCCCAGAAGTCTCTTAAACAGTGTTTCATGAATTTTAGTGTGTGTAAGACTTACCTAGGGAGCTTGTTAAAATATGAATTCCTGGGATCCACTGACAGAGATTCTGAAATCTATAGGTTTAGAGTGGGGCCTGAGAATTTGTATTTCTAACGAGGTCCCATGTGATGCTGATGCTGTGGATCAGCAAACCACAGTTTGAGTAGCACTGCTGTGTACGCCATCTTCTTACATTTCAGTGAGGGTCATGTTGCTGCCCCTGACCTCCAGCGTGTTTTGGAAAGTGATTATCTGGCAAAGAGAATGTGATAGCCATAGTTGGCTTCAGCCAATTAGGAGTCATCTTTTGGGGTTGGGCAAATAACCACCCTGAACAAAATTTGAGTTCTGATTAAGGAGGTAGAAGGGAAAAATGGATGTTGGGTGGCCCACTAACAGTGTCTAGCACTTTTTCTATTACAAATAATGCTGTGCTGAATATCCATGTTCCATAGAAAAGATAGGTGTAATTAAATTTTTAATAGATATTTCCACATTGTACTCTAAAGAGTTGGAATCAGTTTACATTCCCATCAGCAATCTATAAGAGTGCTTGTTTCCCCACACTGCTTACAAATTAGATGTGTTATCAATATCAGACATTTTGATCTTACCACTCAGGTAAAAAATGGTATCACATTATATTGATAGATTTAATTTACATTGCCCTTTTTGAGGGGAGAGGTTGAAGATCTCTTCATCTATATAATAATCATTTGTATTTCCTTTTCTGTGAACTGGCTGTTCATGTTAGACTTCGGTTCTTTTTTCTTTTTTAAAAAATATTTATTTATTTATTTTGGCTGTGCTGGGTCTTAGTTGCGGCAAGCGGGATCTTAGTTGCAGCATGCGATCTCTTTAGTTGCGGCATGCATGTGGGATCTACTTCCCCAGCCAGGGATCAAACCCAGACCTCCTGCATTGAGAGCGCGGAGTCTTATGCCCTGGGCCACCAGGGAAGTCCCGGTTCTTTTTTCATTGATTAATTGATTTTTTTTTCCCTTATGAATTTGTAGGAGCCATTTTTGGTAATGAAATCAGCCTATTACTATGTATTGCAAATATCTTTTCCTGGTTTGTCTTTTAAACTTAATTTGCTTATTAATTTTGTTACAAAGCACAGTGATTACACAGGATTGTAAGTTCTGCTTTTGCCAACCTATATGGATTTGGATTTGAATATAGTGCTATAACATGCATGCTTACCAAAAATTTTGTAAATGATGCTAAAACTCTGAGGGTATCTAATATGTTGCATCAAAGAAAATCAAGGTGATCTAAGCAAGATGCAGTATGAAAGTGGCAAGATAGGTGTGATAGAAATCGAAGGTCCTACTCTTTAACAGAAATGATCTGGTCCCAAATAGTTTGTTTTTCATTTGAAAGCCACCATAATCTATAAAGTAGTTGTATGCTGTAGCTGTGAAAAGAGGCTAACATTGATGAACATTTATAGATGTAGTGTTAGATTAAAAGAAGTAATAGTCCCTTTGTTCTTGTACTGTCAGATTATGTCTTGAGTATTGTGTCCACCTATGGATTCTACACTTCAGTGGGACAATGATAATCTAAATTGTCCAGATTAAAGTGAACAGAATACTACTGAGAGCTCTAGCTACCTTTATCTACTGAAGAACAGTGGAAGAGTCAGGAGCTATTTTGCTGTAGAAGATAACACTTGGAAACTTAACTATCTAGATATATTTGTAGAGTTTTAAGCAAGAGGGAACAGACTTCTCTTCTGTATTGCTCCAGAGGACAGACATCAGGTAGAAGCTACATCAGTGGAGGTGAATTTCATCCTGCTGTGGGGAAGACCTTTCAAACATAAGATCTGTCCAACAATGGAATAGCTAAATTATGAGGTCTCTGTCATTAGACATATTCAGATGTAGGCTGGATGCTTGTCTTCTGGAGATAATATGAGAGGAGTTCCTGCAAGAGTTTGGACTGCATGGTTTTTCTCATCCCTCAGAGCTCTTAAGATTTTCTAATTTCAAATGGTTTCTTTCCTTAGTGCTAATATCGGTAATGATGAGAAAGTAATAAAAAGTCTTACTGACTTAGTTCCCTAATAAGGGGAAGAAAAGAAAAAATGAAATGTTTGCCAACCAGCAAGAGAGTACAGTTTAAAAAGGCAGTTTTTTAAAAAGTGTGTAAAGTAGAATACTAGATCTGTACATGGAATTTCATTTTTACTTTATAATTATTTTTTCAACAGAGCATCTCTTAAGACTAGTCTTTCAAGGGCATAATTTGGGACATGTTATCCTCAAGGATTGTTAGAGAGTTTATAATTTTACTCTGCATAATAAAAAGTAAAGGCTGCTATAGTGTAGAAGAAGGCAGGGATGTGTGTGTTAAAACTAGATTTCGTCCCCATCTCTGCCACTTGCTGTGTACAGTGTGAAATTTAACGATGTGATTTAATTTTCTTATCTGCTTTTGGGGCCCATGTCTACCTTTCAGAATTGCATACACTGGAAATAATTTATCCTAAGTTTAATGCCTGGTACAAAGCACATAGATGGCATAAAATTACTGCTAATTATTATTAGTAGCAACTATTCTGACAACATTCCTTAAATTTGTGGGTTTTCTGTTCATGTGTGTGCAGCAAGGTAAGCTGGGAGATTATATCAACAAATCCAGTTGTATCTTCAAGCTTTACAAATATAGACTAGGAATTAACTACTTTTGTGTGGGTTTTTCCATACCACAACCATTTGTTCAATTCTGTGACACCAACTGAGTGTCCAGCTATCCAATTCTGACCCTGTCTACCTGGAGTTAGTGTCAGATCCATAAGTTAAAAGTCTCAGTTCCATAAGACTGCCCCCAATGTAGACACTAGTTGTAAGCCCTGGGCCACCTGTACTCCTTTCTGACTTTGCTGCAAAGTCTAGGGTTCCCATGACCCCCTCCTCAGGTTCAATAATTTGCTGGGATGACTCACAAAACTCAGAAAAACCACTTCACTTACATTTACAGGTTTATTATAAAGGATACAACTCAGAAACAGCCAAATATAAGAGATGTATAGGGCCGGTATGGGGAGCTTCCGTGCCCTCTGAAGGTGCATCACCCTCCCAGTTCCTTGATGTGTTCACCCATCCACACGCTCCCTGAACTCCATTGTTTAGGGGGTCTTGTGGAGTTTCCATCACCTGGGAATGATTGATTAAATCATTGGCATTGGTGGCTAACTCAGTGTCCAGTCTCTCCCTTCCACAGATTGGGGTCAGGGTCTGAAAGTTCCAAACCTGTAATCACAGGGATAGTTCCTGTGGCAACCGGCTTCTATCTGGAAGCTATCTAGGGTTCCCACCAAGAGTCGTCTTGTTAGCATAAACTCAGGTATGGTTGAAAGAGACTTGTTTTGAATAACAAAAGACACTGCTGTAACTCAGGAAATTCCAAGAGTTTCAGGAGCTCTGTGTCAGGAACTGGAGACAAAGACCAAATATGTATTTCTTATCATAGTACGATTTCAATCGTAGTACGATTACGTAAAACTAGATTTTGTTTTTAGAGTAGAAGGCTGAGTTTCAGAACATCAGTATTGAATTACCTCTAGGTCACTGATATGTTTCTTTATTGGGCCATGGAGCCACCGTTTTGATTCTTGGTAATATAAATAACATTTGTTTTGAGATCCTTAGATGAAAGGTGCCATTGAAACAGCTAAATGTCATTTTCCGGAGGGTCTTTATCAAATTCCAGTATCAGTTCTTTTTCTGCCTAGACTTTTGTCCTCAGATGGCTGTACTCTAATCCTGTGACAGAGCAAATTCTTTAGTGTGATAAAAACAGATCATTTTTCTGACAGGAATAAGGCTCATTTTTCTTAGACTGTTGGGTCATGAAATTTGGGTAGAGATGTCTTTTGATGGTTTTAATCTTTTTAGTGGTAAACAGCATGTGAACTTTCGTAGCCAGGAAGGAAGGGTAAATTGTTTGAGTTCCAAATTCGTTCCTACTTTAAAGATTTTTTTCCCCTCTGTCTGCTTATTTTAATATGCTTGGCCTTGTCCTTATAGAGAAATTTACTTAGAGAGAATGTAACCCTTAAATGTTTTTGAACGTCTCCAGGAGGTATCTTGATATACAGTAGTGGGCAGTGGTCTAACACAGTGCCTAGCAGAGTTCGCCACAGGTATTAGGCACTCAATATACACCTGTTGCTCTTCCAGGAGTTAGAAGCCTCAGTTCTACCTTTGCTACCAACTACCTGTGTAAACTAAGTAGAATATCATTTTTTATCTTTAAAATCATTAGAATCCTTTCTAGCTCTGATTCTGCGACTCAGTTTATTCTTAACCTTATTTTTAAAAATTTAGTTTCAGTATGGCCTTGAAGTCAGTTTCTTGAAAACAAGCAAACACAGAATTACCAGATAGGCTGAACTGGGAAGTGTTGTGAAATTACACACCCTCTGTGGTTTCACGTATTTGCTTGGCCACATGTTCTTTCTTTAGTAGAGTTACCTTAGATTTTCTACTCATACTCAGTTGGGACTAGGTATTTATCAATAACTAGATTTTTTTTAGCACCTATCCAAAGAGGATGGAATGGGAGCTTCGTAAAATGACTGATCATTTTTCCAGTCATATAGAACCCTAAATGGTGCTGTGTGCAGTGTAGTTCGGGTTCAGATGAATACTATTTAAGCTTTTTTATTATTTTTTTATTTTTTAAATTGTTTTCTTAAGGTAGGTTTAGAAAAATCTAGCCAGTTGACCAAACTTTTTAAAGAATTGTAGACATTTTTCCCATGTTTAAATATGTCATGTTTTGGACAATGGATATAAGTGTACTGAAGAAGTGTAGTATTATGATTGTCAGATTTCTAGTTTGATTTTATTGAGAGTTTGCTTAATTTCTTTTTTATATATATAGCAAGTTCTTATTAGTCATCAGTTTTATACACATCAGTGTATACATGTCAATCCCAATCGCCCAATTCATCACACCCCCACCCCCACCCCCGTGCCGCTTTCCCCACTGGGTGTCCATACGTTTGTTCTCTACATCTGTGTCTCAATTTCTGCCCTGCAAACTGGTTCACCTGTACCATTTTTCTAGGTTCCACACATATGCGTTAATATACAATATTTGTTTTTCTCTTTCTATCTTACTTCACTCAGTATGACAGTCTCTAGATCCATCCACATCTCAACAAATGACCCAGTTGCATTCCTTTTTATGGCTGTGTAATATTCCATTGTATATCTTTACCACATCTTCTTTATCCATTCGTCTGTTGATGGGCATTTAGGTTGCTTCCATGACCTGGCTATTGTAAATAGTGCTGCAGTGAACATTGGGGTGCATGTGTCTTTTTGAATTATGGTTTTCTCTGGGTATATGCCCAGTAGTGGGATTGCTGGATCATATGGTAATTCTATTTTTAGTTTTTTAAGGAACCTCCATACTGTTCTCCATAGTGGCTGTATGAATTTACATTCCCACCAACAGTGCAAGAGGGTTCCCTTTTCTCCACACCCTCTCAAGCATTTGTCATTTGTAGATTTTCTGATGATGCCCATTCTGAGTGGTGTGAGGTGATACCTCATTGTAGTTTTGATTTGCATTTCTCTAATAATTAGTGATGTTGAGCAGCTTTTCTTGTGCTTCTTGGCCATCTGTATGTCTTCTTTGGAGAAATGTCTGTTTAGGTCTTCCGCCCATTTTTGGATTGGGTTGTTTGTTTTTTTAATATTGAGCTGTGTGAGCTGTTTATATATTTTGGAGATTAATCCTTTGTCCGTTGATTCATTTGCAAATATTTTCTCCCATTCTGAAAGTTGTCTTTTCGTCTTGTTTATAGTTTCCTTTGCTGTGCAAAAGCTTTGAAGTTTCATTAGGTCCCATTTGTTTATTTTTGTTTTATTTTCCATTACTCTAGGAGGTGGATCAAAAAAGATCTTGCTGTGATTTATGTCAGAGTGTTCTTCCAGTGTTTTCCTCTAAGAGTTTTATAGTGTCCGGTCTTACATTTAGGTCTCTAATCCATTTTGAGTTTATTTTTGTGTATGGTGTTAGGGCATGTTCTAATTTCATTCTTTTACATGTAGCTGTCCAGTTTTCCCAGCACCACTTATTGAAGAGACTGTCTTTTCTCCATTGTATATCCTTGCCTCCTTTGTCATAGATTAGTTGACCATAGGTGCGTGGGCTTATCTCTGGGCTTTCTATCTTGTTCCATTGATCTATGTTTCTGTTTTTGTGCCAGTACCATATTGTCTTGATTACCGTAGGTTTATACTATAGTCTGAAATCAGGGAGTCTGATTCCTCCAGCTCTGTTTATTTCCCTCAAGACAGCTTTGGCTATTCAGGGTCTCTTGTGTCTCCATACAAATTTTAAGATTTTTTGTTCTAGTTCCGTAAAAAATGCCATTGGTGATTTGCTAGGGATTGCATTGAATCTGTAGATTGCTTTGGGTAGTATAGTCATTTTCACAATATTGATTCTTCCAATCCAAGAACGTGGTATATCTCTCCATCTGTTGGTATCATCTTTAATTTCTTTCATCAGTGTCTTATAGTTTTCTGCATAGAGGTCTTTTGTCTCCCTAGGTAGGTTTATCCCTAGGTATTTTATTCTTTTTGTTGCAGTGGTAATTGGGAGTGTTTCCTTAATTTCTCTTACAGATTTTTCATCATTAGTGTATAGGAATGCAAGAGATTTCTGTGCATTAATTTTGTATCCTGCAACTTTACCAAATTCATTGATTAGCTCTAGTAGTTTTCAGGGACATCTTTAGGATTATCTATGTATAGTATCATGTCATCTGCAAACAGTGACAGTTTTACTTCTTCTTTTCCAATTTGTATTCCTCTTATTTCTTTTTCTTCTCTGATTGCCATGGCTAGGACTTCCAAAACTAGGTTGAATAATAGTGGCGAGGGTGGACATCCTTGTCTTGTTCCTGATCTTAGAGGAAATGCTTTCAGTTTTTCACCATTGAGAATGATGTTTGCTGTGGGTTTGTCATATATTGCTTTTATTATGTTGAGGTAGGTTCCTTCTATGCCCACTTCCTGGAGAGTTTTTATCATAAATGGGTGTTGAATTTTGTCAAAAGCTTTTTCTGCATCTATTGAGATGATCATATGCTTTTTCTTTTTCAGTTTGTTAATATGGTGTATCACATTGATTGATTTGCATATATTGAAGAATCCTTGCATCCCTGGGATAAATCCCACTTGGTCATGGTGTATGATCCTTTTAATGTGTTGTTGGATTCTGTTTGCTAGTATTTTGTTGAGGATTTTTGCATCTGTATTCATCAGTGATATTGGTCTGTAATTTTCTTTTTTTTGTAGTATCTTTCCCTGGTTTTGGTATCAGGGTGATGGTGGCCTCATATAATGAGTTTGGGAGTGTTCCTTCCTCAGCAATTTTTTGGAAGAGTTTGAGAAGGATGGCTGTTAGCCCTTCTCTAAATGTTTGATACTGTGAAGCCATCTGGTCCTGACTTTTGTTTGTTGGAAAATTTTTAATCACAGTTTCAATTTTATTACTTGTGATTGGTCTGTTCATATTTCGTATTTCTTCCTGGTTCAGTCTTGGAATGTTATACCCTCCTAAGAATTTGTCCATTTCTTCCAGGTTGTCCATTTTATTGGCATAGAGTTGCTGTAGTAGTCTCTTAGGATGCTTTTTATTTCTGCTGTGTGTTGTAACTTCTCCTTTTTCGTTTCTAGTTTTATTGATTTGAGTCCTCTCCCTCTTTTTCTTGATGAGTCTGGCTAATGGTTTATCAATTTTGTTTATCTTCTCCAAGAACCAGCTTTTAGTTTTATTGATCTTTGCTATTGTTTTCTTTGTTTCAATTTCATTTATTTCTGCTTTGATCTTTATGATTTCTTTCCTTCTGCTAACTTTGGGTTTTGTTCTTTCTCTAGTTCCTTTAGGTGTAAGTTTAGATTGTTCATTTGAGATTTTTCTTGTTTCTTGAGGTAGGCTCGTATAGCTGTAAGCTTCCCTCTTAGAAGTACTTTTGCTGCATCCCATAGGTTTTGGATCATCGTGTTTTCATTGTCATTTGTCTCTAGGTATTTTTTGATTTCCTCTTTGATTTCTTCAGTGATCTCTTGGTTATGTAGTAACGTGTTGTTTAGCCACCATGTGTTTGTGTTTTTTACGTTTTTTTTCCCTGTGATTCATTTCTAATCTCATAGTGTTGTGGTCAGAAAAGATGCTTGATATGATTTCAGTTTTCTTAAATTTACTGAGGCTTGATTTGTGACCCAAGATGTGATCGATCCTGGAGAATGTTCCGTGCGCACTTGAGAAGAAAGTGTAATCTGCTGTTTTTGGATGGAATGTCCTATAAATATCAATTAAATCTGTCTGTTCTGTTGTGAGCTTCTGTTTCCTTATTTATTTTCATTTTGGTTGATCTGTCCATTGGTGTAAGTGAGGTGTTAAAGTCCCACACTATTATTGTGTTACTGTCGATTTCCTCTTTTATAGCTGTTAGCAGTTGCCTTATGTATTGAGGTGCTCCTATGTTGGGTGCATATATATTTATAATTGTTATATCTTCTTCTTGGATTGATCCCCTGATTACTATGTAGTGTCCTTCCTTGTCTCTTGTAACATTCTTTATTTTAAAGTCTGTTTTATCTGATATGAGTATTGCTACTCCAGCTTTCTTTTGATTTCCATTTGCATGAAATATCTTTTTCCATCCCCTCACTTTCAGTCTGTATGTGTCCCTAGGTCTGAAGTGGGTGTCTTGTAGACAGCATATAGATGGGTCTTGTTTTTTTTTTGTGTGTGTGTGTGTGTGTGGTACGCGGGCCTCTCACTGTTGTGGCGTCTCCCGTTGCGGAGCACACGCTCCAGACGCGCGGCCATGGCTCACGGGCCCAGCCGCTCTGCGGCATGTAGGATCTTCCCGGACCGGGGCCTGAACCCGTGTCCCCTGCATCGGCAGGTGGACTCTCAACCACTGCGCCACCAGGGAAGCCCCAGGTCTTGTTTTTGTATCCATTCAGCAAGCCTGTGTCTTTTGGTTGGAGCATTTAATCCAATCACGTTTAGGGTAATTATCGATATGTATATTCCTATGACCATTTTCTTAATTGTTTTGGGTTTGTTTTTGTAGGTCCTTTTCTTCTCTTGTGTTTCCCACTTAGAGGAGTTCCTTTAGCATTTGTTGTACAGCTGGTTTGGTGGTGCTGAATTCTCTTAGCTTTTGCTTGTCTGTAAAGCTTTTGATTTCTCCATCGAATCTGAATGAGATCCTTGCTGGTTAGAGTAATCTTGGTTGCAGATTCTTCCCTTTCATCACTTTAAGTGTATCATGCCACTCGCTTCTGGCATGTAGAGTTTCTGCTGAGAAATCAGCTGTTAAGCATATGGGAGTTCCCTTGTATGTTATTTGTCGTTTTTCCCTTGCTGTTTTTAATAATATTTCTTTGTCTTTAATTTTTGCCAGTATGATTACTGTGTGTCTCGGCATGTTTCTCCTTGGGTTTATGCTGTATGGGACTCTCTGTGATACTGGCCTCGGGTGGCTATATCCTTTCCCATATTAGGGAAGTTTTCGACTATAATCTCTTCACATATTTTCTCTGATCCTTTCTCTCTCTTCTCCTTCTGGGACCCCTAGAATGCGAATGTTGTGTTTAATGTTGTCCCAGAGGTCTCTTAGGCTGTCTTCATTTCTTTTCATTCTTTTTTCTTTATTCTGTTCCACAGCAGTGAATTCCACCATTCTGTCTTCCAGGCCACCTCTCCATTCTTCTGCCTCAATTATTCTGCTATTGATTCCTTCTAGTGTTCTTTTCATTTCAGTGATTGTATTGTTCATCTCTGTTTGTTCTTTAATTCTTCTAAGTCTTTGTTGAACATTTCTTGCATGTTCTCGATCTTTGCCTCCATTCTTTTTCTGAGGTCCTGGATCATCTTCACTATCATTATTCTGAATTCTTTTTCTGGGAGGTTGCCTATCTCCACTTCATTTATTTGTTTTTCTGTGGTTTATCTTGTTCCTTCATCTGGTACATAAACCTCTGCCTTTTCATCTTGTCTTTCTGTGAATGTGGTTTTTGTTCACAGGCTGCAGGATTGTAGTTCTTCTTGCTTCTGCTGTCTGCCCTCTGCTGCTTAATTTCTTTATGTACCTAGAGAATTTGCATTGCTCTTTCAAGTATTCTGAAATAAGAATTGCCTTTTTCTCTTTTATTTTGCAGAAATAACTGTTTCTTTTACTGTGGTTTGGTAATTAGGCTTTTCTTTCTTGTGGTCCTAAAATGAGATGATGGACTTGGCCATTTAAAAAGTAAACTAGAAGGCGGAGGGAAGAAAGAAATAGGTGAGGGAGATTAAGAGGTACAAAGTTCCAGTTGCAAAACAAATGAGTCTTGGGTGTGAAATGTACAGCATGGGGAGTATAGTTAATAACTGTGTAATATCTTTTTATGATGATGTATTGTAACTAGATTTATTATGGTGATCATTTTGAAATGTATAGAAATATTGAATCACTATGTTGTGTAACAGGAACTAACATAGTATTAAGGGTCAATTATACTTCAAAAACAGACAAACGGGGACTTCCTTGGTGGTTCCCTGGGTAACACTCCCCGCTCCCAATGCAGCGGGCCCGGGTTCAATCCCTGGTCGGACAAGTAGATCCCGCATGCATGCTGTAACTAAGAAGTCCGCATGCGGCAACTAAAATATTCCACAGGCCACAACTAAGACCCGGCTCAGGGCAAAAATAAATTAAAAAAAAAAAAAAAAACCAGAAAAACCCAGACAAACAAGCTCATAAAAAAAGAGATCAGATTTGTTGTTACTAGAGGTGGGGGGATGGGGTGGGTCAAGGGGGGATTGGATAAAGGCAGTCGAAAGGTACAAACTTCCAGTTACAAAATACCAGGGATGTAATGTACAACATGATAAATATAATTAACACTGCTCTGTGTTATATATGAAAGTTGTGAAGAGAATAAATCCTAAGGGTTCTCATCACAAGAAAAACATTTTTTTTCTTCTAGTTCTTTAATTTTGTACCTATATGAGATGATGGATTTTTATTAAACTTATTGTAATAATCACTTCATGATGTATGTAAATCAAATTATTATGCATATTATGCATTATTTTTCAAATCCATGAACACTGTATATATTTACATTTGTTTGTGTTGTTCTCATTTTCTTTTATCAGTGTCTTAAGTTTCCTGAGCACAGGTCTTTACCTCCTTATTCCTAGGTATTTTATTCATTTTGATGTGATTGTAAATGGGATTATCTCCTTCATTTCTTTTCTGATAGTTGTTAGTGTATAGAAATGCAGCAGACTTCTGTATGTTAATTTTGTATCCTTCAACTTTCCTGAATTAATTGATGAGCTCTAGTAGGTTTTTAGTAGTGTCTTTAGGACTTTCTTTGTATAATAACATGTCTTCTGCAAACAATGAATAGTTTTACTTCTTCGTTTCCAATTCAGATTAGCCTTATGTTGTGTGTTTCTGCATTTAGAGTATAGCCTAACCTACTTGTTGACCTTTTGAGCTTAGAGTAAGGTCAGTTTAAAATATGAAGGATGGATTTTGAGAGGTAGAGTTGGAACAAAGGAAATGAGAAGGTTTTGATTTTGTTTTCAATTCATAGGTAGAATGAATTGGAGGGGGAAGAGACTCGCATAGGTGAGGATAGTTGGAAGTATCATGTTGTAATCCCGGAATAAGTTGGAAAAAAGTATCAAAAAAACCCTTTTCCTGCCCTATCATGTGAATAAACATCTGTAAAGACATGGTCTATTGATAAAGGATGCTCTCTCAAAACACTTGTTTTTTCAAAAGTATTTCAAGTTTCAAACTGAAACTTTAAAAAGTCAGTAGTATGTGGAAAATTATTGTATCATGACAGTTTGCCAGTGAATAATGTTGAATAAAACTAGTATATAAATTTTGTATGTTTATGGTAAATAATACCATGTGTATTGAATTTCTTATGTTTCCTATATCTGTGAACCCAGAATTCTGTCTGTAGCAAATAGTGAAAATATGAAATATAGCTGTGGGCCTTTGTATCCTATTAGGAAGCAAATGAGAGATGAAGACTCTATAAAGTATATTTATTCATAATCTGCGTTTAAAAATCGGTGAGGCAAAAAGATCAGGTTAGGGCATCAGGGCACCCAGAAGAGTGGTGTATTCCGTTTTGATCTGCATGTTCTACTCTGTCATCGACAAAGAGCATGAGGGTCCATAAACTATGGTGTGTGGTAGCTCTGATCTCTGATATAAACTTCTAGGAGTGACTTCCAAATCTGTATCTTCAGGGTAGATTCCCCACTGGTTCCTGAAACTTAATGTCTTCCAAGTTCATTGGCATTTTGCCATGATCTCTTTGCTTTTCTCTATACCTATACCTCCTGTAGATTTACTTATCTTGATTAATGGCTCATCATTCTCTTAGCCAAGTAGTCCAAAAAACTTAGGGTTATCTTTGATTTCTTCTGTTGCTGGCCTTTATGTTGATCAACAAACGTATATTTTACTTCTGAAATGTGTCTTCTTCTTTGAGCCTTCAGGATATTCATTTGTTCACTCATTCACTCTTTTGTTTATTTTGACACATTTATTGAGCACCTCATATGTGCTAGGCAGTGTGCAAGGTACTAGGAATATAGTGATAAATAAGACAGATCAATTTCCTGCCCTTTTAGAGCTTATAGTCCAAGCTTTCATCATTTCCCCTGCACCCTCTTTGAGTTTCTGTGATAGCCATTCTTATTTTTTCTGATTATAAGTATAATACATTCTTATTTTAAGAAGTGCAAGAGTTGTTGAAATGTATAAACACCAAAAGGGGGAGACTCCCTATATTTTCATCTACCAGAGATACCAGTGATAAAAATTTGGTACCATTTCTCCAGATTAGAAAAAACAATGTAACCAAAACTTTCTAATGCATCTCTTTGCCTTTACTCCCTTTCTTGTCTGTCTGTATTATAAATGCTACCAAAGATATCTTGTTAAAAAACAGTTGATTGTTACTTTGTTCAAAAACCCCTCAGTGTTTTTCTCTCATCCACAGAATGAAGTCTGAACACCTTAACGTAGTGATTACCACCCATTAGGTTTCTACCATCTCACTTTCTTGTTTCTCTAGAAACTTTCCCAGAAGTAGCCCTTCTTACAAGTGTAAATAAAAGATCTCAAGTGTGCTGCATTAGTGTCCCCCATGTGACAAATAATACTCCAAATAGGGGAGACAGGTTGATACAAGTACACTAATAGTTTATTCAGTTTTCTTTTGTGTGCTTGCCCTCTCCCACTCACCTTGTCTACAGGAAAATTAAAAAAATTACAGGAGTATTCTTAAAAATTAAAGCAGAAAAGTGTAAAGAAGTTGAAACAATCTGAAATTCCATCTCACGTGGATGATTACCATTAAAAGTTTTGTAAATATTTTTCCATACATGTGTCTTTGAAAATGTATCTACACATATAGATGTATGAATATGAAGTAATTTTACACAAATAGGATAATATTATAATGCTGTTTTTCTTTTGCCTCAGACATAGGTTTTGGAGGTTTTTGTGTCAATAAGAGACCAGTGTTCAAGATGGTATATTTCTTTTTTGGCTGCACTGCACAGCTTGGGGGATCTTAGTTCCCTAACCAGGGATTGAACCCCAGGCCCTTGGCAGTGAAAGGGCGGAATCCTAACCACTGGACGGCCAGGCAATTCCCAAAATGGTATATTTCAAGAATGATGAGGGGCTTCCCTGGTGGCGCAGTGGTTGAGAGTCCGCCTGCCAATGCAGAGGACACGAGTTCGTGCCCCGGTCCGGGAGGATCCCACGTGCCGCAGAGCGGCTGGGCCCGTGGGCCATGGCCGTTGAGCCTGCGCGTCTGGAGCCTGTGCTCCGTAGCGGGAGAGGCCACAACAGTGAGAGGCCCGCGTACCCCCCCCCCAAAAAAAAATAAATAAAAAGAATGATGAGAAGCCTGCTTGCTTGAGAGAGTAAGAAGCTGGTCTGACTTCCCTGACCTTCTAGATTAGAGTAGATGTTGCTCCTCTGGGCTTCCACAGCACCCTGGTTGTCCCATCATGGCCCTTACTGCATTCCGTTGTTTGTCTACTTAAACCAAAGTCCCCCGTATCTGTCTCTGTATTCCTTGAGCCCAGAACAGTGCCTGACACCTAGTGGACATTTCAGTGTTTGCTGAATGGATGAATGACCGTATGAATGTCTTAGATGAAGTAAGGTGGTTTGCCATGAAAAGAACTTGCCGCATGTATTCTTTAAAACCACTTATCTCTGTTTGCTTTGATTATTCATTTACCAAGTAACGTTTTGGTATTAATTCAGTTTACCAGTTAATTACCAGGGATTTTACTGCTGAGAAAAGAAGGTACTGACTGTAAACTGGTTGACAGTTATAATTCTGATTATAAATTAAAATAATAGTGCTGTGGGACAGATGAGTGTGAGACTTTGGATAATATGAACCATTTTTTCTCCAGAGTATAATTATTCCTTTAGATAAGGTGGTATCCAGGTTCTGTTTGAGCAGCGATATAGGTGTGGTGTGATGAATAGAAGGCGGGATTCAACTTTTTTTTTTATACATTTTTTATTGTAGTAAAATATACAGAATGTAAAATGTACTATCTAAACCATTTTTTTTTTTTTTTTTTTTTTTTTTGCGGTATGCGGGCCTCTCACTGTTGAGGCCTCTCCCGTTGCGGAGCACAGGCTCCAGACGCGCAGGCTCAGCGGCCATGGCTCATGGGCCCAGCTGCTCCGCGGCATGTGGGATCTTCCCGGACTGGGGCACGAACCCATGTCCCCTGCATCGGCAGGCAGACTCTCAACCACTGCGCCACCAGGGAAGCCCTAAACCATTTTTAAGTGTACAATTCATTGGCATTAAGTACGTTCACAATGTTGTGCAACCATCGTTATAACAGATATAATTTTGTATAATGTGCATAGCATATATTTCAAACCCACAGTTATACAAATTTCTTAAGCAATGCAGACATTTGTATAAATTGTATAAAAATCATAAATTAGGGGCAGTGTACACATGCAATTATAGTCAGTCTGATGCCTTAATTCAATTTTTTCACAACTTCCTCAGTTTTACTGTAAAGTTGTCTGTAGCTCAAAATTTCCTGTAATCTTTTCAATAAAATTAGTAATATCACTTATAGAACATGAATTTCAGAACATGCTTTTCCACATTTATTTAACTGATAGGGTTTTTCTCATGATGAATTCTTTGCTGCTGCTTCAGTAAAAGGCTAATTTTAAGTTTTCCCACATTTAACAAAGCTCCCTTGTTTTTATGACTTCTTTGATGGAGATTGAGATGTATATTCCAGTTAAAAGATTTCCCACATGTGTTGCATTTATTTTGTTGCTCTGTTGTGAGTTGAGTAATGTTTAAGGAAATGTGATCTCTTGATGAAGGCTTTGCCACATTCAGTGCACCCGTGGGGTTTCTCGCCTGTATGAATTCTCTGATGCATGATCAACACTGATGAGTCTGCAAAGGCTTTGCCACATTCTCTGCATTGGTATGGTTTCTTGTCTGTATGGATTCTGGAGTGTTTATAAAGGGATGAGCTATACTTGAAGCTTTTCCCACACTCCCTACATTCAAATGAGTTCTCAGGTGTGTGCGATTTCACATGCTGAGTAAAGGAGGAGTTCCAGGTGAATGATTTCCCACATTGACCACATTCATAAGCCTTCTCTCCAGTGTGGAGTCTCTGATGGACCACGGGTTGTGCTTTATGCGTAAAAGCTTTCCCACAATCACTGCACACAAAGGGTTTCTCTCCACTATGAATTTTTTGATGAGCTGCAAGGTGTCCCTTACTGTTAAAGGCTTTCCCACAGTCACTGCATTCAAAGGTGTTTTTTTTTTCTTGTATGCTTTTTTCATGTCTAATGAGACGAGACTTCTTTTTGGAAGGCTTTCCCACATTCACTGCACCCAAAGGTTTTTTTCCTTCTGTGCTTTTTTTCATGTCTAATAAGACACAACTTGTTTCTGAAGGCTTTTCCACATTCCTTGTATTCATGAGTTTTCTCTGATATAACTTTTATTCTAACTAAGAAAGTATGTTAGGTTGCAAACACTTTCCATTTGATTCACACTTATGTTGTTTTTGTCTTGAAGAAATAAAATTTATACTCAGTTTACAATTTTGTACTGTCTTGGTCAGTGTTTTCTTGAAGGTGAACATACCTTGGTTTAAAAATTTGTCTTTGCTTCCTTCTCCTTCCTGTCCCTCTAGCTCATCATCAAGTAAGCAGATAACTTCCACTGAGATGAGGTTTCTAAAGTTCTCCAGCATCACATTCCAATACAGCTTCCTCTGAGCACATCGCAGCAGCTGCCACTCCTCCAGGGTGAAGTCCACGGCCACATCCTGGAATGTCACTGATCCCATCCTGTGGCCCTAGGTTGGCTTTTTGTAGATTTTAACCAGGGCCGCTGGAAACTGAAACAGGCAGGAATATACAAGAGGGACCCTCAGGTTCAATTACACAGCCTTCAATTTTGCTTTCTTCACATGAACTGAGAAGCCGATCTCTGCTCTCCACCTGTCCCTCAAGCCCTTCTGGCTCACCCGCCGCTCACTACTGAAACACCCAGGATTCAATTTTGACTCTGCCACTTATTAGCTCTGAGATATTAGGCAAGTCCCTTAACCATTTTAAGATTTACTTTCTTTATTCATTAAGTGAATAACTGGCTGCTCAGATCTAGCCCAACTCTAAAACTCTGTGACTATGAAATAAGAGCCATACTTTACCTTGGTCCATTGAAGCCTAAACTGTATACACTTCTTACTATCTCACTCAAGACATGTAAATGGCCTAAAGTAAAGGCCGGGGAGTATAGTGCCTCAGACCCTTAGAAAAACTACAGAATGAAGCAAGAGGTAGCACTGTGATAGTGTTTAGAGGAAGTATGAAGCTGAAACTTCTTTTGCATTCTTTGCATTATTTCATAACCAGTTCTAGATTAAAATAATTATGTTGTTTGTGAATAATAATATGTCACTTGGGGATAGAGAGGATGTTGATTTGGTTCCTCAGTTTTCTAGCCTTATTCTGGGTAACTTGGTGAACTAGGATTGATTGTGTCCTCTTTCTTTCTCTGACTTTTTTTTTTACTCTCAGTAGAAGGCTCTCGAGATTCAGTCTCATTGTCTGTGACACACATAGGTTAGATCAGTGATAGAAAAGAGTTGGGAGACTTGTTTTCCTTCTTCATTTTGAGTTAACAAAGCAAATTGCTTTACTTCTCCATGCTTGATTCTTTTTACTAATAGAAGACGAAATCTGACTGTTCTTACATTATGTGCTTTGGGATAATGAGGTAATTCTTTGGAACCTTTTTAAAAATTTCATTTAAAAAAACTTGATGGGGCTTCCCTGGTGGCGCAGTGGTTGGGAGTCCGCCTGCCGGTGCCGGGGATGCGGGTTCATGCCACAGTCCGCGAGGATCCCGCATGCCGCGGAGCGGCTGGGCCCGTGAGCCATGGCCGCTGGGCTTGCGCGTCCGGAGCCTGTGCTCCGCGGCGGGAGAGGCTGCGGCAGTGAAAGCCCTGCGTACCGCAAAAACAAAAACCAAAAACCAAAAAAGCTTGATGTACAATTTCTAGTAAATGCATAAATCTAAGATGTATATATAGCTTAATGAATTTTTACATATGTATGCTGCTGTATGTGTATAATTATAACTACCAGTCAGACCAAGGCGTAGAACATTTTCCTCCCCCTAGAATTCCTTTATGCCCCTTTCCAGTCAGTACCCTCTTTTTGAACACTTTGAGTGCTTTATTATTCATATTAGGAAGCCAGTGAAGGGGCTTCCCTGGTGGCGCAGTAGTTGAGAGTCCACCTGCTGATGCAGGGGACACGGGTTCGTGCCCCAGTCCGGGAAGATCCCACGTGCCGCGGAGCGGCTGGGCCCGTGAGCCATGGCCGCTGAGCCTGTGCGTCCGGAGCCTGTGCTCCGCAACGGGAGAGGCCACAACAGTGAGAGGCCCTGTGTACCGCAAAAAAAGAAAAAGAAAGCCAGTGAAGGCAAATCTTTTATGTTTCATCAGTAATTTGAATCTTGAAACCTGTAATAAAGTCTGATCTGTAGATCGTAAGGTCTTTAGCCTTTTAGAAATAGATAAGGCATAATTGTGTAAAAATGCTTTTCTAATAAAATTTTAATCCAGGCTACAGAGGGAGTAGTTTTTTTTTAAGATTTTTTTTTTTGACGTGGACCATTTTTAAAGTCTTCATTGAATTTGTTACAATATTGCTTCTGTTTTATGTTTTGGGGTTTTGGCTGTGAGGCATGTGGGATCTTAGTTCCCTGACCAGGGATTGAACTCACAGCCCCTGCAGGGGAAGGGGGAGTCGCAACCACTGAACTGCCAGGGATGTTCCCAGAGGGAGTAGTTTTACACTGATAAAGGGGCAGTGTTATTTACCAGCATTTTCTTTTCTGTGTAGACATTTTCCTGAAAATTTTTGGGTTGTCTGAAAGTCAGTTTATTTGGAAAGTTGTAAGTAAGTGGGAAAAGGAAAGTTGTTTGGGCAGATGAATGAAGAAGTTGTTCAAGATCTGTGAGTTCCAGTCTTCCTTCTACGTGTGCCATTGTGTAACCTTGTGAACAAGGCCTAACCTTATTTTTTACATCTAATATTTTGTCATGAATTATTTTATCCACTGTTTTTAATGACTTTGAATTATTGAAACACCATTGAGAACTGTTTGCTTACCGTCAAAACAGGCAATTCCCCTAAGCAACCATATCTATACACAGGCTTTACTCAGTCACTGAAATAGCCTGGGGTTTTTAGGCCAAGGAAGCTATCCAAGAATTTTGTGAATAAGGCTGAGTATTGACTTTGCCAGAATTCATGGGGACGTTGTCTTCTTGTTTTGTATGGTGGAAGAGGGTTTTTCATCCAAACGTTGCCCCAATGTTTTTTCCTTTTCCTACTGAGGTTTTTTTTTTTTTTTATGTCTAGAGATTTAAACTTCTTTAAAAATTTATTTTTTTTAATTTTTATTTTATTTTGGAGTATAGTGGTTTACACAGTCGTTTACACTGTTTCAGGTGTACAGCAAGGAGATTCTGTTATACACACAGACACACACACACACACACATCTAGTTTCCAGATTCTTTTCCTATATAGGTTATTACAGAGTATTGAGTAGAGTTCCCTGTGCTATACAGTAGGTCCTCGTTGATTGTTTTGTATATGATAACGTGTATATGTTAATCCCAACCTCCTAATTTATCCCTCCCCCCTTCCTTTCCCCTTTAGTAACTATAAGTTTCTTTTCTAAGTCTGTGAATCTGTTTCTGTTTTGTAAATAAGTTCATTTGTATCATTTTTTTTAGATTCCACATATAAGTGATATCATTTGATATTTGTCTTTCTCTGTCTGACTTCACTTAGTATGATCATGTCTGGGTCCATCCACATTGCTGCACATGGCATAATTTCATTCTTTTTTATGGCTGAGTAATATTCCATTGTATATATATACACATCTCATCTCTTTTAAAATAAAATTTATTATTTATTTTTGGCTGTGTTGGGTCTTTGTTGCTGCCTGTGGGCTTTCTCTAGTTGTGGTGAGCGGGGACTGCTCTTTGTTGCGATGCGTGGGCTTCTCCTTGCCGTGGCTTCTCGTTGCAGAACACGGGCTCTAGGCGCGCGGGCTTCAGTAATTGTGTCTCGTGGGCTCTAGAGCACAGGCTCAGTAGTTGTGGCGCACGGGCTTAGTTGCTACGCGGCATGTGGGATCTTCCCGGATCAGGGATCGAACCCGTGTCCCCTGCATTGGCAGGTGGATTCTTAACCACTGCACCACTAGGGAAGTCCCTGTACCATATCCTCTTTATCCATTCCTCTGTTGACGGACATTTAGGTTACTTCCATGTCTTGGCTCTTGTAATTAGTGCTGCAGTGAACACTGGGGTGCATGTATCTTTTCGAATTATGGTTTCCTCCGGATATATGCCCAGGAGTGGGATTGCTGGATCATATGGTAGCTCTATTTTTAGTTTTTTAAGGAACCTCCATACTGTTCTCCATGGTGGCTGTACCAGTTTCCCACAACAGTGTAGGAGGGTTCCCTTTTCTCCACACCCTCTCCAGCATTTACTGTTTGTAGATTTTTGATGATGGCCACTCTGACCAGTGTGAGGTGATACCTCATTGTAGTTTTGATTTGTGTTTCCCCAATAATTAGTGATATTGAGCATCTTTTCGTGTGCTTTTTAGCCATCTGTATGTCTTCTTTGGAGAAATGTCTATTTAGATCTTCTGCCCATTTTTTGGTTGGGCTGTTGTTTTTTTGATATTGAGCTGCATGAGCTGTTGTATATTTTGGAGATTAATCTGTTGTCAGTCTCATCTTTTGCAAATATTTTCTCCCATTCCGAGGGTTGTCTTTTTGTTTTGGGTATGGTTTCCTTTGCTGTGCAAAAGCTTTTAAGTTTAATTAGGTCCCACTTGTTTATTTTTGTTTTCATTTTCATTACTCTAGGAGGTGAATCCAAAAAGATATTGCTGAGATTTATGTCAAAGAGTGTTCTTCCTATGTTTTCCTCTCAGAGTTTTATAGTATCCGGTCTTACATTTAGGTCTTTAGTCCATTTTGAGTTTATTTTTGTGTATGGTGTTAGTGTTCTAATTTCTTTCTTTTACATGTGGCCGGTTTTCCCACCATTTATGGAAGAAACTGTCTCTTCTCCCTTGTATATTCTTACCTCCTTTGTCATAGATTAATTGACCATAGTTGTATGGGTAAACTTGTTTAAATGTTATTTTTTGGTAGACTTTTATTTTCAGTAATTTGTTTTGAGATAAGTTGAGTAGGAGGTTCAGATTCCAAGACAAACGGGGATTTATCTTTGCTTTGGGACTTGACAGCGAGATATTAAAAAAATAATAATTTTGTTTTGAAAATTGTAATCAAACTTAGATTTAGATTGCTTTATTTTAGAGTATTCAATGGAGTTTGATTTTTTGATGGTTTCCTCATGTAAATAGGAAGCCAGCAGAAGAAGGCCTGTGATGAATAAACTTCATTATCTCTGCTAAAGGGACCTTGTTAAAGGAAATTAGATGTAGTAAAGATCATGATGTTGGGAGCTTGACCTAGTATTGAACGTTTTGTGATTTCAGGCACCTGAACTTTGACCTAGGCAATGTGGACCATGTTTGATGGTTCTTGAGCATGGTTCATGCATTTGATCATTCATGCAACATATTTTTATTGAAGTAACCAGGCATTGAGGATATAATGTGGAGGAAACCCTGATGTGATACCATCCCCCATGGAACCTGTGGGCTGGTGGAGGAAATAAATATTAATATTAAATTAAATGTAAAATTATAACTGCAGCAGTGGTATAAGTGATATTAGTGAAACTTGACCAGGTTAGAAAATGCATCCTCAAGAAATGGTACTTCTGCTATGATTTGATGGAAGAGTAGGTATTGACTTGGCAAAGAGAGGAAGGATGGTTGTCCAGGCAGAAGGAACAGCAGGTGCAAAGGCCCTGTGGTAGAAGGGAAAATGGTGAAATGAGGCTAGTGTGGCCTGAGAAGTGACAGCTAGAGGGAGAATGAAATGGTTTGAGGTGGAGAGATAGGCCTGCTCTTGCAGGTTTTTATTAAAGATTTTGTTAAGTTTTTGCCTTTATTCTAAGAGGAACAAGGAACCGTTAGAGGGCTTTAAGCAAGAAGGGACAAAGTCAGACTTGTTTTTTTTCTTTTTGGCTGTGCCACATGGCTTGTGGGATCTCAGTTCCCCAACCAGGGATTGAACCTGGAGCCACCGCAGTGAAAGCCTGGAATCCTAATGACTAGGCAACCACGGAACTCCCCAGACTTGCTTTTTTTTTTTTTGCGGTATGCGGGCCTCTCACTGCTGTGACCTCTCCCGTTGCGGAGCACAGGCTCCGGACGCGCAGGCTCAGCGGCCATGGCTCAGGGGCCCAGCCGCTCCGCGGCATGTGGGATCTTCCTGGACCGGGGCACGAACCCGTGCCCCCTGCATCGGCAGGCGGACTCTCAACCACTGCGCCACCAGGGAAGCCCCAGACTTGCTTTTTGATGTGAGCATTTTTTACCTCAAGGCAGAGAATGGATTGAGGTGCACCAGAGTGGAGGCAGAGATACTAGTTAGGAACTTAGACTAGTTCAGGTGAGAGATAGTGGTGACTTACTTAGGCAAGACTGGCGTTGGTGGAGAGGATAGAAAGGAATTAATTCAGGAATATTTAGGAGGCGTGGTGATCATTTTGTAATGTATAGAAACATCGAATCACTATGTTGTACACCAGGAACTTACATAGTGTAGGTGAATTATACTTCAACAGACAAACAAACTTATAGAAAAAAAGATCAGATTTGTGGTTACCAGAGGTGGGGGGAGGGGGAATTGGATGAAGGTGGTGAAAAAGTACAAACAGAAGGAGATGTCTTAATGCAGGAGAGAACTCATTGGTTAAATTTAGATATACCCTCTTATTGTGTTTAGTTCGATAGTTTTGTTCTTAAGATGCAAATAAATACATATGTGAGAATTGCTTTTCCATACTGGTATGCTTATCAGTGCTTTCTCCGTCCTGTAGGTTTTTACACGTGTTGATGTGTACTGCAGGTTTTTTGTGGTTTGTTTTTTGGTTTGTTTTTTTTGCGGTATGCGGGCCTCTCACTGCTGTGGCCTCTCCCGTTGCGGAGCACAGGCTCTGGACGCGCAGGCTCAGCGGCCATGGCTCACGGGCCCAGCCGCTCCGCGGCATGTGGGATCTTCCCGGACTGGGGCACAAACCCGTGTCCCCTGCATCGGCAGGCGGACTCTCAACCACTGCGCCACCAGGGAAGCCTGTACTGCAGTTTTAACCAAAGAGTAGGCATTGGATAATATTTCCTGAATGAATGACTAGATCAGTAATTTTAATGCTTTCCAGAAATAGTGTTCTCCTGCTCATGTTTCTCATGTTGGCAAATAATTAAGGCTGCATTATTAATTGATATTTGCACTTAATAATAGTGTACTCTCCCTACCCAACAACCCCTTCCCCTTCCATAAGCCATGACCTGATTGCTCAGAAGCATGTTACCTAATGGAATCAACATAGAAAATTAAAAATAGCTATCTGCATGGTATTATTTAGCTTTGAGTTATTTTGTTCTCTACTTATGCTAGCTGGTTTATAATTTGATGAAAGTAGCATATTTGAGTATTTTCTTATTCTTTTGATCATTAAAAAAACTAAAATATATTGAATTCATTGTTTTTTTTTAAATTTATTTTATTATTCTTTTGATCATTAAAAAAACTATATTGAATTTTCATTGTTGTCTTTTTTTTTTTTTTTTTTTTTGGCGGTACGCGGGCCTCTCACTGTTGTGGCCTCTCCCGTTGCGGAGCACAGGCTCCGGACGCACAGGCTCAGCGGCCGTGGCTCACGCGCCCAGCCGCTCCGCGGCATGTGGCATCCTCCCAGACCGGGGCACGAACCCGTGTCCCCTGCACCGGCAGGCGGACTCGCAACCACTGCGCCACCAGGGAAGCCCCATTGTTGTCTTTTTTTAAAAATTTATTTTATTTAATTTATTTTTGGCTACGTTGGGTCTTTGTTGCTGAGCACAGGCTTTCTCTAGTTGGGTGAGCGGGGGCTACTCTTCATTGCCTTGCGCGGGCTTCTCATTGCGGTGGCTTCTCTTGTTGTGGAGCACGGGCTCTAGGTGCGCGGGCACAGTAGTTGTGGTGCACGGGCTTATTTGCTCCGCGGCACGTGGGATCTTCCCAGACAAGGGCTCGAACCTGTGTACCCTGCATTGGCAGGCAGACTCTTAGCCACTGCGCCATTAGGAAAGTCCCCTCGTTGTTGTCTTTTATAACTAAGTTGCCTTCATTTCTGTTGAGCAGATGCTTGCTCGAAGGGATTTAAATGACAAGCTTTTTCTGTTTACCCTGCTGGAAGTTTGATCCACTCAGCTGACAGCTTTATTTTTCTTTCCTCAAAAGCCAGAACTAGGCCTACAGGAAGGAAAGGAACGTATTCCGGAGCCAAAGGCTGATGTTGCATAGGCCTGTGGGGGTGCATATTTCAGAAGCTGTGCAGTTGGTTGGCCTGGATCTGTCAAAACAGGTTTGGTTGGTTCTGGCTGTGCCATGGTTTATTTATATGCTTCTGAGTAGTGATCTTGGGAATGAATACATTATGAGTACAGTTTGGAAAGTTGTTGTATCGATTGCTGAGGGAAGTAAAAAAAACCCACCCGAGGAACCCCACTGTTGAACAGGTCTTGGGTTCACTGGTTTAATTTTCTGTGAGTGCCGTCCAGTGATTAAACCTTTGCCTCATCTCAGCAGCAACTGCCAGTTTTTTGGACGCAAGTTAGTTCATGGAAGAGACTTTGTGTGATAGGAAGACAAAACGTGAAATTAAATATATCTTAGCTCTGGCCTAAGTAGATATTGTTAAACATGAGTGAGTTGGATATAACATAAGCTTTCTCTTCTGGTTTCAGGAAAGCATAGTGGAAAAAAACGTAGGATTCTTTTCTAATTTCTGTTGATCCAGCTAGGATATTATGTCTTGCATTTTTAAGGCATTTAAACATTTGTTTAGTTGAATTGTGGGAAAAGGATAGACAGAAGAACAGGACATTCAGTGTTTGAACAGTGTTAAGTAGAAGAACATGAATTGATGAGGTAATTGTATCCTTCTACATTTTTGACTATCAGGATTTAGATTTGGTTACAGATTATGCAATTATATTTACAAAAGAAATGCAGACATTTCAGTAAAGTACTAACAGTTTTCAGATGAGACCTAATCTGAGTGTTAATTAGAAAAGAGTTTACAATTTTGCATTAAATGTAATCCTTCTTAAATCTTACTATTAAATTTATGATCACGATGAGGTACATTTCTTTAAAAAATAATTTTTATTGAATTTTTTATAGCTGGTTTACAATGTTGTATTAGTTTCAAGTGTACAGCAAGGTGATTCAGTTTTTTATATATATATATATATATATTTTTTTTTTTTCCGATTCTTTTGCCATATAGGTTATTACAGAGTACTGAGTAGGGTTCTGTGTGCTACACAGTAGGTCCTTATTAGTTATCTGTTTTACATATAGTAGTATGTATATCTCAATTCCAGTCTCCCAATTTATCCCTCTCCCCCTTACCCCTTGGTAACTATAAGTTTGTTTTCTACATCTGTAATTCTATTTCTGTTTTGCAGATAAGTTCATTTGTACCCTTTTTTTAGATTCCACATATAAGTGGTATCATATGATATTTATCTTTCTCTGACTTCACTCAGTATGGCAATCTCTAGGTCCATCCATGTTGCTGCATATGGCATTATTTCATTCTGTTTTTATGCCTGAGTAATATTCCATTGTGTATATATACCATGTCTTCTTTTATCTATTCCTCTGTTGATGGACATTTAGGTTGCTTCCATGTCTTGGCTATTGTAAATAGTACTGCAGTGAACATTGGGGTGCATGTATCTTTTCGAATTATGGTTTCCTCCGGATATATGCCCAGGAGTGGGATTGCTGGATCATATGGTAGCTCTATTTTTAGTTTTTTAAGGAACCTCCATACTGTTCTCCATGGTGGCTGTACCAGTTTACATTCCCACAGCAGTGTAGGAGGGTTCCCTTTTCTCCACACCCTCTCCAGCATTTACTGTTTGTAGATTTTTTGATGATGGCCATTCTGACCAGTGTGAGGTGATACCTCATTGTAGTTTTGATTTGTGTTTCCCTAATAATTACTGATGTTGAACATCTTTTCATGTGCTTTTTAGCCATCTGAATGTCTTCTTTGGAGAAATTTTTTGTTTTTTAATTTATTTGTTTATTTTTGGCTGCGTTGGGTCTTTGTTGCTGCGCGTCGGCTTCCTCTATTTGTGGCAGGCGGGGGCTACTCGTTGTGGTGTGCGGGCTTCTCACTGAGGTGTCTTGTTGCGGAGCACGGGCTCTAGGCACACGGGCTTCAGTCGTTGTGGCTCGTGGGCTCTAGAGCGCAGGTTCAGTAGTTGTGGCGCACGGGATTAGCTGCTCCACGGCATGTGGGATCTTCCCAGACCAGGGCTCAAACCCATGTCCCCTGCATTGGCAGGTGGATTCTTGACCACTACGCCACCAGGGAAGCCCTGGAGAAATATTTATTTAGATCTTTTGCCCATTTTTTGATTGGGTTTTTTTGTTGTTGATATTGAGCTGCATGAGCTGTTTGTATATTATGGAGATTGATCCCTTGTTGATCGCTTCATTTGCAAATATTTTCTCCCATTCTGTGGGTTGTCTTTTCGTTTTGTTTATCATTTCCTTTGCTGTGCAAAAACTTTTAAGTTTAATCAGGTTCCATTTGTTTACTTTTGTTTTTATTTTCATTACTGTAGGAGGTGGATCCAAAAAGATATTGCTGTGATTTATGTCAAAGAGTGTTTTCCTCTAAGAGTTTTATAGTATCCAGTCTTACATTTAGGTCTTTAATTCATTTTGAGTTTATTTTTGTTTATGGTGTTAGGGAGTGTTCTAATTTTATTTGTTTACGTGTAGCTGTCCAGTTTTCCCAGCACCACTTATTGAAGAGACTGTCTTTTCTCCATTGTATATTTTTGCCTCCTTTGTCATAGATTAGGTGACCATAGGTGCATGGGTTTATCTCTGGACTTTCTATCATGTTTCATTGATCTGTATTTCTGTTTTTGTGCCAGTACCACACTGTTTTGATTTCAGTAGCTTTGTGGTATAGTCTGAAGTCGGGGAGCCTGATTCCTCTAGCTTCATTTTTCTTTCTCAAGATTGCTTGGGGACACAGACATAGAGAATGGACTTGAGGACACAGAGAGAAGGAAGGGTAAGCTGGGACGAAGTGAGAGAGTGACATTGACATATATACACTACCAAATGTAAAATAGCTAGTGGGAAGCAGCCACATAGCACAGGGAGATCAGCTTGGTGCTTTGTGACCACCTAGAGGGGTGGGATAGGGAGGGTGGGAGGGAGATGTAAGAGGGAGGGGATATGGAGATATATGTATACATATCGCTGGTTCACTTTGTTATACAGCAGAAACTAACACAACAGTGTAAAGCAATTATACTCCAATAAAGATGTTAAAATTTAAAAAAAGGATTGCTTTGGCTATTTGTGGTCTTTTGTGTTTCCATACAAATTGTAAAATTTTTTGTTCTAATTCTGTGAAAAATGCTAGTGGTAATTTAATAGGTATTGCATTGAATCTGTAGATTGCTTTGGGTAGTTTAGTCACTTTGACATTATTGATTATTCCAATCTAAGAACATGGTATATCTCTCCATCTCTTTGTGTCATCTTTGATGTCTTTCATCAGTGTCTTATAGTTTTCTGTGTACAGGTCTTTTGTCTCCTTTGGTAGGTTTATTCCTGGGTATTTTATTCTTTTTGATGCTGTGGTAAATGGGATTGTTTCCTTGATTTCTCTTTCTGATCTTTTGTTGTTAGTGTATAGGAATGCAAGAGATTGCTGTGTATTAATTTTGTATCCTGCAGCTTTACCAAATTTATTGTTGCGCTCTAGTAGTTTTCTCGTAGCATCTATAGAATTTTCTATGTACAGTATCATGTCATCTGCAAATAGTGACAGTTTTACTTCTTTTCCAATTTGGATTCTTTTTATTATTATTTTTTTCTTCTCTGATTACTGTGGTTAGGACTTCCAAAACTATGTTGAGTAAAAGTGGCGAGAGTGGACATCTTTGTCTTGTTCCTGATCTTAGAGGAAATGCTTTCAGTTTTTCACTGTTGAGAAAGACATTTGCTGTGGGTTTGTCATATATGGCCTTTATTATGTTGAGGTAGGTTCCCTCTGTGCCCACTTTCTGGAGATTTTTATCATAAATGGGTGTTGATTTTGTCAAAAGCTTTTTCTGCATCTATTGAGATGATCATGTGGTTTTTATTCTTCAATTTGTTGAAGTGGTGTATCACACTGATTGATTTGCAGATATTGAAAAATCCTTGCATCCCTGGGATAAATCCCACTTGATCATGGTGTATGATCCTTTTAATGTGTTGTTGGATTCGATTTGCTAGTATTCTGTTGAGGATTTTTGTGTCTATGTTCATCATTGATATTGGCCTGCAATTTCCTTTTTTTGTGGTATCTTTGTCTGGTTTTGGTATCAGGGTGATGGTGGCCTCATAGAATGAGCTTGGGAGTGTTCCTTCCTCTGCGATTTTTTGTAAGAGTTTCAGAAGGGTAGGTGTTAACTCTTCTCTAAATGTTTGATAGCATATGCCTGTGAAGCCATCTGGTCCCGGACTTTTGTTTGTTGGAAGAGTTTAATCACAGTTTCAATTTCAGTACTTGTAATTGGTCTGTTCATATTTTCTACTTATTCCTGGTTCAGTCTTGGAAGGTTGTGCCTTTCTAAGAATTTGTCCATTTCTGCTCAGTTGTCCATTTTATTGGTGTATAGTTGCTTGTAGTAGTCTCTTATGATCCTTTGTATTTCTGTGGTGTCCATTGTAACTTCTCCTTTTTCATTTCTAATTTTATTGATTTGAGTCCTCTCCCTTTTTTTCTGGATGAGTCTGGCTAAAGGTTTATCAATGTTGTTTATCTTCTCAAAGAACCAGCTTTTAGTTTCATTGATCTTTGCTATTGTTTTCTTCGTCTCTATTTCATTTATTTCTGCTCTGATCGTCATGATTTCTTTCCTTCTGCTAACTTAGGGTTTTTTTGTGTGTGTGTATACACATTTAGTTTTATTGTAACAAAGCAACTTGTACACTTTTAACGTTTAACACTGAGCATCATCTTTCCTTTCCAGAGAAACAAAAAGAAAACTTTTAAAATAAACAGGAACAAAATTACAATAGAGAATGTCAATTGCATATAAGATCCTACAGGTTCTGCTGATTCTCCCATTGAGTGGCAGGGCTCAAGTCATCATTAGGAGAGAATTTTATTTTAAAAGTGTCATCTTAAACTGCAGAGATGTCCATTAAACATCACAATTAAACATGCCAGAGGAGAAGCCATGTTGTCAAAATGCCCACTTAACCCACCCAAACATCTCAAACCCCATTCTTTGCTGACCTTCTATAACCCCATTTTTTAAAGTTTTTTTTCTTTTTTTAAACAAGAGAAAGTAGACAGATACATGTTGGTAAATGCTAACTGTCCATATTCACATAGAGACACAGTGCAATCTCTGAGTCCAGTATACAGAGAAAGGAGGAAAAAAGCTAGAATTCTATGCACTACTGCACAGGGGCCTAGCACCCTCCAGCTTCCAGCAGAGCTAAGGGAGCAGAAGGTTTTTCTTTTTTCCCACAGAGCATGGTGGTGTTGATTCCATAAAGTTTTTGTTGAGACAAGAAGGGATAAAAATGAATTTGAAACAGAAAGGGGTAGAGATTCTTTTCTCACTGAATTCTGCTCAAGGTATTTTCCCCCAAAATAAGTTGTGAGCCATGGTATAAAGGAGAAAAGAGACCTCAAAAACAGGGCGACTGAGCACAAGAGGAGGAGGAGAAAAAAAAAGACTGCAACTTGCTCCCAGGGACTGGAGAAAATTAAAAAAGGAAGGTTGGAATCCATCAGTGTTCCATTAGTCATCTTCTCCTTCATCTTCCTTCATCCTTATCCCCTTCTTCATCAATATCTTCCAATCCTTCTTCCTCTTCATCATCATCGTCACCTTCTTCTCCTTCCCTTTCCTCATCATCCATGTCTGGAACCAAGTAGTACTGTAATGGATTTGGCCAAATATCATCTTTGATGACCTCTCCTAACTCATCTGCACCTGCATCAGAATGATCAGTAAACCAGGTGAAGAAGCTTTCTGGTTCCTTATGCTGTCTCATCCTGCTGGCTTTATTCTGCGTTTGACTTGAACGTTTTGTCACATCCTTTCCCGATTTCCATTTGATTTCAGTGGACTTTGAAGACGGATCATCACTCTCATTCCGATGAAATTCTTTGGAGAGATCTTTATTTTCGAAGTAAGGGTTTTCATGAAAATAAGAATCTATTCTGTAACCTGATTTAATATCTCCAAATTCTGTCACTTCAACTCTTGTCAAATAATGCAGCGCCTCTTCATCCTCCTCCCCAAGCAGTGCAGACACTTGCGGATGGTTAACAAATGATATTACCCAAAAATGTGGGGTTTTGGCGATCAATTCTGACGTCTTCTGAAGAAATGGTTGGCGAAGTTTGTTATATTTCTGTTGTACTTTCAAAATCTCCTCACTGGCTTGTTCGTCAAGTCTGTCCATTTTCATTTTGTACTTCATCAGTATGTTCAATTGCTTCTTGCTATTCTTTTTCTTCCTTTGGCAAGTTCGGAGAAGCAGATATTTCCTCTGGCCTGGAGGCAGGAGTCAGTCTCGGTTTCTTCGGTTTCTTTGCTTGGGGTGGAAGTGAAAACTGGTGTTTGGGGGCCATGCTGGGAGAAAAGCCAAGAATCCACCCAAGGAAAGAGGCTCGTACCAGGAGCTCTGAGAACTTTAACTTTGGGTTTTGTTCTTCTTTCTCTAGTTGCTTTAGGTGTAAGGCTAGGTTAGAGGTATGTGTTTAATAGTAGTTTAAAAAAAAAAATAGCAGCTAACACTTACTGAGTATTTGCTTACTTCTTGCCAGGCACTATAAAAAGTACTTTCCATGCATGCATTTCTCATTTATTCTTTACAGTAACCCCATGAGATGAGAAATATTTTAATCCATACTTTAGAGATCAAATTCAGTAATTTGCTCAAGGACCCACAGTTAGTAGGCAAGTGAGCCATAATAGCATGTACTGCATGTTTTAAAATTTTACTTCATTTAAGAAATACTGAAAGGTTTTGTATGAAAGTCTGATTTCAGTAGACCATTTTGTTTCAGCTTTGAGGAATTTATATCTTTAGGATTGTTGAGAATCATACAAAGTAAATTATTTAGAGCTACAGAAAATGTTTTGTCATATATGGTAATATTTCATTTGTTTAATATTGAAAGGGGATAAAGAGTTATAAATGTTTCCAGATTGGTAAAGTTTACCTCTGTTGAAGAAATGTAGCTTTCAAAGAAATTAACCATTTTAGAATAGTAATTTTTCTGAAATGTGTGTTCCTTTTTGGCCTTGTAAGAAAAAAATTTTCACCCTGTTAAAGACAGTTTTCTGTGTATGATGAATCTGTTCTTTATTTATTTATTTATTTTTAATTTTTTGACTGCACTCCATGGCATGTGGGATCTTAGTTCCCCAACCAGGGATCGAACCTGGGCCCCCTGCATTGGTGGCGCAGAATCTTAACCACTGGACTGCCAGGGAAGTCCCTAATGAATCTGTTCTTGATAACTCAGGGCTTTTGTTAGGACCATCAGTTAATTTATTTCACTGTAATGCACTACTTTTTTTCTTTTCCCTTGCTCTAAGTTCTCTTATTGTTTGTGCACACTGCTTCTTATAATTCTTTTATTTAAATAAACGTAAGAATTAATATGTAAGTCAAGAATTAGATTGGCCTCACCTGTAAAGAAGCATGCAGCTCACCAGATTCTGGGGGGAAAAAAAGATAGTATTCTTATAGCTACCATTAATTGGGTACTTCCAAATTTGGCAGAGGTGATTTTCATATATTATTTCTTTTAATTCTTACAACAACCATATGAGTTAGATATTATTATAGAAAATGAGACTGAGGCTTAGAAAGCCAAGACTTCCTTTGCTACCAATTATTGAAACTGACAATCAAATATAGGACTGATTGGTTCTAAGGTCTAGATTCTTATCTACTATTTCATACTCCTTGCATTTGTTTCCTGATTGTTTCACAGTTCTTGGCTCAGTGTTGAGTATGTAGGTGTTCAAAACTAATGTTTGTTTCTTTATCACTTTATTAAATTTTTTTAAATTTTAATGAAGTATAATTAACATGCAATAAGTTGCACATAAAGTTTTTAATTTAGTGAGTTTTGACATAAGTATACACTTTTGAAACCATCACCATAATCAAGATAAATATTTTCATCACCCCCCAAAGTTTCCCCTTGTCCCTTGTAATCCATCTTTCCCTCCAATTCCATGCACAGGCAATCACTGTAGGTTAATTTTATATGCATACATATATATGTATATTATATATAATTTTTTATATAAATGGAATCATAAAGCTTGTATTTTTGCTTGGCTTCTTTTACTCAGCATAATGCTTTTGAAGTTCATTGATGTTATTGCATGTATTCATCTTTTTTTTTTTAGTTTTTATTGCTGAGCAGTGTTCTATCATATGGATTGTTATCCATCTAGTTTGGGGGCTATTATAAATAAAGCTGCTGTAAACATCTATGTACAAGTCTTTGGATGTATGTTTTCATTTCTCTTGGGTAAAAATCTGGAATGGAATGGATAGGTCATATGGAGGGTGTTTGTTAAATTTTTTAAGAAAGTGCTGTTAGCTTCCTATTGCTGTAACAAATGACCACAAACTTAATGGCTTAAAACAACACATGTTTATTGTCTTACATTTCCGGGGGCCAGAAGTCTGAAATGGATCTCACTAGGCTAAAATCAAGATGTTGGCAAGGCTGTATTTTTTCTGGAGATTCTAGGGGAGAATCCTATTTTCTTGCCTCTTGCTTCTAGAGGCTGTTTATACTCCTTGGTTCATGACCCCCTTTCATCTTCAAAATATAATCATACCGACCTCTCTTTCTGTGTCCCATCGCCTCTGACTCTGACACTCTTGCCTCCCTCTTTCACTTATAAGGACCTATGTGATTACATTGAGCCCTCCTGGATAATGCAGGATAACCTCCCAGTGTCAAAATCTTTGATTCCATCACGTCTGCACAGTCTCTCTTGTCAGGTAAGGTAACATATTCACAGGATAGAAACATCTTTGGGGGGCCGTTCTGCCTACCATACTGCCACACGTTTTCCAAAGAGGTTATACCATTTAGTATTAGCACTAGCTGCAGTTGCTCCACATCCTCTCTGATACTTAGTTTGAGTGATCTTTTAAATCAATTTAATTAAAAGAATTTTAATTTTCATTTTGAAATAATTTCAAATCTATAAAGAGTTGCAAAACTAGCCAAAGAATCCCCCGAATTCTTCACCCAGAGTCCCCAAAGTTCACATTTTATTGATCACAGTACAATTACCAAAATCAGGAAGTGAACATCAATACAATACTGTTATCTAACCTATAAATCCTGTTCAAATTTTGCCAATTATCTTTTCTTTTGTTTCCCGGTCCAAGATCTAGGGCAGAGTCGGTATAGTCTCCTTTAATTTGGGACGATTCCTCAGTCTTTCTTTAACTTTCGTGAGTTAGACCAGTATTAAACTGGTATTAGGCCTCCTTTATACTTAGATTATTGAGGACCCCAAAAAGCTTTTGTTTATTTGGGTTATGTTTATTGATATTTACTGTATTAGCAATCAAAACAGATTTTAAAGAATATTTAATTAATTTAAAAAGTAATAAACCCATTACATGTTAATATGAATAACACGTCATTTTCTAAAATAATATTTAATAAGAGTAGGATTATTTTACATTTGTGCCAATCTCTTTAATGTTTGACTTCATACAAGACAGCTAAATTCTTATATCCCATTAGCCCTAAGAGCCATGAGAACGTCACGTTATCCTCATGAGAGGGTGAAAGTGAAAAAGGCAAAAAATGTCTCAATATTATAATAAGGGTTATGATAATAACCCTGTTGTTTTCTCTTCTTGAGGTGGTTTTGTCTGGTTTTGGTATCAGTAATGCTGGCTTCATAGGATGATTAGGAAGTATTCCCTCCTCTTCAATTTTTTGGAAAAGTTTAAGAAAGATTGGTATTAGTTCTTCTTTAAATGCTTGGTAGAATTGACCAGTGAAACAAATCAAGTCAGGGCTTTTATTTGTCAGGAGATTTTTGATTACTGATTCAATCTCCTTACTCTTTATAGGTCTATTTTCCTATTTCCTCTTTTTTTTTTAAAAAAAAAAAATTTATTTATTTATTTATTTATGGCTGTGTTGGGTCTTTGTTGCTGCACGTGCGCAGGCTTTCTGTAGTTGTGGCGAGCGGGAGCTACTCTTCGTTGTGGTGCGTGGGCTTCTCATTGCGGTGGCTTCTCTTGTTGTGGAGCACGGGCTCTAGGCACGCGGGCTTCAGTGGTTGTGGCTCGTGGGCTCTAGAGTGCAGGCTCAGTAGTTGGGGCACACGGGCTTAGTTGCTTTGCGGCATGTGGGATCTTCCCGGACCAGGGCTCGAACCGGTGTCCCCTGCATTGGCAGGCGGATTCTTAGCCACTGCGCCACCAGGGAAGTCCCTTTCTATTTCTTCTTGATTTAGTCTTGGTAGATTTTGTGTTTCTAGGAATTTGTTAGCTAATATATGGTCTGTCCTGGAAGGTGTCCCATGTGAACTTGAGAAGAATGTGTATGCAGTTGCTTTCCAACATCCTAGTCTTTAGGCTCTTGCTCCCGATAGGGGGGAAAGGAGGCGGGGAGAAGGATTGGGAGAACAGGAAACCAGTCCTTTAAATAAATCCCTTGGAAGTCACTTAGCTGGAGAGGGAGGGCCTTGCAACTACAGGGTGGTGCGGGGTGGTGGGGAGGTAAGGTGCAACAAAAATGGGCACCTGTCTCTTTGCAGCTTTGTGATCAGAAGCAATAATCAGTGATCAGGGCATAGATCTGTGATATTTGGAAGACAGGGTCTTTTTTTTGCCCACCCTAGGTCCCACAACCTGTGTCCAAGCTGTTGTAGGAACCTTGCTCAGCTCACGTCCATGTTGCTGGAGGAAGCTGTGTAGCTGCTACAGTGCTAAGAGTTGAAATTGAAATTAAATGCAACTTATTGTCCAAGCCTTCCCCCTTGGAAGATCCAAGCCTTAAATAGACTCCATAGTTCCAAAATACATCAGATAGAGTCTGCCAGTGCATTTGCTGTCTAGCAGTTATCAACTACTCACTGGGCAGTCTCACTTTGACCATATTTCTCACTTTAATGAAACACTGTATCTTAGTATTTTGTATTCTCATGTTTGCGTGTTCATTCATTCACAGAACAGTTTAAGCTAAGGCCCTATAACTACTTGTTCTTTGTAGTCACTGTAAGGTCCTGTTGCTTTGGCCATATTTATTGAATAAACTCAAGGAAGTGTGATAAAACTATATTTGTGACTGAAGAGATTACATTTTTCAAAGTAGTAAATGTCTATTGAATTTCCTTGATTATATCTTTCTCATTTCTGTCTCAAGAGAAAGATTTGTTTTGAGTGTGAATGACTGGGCTGGGAAAAGATGTTGCTAAATCACAAATCCCCTTAGGAGGTAGCTGGAAAAATGTTGTCCCTTATAAAATAGAAGCATGAGAAGAAATAATGACTTCAAGAATAGAACTGTTGAATAAATTTGCAGTGTAGCAAAGCATAAAGTATGTGTTACCATTGAAACCATCTCAAATGACCTACAGTGAAGGAGAAAGAGCATAAGTTAGAGACTTTTTTAAAATCTGAAAAACATGACGAAGTTTCATTTCTAAACTTTGTGTTCATCCATTTACTCTAGAGAGATTTACGACTGGCTCTGTGGCAGTTGAGCAAAATTTGACATTCTGAAGGCGTATTGAAATGTAACATATGTTATATGTTTATTATGAGTGTTTTTTCCTTTTTCTTTTGAATGACATATTGTGACTGCTTGATGATGTAAGAAATTTGAAATCAGGATTTTTTAAAAATTGAAGTATAGTTGATTTACAGCGTTGTGTTAGTTTCAGGTGTACAGCAAAGTGATTCAGTTATACACACACACACAAACACACACACACATATATCTATTATTTTTCAGATTCTTTTCCATTTTAGGTTATTACAAGATATTGAACATAGCTCCCTGTGCTATACAGTAGGCCTTGTTTATCTGTTTTATATATAGTAGTATGTATCTGTTAAGCACAAAGTCCCAGTTTATCCCTACCCCCTTTCCGCTTTGGCAAGCGTAAGTTTGTTTTCTCTGTCTGTGAGTCTGTTTCTGTCTTGTAAATAAGTTTATTTCATTCTTTTTTATGGCTGAGTAGTAGTCCATTGTATACATAATACCACATCTTCTTCAACCATTCATCTGTTGATGGACATTTAGGTTGCTTCCATGTCTTGGCTATTGTAACTAGTGCTGCTATGAATATTGGGGTGCATGTATCTTTTTTAATTAGAGTTTTCTCCGGACATATGCCCAAGAGTGGGATTGCTGGATCGTATGGCAACTCTATTTTTAGTTTTTTAGGGAACCTCCATACTGTTTTCCATAGTGGCTGCACCAGCTTACATTGGGAAAGTCCTTATTTCCTCTTCATTTATGAAGGATATTTTCACTGGATATAGAATACTGGTTCAGCAGTTTTTTCTTACATTTTAAAGTTGCTACTCCAGTATCATCTTGCTTGGACAGTTGCTGACAAGAAGCTTATTATAATCCTTATCCTGTTCCTCTGTATATAATATGTTTTTTCCCCTCTCTGACTGCCTTCAAGATTTTCTCTTTGCCTTTCAGCGATTTGAATATGATATGCTTAGTTTTTTTGTTTTTGTTTTTTTGTTATTTATCCTGTTTGATGTTTTTGGACCTTTTTAAGTCTGTAGTTTGGTGTCTTGTTACTAATTTTGGTAAGTTCTTGGCCATTCAAATATTTCTTCTGCTCTGTTCTTTCTTCTCCAGGCACTCTGAGTGTTACACGGTTTGATATTTTCCCACAGTTCTTGGATGTTTTTTTTCTGTTTTATTTTCCTATTCTTTTTCTTCCTTACATTTCAGTTTGAGCAATTTCTATTAGCCAGTCTTCAAGTTCACTGATTCTTTTTTTAGCTGTTTCAAATCTACTAATAAGCTTGTCAGAAGCATTTGTTATTTATTACCATGTTTTTTCCACTTGATTTTTTCTTATGATTTCCATGTCTCTCTGAAATTACCTATCTGATCTTGCATGTTGTCTACCTTTTCCATTAGAGTCTTCACCATATTAATCATGTTTTAAATTCCCTGATAACTCTAAAATCTATATCATGTCTGAATCTAGTTCTGATAATTGTTTTGTTTCCTCAAACTGTGTTTTTATTACTGCCTTTGGCATGCTTCATAATTTCTTGTTGAAACGTGACCATTTGGTATAGAACAGGAAGTACTGAGGTAAATATCTGATATGCTTGGAGAACACTGCAAGTTTCCTTCTGCTAGTCCTTTAGGGTGGAATTTGAATTAATCTGTTAGGGGTTGAGCTATGTTTAAACATTATTATTGCTATGGTTACCAGAGTTGACATTTGTTGTTGCCATGGAAACCAGAGACTTCAGATTTCCCTAGTGTCTCTTATCTCCCTGCTTGGCTTTGGGTTTTCCCTTTGTGCTGTTTCACACAGTGAGTTCGTCCTTTGCAGCTATATTCCATTGTTATTTTTACTTAAAGCTTATTAGCCTGGTAGTGGAGGGTGGGGGGAGTTCTGTGGTGGTTTGTTAAACCTCAGATTTTGGCAGGCACTAGAACCTGGATCTCGGAGCTGTGGCCTTCATAAAACTTTCTACTTCTAGGAGTGGAGTTGTTCCCTGTCCTTGTTTTTCCCCAACTGCTGTGTCTGGGTTAGGTTTTCTAACACCACCACCCCCTTTTTTTAAGGCAAAGTTTTTTTTTAAATAGATTTTAACCAATAATGGTTTATTCTTTATTTGAATTTTCTATTTAAAGCAGCCTTCTCTGCCCCTGTATTTTATTTTATTTTATTTTTTTGGCCATACCACAGGATCTTAGTTCCCCAACCAGGGATCCATCCCATGCCCCCTGCAATGGCAGTGTGGAGTCTTAACCACTGGACCGCCAGGGAAGTCCCTAAGTTAAAGTTTTTAAAGCCCTTTCCCCCTGTATTAAGATTGTTACTTTAGAGAAATAGTGAAGATTGGGTGTAGTCTCCTTTTCTTTCTTCCAGCTATAGTGAGATTCTGCCAGTGTTCTCAGGGTACAGGCCTTGGTGATTTTTTTTTTTCTTGCAGATTAAGTCTTTCATTCCATAGGGAGATAGAGGAAATAGATCTGGGCTGATTGGCATTGGCTGCCAAGCTCCACAGAGGTGGGGGCAGGGATGAGGAACTTTCTTTGCATTCTCTCAGATCCCCCCCCCCCCGCCCCCGCATTAGAGAGCCTTTTGGGATTTCTGGAGGAAAAGCCTGTAATAGGCTGGAAACTCTCCTATGATTGCAGCCCCCAGAGACTTTACACTCTCATGCTAGCCCACATTCAGTCTTCAGCAATTTATCATAATTTGTGGTTTAATCTTCCTGACCGCAATGGGATTCTTTCCTGCTCTTGGGGCTATATTTCCTTTGGTTAGAGAGAAAGCTTTCTCTCTTTTAGGGTTTTGGGTGCTTGTCCAGCCTCTGTATTGCTTCATCCCATCTGTATTGCCGACAGGTTGGGTCAGGAGACAGTGTGGGTGGTGGGGAGAATGTGATTTCATCTACTCTTTCTAAACCTTAGGAATCCACATTGTGGTCAGAGAATAACTTGTGAAACTTGCCTTAGTGCTCAGCATATGGATCAGTTTTTGTAAGTGATCTCTTTGTGCTTGATAGAGTATTTATTCTGCAGTTACTGGGTGCTGTGTTACATAAATGTCTGTTTAGTTCCAGTTTGTTAACCATGCTATTCAAATCTATACTTATCTCTTTATTTCCTCCTATTTAGGTCATTTATTCTATCAATTACTGAGATAGATGTTAAAAATTTCCCCATTATGATTATGGATATATTTCACTTCTCCTTGTAGTTCTGCTAAGTTGTGCTTTATGTATTTGGAGGCTATGTTATTGCATGCATACAAATTTAAAATTATGTCTTCCTGATGAATTCTACATTTAATCCTATGAATTACTCCTCTGTTAACACTTTTTGCATTATAATCTACTTTGAGTACTATTAATAAAGCTAGAGCAGCTTTTGTTTAGTTTATGTTTGTGTGACCTTTTCCATACATTTTATTTTAATTGTTCTCTATATTTTTGGTGTGATTCTTTTAGACACCATAAGATTGAAATTTTTTTTTTTTGGCCATGCTGCGCAGCTTGTGGGATCTTAGTTCCTAGACCAGGGATTGAACCTGGACCACTGCAGTGAAAGCACCGAGTCCTAACCACTGGACCACCAATTCCCTGTTTTTTATTTAGTACAATGATTTTTTTCTTTTGGTCCACTTACTTTTAATGTAATTACTGGAATATTTGGGTTTACAGTTGACATCTTATATTTTGCTTTTTATATGTTCTACTTATCTGTGATCTTGCTTTCCCGCCTTTTTGCATTTATTTGGGTATTTTAATTCTACTTTTCCTTTCTATTAGCCTAGTAGTTATATACTCTTCTACTATTTTTAAATGTTTACCCTAGAGATTAAAACATGTAAACATGTATTTACTTTCTTTTTTTCAAATATGTAAGTTTATTTTTTCTCAACATAATTAATAGTCATAAAGTACAAAATTCAAAAGGTAGAAAAAGTTTAAAGATGGAAAATCCTCCATTCACATCTGCCCACCAGCCACTTAGTTCTCCAGATGACTCAGAAATGAGTATCCACCAGTACAGGCATCTGGCCTCTTCACTAGCCCCCAAACGTATACTGTATTTACTGATCTGTGCTGTGTTTACTGCTCTCTAGCTGGGAATCTTGGCCTATATTTTCCTGCTTATTCATCCATCTTCTCATCCTTCATTAAAGCTTCTTTCTCCTTCTTGAAGCTTTTCTGAACAAATCTAATCTAACTAATCTTCTGCTTCTGATGGTAATCACAGTTTTCCTCCCACAATTTAGCACTTAATTATGTTGTTTTGTGCTGTTTTCCTTAAGTTGCAAGTATGTAAATCTTACTTTCCATCCTAGATTGTGAGTTCCTTGAGGGTAAGATAGGATACGTTATTTGGTCTGTATAATGCTGAGCACAAAGCAGATGCCCCCCAAATATGTGCCTAAGTAAATTGCTTCTCTGGTAATGGCTGTCAGAAACTTGTTTTCCAGGAAATTTTCAATTTTGGTGCATCTTGAGCCTCAATTGTTCAGGGTAGATATAGTTTTTAAGAGTTGCTTTTAAATATAAAATGCAGATAGACAATTGGAAGCTACTTGAAAAATATTTGCTTATAAAATTATGCTGTTTTTCATGTATGTACTTGTTTTGCATTTCATGTTACCTTAAGATCAGAATTAATGGAATAACCATTCCTAATTCAGTATCATAGTGTAAAAATATTCATTGCTATTTATAAAACACGCCACTTTCTTTTTTAAGTATTGACAAGTTTCTTTTTTTCCCAAGGTATTTTTCCTTGATTACAGTTTTTTATTATACCTTTGCAAAATTAGAAAATACTAAAAAACACTAGAAAAAATTACCCTACTCCCACCAGTGAGAGATAAATGTTAACATTTTGTTATGTGTAGACTTACTTTTCTTTGTTTATATAGATGTTTCCATCTTGTAAGTTTCTTACTTTGTATTTCTTAATGTTTGCTTTTCAGCTTTTCCTAAAACGATTCCAGAACACCTTAGAAGTGCTTGAGGAAGAGTGATAAAGGCAAGTATCCAACTCTTTATCATCAATGAAATAACTTGGTTCATAGCCAAACCAGAAAGCTTTGGTCACCATATCTATCACAAAAACTAAACAGTTGGGAAGAAAAACTTAAAGGAAAAAAAGAAAGATAATTCATATATAATTTGGAATTTTTTTGCAAAACTGTTGTAGAAAAATTCTGAGAATTTAACAAAATTATGTGAAATACCTGGTTTGTTGGTGGCTACCAGTTTTCTTCCTCTTTTTTCCCCGCTTTTCACCCCTTCCCCCTGCCCCCTTTCTCCCATGTCCTTTTGTTCCCTTTGCTCTTTACCCATTTCCTCTGGTTTACTAAAAGAACTTTACTTTTCAGAGAAGCTGAATGAATAAAAGAGAAGCTAACATTTCCTTCTTTCGAAAGCACACTTAGCTTTACTGTTGTACTTGTTTGTGTTAAACCAGAGACCCCAATATGGTTATTTGAGAAATTTTATAAACTGAGCAACAGTTATTATTGATTTGAATTTTACTACTGTTTTACAGAAGAAAATAGGGGAGCTCTAAAAAACTTTCACATTATTGAATTCCTTTAGTGCTTGCTTTTCTTACTGTCACAAGTTTTATATAATTAATTATTATAGCATTACTGTCTTTGGTATTTTTGGCATAGCATTTGACCTTCCTTAATATTTGTCGCAAAATAAAAGGTGGCCTTAAAGATTTTTTCTTGGCCTACAGAAAGTTTTACCAAGTTTCACAGTATTTGACAAGAAATACTTCTTTCTTTCTTTTTCTTTCTTTTTTTTGGACAAGCAATATTTCTTGTTTGTGTTGATATCACAGCAATAATGCAGATGATAGGTACAAGTACCAGATTACATTTTATAATCAGTGCAACAGGTTGTTTTTCAAAATTCTTGTCTAACAACTTGATGTTCAAAGCTCAATTAAGTTTCTTTAGTGTTCCATGTTAAGTAAGCTTCTGTTAGTATCATTAATATATGTTTTGCCTTTAGAAATCCCAGAATTTATTACTCTTCTTCTAGGTAATCTTTGCAGCTATGTCGATATCCTGTGCAAGCTTTGGCTTGAAAATTAACACTTTATTTCTAGGTTTTCCTAGACATGCTGGAATTTCCTTGTAATTGATCATTTTGAATTATTTGAAAATAAATAATGTAGACATGCTAGTGAAATCTCAAATGAAGTTACTGACATTTAAAATGTACTAGATTCTCCATTTTTTAAAAAATAAGAAGCAGGTGACCACCTGATTAGTTTATAATACTGCCTAATAAAACTGATTTGCTGAGTAATAAATTCCTGATATGTTTATATATGAGACAAGTGGGTCATTTGGTTTTCCAACTAACCTTGACACCATTCCTCTCTTCATGGTATCTTTTATTCTCATGGGAGAAGCTTATTTTACATATTTACTTTCAAAATCAACCAAAAAAAAAATCAGTTGTATTATTTAGCTAATGCAATATAAATAAGAAAAAAAGTAAATTACTTCCTCATTATCAGCCTGCTGCTTTCACAGTGGAAGAAGAGATTACTTGATATACACTGTTACTGGATTATCTTGGTTACATAGCCCTTTTTCTCTGAGAAGCTTAATGCTTTGCAGAGTGAAAATAATTCAATAACTATTAGTGTGTGCTACAAACTCTTGAGAGAAGATGAGGATAATTAAACACATACACTATTGTCAACATTTTTCCCCACAAGGAGCCACAGAAAACTCCAGTACAAACCAAGACAGTTGTTAATCTAGTAAGGATTAAGGGCCTCTTTCTTGGCTCTTGAAAAGGGAAAAGGAAATATAAAGCAATACACAGTCAGGAAAAAGGTAGGAGGCCCCCAGTGGTGTGGCAAGATTTCGGTGTGGCCACAAAGAATTTGAGTGAAAGGCCGTGAAATTTCCCATTCTCATGGCTCCTACTCATTTGCTTAGTTTGGGAGCAAAGAATTTTGTGGTATTTAGACAGTAGGAAGGTACCGGTGAGAGACAAAGGTCTTTAACCCTGTCAGCACAGTTTACTCTCCTGAGTCATGAAGAGGTTCGCAGATGGGAAAATAGGCATGAAAGAATATGGTCAGCAGAGCCACAGTGACAATGTCCATATACATGATGAGAAGGTCTTCTGAGAGTAGTTACCAGGAAGAAAGGTCTAGTGGGTTTGCATTCCTGTCCCTTTGACCTCTAGTAGCCTAGAGGTCACAGTGAACTCTTAAATCCAGCTAATTTATGCCTTTTAGATTGCTACTTGGTGGCCAGGGGTCTGCATATCCCCAGAACGTGACCGCCTTAGGTGCTTCACTAGTAGTGACTTAGACTGTTCAAAGTACTTGGTGTGGTGTAGTGTAGGGGAGTTTTAAAGCTGTTTGAATGAAAGTCTGAGGTAAAATATGGAAATAAAGACCTTCCTACACCATATTTTGCCCTCCCTAGCAGGTTCTGTACATTAATACAATTTTGTTTTATATATTTGCAGAAACTCAATTAAAAAAAAAACACACTTTCTGCTTTGAAAAATCTCATCCTTACCATCCCCTCCTTTTTTTGGCATGTGATTCCTGTAACCATGGCAATTGTGCTGACCTTGCATCTCTTAGTTTCAACTTCCTTTTAATTTCCTGCATTTAATATTGGTATGTGGTTGCTATTTGACCTTTCTTTTTCTCTACTTTCAGTCATACCCAGTTACTGTGTCACTTCTTTGCTTTTGAATTTTTGTGAATGCAGTTGTCCCTTGGTATCCTTGGAGGATTGGTTCCAGGACCCCTGCAAATACAGAGATCCTCAGATGCTCAAGTCCTTTATGTAAAATGGCATAGTATTTGCATATAACTATGCACATCCTCCCATATACTTTAAATCATCTTTAGAGTATTTATAATACCTAATACTATGTAAATGCTATGAAAATAGTTATAGATGCAATGTAAATGCTATGTAAATAGTTGCTGGGCACATGGCAAATTCAGGTTCTGCTTTTTGGAACATTCTGGAACTCCCCCACCCCCAATATTTTCCGTCTGAAATTGGTTAAATCTGCAGATGTGGAACCTGTGGATATGGAGGACTGACTGTGTATGGGAAGCCTCTGTCCGGGTTGACACTGTTCAAAGAAAAGCATTTCTTTGAGTATCTTATCTTGATAGCTGGTACTGAGCAAAGCTTTAGTCTCTCTGAAGACAGATTCTCTCTGGATCATTCACTCATATGGTGCCAAAAGGTCATTTGGGCTTCAGCAGAGAATTCAACTTATAAGATTTTAATTTACATTTTCTTCTCAAAAGAGCAGAACTATCACTTCTAGTTGCCAGTGACCTTGATGAGTATGAAAGTTAACCAGAAATTCCTCTTTTCCATTAAAATCCACATATAGTTAGGTTGGGATATTCACTTCTCACTATTATTCTTTGAATTTACTCTACTGAGCTTTAGCGTACAGATAATTGTGATTTTGAATGAGAGGAATAATTTAAATTGCCTCAGCAAGACTATATATATTGAATGCTCTGTGCTCTGTTCTCTCTTATTCCCCAAGTAATGGCTGTTCTCTTAAATATTATGGTTTCCATTCCAAGATGACTCCTCTAGTATTCAGTTCTTCTTCATATTGAAACTTGTAGGGATTTTTTAAAACGTTGCTCTTTTCATTTCCTGTGTACTTGTTTCTGAGCTTTTTCTCCTATTCTAGAAGATAATCATTACCCACTATCTGGAAAACTATCTTTTAATCTTCTGATTAAAGATTGCTTAATTGTTTGGCTAGTGGCATGTTTTTCTTTGTTTTAACCCTGGAGTTTCTGCATGGATTTATAATATGAGGTTCTTTTTTTTTTTTCTTTTCTTTTTTAACATTAGATAGGCATGAAGCCTTCGCCTCAAAGCTGCATGTGTAGTTACTGTTGAAGCAATGCCTACCTAATTTGACAGTCTTGGTGTGTTTAAAAATTTTTGAGTTTGCAAATAATCGTATTAAGTCTACTGATGGAGCCTTCGGGCAGTGAACAGTTATTTGAGGACCCTGATCCTGGAGGCAGATCCCAAGATGCAGAGGCCAGAAAGCAGACAGAATCAGAACAAAAGTTGTCTAAAATGACCCACAATGCTTTGGAGAACATTAATGTGATTGGCCAAGGCTTGAAGCATCTCTTCCAGCACCAGCGCAGGAGGTCATCAGTGTCTCCACATGATGTGCAACAAATTCAGGCAGACCCAGAACCTGAAATGGATCTAGAAAGCCAGAACGCGTGTGCTGAGATTGATGGTGTCCCCACCCACCCCACAGCTCTGAATCGTGTCCTGCAGCAGATCCGAGTGCCACCCAAGATGAAGAGAGGGACGAGCTTGCATAGTAGGCGGGGCAAGCCAGAGGCCCCAAAGGGAAGTCCCCAAATCAACAGGAAGTCTGGCCAGGAGATGGCAACTGTTATGCAGTCCGGCCGACCCAGATCTTCATCCACTACTGATGCTCCTACCAGCTCCACTGTGATGGAAATAGCTTGTGCTGCTGCTGCTGCTGCTGCTGCGTGTCTGCCAGGGGATGAGGCATCTGCAGAACGGGTAAGTCTGTTAGATTATCTGTTAACTTATTGTTCTTTGTATCTAGGACTCTGCAAACTTTGCTTTGGTGACTAAAAAGATGTATCTGGGCTTCGCTGGTGGCGCAGTGGCTGAGAGTCCGCCTGCCGATGCAGGGGACACGGGTTCATGACCCGGTCTGGGAAGATCCCACATGCCGCGGAGCGGCTGGGCCCGTGAGCCATGGCCACTGAGCCTGCATGTCCGGAGCCTGTGCTCCACAGCGGGAGAGGCCACAACAGTGAGAGGCCCGCGTACCACAAAAAAAAAGAAAAAAAAAAGAGGTATCTATCTCATCAAGTACCTCAAAGTTGTGGCAAAAGATGGTTTCCCTTTTCATTAAATAAGTGAGATGAATAATAATCGTTATAGCTAATAATGAATGCTTATAATTATATTCCTATTTGCTTTCTAACATATTGCTATATTTTATTTATTTTGACCTTTTGCTAAAACCTTCAGTATATTTCATGTGCTCTTCATGTATTATATGAAAAGGCTCAGTTTTATGGTAGAGAAATAAAGATGCTTTGTTTGTTCTTGTTGCTTTAGTTTTGCACATGAACTGGCTTTCTTACATTAGTGAACATAATGAATAGAGTTCTGGAATCTGGGTTTGTGCTTAGCATGGAAATATACTAAATTGCTTATAATTTCATTACACACTGTACCACATTATCAGCATTCAGTATACATTTTGCTTTCTACAGTAGAACGTATGCATTCTTACCATTTACTTTTTTAAAAAATTTTTGAATTTTATTTTTTTATACAGCAGGTTCTTATTAGTCATCAATTTTATACACATCAGTGTATACATGTCAATCCCAATCACCCAATTCATCACACGACCATCCCCACCCCCACCTGCAGCTTTCCCCGCTTGGTGTCCATACGTTTGTTCTCTACATCTGTGTCTCAACTTCTGCCCTGCAAACCGGTTCATCTGTACCATTTTTCTAGGTTCCACCTACATGCGTTAATATACGATCTTTGTTTTTCTCTTTTTGACTTAGTTCACTCTGTATGACAGTCTCTAGATCCATCCACGTCTCAACAAATGACCCAATTTCATTCCTTTTATGGCTGAGTAATATTCCATTGTATATATGTACCACATCTTCTTTATCCATTCGTCTGTCGATGGGCATTTAGGTTGCTTCCATGACCTGGCTATTGTAAATAGTGCTGCAATGAACATTGGGGTACCTGTGTCTTTTAGAATTATGGTTTTCTCTGGGTATATGCCCAGTAGTGGGATTGCTGGATCATATGGTAATTCTATTTTTAGTTGTTTTTGTTTGTTTGTTTGTTTGTTTTTGCGGTACGCGGGCCTCCCACTGTTTTGGCCTCTCCCGTTGGGGAGCACAGGCTCCGGACGCACAGGCTCAGCGGCCATGGCTCACGGGCCCAGCCACTCCGCGGCATGTGGGATCTTCCCGGACCGGGGCACGAACCCGTGTCCCCTGCACCAGCAGGTGGACTCTCAACCACTGCGCCACCAGGGAAGCACCCTATTTTTAGATTTTTAAAGAACCTCCATACTGTTCTCCATAGTGGCTGTATCAATTTATATTCCCACCAACAGTGCAAGAGGATTCCCTTTTCTCCACATCCTCTCCAGCATTTGTTGTTTGTAGATTTTCTGATGATGCCCATTCTAACTGGTGTGAAGTGATACCTCATTGTAGTTTTGATTTGCATTTCTCTAATAATTAGTGATGTTGAACAGCTTTTCATGTGCTTCTTGGCCATCTGTATGTCTCCTTTGGAGAAATGTCTGTTTAGGTCTTTTGCCCATTTTTGGATAGGGTTGTTTGTTTTTTTAATATTGAGCTGCATGAGCTGTTTATATATTTTGGAGATTAGTCCTTTGTCTGTTGATTTGTTTGCAAATATTTTCTCCCATTCCGAGGGTTGCCTTTTCATCTTGTTTATGGTTTCCTTTGCTGTGCAAAAGCTTTGAAGTTTCATTAGGTCCCATTTGTTTATTTTTGTTTTTTATTTCCATTACTCTAGGAGGTGGATCAAAAAAGATCTTGCTGTGATTTATGTCAAAGAGTGTTCTTCCTATGTTTTCCTCTAAGAGTTTTATAGTGTCCAGTCTTACATTTAGGTCTCTAATCCATTTTGAGTTTATTTTTGTGTATGGTGTTAGGGCATGTTCTAATTTCATTCTTTTACATGTAGCTGTCCAGTTTTCCCAGCACCACTTATTGAAGAGACTGTCTTTTCTCCATTGTATATCCTTGCCTCCTTTGTCATAGATTAGTTGACCATAGGTGTGTGGGTTTATCTCTGGGCTTTCTATCTTGTTCCAATGATCTATGTTTCTGTTTTTGTGCCAGTACCATATTGTCTTGATCACTGTAGCTTTGTAGTATAGTCTGAAGTCAGAGAGTCTCATTCCTCCCACTCCATTTTTTTCCCTCAAGACTTCTTTGGCTATTCGGGGTCTTTTGTGTCTCCATACAAATTTTAAGATTTTTTGTTCTAGTTCCGTAAAAAATGCCATTGGTAATTTGATAGGGATTACGTTGAATCTGTAGATTGCTTTGGGTAGTATAGTCATTTCCATAATATTGATTCTTCCAATCCAAGAACATGGTATATCTCTCCATCTGTTGGTATCATCTTCAATTTTTCATCAGTGTCTTATAGTTGTCTGCATAGAGGTCTTTTGTCTCCCTAGGTAGGTTTATTCCTAGGTATTTTATTCTTTTTGTTGCAGTGGTAAATGGGAGTGTTTCCTTAATTTCTCTTTCAGATTTTTCATCATTAGTGTATAGGAATGCAAGAGATTTCTGTGCATTAATTTTGTATCCTGCAACTTTGCCAAATTCATTGATTAGCTCTGGTAGTTTTCAGGTGGCATTTTTTGGATTCTCTATGTATAGTATCATGTGATTTGCAAACAGTGACAGTTTTACTTCTTCTTTTCCAATTTGTATTTCTCTTATTTCTTTTTCTTCTCTGATTGCCATGGCTAGGACTTCCAAAACTAGGTTGAATAATAGTGGTGAGAGTGGACATCCTTATCTTGTTCCTGATCTTAGAGGAAATGCTTTCAGTTTTTCACCATTGAGAATGATGTTTGCTGTGGGTTTGTCGTGTATGGCCTTTATTATGTTGAGGTAGGTTCCCTCTATGCTCACTTTCTGGAGAGTTTTCATCATAAATGGGTGTTGAATATTGTCAAAAGCTTTTTCTGCATCTATTGAGATGATCATATGGTTTATAGTCTTCAATTTGTTATTATGGTGTATCACATTGATTGATTGTGTATATTGAAGAATCCTTGCATCCCTGGGATAAATCCCACTTGATCATGGTGTATGATCCTTTTAATGTGTTGTTGGATTCTGTTTGCTAGTATTTTGTTGAGGATTTTTGCATCTATATTCATCAGTGATATTGGTTTGTAATTTTCTTGTTTTGTAGTATCATTGTCTGGTTTCGGTATCAGGGTGATGGTGGCCTCATATAATGAGTTTGGGAGTGTTCCTTCCTCAGCAATTTTTTGGAAGAGTTTGAGAAGGATGGCTGTTAGCTGTTCTCTAAATGTTTGATAGAATTCACCTGTGAAGCCATCTGGTCCTGGACTTTTGTTTGTTGGAAGATATTTAAGCAGTTTCAATTTCATTACTTGTGATTGGTCTGTTCATGTTTTCTATTTCTTCCTGGTTCAGTCTTGGAATGTTATACCTTTCTAAGAATTTGTCCATTTCTTCCAGGTTGTCCATTTTATTGGCATAGAGTTGCTTGTAGTAGTCTCTTAGGATGCTTTGTATTTCTGCTGTGTGTTGTAACTTCTCCTTTTTCATTTCTAATTTTATTGATTTGAGTCATCTCCCTCTTTTTCTTGATGAGTCTGACTAATGGTTTATCAATTTTGTTTATCTTCTCCAAGAACCAGCTTTTAGTTTTATTGGTCTTTGCTGTTGTTTTCTTTGTTTCAATTTCATTTATTTCTGCTCTGATCTTTAAGATTTCTTTCCTTCTGCTAACTTTGGGTTTTGTTTGTTCTTCTTTCTCTAGTTCCTTTAGGTGTAAGGTTAGATTGTTTGAGATTTTTGTTTCTTGAGATAGGCTTGTATAGCTATAAACTTCGCTCTTAGAACTGCTTTTGCTGCATCCCATAGGTTTTGGATCGTCGTGTTTTCATTGTCATTTGTCTCTAGGTATTTTTTGATTTCCTCTTTGATTTCTTCAGTGATCTCTTGGTTATTTAGTAATGTATTGTTTAGCCACTATGTGTTTGTGTTTTTTACGTTTTTTTCCCTGTAATTCATTTCTAATCTCATAGTGTTGTGGTCAGAAAAGATGCTTGATATGATTTCAATTTTCTTAAATTTACTGAGGCTTGATTTGTGACCCAAGATGTGGTCGATCCTGGAGAATGTTCCGTGCGCACTTGAGAAGAAAGTGTAATCTGCTGTTTTTGGATGGAATGTCCTATAAATATCAATTAAATCTATCTTGTCTGTTGTGTCATTTAAAACTTGTGTTTCCTTATTAATTTTCTGTTTGGATGATCTGTCCACTGGTGTAAGTGAAGTGTTAAAGTCTCCCACCGTTATTGTGTTACTGTCGATCGGGTGTATATTTATTTATAATTGTTATATCGTCTTCTTAGATTGATCCCCTGATCATTGTGTAGTGTTCTTCCTTGTCTCTTGTAACATTCTTTATTTTAAAGTCTATTTTATCTGATATGAGTATTGCTACTCCAGCTTTCTTTTGATTTCCATTTGCATGGAATATCTTTTTCCATCCCCTCACTTTCAGTCTGTATGTGTCCCTAGGTCTGAAGTGGGTCTCTTGTAGACAGCATATAGATGGGTCTTGTTTTTGTATCCGTTCAGCAAGCCTGTGTCTTTTGGTTGGAGCATTTAATCCATTCACGTTTAAGGTAATTATTGATATGTATGTTCCTATGACCATTTTCTTAATTGTTTTGGGTTTGTTTTTATAGGTCCTTTTCTTCTCTTGTGTTTCCCACTTAGAGGAGTTCCTTTAGCATTTGTTGTACAGCTGGTTTGGTGGTGCTGAATTCTCTTAGCTTTTGCTTGTCTGTAAAGCTTTTGATTTCTCCATCGAATCTGAATGTGATCCTTGCTGGGTAGAGTAATCTTGGTTATAGATTCTTCCCTTTCATCACTTTAAGTATATCATGCCAATCCCTTCTGGCAGTGTAGAGTTTCTGCTGAGAAATCAGCTGTTAAGCATATGGGAGTTCCCTTGTATGTTATTTGTCATTTTTCCCTTGTTGCTTTCAGTAATTTTTCATTGTCTTTAATTTTTGCCAATTTGATTACTATGTGTCTCGGCAAGTTTCTCCTTGGGTTTATCCTGTATGGGACTCGCTGTGCTTCCTGGCCTTGGGTGGCTATTTCCTTCCCATGTTAGGGAAGTTTTCGACTATAATCTCTTCAAATATTTTCTCAGGTCCTTTCTCTCTCTCTTCTCCTTCTGGGACCCCTATAATGCAAATGTTGTTGTATTTAATGTTGTCCCAGAGGTCTCTTAGGCTGTCTTCATTTCTTTTCATTCTTTTTTCTTTATTCTGTTCCACAGCAATGAATTCCACCATTCTGTCTTCCAGGTCACTTATCCGTTCTTCTGCCTCAGTTATTCTGCTTTTGATTCCTTCTAGTATAGTTTTCATTTCAGTTATTGTATTATTCATCTCTGTTTCTTTGCTCTTTAATTCTTTTAGGTCTTTTTTAAACATTTCTTGTATCTTCTCGATCTTTGCCTCCATTCTTTTTCCGAGGTCCTGGATCATCTTCACTATCATTATTCTGAATTCTTTTTCTGTAAGGTTGCGTATCTCCACTTCATTTATTTGTTTTCCTGGGGTTTTATCTTGTTCCTTCATTTGGTACATAGCCCTCTGCCTTTTCATCTTGTCTGTCTTTCTGTGAATGTGGTTTTTGTTCCCCAGGCTGCACAATTGTAGTTCTTCTTGCTTCTGCTGTCTGCCCTCTGGTGGATGAGGCTACCTAAGGGGCTTGTGTAAGTTTCCTGATGGGAGGGACTCTTATCATTTACTCTTAATGAACAGGTTTTTTTGGTCTGCCTGGAAGGAGAACTAAGCATAACAAATTTAGGGGGAACTCCATTCATATAACTCTAACTTCATCTCTCAGTTATGCTTAGTTGAGGCACTAACCTCAAATTGTTTCAAACTAGGGTTTGAAAACTCAGATACGTGTAGCCAGGTACGTAGTGACAATGAGTGAACTCAAGTGTTAGAGGCTTGGATGGACTAAAGAAAGAGTATGTGCCCTGTCTAAAGGGACAGTGTCTTCTGAACTTTAGCTGATTGTTGTAAATTAGGACTGTGAGCCCAGTATTGCCAAGGCTTCTGAATTTTCAAGAGAAACTAGAAAGTTAAATGAATAATCTCTTGATTTTTAACATACTGTGCAAGCCAAAACAGAACACATTTGTGGGTGAGGTCTGTCCCTTAGTGTCACCAACTTGCTATCTTTTGGCTTTACTTTTATGTATTCCTTAAGGCTTTTATGATAGTAAATCACTTTCATTCTGTGTCTCCTTCTGGCACTAGTAAGTTTATTTTACAGCATATTTAACCTAGAAATCTAAATATTGAGTCTAGGACCTTTAAACCTCTCCTATCTAAAGAAGACACTAGGGGCTTCCCTGGTGGTACAGTGGTTAAGAATCCACCTGCCAGTGCAGGGGACACAGGTTTGAGCCCTGGTCTGGGAAAATCCCACATGCTGTGGAGCAACTAAGCCCGTGCGCCATAACTACTGAGCCTGTGCTTTAGAGCCTGTGAGCCACAACTACTGAGCCCGTGTGCCGCAACTACTGAAGCCCACACGCCTAGAGCCTGTGCTCTGCAACAAGAGAAGCCACCACAATGAGAAGCCCGTGAGCCACAGCGACTGAGCCCGCGCACCACAACTACTGAAGCCCACATGCGTAGAGCCATGCTCCGCAGCAAGAGAAGCCACCACAACGAGAAGCCCGCGCACCACAACGAAGAGTAGCCCCCACTCTCTGCAGCTAGAGAAAGCCCACACGCAGCAGCGAAGACCCAACGCAGCCAAAAATAAGTAAATAAAATAAATAAAATAAATAAATAAAATAAAAAAGACACTAAAGAGAAACAAACAGATAGTGGACAGTAAATCACTTTAAGAAGTTAAATGTGTCAGAAAAGCAAATCCACCAGAATAACAGAATCATCAGAATAATGATTCACTTCATTAAAATTAAAAGTATAAATGAGGAAAAGTAGCATATATTTATGATGTAATTCAAGTAAAAAGGACATTTGTTGTCAATTATGCAATGTACTTGGCAATACAAACTAACAATGTGATTGTATAATTTGTCTTAATCTGTACCAGAGAACATTAAGAAATTTATTGGTAGTGATTTTAGGATTACAGACTTTTATGTTATAATGAAAAAGCATAAGTAAAGCATATTGTATGCATTTATATTGTTTTGAAAACTTCATAGAAACAAAGCCAAGGGAGAATCTTTTTTAATAAAATTGTTTTTTTAATGTTCTTTGTCAACTTTACTGACATATACTTCAATAAAACCCAGTAATTTTAAGTGTGCAGTTTTATTAGTTTTGAGAAATGAATAGTCATGTAATAGCAATCATGGTATAGAACATCTCCATCACCCCAGAATGATTTCTTATGCTCCTTTGCTGTAAGTCCTCTGTTCTCTAACCAACCCTTGGCCCCTGGCAACCACTGATTTGCTTTCTATCACTATTGTTTTGCCTTTTCTAGAATTTAATGTAAATGGGATCATACAGTGCATAGTCTTTTGTGTTTGGCTTCTTTCACTTGGCATAATGCTTGGGAGTTTCACCTATGTTCTTGCATCATTTTTATTGCTGAATAGTATTCCATTGTGTATCTATTTGTTTATCCATTCACCAGCTGATGGACATTTGGATCATTTCCATTTTCTGGCTATAATGAATTAAACTGCTATGAACTTTTGGATATAGGTCTTACAGACAGTCAGTAAAAGATTTTATTATCAAAAAAATTATTTAAAAAGATATGTACTTTGAATATTTTATTTTATTTTTATCTTTTAATTTAATTTTTTTTTGGCTGCACTGCATGGCTTGTGGGATCTTAGTTCCCTGACAAGGGGTCGAACCCAGGCCCCGGCAGTGAAAGCACCAAGTCCTAACCACTGGACTACCAGGGAATTCCCTTACTTTAAAAATTTTATTGAAGTATATTTGAATATTTTATTTTAACTTAAAACTAAGGTTGTCTTACATTTTATTTTCCTTTTTAAATTGAACTATAGTTGACATACAATATTATATTCGTTTCAGATGTACAGCATTGTGATTTGACATTCACATACGTTATGAATTGATCACCACAATAAGTTAAGTAACCATTTGGCACCATACAAAGTTATTACAATGTTATTAACTATATTTCCTAGGCTGTACATTACATCCTCTTCACCCATTTTGCCCGCCTCCCCACCCTTCCATCCTCTGGCAGCCACCAGTTTGTTTTCTCTATCTATGGGACTCTCTGTCTTGTTTTTTAGATTCCACATATAAGTGAACTCACGTGGTATTTGTCTTTCTCTGACTTATTTCACTTAGCATAATAGCCTCTAGGTCCATCCATGTTGCTGCAAATGGCAGGGTTTCATTCTTTTTTATGGCTGAGTAATACACCATTGTGTATATATCTTCTTTATCCATTTATCTATCAGTGGACAGTTAGATTGCTTCCATATCTTGCCTATTGTAAATAATGCTGCAGTGAGCATAGGGGTGCATATATCTTTTCAAATTAGTGTTTTCATTTTCTTTGAATAAATACCTAGAAGTGGAATTGCTGGATTGTATAGTAGTTCAATTTTTAATTTTTTTGAGGAACCCTCATAGTGTTTTGCATAGTGGTTGCACCAATTTCCATTGCCACCAATAGTGCGTGAAGGTTCCCCTTTCTCTGCATCCTCGCCAACACTTGTTATTTGTTGTCTTTTTGATGATAGCCATTCTGAGAACTGTGAGGTGATATCTCATTGTAGTTTTTTTTTCTTTTTTTTTTTTTTTTTTGCGGTACGCGGGCCTCTCACTGTTGTGGCCTTTCCCATTGCGGAGCACAGGCTCCGGACGTGCAGGATCAGCGGCCATGGCTCACGCGCCCAGCCGCTCCGCGGCATGTGGGATCTTCCTAGACCGGGGCACAAACCCGTGTCCCCTGCATCGGCAGGCGGACTCTCAACCACTGCGCCACCAGGGAAGCCCTCATTGTGGTTTTGATTTGCATTTCCCTGATGATTAGTGATGTTGAGCATCTTTTCATGTATCTGTTGACCCATCTGTATGTCTTCCTTGGAAAAATGTCTTTTCAGGTCCTCTGCCAATTTTTTTAATTGGATTGTTTGGTTCTTTGATATTGAGTTGCGTAAGTTCTTTATATATTTTGGCTATTAACCCCTTATTGGATATATCATTTACAAATATATTTTTCCATTCAGTAGATTGTCTTTTTGTTTTGTTGATGGTTTCCTTCACTGTGCAAAAGCTTTTGAGTTTTTGTTTATTTTTGCTTTCATTGCCCTTGCCAGAGGAGACAGATCCAAAAAAAAAATACGGCTAAGACTGATGTCAAAGAGCATAACAGTTTTTTTTTTTTTAAAAGCCAAACTTTTTTTTTTTTTTAAAAATAAATTTACTTATTTATTTATTTTTGGCTGTGTTGGGTCTTCGCTGCTGTGCGCGGGCCTTCTCCAGTTGCGGTGAGTGGGGGCTACTCTTTGTCACGGTGCATGGGCTTCTCACTGCGGTGGCTCCTCCCGCTGCGGAGCACGGGCTCCAGGCGCATGGGCTTCAGTAGTTGTGGCTCATGGGCTCTAGAGTGCAGGCTCAGTAGTTGTGGCGCACAGGCCCAGCTGCTCCGCAGCATATGGGATCTTCCCAGACTGGGGATCGAACCCGTGTCCCCTGCATTGGCAGGCGGATTCTCAACCACTGCGCCACTGGGGGAAGCCCCAGAGCATAACATTTTAAAAACATAAATCTACTATTGGACTTCTGTTCCTTTCTTGTACTCATTGTATGGACTGTAATTTCTAGATTTAATTTTTATAAAGTGGAGTGATATCTTAATGACACTTGCGAAGCAGTTGGGGTCCGAATCTTAGGTTTTAATAATCTCTTGAAACGTCTTGCCCACCTTAAATTCATTTTTTTAAAAGCAGCTTACCTGTATTGAAGTGCTTTACTTAGTTTTCATAGAAACAACAGCCCTTTTTCTACTCATATCTGATTGGTTTATTTAGTTAAACTATTTAATTATAATGAGTATAAGAAACTGATATGGGAGCAAGATATGTACGGAAGTACTAGCCATGAACATTGATTCTCATGAGGGCATAAAGTCCATATGTCTTTTGAAGAAAAGAGAGAGTTTAAGAATAATATGACATAAAAAAAAAGAATAATATGACAAGTTGGTTAAGTAGAGATTAGTCTGGAGAACTTCTACTCTGCTGTATCTTAGTATGTGAGATTGATCATTTGGAATTCTAAATATTGGCTCCTCTATTTTTATATCTATTTTTTTCTCTCTTGAGTCAAAGTTCTGAGTATGAAAATGTTTCAGTACTGGTTATAAACATTTAAGTACACTGCTATTTCTGTCCCATGAAGTTAATATCATTCTTATAGACTTGCACGTGCATGTAACCATGTGCACACACAACCGGAAGACAAATGTTGAGTTGATTTTCAAGTGTATCCATTGTGTTTGACAGCTACCTGCTTTTGCCTTAGCCATCTGCCACATAACCAGTCTAGTTGTTTTTGTTTTTATTATTATTATTTATTTACTTACTTATTTTTGGCTGCCTTTGGTCTTCGTTTCTGTGCGAGGGCTTTCTCCAGTTGCGGCAAGTGGGGGCCACTCTTCATCGCAGTGCGTGGGCCTCTCACTATCATGGCCTCTCTTGCTGTGGAGCACAGGCTGCAGACGCGCAGGCTCAGTAGTTGTGGCTCACGGGCCTAGTTGCTCCGCGGCATGTGGGATCTTCCCAGACCAGGGCTCGAACCCATGTCCCGTGCATCAGCAGGCAGATTCTCAACCACTGTGCCACCAGGGAAGCCCCCAGTCTAGTTTTTAAATTAGATTCTTGGCCTTTAAGCTCGATTACTTTTTTTTAAAAAAAAAAATCAGATTTGGCAAGTATTTATTTGTGCCTAATATGTGCAGACCATGGCTTTGACCTAATGTTGGAAATGGGACCTGGTTGGAACAGCCATGACATGTTGAATACAAAGGTTCTGTATTCCCTTTCTTTTCAGGTTTACTAACGTCAATCTTTTTCTTGCAGAAAAATCTTATTGACAAATTCAGTCCGCTACAGTACTTGTATATACTTGGTCAAATTACATTATTTAAAGGATCATCTTTAAATTTACACAGGCAGATTGATATAGTTATAAGCAGTTTTATCTATAAGTGCTTTGTGATTTGAAAGTTAAAAAGTTAATATTTTTGAATTCGAAAGAAATATGTCCAGTGTAGAAAACTTTGAAAATACCGAATATTTTGGTGTTTTTTCTCAATATATTACTTACATATGAAAAACATATAGAAGAAAATTTAAATTTATTTTTATTTAGTTTTATTAAGATTAACATTTTAAGATAAAACCAGAATCTTATTAAATGCACAGTTTGTTTTTCTATTATTTTTTATTAAAGTTCTATCGTGATCATTTTTAGATACTTATAAATATTCTTCATAGATTTTTACTGACTGCATAATATTATAACATATTTTGTTGTAATGCCATAATTTGTGTTAACCATTTTTAGATATTCAGTTGGAGATGGAGAAATTAATATATTTACATTTTCAATATAATTTCCTTTATGTAAAACTATATGAAATATTAATCAAGAGATATTTAGGAGTACCTAGTGGTAGTGATGATAATGATAGGCTACCATTCGTCTTGTGCTTATTATGTAGCAGACAGTGTGTTTACACAAGTTATGTAATTTTCTCATTAATTCTAAAACAGCCCTCTCTTTTGTATTTTCCCTTTTTTGTTGATGAAATAACAGAGGCATAGAACAGTTAAGTATGCCATGATTTCACAGCTAGCATATTTTCAACTAGAGTGTTTCAGAACTAAAATAATAAGTCTAGGCCATTTATATTTTGATTAGATATGTTTTAGTAACTGCTGTGTGCTAGACACTATCTGATTCGAAAAATCTTTTATCATACTGAACTCTCTCTCCATTTTTATGTATTGGGCATTGGTCAGAGGAATCTGGGAAAGCTTTGAAGGAAGGGCAGCAGGATATTGTTGGGGGTAATAGGGAGTAAGGATATCCTCTACGTTAAAGACGTTTTGGAATAAAACTAACTAGTGTTTTCTTAGTAAACTTACAGTCTTTCAAGGTATATTACGGACTTGAACAATAAGGCCTGTGACATTTTGGATGATATGTTGAGAGAATGCCTAGTGTCCACAGGGCTTGCAAGACAGGCGCCAGGTCTTAGCTTTGTATCCCTCCGAGCACCTAAAAGGACAACATTTGACACACAAATACCTCATGCAGAAATAGCATTTTAGGGTATTTACTAACTAATGAGCAAATCCTCTTCTCTGTCTATATCTTAAGTGTTGTGTCCTTCTAAGTTTTAACCATAGCCTGTACCACTCTTTTTACTCCTTTGTGAACTTAAATGCTTCCACAAAATTTTGGTCTCCAACCTGACCAATCCTATATGATCTTTGGAATTGGTTATTCATCTGTTGGTTGTCTGCATAGACAGTTCAAACTCATCATTTACAAATTTAAATTCATCATCATCATCTCTCATAAACTTTTTTGCCTTCTATTGTGTTTTTTACCTCAGTTGTTTCAAAACTTGAGTGAACACAGTAAAAATCACTTTGGACACTCGTTGAAAATAAGATTTCCGTGCCCCATTCCCAGAATTTCTGATTTAGAAGATCTGGTATGGAGCCTAGAAATGTGTATATTTTTAAAAAAATAAATTTATTTATTTATTTTTTGCTGTGTTGGGTCTTCATTGCTGTGTGAGGGCTTTCTCTAGTTGTGACGAGGGAGTGCTATTCTTCATTGCAGTGCGTGGGCTTCTCACTGCGGTGGCTTCTCTTGTCGCACAGCACGGGCTCTAGGCTTGTGGGCCTCAGTTGTGGCATGCAGGCTCAGTAGTTGTGGCTTGCGGGCTGTAGAGCGCAGGCTCAGTATAGAAATGTATATTTTTAATCAAGGCGTCAGATGATTCTAGTGCAGTCAACCCATGAGTTTAAGAATTACTGGATCTGAATTTCTGGAGCCACCAGTCACCCGGGTTGGCAAGCTTTGAGTTATCTGGACCCCTCCTACTCTTTAATCACATGATCCCCATTCTCCATTCCTAAATCAGTGTCCTAGTTTAGGCCTTCATTCATCTCATTGCCCTTTCAAAGCCTTTCTCCATGCTGTGCACAGCTTGTGAGAGCTGTCTAAAATCAAAACAAATCATTGTCATTTCCACTGCTTAAAAACCCTTCACTGGCTCCATCATTTCCTGAGGGATATGTTCCTTGAAATGACATGCAAGACCTTCCATGATTTAGCCCATGTGGACTTCTTTACCTCATACCACTCCCAGCTCATACAGCAACTAGCACTCCTTTCCCACACTTTTTATTCTTCCTCTAAAGTTTTTCCTATTTCCATATTTTGGCTTATGCTTTCATTGTCATTCATTCAACAAACATATATTGATATATTCTAGGCACTGTGGATACTGTGATGAACAAAAACAGATGTGATCCTTACTCTCATGGAGTTTATTATCAGATGGGTACACATATTAAATAATCATTTGGCGAATTCCCTGGCGGTCCAGTGGTTAAGACTCCATGCTTCCACTGTAGGGGGGGCGGGTTCGATCCCTGGTCGGGGAATTAAGATCCTGCATGCTGTACAGTGCGGCCAAAACAAACAAAACTAAACTAAAAAAAAATCATTCAAACAAATCTAAATTTTCAGCTGTGACAAGTGCTACTAGAGCCTGTTACTGGAGCATTTGACCTAGTTAAGGAAGTCAGGGTATACTTCCATGAGGAAGTGATAGAGATCTGTAGGATAAGCTGGGGTAATTAGGTGATGGAATGAGAACTGCAGGTGTAGAGGTGCTAAGATAGAAGGAAGTTTACTGAGTATGAGGGATAGGATGGCAGGTGTGTATGTCTGTGTGTGTGCACATGGAAGCACTCAATGGTTAAGGCTGGAGAGAGAGAGAGGAAGCAGTTCATACAGAGGTTTGCAGAGAGTGTTAAGGGGTTTTTCTCTACCTAAGAGGAATGAGTAGCATCAAAGCATTTTAACACGTTACTGACCGGGCGATTTTTGCAGAAACTAACACCTGGGGCCGTAATACATCTCCAGTCAAAAATGTGTTAAGCAAGTGGGGGCAGTTTCAACTTTGTGATTAGAAAATATCACTATGCTTATAGCATGGAGAATGGATTGACTGGGTTCAGATGGAATGCAGGTAGATGAACCAGATGGCTGTCGTGTCCAGGTGAGAGATGACAGTAGTTTGGATCAAAGAAGTGATGATGGGAGTGGAGAGAAGAATTACCTAAGGGCAGGAGTGTGTCTTATTCATATTTCAATTCCCCATGCCTAATACTTTGGCCTTTGGATTATTTGTTTGATGAATTAGTAGTAAATAGAGATAGGGAGCAAGAAAGGATGTCTAATTAGTGAGTTTGAGAATGTACATGGATAAGTTTCTGAAATGGAGTAAGCTTTCATTCAGTTATTCATCAGTACTTATTAAATACATACTATGCACTAGGCAATGTTCTAGGTAGTTAGAATACACCAAAAAATGAAACAGGCAAAAATTTCTGTCCTTATGGAGCTTACTTTGTATTGAAGGAGATATCGTACAATAGATACAATAAATGAATGGTATGTTATGTTGGAAGATAAGTATTACAGAAAAAAAAGAACAAAATTAGACCAAGATAAGAGATCAGGAGTGTGTATAGAGGGGAGGTGAGTTGCAGTATAAAGTAGGATGATAAGGGTAAGCCTCTTTGAGAAGGTAACATTTGAGTGCAGACTTGAGATGAAGGAGTTAAGTCACAAGGCTGGCCCTCTGGGGGATAAGTACTTAGGCAGATGAAGTAACTCCAGGATGGGAGCCTGCCTGACATGTCCAAGGAATAGCAAGGAGGCCAGTGAGGAAAAGCTGAGTGAGCAGGGGACAGTAGTAAGAGATGGGGTCAGAGAGGTCACAGGTAGCCAGATGGGGTAGGGCCTCATAGACATCATAAAGACTTTGGCTGTACTCTGAATGAGACAGGGAGCCATTGGAGGGTTTTGAGCATAAGGGTGATATGATCTGACTTACCTTTTTTTTTTTTTTAACATCTTTATTGGAGTATAATTGCTTTACAATGGTGTGTTAGTTTCTGCTTTATAACAGTGAATCAGCTATACATATACATATATCCCCATATCTCCTCCCTCTTGCATCTCCCTCCCACCCTCCCTATCCCACCCCTCTAGGTGGTCACAAAGCACTGAGCTGATCTCCCTGTGCTATGCGGCTGCTTCCCACTAGCTATCTATTTTACATTTGGTAGTATTATATAAGTCCATGCCACTCTCTCACTTCGTCCCAGCTTACCCTTCCCCCTCCCTGTGTCCTCAAGTCCATTCTCTACGTCTGTGTCTTTATTCCTGTCCTGCCCCTAGGTTCTTCATAACAGATTGCCAACAAACACATGAAAGAATGCTCAACATCACTAATCATTAGAGAAATGCAAATTAAAACTACAATGAGGTATCACTTCACACCAGTCAGAATGGCCATCATCAAAAAATCTACGAACAGTAAATGCTGAAGAGGGTGTGGAGAAAAGGGAACCCTCTTGCACTGTTGGTAGGAATGTAAATTGATACAGCCACTATGGAGAACAGTATGGAGGTTCCTTAAAAAACTAAAAATAGAACTACCATGTGACCCAGCAATCCCACTACTGGGCATGTACCCTGAGAAAACCATAATTCAAAAAGAGTCATGTACCACAATGTTCATTGCAGCTCTATTTACAATAGCCAGGACATGGAAGCAACTTAAGTGTCCATTGACATATGAATGGATAAAGAAGATGTGGCACATATATACAATGGAATATTACTCAGCCATAAAAACAAATGAAATTGAGTTATTTGTAGTGAGGTGGATGGACCTAGAGTCTGTCCTACAGAGTGAAGTAAGTCAGAAAGAGAAAAACAAATACCATATGCTAACACATATATATGGAATCTAAAAAAAAAAAAAAAGTTACTTTTTAAAAAGGATCACACTGGCTGCTGTGTGAATAGACTGCAGGGGGTTGAGGGTGGATACTCGGAGGACCTGTTAGGAGTCTGTTGTAGAATCTAGGCAAGAAAGAATGATACTGAAAGCAGGGTCTTAGCTGCCTCAAATAGAGCAGTCAGAGAGATCAAAGCAAGAGAATAACAATGGTCAGTTTGAAAGATTTTGAAGATCCCAAATAGTATGTCCCTGGAAGGCAAGTGGAGTTAATTAACAGTATGTCAAGAAAGGGATTCTCTATGAAGAAAAGAATAATGAGCTTTGATGTAGATTTTATGCAACATCATAAAACATTTTAGAAAAACTACTAAATTATTCAGCAGAGGCCCAATGAAAGAATCAAAATTTAAGGAGTTGGCAATTGAATACATGTTTTCATGACAGTAGGTTAGAGATAGGCCATGTTTTGAAGCAATGCTAAGATTCATAGTGGTTCAGAAGTCAAGTATACATTTCATGGTGTAAATTGAGATTATTTAAGTAAATGCTTTGAAATTTCAGTGTAGTACAGTTGACCCTTGAACAAAGTGGGAGTTCAGGGTGCCAATCCCCCACCCAGTTGAAAATCCACATATTGCCATCTCTGCATCAAAAACAAAGGAATTGATATAGAACGAACTTATGGTTGGGAGGGAGGGAAGGGTGGGGAGGAGGGATAGTTGGGGAGTTTGGGATTGACATGTTCACAGTGCTATGTTTGGAATGGGTGACCGACGGGGACCTACTGTGTAGCACGGGGAATTCTGCTCAGTATTGTGTGGCAACCTGATTGGGAAAAGGATTTGGGGGGGGGGAAATGATTTATAAAGTGTAGAACTGCCTAAAACACCAAACCAAAACAAAAAAACCCATAAAACCCCCAAAGGAGTTGATAAATTACTCACCCAAGGACAGGAAGCTGAAACAGTTTGGTTTGGGTAGAATCCGGACTCAAACCCTAATTCTTTTGAATTCACTATTGTGATCTCTAATCAAACACAGACTTTCCCCCCACACTTAGTTAAAGATCTGTAGGATGAAAATACAGGTGCTATATTTATTGAAAAAAATCCACATGTAAGTGGACCTGTGCAATTCAAACCCATGTTGTTCAAGGATCAATTGTATATAAATGTGCCACAGTATTAGGCTAGTGTTATATTTAAAAGTAACGTGGAGTCATCAGAGGAGAAATGGACAGTAGAGTTAGAGGAGAAAGGAGGCCTGCTAATTCAGGGTAGTTTAATTTGGTTCAGTTCCCTCAAGTTTTTGTATATTGTAATTGTTGTTTTATGATGAGTCAAACTTGTAAACACTCAGGTTACTCGTAACATTATAAAGCCAGATTTTGTACCTCATTCTCAAATACAAGAGTGTAAAATGATTGATTAAAATGTGCTTGATTATAATGGAAAATAGTGTTAAAAAAAAAAGCTTCTGTCCTTGATTTGCTATTTACTAGCAAGTGATTTTAGGGAAGTCACTTAACTATCTCATCTTTAGTGCTCCTGCCCATTTTTTTCTTTGTTTATGATGTGGAATATGAAAAATTGTATAGATGAAAGTGCAAGCCTGGTTAAGCATACTAAAGGCTTTCATGGTGATAGTTTAGATGCTCTTCTGTTATATATTGTATAAAATACCGTGGGATCAGAAATGCTTTCCCCCTATGTATGTTTGTTTGTACATTTGTTCAATATTGTTTATAGAGTGTTTGACCTAGCATTGTTTTAGGTTAGGGATCTGCAGACTTCTTCTGTAAAGAGTCATTTAAATATTTTTGACCATGTGGTCTGTCTTGCAACTACTCAACCATGTTGTAGCATGAAAGCAGTCACCCATAATATGTAAATGAATGGGCATGCCTGGGTTTGACTGTGGTGAACAGTATCTGGGCCTTGGCCCATACTTTGCCCACCACAGTTTTAGGTGCTAAGAATATATGAGTGAATAAAACAGACAAAAATGCTCGCCCTGGTGAAGTTTAAGAGGAGGTAAACAAAACATATAAGTAAAATGCACAATATGACAGTTGTGAAAGAAGATAAAGAATTCTAGGGCAGGAAATTTTAAGAAGAGTGATCGGGGAAAACCTCACTGATACATGAGCAAAGACCTGAAGGATGTGAGGAGATAACTAGGGAAAGAGCAGACCAGGCAGAGGGAAGAGCAAAGGGGAAGGTCCCAAAGGCCTATACTATAAAGAAATTTTATTGAAATTGGATTTTGGGGGGCATTGTTAAGGGGAGAAAATGATAATGCACATCAAGGCCGTAAGTCATAGCCTCCTGTCTACATGTGCCAGATAGGTGAGGAGCAATACTTAGAATAGTTCTTACCAATGAGAATTTGAGCTGTATGCATTATTTAAACTTATGTTGTATGGTTTAAGTGTTAGTACTTTTCATTTTGTTAAAAAACAAAGTTCAACTGAGCAAATTTAAGGATCTTACTGACTTTATTCAATGATTCATGAATTGGACAGCCTTCAGTCTAAGCAAATAGAAGGAACTCTGAAGAGCTGTACAAAATGAAAGACTTTTATAGGCCGAAGGGAGCAGGAACAAGGAAGTTATACTAGGCAAAAAAGTATATTGGTTATTGCTAGATTACTTTCCCTGTAGAAGATGGCAGGGGTTACCTAACTAGTGCTGATCAGGCAATTCCTGATTGGCTGGTTTGAGTCCATTTCTGGGAGAGACAAAACTGTAATTTAGTTCTCAGTTTGACGATGTGAGGATTAGCATAAGTGACTCCATTTGGGGCCTGTTGTCTTGTTTTTAACAAGCTTACTGTGCTTAGATGTAGCTTTTAGAATAGTCAAGTTGCCTAGTCTAAGGTGTAGTTTCAGGTCACTCTTCTAAAGTGTGTTTGTCCTCTTTCTCATTTTCTATTTATGTACATATATGAATACACACAAATGTTTATAGTATTCAAACACATTTCTAAATACGTAAATTAAAATTATCTTTTTTATTAAATGAGACCTATCTTTACAACAGATACTTTTATCCCACCAACAATTATCCCTTAAGTACTCCTCAGTTGGAGATTGGCACTTTGAGAGAGATGAGAGCTACATATAAATCATGTTACAACCTTATTTTCAGAGACCTCACAGTCTTGTTGGGACAGCAAGATTTATGTTAAGTGGCAATTAAAGAAGCAGTGTGATGTGGTATAATCAAGCCCAGAAGTCAGGAGCGTACAGTTTTGGGTTCTAAGAATGCCTTATTTCTGTTTTTTTTTATATCAGCGTGACCTTAAACAAATTAAATTCTCTAGGTTTCATTTCCTTCATTTTCAAGATCAGATCATTGTACTAAATAATATTTAAAGTTACTTCTAATTTGAAAATTAGAAGCAGGATAAAGTGATGACATGTTTACAACTGAGGTGGTTGATCCAATCACTGTAGGCTCTACTTGGCCACCTAAGAGGTCTGAGGCTACTAATATCTATAGCATATTATAACCTTTTCTCATCAGTTAAAAGCTTTGTTAGAGAACACTCTATAATCAGCTGTTACTGAAATTAAGGACAGTAGAAGTTCCTAGAAGGGAGAGCTAAGTATGGGGTCAAGTTGTTGACGGGGGCTTTATAGAGAATGTGCTCCTTGGAGATGTTTTAGGAGTATGAAGCACACTCAGTATAGATCTTCTCCATTGTAAGACAGCACAATACATGCAGATTTCACGTTTCAAAATAGCTGAGATATGCTTTTAAAAAGAAGAAGAATCAATTCCTCTTTCTTCTCCGCCATCCTGTGTGCGGTTGAATTTGCTCCTTGCCATGTCTTCTTGCAAACTTTCAGGGTCAAGCGATTCCTGGCCAAGAAACAAAAGAGAATTGTCCCATTCCCCAAAGGATTTGAATGAAAGCTGGTAATAAAATCAGGTATGTCTCCAAGAGAAGACATAGGAGAAGAACCAAGCTGGGTCTGTAAGGAGCCCCGCACATGGGATGGCACACATATTTATGCTGTGTCAGGGTCACTTGCATCTTACCATATCACTCTGAAAACATCACTACCATCAGAACAGCTGGATGTGTTTTATTGGGAAAATCATTTTTCTCTTTGTGTCAGTGTTTCTGCACTAGTGTTTGGCTCAGTAATAAATATGTGAGACCTTTACAAAAAAAAAAAAAAAAAGGAAGAAAAAGAAGAAGAAGAAACCCCAATTGTGAGCCTCTCAAGAGCTAGGACCATGTGCTAGTTATCTTTATTTATACCCCACATAGAACCCTAGGGCCTAACCAGTATGAGGACCAGTAAGAAATTTAGAGGAAGTAATGAAAGATACGATTGGAAGAGCATATGATTATATATAGCTGATTTCTAAAATTTCAGTTTAGGGTAGGTCTTTGATTTAGCATATTGAATGTGAAACAATAATTTTGATGATGTGATTGGATATAGGGACCCCTCATTATTTTTGAAAGGGGGGTTGCTTGTTGAAAATATCATATTCGCTTTTTTTAAATAGTTATGTTCAAGGTGGAATGAAATAAGAAAAAAAAGCTGAGGTATCAGGGAGCTCAGCTAAGAAGTTGCTGCCTTGTATTATAAGCATCCACCAACTTCTAAGACAACATTCAAGTGTGAAGGGAAACTTTGAGGTTAGTGATCCTGGTTCTCTATTTAAAGGTTACTATCACTTCAGAGCTCACTGTATCACTTCCCTGTTTATAGATGAATTTAGAAAAAGTAATATACCTTTATTAGGCTGCAGTTAGGGAAGTTTCATGGGCTGCTTTCAGTTTGGACAGAGAGAAAGGGAATTTTTTTTGCCACTTTAATATTTAATTTTATTATTCATGATGGTTATTACATTTGTTTGAAGATCCATAAAATTGATTTTCTACCCACTGGGAAATAAATGGGCTATTTAAAACCACAGGCCACAAACAAATCTCCTGAGGTGCATGAGAGCACATTTCTCTCAAGAAAGGGAATTTTTTGGTAATGCCTGGCTGAATCTGGAGATTAGAGAAAAGAGGAAAGGGTTGAGGCAGGCAGGTGAGGTAGAAGGAGAGAGGTAGGTTTACTCTTCCTGTTGTAACTCCCACTTTTTGGTGGCTAAGAGCCCAAAATGTTGGGATGATTTCACACTGAATAATAGTCTGAACCACCTTTGATAGAATTATGGTTTCCAGGCCTACGTGTGGATTTTCCATACAGTGGGACTACATAGCTGTGGGCAGGGCTCAAGGGAAAGGCACCACCTGTCACCTTCCTCCTGTACTGGAGGTCCCACGCAGCACCGCCCCAGCTGCTTATACTGCTTCCACACTGGCACCTCAGGAGCAGCAGGAGCTTCAGACGTCTTTCCCCATCGGCCCGTATCTCCACAAGGTGGGATCGGGCCTAAGCAGGCCCGGAAGGACTTCCCAGCTGAGGCCAACGCTGGAAAAGGCACACAGAGCTCAGCACCCGCTGCTGTCTGGAGTTCATCTTTGAATTACCTCTCAAAAACCCATTCCTTCTCATTCTTACTCAGTAACAAATAATTTGTAGACTTAGAGTTTGTGAATTATCCAGCGTTTATAAATAAGGAACTCTATCCTCTGTGGTAAATTGCACCAGGATGACATTCTGCGCTGTTCAAATGAAAGGGAGATTTGTAAGATTGAATTAATTGAGCTGCAAGCAAAACCAGAAGGCCCAGGTGTAATGTTCTCCCATGGGGGAAGAAATGAGATGATGGGAAGGGTAATTCCTGTTGCTGACCACAAGGTGGTGCCCCTAGACCAGGAGAAGTAGGTGGAAGTGAGGGGATGACTCCTACTGACAGGCCATTAATAATGACGGGATTATACCTTGAGAAGTAACTACTACAGGGAATCGTTAGGATATGGGCTGGATTGAGTAGTGACTATCATATAGTGGTAGGTGCTCTTTTAAAATACTGAACTGAATTGATAACTATGGAAATGGAATAGACAATAGTAGAGTAGGTAGAATTTAATGACAATGTTAGAATTTAAAATAGTTAAAGACAAACAAAATTTAAAACCCAAAGATATGCTTGGGAGAACTAGTAAAGTAATGTCTGTTTTCCTAAAAAACAGTTGAAAATTGTAGTTTTTAAATGAAAACCAATACAGATCTCTCTTTTTTGTGTATTTAGTGTCAGTTAGGTAGCTGATGCTGTTAAGGGAATATTTTATTCCCTATCAAGGGAATCATATGGGAATGCAAAAGTAGGAATAAGTTAGAGATGAAGATGTATTTTGGCTTTTTAGTTGTTCTCCAGTAAAGGTACTTTATAGAACAAAACTTGCGTGCCAAAGGAAGTAACTTTTAGGTTTATTGACCCTAGCTTAGATGTCCAGAATGTGTATGTTTCTTTTAATATAGTATATTTATGTAGTGACCTAAAAGATATGTTTATTATCCTTAATGATCCTATGTTGACTTTTAATATGGTTGTCCTAAGAGTGGAATTGAAGGTATAGATAGGATGTTCTTGACCTTGCTAAGTTTATCATGCACAATTATCATCATAGGGATGCCTCCTCAAATTTTGTTTGGTTTTGTTTTTTAAATCTGAGTTGTATTCCTTCTGTTCCAAGCAGCAGCTTTTGTGAGAACGCTCAACATAATGCAAAGTCAAGTTCACTCTTTAAGTTAAATTTAACCTCCTTTTCCTTTATATTGCAAAATAAATAGAGTCTTGAGAGTAATTAGACCTGTAAAGGAACGTATTGTAGTATGTGACTTAACTTCTGCTTTCCCCTTTTATTCACAAGGGATTTGAGTACTTTACCAATAGCCTTGAATCTTAGGAGTGGGGGAGAATTTTAGCACTCAAAGTCCACTACTCTTCTGTTTATCCAGAACACTGATACAAGGATTTGTCTTGTGACTGTTAGCTTCCAAAGACTTATAGGTAAATAAATAGGCAGAAAGACAGACCAGGATCGTGTATTATAGAAGATAATCACTAGAACAGATTGGTTTTTCTTCAGCGATCATAGTACAGCATTTTATCTAAAGAAAGATAGGCAACTTTGGCCAGTTAGCATAATATTGGGCTTTAGTAAGTGTTTGTTAAAAACTGACTTATTTTGATGTTACCTCATTATGTCCTGTGATCTTGTCAGTCAGTGGGAGCAGACCGGATTTCACTTTTGAGCTTTCATACTTCAGGGTCAGCGTATATTTATTATGCATTAATTTGTGTCTCTCATTTTATGTATAGTTAGACTTTGAAAACATCTTTTTTTCCTAAATAGAATCATTTAAAATATATAAAATATGTTTGATTTCAAAAATTAATATTATGACAAATCCCTTTGTAAAAAGGATTAGCAAGGATTTATTGGTTTATATATTATAAAAATATTCATATCTTCAGCCCAAGATCAAGTCAAATATTTATTAAGAACTGACAATTACATTTTATTTTATCACGGTAACATCTTACTAGAGTGAGGAGCCCTGACACAGATTTCGATATTGTAATAACAAGGAAGCTAAGAATTTAGAAACCTTCGGTTACAAAATGAGTCCCTTGCAACACAAATGATTTCAGTCAAAAGATCACTGGCTATTGCCAGGTGATTAGCAAAGACTCAGAGACTGTTCAGCCTTTGGGCTAATCCTAATCAGCCTCCTCATTTTACAGGTCCAAAAATGTTAAAACCTGCCTGAGGTAACGCAGCTAAGTTATGAGTGATATCAGGACCAGATCCCTGGGTTCCTTCTGATTCTGTGTTCAGCATTCTCGCCTCTTTATCCTGTTGACTATGTCAAAGAATTGAAGAACACCAGTTCTGCCATGTAGGGGACAAGAAAAGGGGACAAGAAAGTTTTTCCTTTTTCCAAACATTGGTAACTTAGATAAGCTTTTTGAATGAGGACAGAAATCTAAGAGCAGTGACAAAGGCTGATTTCAACACTACCCTTGTTTGGTTTCTTATGTTAATACTTTTAAATAACTCTTGTCATCTTTTACAGTAACAATGGAAATAGAATACTGTAATGATTCCCTAGAGTTATTTTAATACTGTTTATAATTAAAATATGAGCAATGACATTCTGGACTCTCAGATATCTAAATAAAATAATAAGGAAAAGTGTATTAATTGTATATAGTATGTAAAATAAGGCCTCTTCTATTTAGTTAGATAGGCAGTTAAATAGCCTCCATGGAGCTATTTCTGCATTGTGAGGTTGAGACTGGGGTGGAAAAGAGAGTTCATACTTAAAGTCTAATATTAACCATAACATAATTCGCAGAATTATAGTTAAGGGATGAAGGTGAGAACTATCCTTTATCATCTTTCTTATGGCCTTAAGATACCAAGAAACCTGCCCTGAGAATACTGAGGGTTTGTTTTTTTTTTTGCTGCATTGGGTCTTCATTGCTGCACCTGAGCTTTCTCTAGTTGTGGCGAGCGGGGGCTACTTTGTGTTGTAGTGCACGGGCTTCTCATTGTGGTGGCTTCTCTTGTTGCGGAGCACAGGCTTTAGGCGTACAGGCTTCAGTAGTTGCGGCACACGGGCTCAGTAGTTGTGGCTCATGGCCACACGCAGTTGCTCTGCGGCATGTGGGATCTTCCTGGACCAGGGCTCGAACCCGTGTCCCCTGCATTGGCAGGAGGATTCTTAACCACTGCGCCACCAGGGAAACCCAAGAATACTGAGTTTTAATGACTCATTTGATAATTGAGAATCTTTTCCGTGTAGTTGGTAGTAGTCTTTGCAAGAATGTTTTATGGAAGTGACTTTGTTTTAATATCATTGTATGAGATCATACTCAGCTTTTTGAGTATCTGGTGTAATTTGAATTACACATCCACATTGTGTAATTTAAGTTGCATGTCAGCTTTTTGAGGTAGGTCTGATCTCCTTTTTTACAAATGAGGAAAGTAGGGCTTAGGGAAAATTTTAAATTTGCCTAAGACTAGTGAGCTTACATGGCTGAGTCTAAGTCGCTTGCTCGACTCTACTAAGCACAGGTGCCTTAATATTGTAAGTTTGTTATCATGTACTTAGTGTGAAGAGTATAATATAAGGGCATAGAGTGTAGAAAATCTTAGAAGGCTCTAGACTTCCAAAAAATTGGTAACCTCCCAACCAGTTGGAAGATACATCTAAGTAGACTAATTTTCCTGAAACACCTAAGGAAAAAAATTAAACAGTTGGTCTTAATGATTAAATTAAAACAAGATTTGAAGTCTGATAATCAACTCTTATGTTAGAAATGAATAAAGTAGGAATTTAACTAAAAGAAAGAAGTGTTTCTCATTTTCATATCTATGTCAAAAGACCACAGTGAAATTGCTCGAAGTCCAAAAGTAACCACAGTCTTAATAACCTCCACTGTTTTAAAAGTAGGAAATGAGGGGCTTCCCTGGTGGCGCAGTGGTTGAGAGTCCGCCTGCCGATGCAGGGGACGCGGGATCGTGCCCTGGTGTGGGAAGATCCCACATGCCGTGGAGCGGCTAGGCCCGTGAGCCATGGCCGCTGAGCCTGCGCGTCCAGAGCCTGTGCTCCACAACAGGAGAGGCCACAACAGAGAGAGGCCCACATAATGCAAAAAAAAAAAAAAGAAAGTAGGAAATGAGAAGTAATTGACTGATTTATCTTTGCCTCCAGGTAATCTGACTGGTGGCAGGTAACATGGCAGTTAGTAGCAATGATTATTTTTAATTGTGTTTTTTTCTTGCCATCCCCTGCCCTGCCACATTTCTATAGCCATCTGGAGGGGTAAGGCAAGAGTGCTGGAGCATTGTCCTAAGAAAGTTCTACTTCTTTTTTTAAGCCTTGAATTAACACAACATCTTAAATTGGGGGGTACTTCTGCAGTCATTAAGCTTGGTAACATTCTCCCCAGGTGGTTGTCTGGGCTCCCAAAGAAGCCCATTCTACTTGTGGATGCCTCTGTTAGGCAAATCTAACATGTTAAACCAAAATCTGGTTCCTTGTATTTCTCCAGTTAGGGCCAATCAGAATGTGTACTGCCTCTGCAGGTATGAATTGCTTTGGCAATGTGTTGTCTCTGAATAGTCCCTTCTAGAGGCTAATAATCCCTAGTACTTGGGATATTCTTTTTTAGTTTTTAATTCAACAAATATTTATTTATCCAAGCATTCTAAGTGTAGAATGCAGTAGTGAATCCTCACAAACACTGTACTGTGAAGTTATCTCTATATCATAAGTGAGGAAACAAAAAATTGAGGTTGAAGTGATTGTCAAGTTCACACAACTGGTAAAAAGTTTATTGGATATCAGAACCAAGTCTTTCTAGCTCCAAAAGTCATGCTTTTGACCACTACCCTTTGCTGCTGTGGGCCTTGCCAAGAAAAATCTTGTAGCCATCAGTAAGGCCTGGAGCAGATAGCTCAAAGAGAAAACTGACCTAAAGAATGGCCTTCTAGCTATGAGATTCTGGGCTGCCAAATGAATTTGGAATCTCCCTGGGCTCTACCAGGAAGCTCCAAATCAGGAAGATTCTTGGCAGTCACAGATTTAAATTTGTGGTTTAAACAATTCACTAAGGACCCTAGAGGCCCATGAAAAATATGGAGCGCTTCACGAATTTGAATGTCATCCTTGTTCAGGGGCCGTGTTACTGCACTCTGTGTTCCAATTTTAGTATATGTGCTGCTGAAGCAAGCACTAGGGTGTTCTTTCACATTGTAATTTTGAATACTTAGTCACACTGGTGCATCAACTCTTGGTTGTTCTAGTTCTTCGGTAATTCTTAAATGATGGTCTCCAGAACAAAATACAACGTCCATATATGGTTACAGTGGTGACTAGAGCTTAGCTATTGCTTTTCTAATTCTAAGGTCTTATATGCTTCTTTTAATATACACAGCTCTATTTTGAAGCTGTTTTTCCTTTTTGCAGTTTGACTTATTTTTCATATCATCTTTGATTTTCACCTGGTGAAAATCATAGAATTTAATTCAGAGCAGTTGAAAATTTTGTAGATAGTGCTTTAAAAATATAGATGCTCAGTAATTTTGAGAATGTTAGAAGACTTTTCTAGTGAACTTTTTGTTTTGTCTTAAAAAAAAAATTCCCAGCTCAAAATAATAGAAATTTCAGCCTCTGAAATTGTAATAAAGTATCTCTCAGAAAATCAGAAGTGATGATATGGATTGGTCTGGGTCTGTAGGGCCCTAAGAGGAAGAAATTCTTGTTAGCAATTTACTTATTTTCAGGATAGTAAGATAGCAAATGTTGCTTTTCCACCATATTTGTGATTTTATGATCTTCTTAGATGTCACATAGTTTTTTAAAAAATAATATTCTGAAGAGCTGGCACTTCTGTTTAAACTGTTAGAAAAGTTTGATCCTACAGTGCAAAGTTGTAATCTGGAAAGCAGTATTTGACATTTGAATATTGCTGTCCTGGTTTGGGGGTGAATTTTTTTAGTTTAAGAGAAATTCCCAGATTTAATTTCTGAGCTAGAGTCTTTATCAGTTGTTGACAATTTAATTTGAACTTAAGGTTTCTTTTTAGCAAAAATCAGTACCAGGGAATTAATTCATTCCCTAGCTTACTTGGGAAAGATGTTTTTAGAAAGCTTTACTACCACTATTTCTAGAGGCCCTCTGTTGGTACCTTCTGGTACTGCTGAGAGTATTTAATGAAATTGCTAATTCTTCTGCGTTGTACTAGTGATTCTTACTGGCTGCAGTGTATTTTAAACATAATTTTCTTGGTTAACCCTAATAATAATCCCAAAGTCTTATTTTTAATTACCAATCTGGTTTTGGAGCTAATTTTTAACAAATGTTGGCACAAATTCTGAACTTTTGCAGAGACCCTGTGGTTGGTAAATAACTTCAGGATTTTTACTTTGGTCAATAAGGTTGTTTTGGTTTTAAATAACAGAAAGTAGACAATGTGCTGTGAAAACCTAATTTTTTTTTTTTTTTTTTTTTTTTTTTTGCGGTACGCGGGCCTCTCACTGTTGTGGCCTCTCCCGTTGCGGAGCACAGGCTCCGGACGCGCAGGCTCAGCGGCCATGGCTCACGGGCCCAGCCACTCCGCGGCATGTGGGATCTTCCCGGACCGGGGCACGAACCCGTGTCCCCTGCATCGGCAGGCGGACTCTCAACCACTGCGCTACCAGGGAAGCCCTGAAAACCTAATTTAATTTAAATGTGCTCGTCTTTCTAAAGGTGCTAGATATAGTGATTTTCCAAAGACTCATTCATTATTCCCTTGCCTTCTTTTTAGAATACTACTCATGACAACATGAACAAATAATAAAGCATTTTGATAGTGTGCTCTAAACAGTAATGTACTTGAAAACTAATTTCAAGGATAACAGTATTTTCAATGTTAATTGAAATGGACTTGGTATGTTCTGGGGGTCACTTACAATATTAAGATTTTGGAGAATCCAGCTTAGGCCTTTAAAGGTAGATAAATTCAGTCAACTTAGTTTGAATTTTTAGATTTAGGTTGGAGGGATAATGAAAGATATCCTCACAGGTCTTTATCCCCCCTCTGGGCGTGTGTGTATGTTTGTACGTATGTATGAGTGTATGTGTACGTGTACACAATTGCCACACGCCTGGTGTAAGCTTGATGGAGAGTTGGATAGTCCATTTCTTTGCCACTAGTTCTGCACTCTTTTGCCAAGAAACTCACTTTATTATTTTGATATTTTGAAAGATTATTTGGGTGCCCTTAAGGTCTGATGCTGAACATTTATTTATACATGGTTGGTGGTACACTGTTTATGAGTATTTAATATCTATTAAAAATTCATAATCATATAGGTAGGCCTCCTATGACCTAATTTTTAAAAAAAATAACGGAAAGTTCATTAACTGTCTAGAGTAGTGGCCTCCAAATTATTTTGCTCACCCACACCTTTTAGTGTATCTCTAATGTTTTTATATTTTATGTATTTTAATATTTTATATAATTGTTCCTGTATATTATATATCTCATATAACACAAAAATGGATATGAAAGGGATGAATAAAAAATATAAATGAAAGTTATAATGTTTTCTTTCCATGACTCATTGATTGTCTTGTATACACACTGGGGTGCATGTATCCTGTATTTAGGCCAAAATTAAAAGTCAGGATAATTTCCCTCTAAAGAATTTTTGGATATTATGAAAATCATTTGTACTTGTCTGAGAAATATGACACTAGTACAATATAAGAACAAATTTTACAGTAGAACTGTCCAGTTTTGAGGTAGGCTGCCTTGGGGTGATCAGGCAAAGGCTGGAGAACCACACATCATGCATGTTGTAGGAAAAATCCACGACTCCAATCGAGAGTTGGACGAAACGACTTCTGATATTTCTTCTAAGATTCTGGGACTACAGATAGGAATTCATAGGTTGAGCACTTAAATTTAAAACACTGCGGGGAAGTTAGGCTGTGAATGAAGATCTGGCTCAGGAGTATGCTAGGAAGTTGTTGAACTTCATCCAAACCTCTGCTCAGCTCTTCTGCTGTCACCTTTAGAAATCTGAAGGTTTCTGATCCTCAAGCCATCTCTACGTAGGAAAAAGTATTAAGGTTTCTTTCAAGCCTATAGCCTGACTAAATGGGAGAGTAAATATATAAGCTACAAGGGATTCCAACAATGGACTTTATCATTTACTCCGCTTCATTATATCAAAGAGAGAGAAATGAAAACAAGTTTAGAATAGATGAGCAAATATTTTAAAGTGTATAGTATCACAGATGGCTTAGTAAATATGTTTCGATTTGTTAAATTCCGTGTAGCATATATAAGTACTATTTCATTAAAGTTAGTCTGTTCTGCAGTAGAACTTGAACAGCTTCATCTTTTAAACCTCAAAATTCTATCACCTTAAAAACAAAAACCTTAGCTTCTCCCTAAACTCCCTTTTTTGTTTTCTGTGAGGGGATGGTTGGTTTGTGAAATGCAACTAACAAAGGTAAGTGAGCAGTAAACCTACAACTTCTTCACTATACATATCTTGATTTGAGTATTGTGAATGTGACTCCAGTGCTATAGAGTACCTGCTGAAGTTTTTTTGCTGTGGTGGTGGATTTCTTCTTTCCTGGTTTATATAATACCCTGTTCTCTCTCATTGTTAACACAGAGGCAAAAGCCCTTCTGCACCAGTGAATCTAAAAGTGATACTGGAATCACCAAAACTTGAGGTTTTTTTTTCGTAATGGCTGATCCTGTATTTATTGAGAAGATTTGCATCTCAACAGCACTTTTCTCTTAACAATGTAAAAATCACGAAATGAATGAAAGGCCGTAAGAGTGAAAGAGAGCCCTAATTCTGATCTATTTATTTCTGAGCATTTCTTTATAAGAAGTTTAATAGTGGACTAGTGCTTCAGAGGAACTGAAGATTGGTATAACCTCCCCCATATGGATGCTCTGTGGAAAATGTTTTCTAGGACTTTACCAAAATAGAGGCTTATTAGAACATATACAATCTTAGGGAGCATACTCTTGGTTTATTAGTAAAAGTCTCCTGTTAAGCAGTTATGCAAATGCACATTTAAATAACCACCGTAGGACTAGAATATCTTAAACTTTGCTTTCTGGCTTAAGCTCACCACAGGCTTTCCAAAAACATTAGACTTGTTTTCAATGATCGTAGATGGTTCAGGTCACAACTGTACATTCTTCTAGCAAAAGAACAGGGTCCAAGTTTTCTACTCCTTGGAACTGTTGTCTGATGCAAGAATGCAAAACAGCTGAAGAAAATAATCTACCCCATTTTGTTACTGTTAAGTGCGATTGTTATGACTTGAAATGTTTCTTTGATAAGGTTTCTTCCATTTTCCATATTCCTTGGTTATCATACTTTGTCTTTACATGAATTGTGATGAGTTACACTGAACATAGAATCAAATTAAGTTTAAGTAGATAAATATGCGTGAGATTAATATATTCTTCCTAGGGATGTTTGCCCAGAGGGCCTTAGGGTATAAGGTGACCTTGCTTAAGTTTCTTTGCATAAAGATAGAATTCAGCCTATTTTCTAATTATCAGAAGTTTAGCTTTGTGAGAGTGGGAATAAAGGTTTATGATCTGATTATAGCTCAGGAGAATTTAGGCCACAGTATAAATTACCTGCCTTGGGTCTACCTACTAGTTTGTGATACGTATTCCTTGTTGTCTGCTTACAGTTCTGTCTCATTATCTTCTGTTGCATTAGGATACAGAGGTTTGTAGGTTGGTACAGAGATCAAGATAAGCTTGACTTTTTTACATCTTTTTTTTTTAATCTTCATTGGAATATAATTGCTTTACAATGTTGTATTAGTTTCTGCTGTACAACAAAGTGAATCAGCTATATGTATACATATATCCCCATATTCCCTCCCTCTTGAGCCTCCCTCCCACCCTCCCTATCCCACCCCTCTAGGTGGTCACAAAGCGTCAAGCTGATCTCCCTGTGCTATGTAGTAGCTTCCCACTAGCCATCCATTTTACATTTGATAGTGTGTATATGTCAGTGCTACTGTCTCCCTTTGTCCCAGCTTCCCTCTCTCCCCTCCGTTCTCTACATCTGCATTAAGTCCGTTCTCTACATCTGCATCTTTATTCCTGCCCTGCCACTAGGTTCATCAGTACCGTTTTTTTTAATTCCATGTATGTGCATTAGCATACGGTAATTGTTTTTCTCTGTCTGACTTACTTCACTCTGTATGACAGACTCTAGGTCCCTCGACTTTTACATCTTGTTTTCATCATTATGAGGATTTGTGGCTCTAGTGTTTTACTAAATAAAATCAATTGAATAAAATAAATCAGTTTCCTCATTTAGATGAGACACAGTTTGTCACATCCAGACTAACTTTACTGGGTAGTTATTTTTTTACTTTTAGTGGGATTTACCTAAAAATGAGGTTTAAAAAAAATTAACTACCCTTGAAACTGGCAAAAAATCTTTGCAAAAGACATTGATGTTTGTATAAAGGAAAAAACATTCCTATGTGTTTCTCCTTTACTACTCATACAGAACACTTCTCTGTTGGTTACCAAATGTGTGGGTTTTTTCCCCCCACACCAAGCAATTCTCTGCAGCACTAGCTGGGTGTCCTACAGTTTAATGCAATTCTGCCACTATCTGAGGATAGCATCAGATCCCACAGGTCAAGGGCTAAGTCCCACAAGGCTGCCTCCCATTCCCCTTTAGTCGCCAATCACAAATCCAGGTTGTCACCTGTGCTTCTGACCAGCTGGTTCCAGAACCTCCACATGACCCACTCCTTGGGTTTGATTAATTTACTAGAACGGATAAAAGAACTTGAGAAAATATTTTACTTACTACACTACAGCTTTATTACAAAAGGATGTAACTCAGGAACAGCCAGATGGAAGAGATGCATAGGGAAAGGTATGTGGGATGAGACTTAGAGCTTCCCTGCCCTCTCCCAGGACCTCCGTGTGTTCACCAACCTGGAAGCTCTCCAAATCCAGTGGTTCAGGGATTTTTATGGAAGCGTCATTACATAGGCATGATAGATTAAATCGTTGGCCTCTGGTGACTGAGTGTAATCTCTAGTCCCTCTTTCCTTCCCTGGGGTAGGGGTTGGGTTGGGTGGGATGGGATGGACTGAAATCACATGGTTTGGTTCCCCTGGTAACTAGCCGCCAGGTTACCTAGGGGCTTTATAAAAGTCACCTCATTAGCACAAATTCAGGTGTAGTTGAAAGGGGTTTGTTATGAATAATAAGACACCCATTTCACCTTTATACTCTGAAGCTATTTTAGGAACTGAGGACGAAACACCAAATATTATAACAAGACGCTCCCATTGCTTTTACCCTTAAGAATTCCAAGAGTCTTGGGAGCCATGATCTAGGAACCATGGACACAAGACCAAAATAGACATGTATTGTAAATCACAATATCATATGTTCAATGTGAAAAGTAACAAAAGGCATTCTTTTTTGTGTAATTTGAATGTTTTAATTATATATATTTCTATAGATACTGTCTTTTATCTCTCTTCTTTAAGATTTGTACCCTTGTGATTTTTTTCTTCCTGTTAGTTTGCATCTCTTGTCATTCACTGTCTGTGGCTTCACAATTCAGTATTGCCCTAGTACCATTTTTTTGTGCTCTGGACGCGCAGGCTCAGTGGCCATGGCTCACGGGCCCAGCCGCTCCGCGGCATGTGGGATCTTCCCGGACCGGGGCACAAACCCGTGTCCCCTGCATCAGCAGGCGGACTCTCAACCACTGCGCCACCAGGGAAGCCCCCTAGTTACCATTTTTAAAATCACAGCTGGAAACACTGAAAAGCATTCTGATAAAGGAAGACTGAATTGTGACTTTAGGCCAACAATAAGCTACAGGAACAAATGATGTTTAAAAAATTAATTTTATTTCAATATGTGTTTGTGTCTTTGGTCCTTCAGAGAATTGTTGAAACCAAGAATTGAAAAGTCGCAGACTTCCGCTTTTCAACATACAAGTATAAAATATTTTACTTGCTTGCAAATCTGCTATTTTACTTTTTTTTTTTTTGGCTGCTCCATGTAGCTTGTGGGATTTCAGTTCCCTGTCCAGGGATCGAACCCTGGGCCCTTGGTAGTGAGAGAGCAGAGTCCTAACCACTGGATCGCTAGGAAATTCCCTTACGTTTTTTTGTGAAGAAGTATCCATAGACTCATTTACTGCCATCTTTCTCGTTCTCAGAGCTCTCACAAAGAAGTATTTTCTTCAGTATATCTAACCCAAGGAAAAGTTATTTTAATTTTTATGTTTATCAAACAGCCATGCTGTACAAGGTTCTAATAACTGGAACTCTTGATCCTATTTCCTACTTTCCTCAGGCAACCATATTTAAACTTTTAAGTTTTTATTCTGGAATATGCTTAACTCTATTTTTTTCTATTTTAGATAACATCTGTTGATTTCCTATGATGAAGATGATGATGTGGCTTATCTCTCCTGCTCACATCTTACTAAGATTTTAGTTAAATTTCAATATATTGTTTACAATATCAATGTTAAATTTTTTACACCTTAACCTTATAGTATATGATTACATTTCCCTTTTTATACAATTTTTTGTTGTCTATGGAGTTAATTGCTTCGATTTTTATTGTTCTTTATAGCTGTAATTGGGTCATCTCCAGATTCTGTAAGAACTATAAATCTTCTCTCAATACTTTCAAAAGCATCATATGTTCTTCTGTTTTATCTTTTTCTTGGTGGTATAGCTCCTGGAGCCCTCACTTCTCCTATAGTCTGAATTGATTGCTGTCCAAGACCACACACCTTTTGTCAGAATTCCTTCCTCTGTTAATAAAAGATCCCTGTTTCCTTGGTTTCATGTTGTTGTCTTTACTGACTTATTCCTTACTTTTTATGAAGCACATTCTCCATGGAGCCTTATGAAAAAGGATGCATGGGAGATCATTTTTCAGAAATTATGCTCATTTCAGATTTTCTTTATTTTACTCTGATACTTAATTTAATACTTCATTGACTGGGTGTGGAATTTTAGGTTGGAAATAATTTCCCCTTAGAATTTTGTAAAGCATTGTGTCTTTATCTTCTAGCTGCTAGTATTACTAGCTTCTGGTGCCATACTGATTCGCAGTCCTCTGGGTAGCAGTTTTTAAAAGTCTTCTCTTTATCTCTGTTTTCCTGAAGTTTTACAGTGATGTGCCTTGGTGTGAGTCCTGGCATTTTTTGGTCTGTATACTGTGGGTCCTTTCAATCTGGACAACTCAAAGACTGGATCTAGAAACAGTAGTTTTAGAAAACTATCTTGCAATATTAATTTCTATTCCATCAAACCTCCCAAATTTGTTTTCACCACATCTCCCACTAACCTGCCAAGCATTTACCTGATGGGAGAAAAGCTGATTTTGTTTTAAATTTTTATTATATAATATTTTATTCATATAAAAATAAACTTATGTACTATGACACACAAGACCTGTGAACCTACCACGTAACGTAAAGAATGGGAACATTAGGGCTTCCCTGGTGGTGCAGTGGTTGAGAATCCGCCTGCCAATGCAGGGGACACAGGTTTGTGCCCTGGTCCGGGAAGATCCCACACGCAGCGCAGCGGCTGGGCCCGTGAGCCATGGCCGCTGAGCCTGCGAGTCCGGAGCCTGTACTCCGCAATGGGAGAGGCCATAACAGAGAGAGGCCTGCGTACCGCAAAAAACAGAATGGGAACATTAGAACATTACCATCACCATGTTCTTGGAACTGTATGGGATTCTCCCACTGTTGAAAATTTTTTATTTCACTCACTTTACTTAAAAAAAAAAATATTTAATTACATATTGTATGTGATGCTGTTTAGTTATACTTGTTTTGGGGGCTTTATAAAATGACATTATAGCTTATGTAGTCTTCTGTGGCTTGCTTTTTACACAGAAATATTTTTCTAAGGTCGATCCATGTTATTGCATACAGTTGTAGTTCATTTGTACTGTTTATTTAATTTTCTCCCCCATTTATCTTTTTCTTAGTCAGAGGTTGGATCTCCTATTTTGTTTTGTTTCCTTATTTTCTGACTCTTTTGTATGCTGGCTTCTGGGAAATTTCCTTAAAACTTATTTTCCAGTAATTCCATTAAAATATTTCATTTCTATCATGTTTTAAATTTTTGAAGTGCTTTTCCTCTATGAAAACTTTTTTATAACAACCTATTTTTATAGGTTATGTTTTCTTTTGTGTCGAAGGATTTTTTTTTTTTTTTGCTTCATATATAGTCTCTGTCTCTTCAGAGTTTCTTTCCCTTTTTCTTTTTTCCTGGGTGTTTTAGTTTCTGTCTTCTTTGTTACAGGCTTTTCTCAAGTATCTTTCTTGCCATGGCTTTGTCTTCGTATTTGAGGGAGGCATTGAAATGTTGTGGGAAGCTCTTCTTTGTGAAAGGCTTGTAGGTTTATGGTTTTTTACTATAGAGTAATTAGGCAGAGACCCATTTTATTGCAGACCCCTCCACTTGTCAGTATCTGTAGGTCTTGTCTTCAGTTCTACAGTCACCTTTTCAAGAGAGAATCTTCAAACTTTTGCATTTGCTGGTGGATGAATGATGGTGGTGGTAATAACTTGGCTGCCTTGTGGCTTAGTGCCTTCCGCTAGGAGGAAGAGGACTAAAATTCTCATTTATCAGTTTAATCCTTCTGTCCTTAGAATGGTACCTCATTCCAGCCCTCAGCTGTGTCTAGAGTCTCTCAGTCTAGAATCCTTCTCGTCCCTTGTTTCAGTCTTCCCCAGAAAATAAAACTCTGGACCAGTCACCTTCCTGTGTGTTAGGAGAATGAGCTGCTGATCTAGATCTAAGTGTTCATTATAAATACTTACAACCAATCCTTCTGTTTTCAGGCCCAACCCAATGCCCTTGTTTTTGAGTAGCCCTTGATACTTCTAAGTCTTGACCTTTCTATACTTTTGGCATAAATAGGCTTGCTTCTTGTTGGTTTCCTCACACCACCCACTACCCTGCCAAGTACTTATCTGACTGGAGAAAACTCAAAAGCTGTCATTTATTACCGGACCATCGTTTTTTCACCTCCCAGAGAGTTTTATTGACATCTCTTATTTACTGTTGTCTCCTTTCAAGTTTGCTGTGCCTTTCTGGGTATATGCCTTTTGTTATTCAATTTTAGTAGAAAGCCAAGATAAATATGTTCAGTTCTTCATGTTTAATCCATGATTCCTTTCTAAGGAAGCTTTTATTACAACAGAAACGTGAGGGACTTTGATATAGAATTGCCCTCTAAAGTCTTCTTTGTCCTCAAAGTAGAAATCAGCAAAAATTTCATTTCTACTGGTTGTGATCCAGGTTAGTCTCTTTTTCAGCACATACAGAGCCTTTTGAAATATAGGGTCCCACTCTTGTAAAGTAGAAAAGGCTAGGATCCATTTGTTTCTTTCTGTAGCCACTTAAAAAATAGCATTCCTATAGCAATTTTGTAGTTATCTTCTGTCTCAGATTCTTTTTACTGGACAGCTAAACATAAAGTTCATTCTCTTTTCATTGACCTAGAGTGTCATAGACAGAATAATCTTTTTAAAATTTGAATTTGTGTATTAAAGCTTAGTTTTCGAAATCCTGATTTGGGTGAAGGAAATGTAGATTAAGTTTAACCAAACTGTGGTTTTTATTATGTTTTATACTTAAGTAGTACTTTGAGCCATATGAAATTGCCAATAGTTGAGCAGTTCTAGCCTATAAAAATGGTAATTTTATGTGATTCAACATAACAAAGTTAAAATATCTTAATAGTTTAGTTAACAGTCCTTTCTGTCCAATGTAGGAATTTGTTCTATAGCATTTTTGGAAATATTCCAGTAGGAGGAAAGGATGAGATAAAATGGTAAGTAAGAGGAAGAGTTGAGGTCCCTGTTCAGTATAACTGTACGTCCAAGAGTTGCATCAGGGTTCCTGTGGTGTTCTAGAAGCTCCACACTACTGAGGCTGGAGGCTATAAATTCCATGGAGTGCCAATTAGATACACGATGCCTGTGAATTTGGACACTAACACACACTACCTGAGTACCTGGCTGCCAGGCTACAAATCTGTAGAGGATTTCAGCAAATATCAATTTAGCTGGAATAGTATCACTTAGTATTGTATATTCTGTATACAACCTTTATGTGTATTTCCTTAAGTTAGTTAAAAGTTGAACTTTAAAACGATAATATGACTGTCAGTGAGATTTAAAACATTGTAGAGATAAAATATACAACAACAATAGCAAAAAGGACTGGGGGAAGGATTGGTTTGTTTGGAAGGTGGTTAAGGTAGACTGTAACCCTATAATTTACAGGATTACCGCTAAAAGGATAACACAAAATGCATAAAAAATAATAGAAGAGATTAAATGGAATATTAAAAATACTTGATGAATAGAAAAGAAGAATAAAGAACACATGGGACAAATTTAAAACAAATAGCAAGATGGAAGTAAAAAGACAGAAAAAAGACCATGCAAACACTAACCAAAAGAAAGCTGTTGTTAAAGCTATGTTAATATCAGATAGGTTAGACATTAAGGCAGGAAGTATTGCTAAAGGTAAAGAACGACATTTTCATAATGCTAAAATGGTCCTCTCAGTAGAAAGACATAACAATCCTAAGCAACCTTCTCTTGTTGTTTGCTTTGCTGACCATACATGTGTGGTGTTTGGGTCTTTTCTTTTCACGAGTGTTGTCATTTTTCACTGCTAGAGATGTTTCTGAAGTCTGTGAGGGAAGAGTTGTTGTTGCTTTGTGTCTGACTGTGGTTATGTTCATTTTAGCACATGCTCTGGGCGTTGTAAACGATTGTGTGGGGTACCACCTGAGAGAGCAAAGCCTCACAATTATAATTATTTCATTTAGTGTTGTAGTTACTTTTAATGTAATTATTGTCCTTTAAAACATGCCATGCATGAGAAATAGAATTTAGATGAGGACTAAAGACGTGATGTTTCAAAGAATTCTTTTTTAACGTTGTGTGATTATGAGTAATAAGGTACTATAAAGAACAAATCAGAAAGGAGAAGCTGGATTCTTGTTAGTAAGCCTTTTTTTTTTTTTTTTTTTTTGGTATTAGGTTTTTAAAGCCCTGCAGTGATGTGTTATTGTCAAAAATCTTCATTTCTATCTGGAGAGAATGTCCTCTTATTTAGAGAATATTCCATTTTTCTGGAAAAAGACATCTGTTGGTTGATCTTCATGCCTAAATGTAAGAAAAGGAGAGAGGTTTAAGGAAAGAAAAGTGCTGAATCAAAGAGCATACTTGGAAATAGACAGAAATACAATTAGTGTAACTTTAAAAAATTTGTGGTAAAAGCACATAACAAAATTTACTATTTAGCTGTACAATTTAGTAGTGTTAAATATATTCACTTTGTTGTGAAATAGATCTCCAAACCATTTAATCTTGCAAATCTGAAAATCTATACCCATTTAAAAACTCTTCCTTTCTCCCCTCCCCTCAGCCACTGTATCCACAATTCTACTTTGTGTTTGAATTTGACTACTCTAGGTACCTCAGATAAGTGGAATCATACAGTATTTGTCTTTTTCTGACTGGCTTATTTCACTTAACATAATGTCCTCAAGGTTCATCCATCTTGTAGCATGTTACGGGATTTCCTTCCTTTTTAAAACTGAATAATACTCCCTTGTGTGTATAGACCACATTTTGTTTATCCATTTATCTGTTGGATATTTGGTTTGCTTCCACCTCTTGGCTATTGTGAATAGTGCTGCTATGAACATGGGTGTACAAATAGCGTTTCGAGACCCTGCTTTCAATTCTTTTGCATATATACCCAGAAGTGGGATTGCTGGGTCATATGGTAATTCTATTTTTAATTTTTTGAGGAACTGCCATGTGAGTTTTCCACAGCAGTTGCACTGTTTTGTATTTTACATCAGTATGCAAGGGTTCCAGTTTCTCCACGTCCTTGCGAACGCTTGTTTTCTGGTTTTTTTTTGTTGTTGTTGTTAGTTGCCATCCTAACAGGTATGAGGCAATATCTCATCGTGGTTTTGATTTGCATTTCCCTGATGATTAGTGATGTTTAGCGACTTTTCATATGCTTGTTGGCTGTCTTTTGTCATCTTTGGAGAAATGTCAGTTTACATCCTTTGCCCATTTATTCATCAGTTTGATTTTTCGTTGTTAAGTTGTATGAGTTCTTTATATATTTTGGATATTAAGCCCTTTTCAGATATATGACTTACAAATATTTTCTCCCATTCAGTAGGTTGTCTTTTCATTTTGTTGATGGGATCCTTTGCTTTGCAGAAGCTTATTAGTTTGATGTATTCCCACTTGATTATTTTTACTTTTGTTGCCTTTGCTTTTGGTGTCAAATCCAAAAAATCATTGCCAAGACTCATGTCAAGGAGCTTACTGCTTATGTTTTCTTCTAGGTGTTTCATGGTTTCAGGTCTTACATTCAAATCTTTAATCCATTTTGGGTTAATTTTTGTGCTAGTGGTCCCGTTTTATTCTTTTGCATGTGACTGTCCGGTTTTTCCAATACCATGTATTGAAGTGACTGTTATGACAGTTATTTAAAATTCTTTGTCAGGCAACTCATAGATCTGTTTCTTTAGAGTTGGTTTCTGGAGTTTAATTTTGCTCCTTTAATTGGGCCCTACCTCCCTGTTTCTTTATATGCTTTGTGGTTTTTTGCTGGGGGCATTTGAAAAAAACAGTCACCTACCCCCTGCCTTTGCATACTGGATTCCTTCTAGGACCTCTCAAGCCTTTTCTGATCTTAGCTCCCCCTGGGATTTGCCTGCAGAACTGCAGCTGTAAGGTGCTTTTTGCATCTTGTTTACAGTGTCTTACAACTCTGGTTCCTATTCTCTTAGGGCTCTGAGTTACCTAAGACAGAAGCCAGTCCCTCAGGCAGTTCCCAGACCAGCCAGAAATGGATGTATTGTCTGTTTTGTTTGTGTTCCCAAGGGAAGAGCCTGGCATGAGGGGTTTCTTCCTGGTTGCTCCACACTATGCTCTGCAGGGGAAGCGGCATGAATGGGTATGCCAAACATCACAAAATTTCCTACCCCTTTCATTGGAATCTTGTGTTGGATTTACAATAGCCTAGGTGCTATAGCTTCTTAAGTGTTCTCTAGAGTTTTTGCAGTGGTTATTCTGGTCGGTCTGTTGTTGTTAACTCAGTGTCTCTGTAGGGGAAGGAGGGCCTGTATTTTCCTAGTCTGCCATTTTGCTGACATCACTCTCCCTAGTATCATTTTTTGAAATATAAATTCTGCCAGATAATGTTTCTCTTTATAAGACATGTAGGTAAAAGGGAATCAAAAATGTAATATTTTGGACTTGAGTAAGGTAATTTGTCCTTTGTGAGGTTCATGTCTGTAAATGGAGAAGATGAAATCTAAAGCAGTGATATCCTATGTAATGTTTTATTTTGGAATAAAGAAATAAGGTAATCCTATCAGATAAGACCATGTTTTCTTTTATGGTTTTCAGGGCATTTGACAAATATTTAATTGAACGTTTACTGTGTGTAAGGTACTATGCAACTGGGATACAGAAAGTATGAGATGTAATCCTTCAAGGTGCTCATTTTTAATTTGATGAAAGACAACGTTAATGCATAAAAAACTAACAGTACAGGATCTACATACGAAATATAAAAGTACAAGAACTATCACTGTGAGCTATGCAGAAGCAGAAATGACAGTGAACTGAACAGGAATGGCTTCCAAAAAAATGGACCTTCAGTAGGTAGGATCTTATCTTAGTGTCTATCCTGGAGGAAAAAAAAATCACACATCCCAAAGCAGGCATGTATAGGCAGTATGTTTGTACTAGCAGAAATGTGGAAATAATCTCAATGGTCATAAGAAAATGGATAGGGCTTCTCCAGTGGCGCAGTGGTTCAGAATCCACCTGCCAATACAGGGGACGTGGGTTTGAGCCCTGGTCCAGGAAGATCTCACATGCCGCAGAGCAACTTAGTCCGTGTGCCGCAACTACTGAGCCCATGCGCCTAGAGCCCGTGCTCTGCAACAAGAGAAGCCACTGCAATGAGAAGCCCTTGCACCGCAATGAAGAGTAGCCCCTGTTCACCGTAACTAGAGAAAGCCTACCCGCAGCAACAAAGACCCAATGCAGCCATTAATTAATTAATTAAAAAAGAGAATGGATAAATAAACTGTTCTGTCTATACTGTGGACTGCTGTGTAGCAATTAAATAGTGGAGATCCATATGTACTGACAAAATTTTCTAAGTAAATTGAGTTTTTAAAAACGGATATCTTAGCTTATTTGGGTTGCTATAACCAAGTACCACAGACTGAGACATTTATAAACACAATAATTTATTTCTCACAGTTCCAGAGGCTAGACATTCGAGATCTGGGTGCCAGTGTGGTTGGGTGAGGGCCCTTTTCTGGGTCTCAGAGTTCTTTTTGTATCCTCACATGTTGGAAGGGACTAGGGAGCTCTGAGGTGTCTTTTATACGAGCACTAGTCCCACATGGCGACTGTAGCACCTCTCAAAGGCCCTACCTCCTAATAGTATCACACTGGGTTTTAGGATTTCAACATAAGAATTTTGGGTGGACACAAACATTCAGACCACAGCAAAGGAAGTTTCAAATAATATGTATGGTATGATATTAGTTGGGTTAAAAAACAAACCAAACTAAAAACAAACCTACAAATAATACTGTATACTTTTATAAGTAAATAATATATAAATTCATACTAAAGGAAGTTTAAACTGATAACAGTGGTTACAACAATTAAGCATCTATAAATTACTTGTATAATTAAAAATAAAGAAAAGGCCCAGAAGAAAATTTATGTAAACACAATTAGTGGTTACTCCTGTATGGTGAGATTATTAACAAATTTTCTTTATATTTTACTGTATTTTCTGAATTTTTACAGGAACCATTTTATTGGAAAATGTTAAATTATAAAGAATAAGTGGGAGATAAGTAATTGACAAATAGTTAATAAAATTAATTTTCACAAAGTGGAATAGAAGAACGAGTAGAATTAGGTGGGGAGATCAGGGAGTTTATGGGTAAGGGAGATGGTTGAGGGAGAGAGAGGGAAATCCAGAATATCTTAGAAACTTTTAAAGTTTTATAGAGTCATTATATTTTTAAGCCATTCATTCAGTAAATATTTAATAAATATTTGGCCTAGTAGGTGCCAGGGTCCCTGCCCCTAAGGAGCTTATGTTTTGATGAAGGGGATGCAGACAAGGAAATTACAGTGTATTAAGGAAGAATCAATTAGTAAGGTGGAGAAAGAGGTCGTTGAGGGTTGATAGAGAAGGTTTTCCTGAAGGAGCAGAAGTCTAAACTGAGATTTGGAGTTAAGTTGAAAGTAATGTGAGATGTCTGGAGAGGGAAAGCAGGGACCAGCACAGGAAACACGTTGTAAACCGTTTTAAGAACTTGATTTTGTAGTGTTTAAATATTTCAAATACATAATCTTGCTGGGTGTTCTTTGCAACATAGCAAACAATAATCATGTTGGTTGTTTGGTACTTAGTAGGCACATTATAAACTCTTCCTCCCTCCCTCTCTTCTCCCTTTACTTTTCTCCCTCTTGTATGCATTCAGTGCAGGTGATGCATGGCATGGGTTTTTTGGGGGAGAAATAAACGCAAATCCTAAAACATTGCTGATGTAATAAAAGGAGGCAGCCTTAATCTAGCATATTTAAAAGAGCCATGTCCAGTTCATCAAAATAAAAATGTTAATTTGACATGGTTCGCTGCTGCTTAAATCAGCCATTACAATGAGTTATGGAATTGAATACAAGTAGGTGTTCAAAACAATTTTTTAAATTTATTTTATTTTTGGCTGTGGTAGGTCTTCATTGCTTCACGCTGGCTTTTCTCTAGGTGCGGAGAGCGGGGGCTACTCTTCGTTGTGGTGCATGGACTTATCATTGCGGTGGCTTCTCTTGTTGCGGAGCATGGGCTCTAGGCGCGTGGGCTTCAGTAGTTGTGGCTTGCAGGCTCTAGAGCGCGGGCTCTAGAGCGCAGGCTCAGTAGTTGTGGCGCACAGGCTTAGTTGCTCCACGGCACGTGGGATCTTACCAGACCAGGGCTCACACCCGTGTCCCCTGCGTTGGCAGGCGGATTCTTAACCACCGTACCACCAGGGAAGCCCAGGTGTTCAAATTTTTTTAATCATCAATATCTTTTAACATCTTACTACTTAATAAATTATACTATTTTCAGGGTTATTTATATTGACAGTGGCTTGGACTTTTGTAAATAACTTCACAAGTTACTTAATCTGTTCTTGGGTAGATAAAATATGGTATCTTATTGTTATCTATTGTGGGATTCCCAAAAGAAATTTATTTCTGCAAGACAGAACGATCATATCATTCAAGGGGCCTGAATTGCCATAGGGAATCCTGAAACTGGAGATGTTATTTACTAAACTTTTTGAAAATAGATTTTTCTCTCTCTTTGCTTTAAAGACAGACAACAACTGAAACAATCATAACTTCTGTAAAGAAAGAACCTATCACATTATTATTCGTTAATGATGGGCTATACCCATTTGGGCAGTTTATAACAAAATAGTTAAAAAACATGTGCAATTTAGAAAGAAGGAATAAATGAATTTTTTATAATCTATATTCCCATTCCACAAAGAAAAAGTATTCTGAAAAATATTCAAGCTTACAACATGTTGCCTTGTTAGTGTGGAAAAACTAAATTTTACTTATCCCTTGATTTGCGCCTTTGTGTCTTTTTGCGGTGTGCGGGCCTCTCACTGTTGTGGCCTCTCCCGTTGCGGAGCACAGGCTCCGGACGCGCAGGCTCAGCGGCCATGGTTCACGGGCCAAGCCGCTCCGCGGCATATAGGATCTTCCCGGACCGGGGCACGAACCCGTGTCCCCTGCATCGGCAGGCAGACTCTCAACCACTGCACCACCAGGGAAGCCCATCACTTGTTTTGCGCCTCTGTGTCTTTAACTTGTGTTTTTTCTTCTGTCTGGAATGCCCTTCCCCATTTTTGTCCATTTGCAGAATTTCTATCCAGCCTTAAAGACTCCAACTTTAAGATTTTTCTTGTCCCACAGAAAGTTCATCTTTCCCTTCTTTGTGCCACCACTGTCCCTATATTATAGCACAAGAACTTTATCACACAGCGTATTTACCATTTTGTTCCACTACCTTCTGCCATTTTTCAGGCAACTTCATAATTCCATCCTACCAAAACTTTTTATCGTTTTGAGCAAAGAACTGTTCCAGGTGCCTTTTACAGTCTTTCAGGGAATTGAAATTTTTTCCATTAAGAGAATTTTGTAAAAACCAAAATAAATGGAAATCCGAAGGTGCAATGTCTGGTGAATGTGACAGATGAATCAGAACTTCCCAGCCAAGCTATAACAGTTTTTTCCTGGTCATCAAAGAAACATGCGATCTTGCGTTACCCTGATGGAAGATTATGAGTTTTCTTTTGACTAATTCCGGATGCTTTTTGTGGAGTGCTGCTTTCAGTTGGTCTAATTGGGAGCAGTACTTGCTGGAATTAATCGTTTGGTTTTCCAGAAGGAGCTCATAATAGAGAACTCCCTTCCAATCCCACCATGTACACAACATCACCTTCTTTGGTTGAAGACCGGCCTTTGGTGTGGTTTGTGGTGGTTCCTTTCACTTGCCCCACGATCTCTTCTGTCCCACATTATTGTACAATATCCACTTTTCATTGCCTGTCACAATTTGTTTTAAAAATGAAACGTTTTCATTACGTTTCAGTAGAGAATCACATGCGGAAATACCATCAAGAAGGTTTTTTTCACTTATGTGGAACCCAGAGGTCAAATCGATTTACATAATCAAGCTGGTGCAAATGATTTTCAGCACTTGATTTGGATATTTTGAGTATGTCGGCTATCTCCCCTGTGGTATGATGTTAATCTCAATTAATGTCTCGATTTGATTGCTATCAACTTCAACTGGTCTCCCTGACCATGGAGTATTGTCCAGCAAGAAAATCTCCAGCATGAAACTTCAGAAACCACTCTTGACACGTTCAATCAGTCACAGCACCTTCTCCATACACTGCACAAATCTTTTTTTGTGTGTTTCAGTTGAGGTTTTACCTTTCTTGAAATAATAAAGCATAATATGCCAAAAATGTTGCTTTTTTTCTTCCATCTTCATTATTAAAATGGCTACCCAAAAATTCACCAGTTTTGATGAGTTTTTTTTTTAATGCATGCTGATATGACAGCTGTCACAATACAGTATAACAAAATTGTTTCGAATGAAGTTAGAGCCAACTAAGTGCTACTAGAGCCATCTTACGGAAAAAACCGATTGAACTTTTTGGGCTAGCCTAATAGGAGGAAGCATGATGTAATGGGAAAAGCAGTGTATTTGGGGTATTTGGGTATTTGGGGTTCTAGTCCCAATTCTAATACCAATTTTGTGATTTGGGGCAAGTTTGAAAATCTCTTTGAACTTTAGTTTCCTTCTCTGTAAAAGTGTAACTTGTGATACATGATGTTCAATAGTAAATACAAAACTTTAATATCAGTTTATTTTTAAAATGTGTTTACAGAGAATTTTAAGAATTAAGCTGGTGTAAAGGGAGGGGCACGTGTTTTGAATATAGAAACCAGCTAAATTGGGATAATTATTTAAATTTCATAAGTTTTCATCCAAGGTGTTTCTGAATTTTTTTTTCAGTAGTAACAGTACAGTCCTAGTTTTGTCAAACAAACAGACATGAATATGTTTATACATGTGCAGGAAAACATACAGTTCAATAAGTTTTAATATTATCCTCAGTGTGGAGTTGTATATGATGGATAAAACAAGGAGAATAAAATAATTTTCTTTTTTTTTCTATAATGGTAATGAAGAAAAATTAAAACAAAATAAAAGACCATATAAAGACCATTTGTGGCTTTGGAGGTAGATTATCTTATGACATACAGTAAGGAAAATGTAAGGAGCAGGCTTTTTTTTTTCTTTCTGTTTCCCAGTTTTACTAAGAACTGTTACCTATGGGGGAAAGCAGAAAACAAGATGGCTTAGTGATTGATGATGATCAGCTCTTTTTCAGTCATGACAGGAACAAGGGTTCTTTTTTTTTTTTGTATTGAAGTATACTTGATGTACAGTAATATTACATAAGTCACAGGTGTATAATATAGTGATTCACAATTTTTAAAGGTTATACTCCATTTATAGTTATTATAAAATATCTACCCCTTCCCTCTCCCCACTGGTAACCACTAGTTTGTTCTCTACATCTGTGAGTCTGCTTCTTTTTTGTTATATTCACTAGTTTGTTGTACTTTTTTAGATTCTAAATATAAGTGATATCATACAGTATTTGTCTTTCTCTGAATTATTTCAGTTAGCATTAATAGCCACTGCGTCCATCCATGTTGCTGTAAATGGCAAGATTTCATTCTTTTTTTATGGGTGAGTAGTTTCCCATTATATATAATACTACTCAGCTGTAGAAAAGAATGAAATATATATATTTGCCTCATCTTCTTTATCCATTCATCTGTTGATGGACACTTAGTTTGCTTCCGTATCTTGGGAATTGTAGATAATGCTGCTATGAACATTGGGGTGCATATATCTTTTCCAATTAGTGTTTTTTGGGGTTTTTTGGGTATATACCCAGGAGTGGAATTGCTGGGTCATATGGTAGTTCTTGTTTTAGGTTTTTTTTTTTTTTTTTTTTTTTACATAGTAGCTATTATTTATTATTATTACTTATTTTAGTCTTTTGAGAAACCTCCATACTGTTTTCCACAGTGGCTGCACCAATTTACATTCCCACAAACAGTGTATGAGGGTTCCCTTTTCCAAGAGTTCTTAATATAGCGTCTGTCGACAAGCTTTAGTGGAATCCATGAACCATTTGGAATGGTGTCAAAAACACTGAGTATGTCCATTCATGCATTTCCTGTATGTCACTCCAGTGACTGAGTCCATAGGTTTTAACAGATTCACGAAGAGTACATGATGCAAAAAGTATTAAGAACACTATGGACAGTTCTTATCTGCTTCTGCATAGAGTGTAAGAAGATGTGGGGCTTCCCTGGTGGCGCAGTGATTGGGAATCTGCCTGCCAGTGCAGGGGACACAGGTTCAAGACCTGGTCCGGGAAGATCCCTCATGCCGCAGAACAACTAAGCCTGTGCGCCACAGCTGCTGAGCCTGCGCTCTAGAGCCCGTGTGCCATAACTACTGGAGCCCATGTACCCAGAGCCCGTGCTCCATAACAAGAGAAGCCAGCGCAATGAGACCTGTGCACTGCAACGAAGAGTAGCCCCCGCTCCCTGCAACTAGAGAAAGCCCGCACGCAGCCAACAAAGACCCAACGCAGCCAAAAATCAATCAATTAAATAAATAAATTTATTTTTAAAAAAGAAAAAAAAGAAGACGTGGATTTTTAGTCACAGACTACTGAAAATGGCATTGTATATTTGGATCCCGGAGTAATAGGGAATGATTACAGGGCTGTTGATTTTTCTCTCGGTTATGCATTTTAACGTTTCCTGTTATTATTTTGTAACCTTTGATCTTGATCTGCTGTTCTCATCCAGAAAGCTGCCAGACTCCTCAAAATAAATGAAATTTAGAGATTCTAGTCTTTCCCCTAACAGCTCAATTTATTGAGGATCTTTTCAGTTTTTTGCTTTATCAAGGAATGAATTGGATTCATGTGTTTGAATTACTTTTAACAGGTTTTATTGCATTTAAACAATTCCAGTTTTATCTTTATTTTAATAGGCAAAAACTGAGTAGGTTCCTCCTAGAATGAAGACACCATCCTTTTAAGTCTTCTTATGTGTATATGGCACTTTGAGGATTTATACCCTGTTCAGTTATGATTGATATTTAATGTGTGCTTGAGTCTGTAGACTTCTGACATTTTTTTCTAATTCCGTTTCCTCTTTCCTTTTTTTTTTTTTTTTTTTTTTGTTGGTGGGGGTAGGGTTAGAAAGAATCTTACAGCAATGATCTGGGATTCTGGCTGCTTTTTTATGTTTAAAGACTGGCTGCATTTTTATGTTTAAAGACACTATGTCTTGGGAATTCCCTGGCAGTCCAATGGTTAGGACTCCACGCTTTCACTGCCAAGGGTGTGGGTTCAGTCCCTGGTTGGGGAACTAAGATCATGCAAGCCGAAAGCATCTCATTAATTCTTCTGCATTCCCAGGAGAAGTTTTCTGATTACTTGGTTTCTTTCTTTGTAGGAGAAAAACGGAGGTACTGGTACTCTTACCATTAAAAAGAAAACACACGGAATTCAAGTTCTCTGTCAACCTACTTTCCTCTTCGAATTAAATTTCAATCAGTTAGTTTAACTGTTAGGTTACATTGCATACTCTGAACCCAGATATGAAGGAGTCTTCACTTTCATTCAGAGCTGTTCATCTAGTAGTTTTTGTAAGCTTTGGAATTTCACAAAGTTTAGTTAAATATGTGCAATTCTTTTCCATTTAAAGTTTTTTGGAATAAAAATTTCATATATGCGTTTTGGTTAGAGTAATTTTTTGGAGCCTTGGCATCCTGCTATTTGTTTGAATTTGGTACCTCTTTTCTCCTCTTCCGAAGGTACTGTGAAATGTGTCATATTTCAGGTGAATTTTTAAAAATTGTGCATCATATTTGTTGATAATTGGAAACAGTAGTGTGTGATATGGGCATAGTTGAGAATAACCATTGCTCAAAGATCTTTTTTTAAAATTTTATTTATTGATTTATTTAATTTTGGCTGCATTGGGTCTTCGTTGCTGCACGCAGGCTTTCTCCAGTTGCGGCGAGCAGGGGTTACTCTGCGATGTGGTGCGCGGGCTTCTCATTGTGGTGGCTTCTCTTTGTTGCAGAGCACAGGCTCTAGGCGCGCAGGCTTCAGTAGTTTTGGCTCGTGGGCTCTCGAGTGCAGGCTCAGTAGTTGTGGCGCACAGGCTTAGTTGCTCCATGGCATGCGGGATCTTCGCGGACCAGGGCTCGAACCCATGTCCCCTGCATTGGCAGGCGGATTCTTAACCACTGCGCCACCAGGGAAGCCCCAAGATCTATCTTTTCGAATTCATTTTTCTCACCTGAAGAAAAAATTTAGTAACACTATATGGTTTACTTATAATATTGAGATTTTAGAGAGAAGATGCCTGCTTTGCTTATCTGAGTTGGATATTAATACATATTTCACAGGGTTGTTTGAGAAATCAATGGGATGAAAGATGTTAAGTACTCAACAACTGCATATAGTAGGTTCACTTCAAAAAGGCTGTATGTAGCCTAACACATCGTCCTCCTCACAGAGAATTGAGAGTCACTGGAGCAGGAAAAAATTAATATATGCCAAAAAGTTCTGCCTTGGTCAGTTATTAAATTCATTCAGAAGTAATGAAAAATTTGGAGAGGAGCATATAGAGTGGACAGTTTCATTAAAATGAAGCTTTTTCCTTAAATTTGCTGTCTGGAAGCAGAATCAAATAGATAGGAAGAGACTAGTAAATGATAACAAAATATTTTTTTATCTTTGGAACTGCCCTCACAATTGACATTTTTTCATACCTTTTTTACCTGCATTAATTCAGTCTGAGCTGTTCCTTTTGTGTGTAGATTTTTTTAAGTTACATTGTTCTAATGAGAGAGGGAAAGCGTCTCAGGAGACAGTTTCAATTTGTTTAACTTGCTCACGAAGTTGAAGTCACCCTCGGAATAGGCGTCTCTGCACCTGACATTCCTGCCCCAGGCCGGCCGGACCCCTCCCTGTGAGTAAGAGGAAAGGCTTGGCCAATTACTTAGACAAAGCCGGACGGCTGCCGAGCCGGCGGGGAGGAGTTTCCTTCTCGGAGTAGGGCTTCTTTCACACGGTTTCGCCCAGCAAGATTACCTGCGGCGGAGGTTGAGTAGGGGTTGTTGTCTTTGCCGCGGACCCCCTCCACTGGGAGGGGTCGGGTGGGAGGAATCGTCGAGGTTGCCAGTTTCTCCTGGAGACAGATGCCTTCTGACCCCAGCGCTCCGGTCCACCTCCCACACAGACAATCAGGTCCGTCCCCGGAGTCTCAGGTGGCACCACGGCGGCATCCTAGGCTAATGATTTGGTGGAAAGGGAAGGGGTGGTCCTTCTGCCTGGACCCCTCTCGGCTGACTCACAGGAAGTGCTAGCAGGGCCGGGCACTGGGCGCAGCAGCTCCAGGATTCCGCCCTCCCCGCCGCGTCTGCCGCCCTCTCCCTCCTACGTGGGCTTTGCCGTATCTCCCGTAGAACAATGAAGGACTTCCAAGTTTGCTAAGACTCGCAGGCACATTCTTTGGACTTCTGTGATAGTCTTCAAAATGTTTTGCCACCGACTTTTACAAGAAGCTGTTTTTTAAAAAGCCCTTCCCTTCGTGGATTGCTTTGTCTGAAGATTACTCAGGGTGACCATGGTTCAGCGCTTTAGCCTCAGGAGGCAGCTATCCAAGGTGGGTACCTTGGGTAGCTTTGTGTGTGTGTTTAGGGGAAACTCTCACCAGCTTTGGCGTGGTCTCCTTTTTCGCTAGAACTGTTCTGTCAAGCCTGCCTCCTCCGGTGCTAAGGAGGGACAGAGGGAGGAAGCGCCGCCTTTTGTTCTTTCCTCAGACAGACACAAAGGTTTAAGGCTGACTGCACTGGAAACCCCAGATTTTGTTCCCCTAAAACTAAAGCTATCATCTGTGAATTTGCAGGAAGTTGTAGTCTGCTTCTCAGTTACAGTTTCCAGAGGGTGTGAGTGAAGGAGAGAATAGTGGGTAAAAAGTGCATGTTTAATTAGCAATTCATGTAGCAGCTTTTGACCAAAATGAGAAAGCTTTATTGGTCTTTGGAATCAGTGCTTTCATACAGAGTTTAATATTAAACTGGGGAAAACTACCATAAAATAGTTCAATAAGCATGACCGCCTTGAAAATGTTAACATGAGTGGTTGTATTAAGAAACTCGCTTATTCCTTCATTAAGGAGTGTGTGAAAAGCAGTACCTGAAGGCTCAGGAATCAATTTTTATAGAGTTGTGCTTCAAAAACAGGTTTCACGTGTGCAGCTTTGGGGGAAAACTTTTAAACTAAGAAAATCAAACTTAAATTTAAAAAAAGAAAGAAAGAAAGAAAGCAAAGCCCTCTTAGAAGAGGGGCTGCTGATTTTATGAATCAGCCTTGGCAGTGGACCTCTGTTGACGCAGTCACTGAGCTCTCTTTTTAAGTGAGTGCAGAAACTACTTTGGAAAGAGGTGTGCTGAGAGTTGAGCTTATTTCAGAAACCCATTCTGTTTTTTAAAAGCTCTATTTTTAAAATGTAGCAGTTGGTGGCTAAATTGTGTCACAGTTCATTCTCTGCAGACAGAAGCTTAAACAAATAGTAAATCAGTAGACATTCTACACTTCCTTGGTTGTTAGTCAGAATTGTTAAATCCTGAAATGCGTTATTGTCTTAAGGGGAAACCTTTAGTTCCTCACAGGTGACCTCAGTGTAGGATGTGTGCATTCAAGCAAAAATGAGCAAAGCTCTTGCCTTCATCCCCATGTCAAATTTTGTCTTTTTTCTTGCATCTCCAAGCCTAACAGGGACTTTTTAGGAGTATTAGAGTAAATTTTCCTTGCTTCCCTTCTCCTCATTCCAGGTGTGTGGGTGGGGGTGAGGGGGCTGGGAGGCCTCCACATTTCTCCTGAACAATAAAGAGAGTCATTTTTGTTTCTCCTTCACGTGATCCTCTGATCACGTATTTTCAAATATATAGTACAACTAAAAAACGGAAGTTGTGTAGATTGTCAGGGCAGTGACCTTTCTGCATAAGGATGTTTGAAACAAGTGAGAGCTAGGTGATAAGTTTCTAAGTAGAAAATAACTGCTTTCTAGGTATTTCTCTCCCAATAATTTTGTGAACTTTTAACACTCTTTTCACTCTGTACTGTATGCATGACTGTGATTTATGGGACGGGGGGAACACTTTTAGGGGGATTAGGAGCACATCTTCTCTATAACATGAAGAAATAAAAGGTACAGATTATGTAAAAAGACTCCAAGAGTTGACCTCTTTTAATTCCTTTTTCTAACATCCCTCTCCATTTTAACATGGTTTCTGGGTCCTAAACTGGATGGTCAGGACCAAATCGAAGGAAATTTGTTTTCTATCCAGAGTCCTTAGCATAGTAATGAATTGAAAAAAATTCAGTAATGAATTGAAAAAATAATATTCTTAATTGTTTCAGTCTGTATGGCACTAAAATATGGAGGAGAAACTGAATAGTTATGTCAAAAAAATTTTTTTTAACTACAGTGAATGCACTGTGCCCCTATTCTGTCTTTTTGGCTAAATCCACATTACCTGAAAACAGAGGCCCTGTTGTACCCTAGTGTATGGTATTTCTGGCACACGTGGAACACTTAAAGTGAAATTGGTTTTTTGCGGGTCAAAAACAGTTGAACAATGGCAATTTCATATGATTCCAGCTTTATGAACAAGTGTTTTTGTCAATAAGAGATAATCTCCCACAAATGTAGACTTGTCTTAAGATGATCTCATATTTATAAAGCAATTTCCTATTTTGATGAGAAGAAATACTCTTGTGATCATCTTTAAATTTTGTAGGAAATTTTCTGAAAGAAATTATTTATAAATGTTTGCAGTGATTTAAAACCCAGTATCTAATTTAGATGTTTTTTTTTCCCACCAACAAACTTCTTTTTATTCCTTAGCTGCTTTTTTTTTTTTGCGGTACGCGGGCCTCTCGCTGCTGTGGCCTCTCCCGTTGCGGAACACAGGCTCCGGACGCGCAGGCTCAGCGGCCATGGCTCACGGGCCCAGCCTCTCTGCGGCATGTGGGATCCTCCCGGACCGGGGCATGAACACGTGTCCCCTGCATCGGCAGGCGGACTCTCAACCACTGCGCCACCAGGGAAGCCGTCCTTAGCTGCTTTTTATCTTTAAGTTTGATAGTCATGTTTACTTACACTGGGTATTTCCCCTAGAATATTCAAATGATTCCTTCAGGCTAGTGTATTTTGACATCTGAACTAAGTAAAAAGGAGGAAGTAAATTAAATAGATGAAGTAAAAATCTTCATTTTAAAAGCGAGATGCTCAGTTATTCTTTTTGACCAGATCCCAGTTACCTGACTCCCAGAAAAGTTCCTTTTCCTTGCCATTTTAGATTATTTTCTTCCTTTATGGTTTTCTCACATGTGACTTCACAATAGTCGCTAAGGAAAGCTTTTTCTTTCTTCCCTAAGTCCTCTTCATGAGCCAGCCGAAATAGTCTGAAACCTGCCAGTTTGGACATTACATTTAATTCGCCTAATGATCCTTAAACTTAGGTGGTATCAGCTTCATTTTGTCATTAAAGAAACAGGTTCAGGGGCTTCCCTGGTGGCACAGTGGTTAAGAATCAGCTTGCCAATGCAGGGGACATGGGTTCGAGCTCTGGTCGGGGAACATGCCACGTGCTGCGGAGCAGCTAAGCCCGTGTGCCACAACTACTGAGACTGCGCTCTAGAGCCTGCGAGCCACAACTACTGAGCCCGCATGCCACAACTACTGAAGCCCGCACACCTAGAGCCTGTGCTCCACAACAAGAAAAGCCACCACAATGAGAAGCCCATGCACCGCAGCAAAGAGTAGCCCCCGCTCGCTGCAACGAAGACCCAACGCAGCCAAAAATAAAATAAATAAATAAATTACTTTAAAAAAAAAACAAAAAACGGGGGCTTCCCTGGTGGTGCAGTGGTTGAGAGTCCACCTGCCGATGCAGGGGACACAGGTTTGTGCCCCGGTCCGGGAAGATCCCACATACCGCGGAGCGGCTGGGCCCGTGAGCCATGGCTGCTGAGCTTGCGCGTCCGGAGCCTGTGCTCCACAACAGGAGAGGCCACAACAGTGAGAGGCCCGCATACCGCCAAAAAAAAAAAAAAGAAAAGAAAAGAAAAAAAAAAGTTCAGAGAAGTTAATTTTCCCAAGATCAGCCAGAGGCAGACTCAGGTTTAAACTTAGGTCTAACTCTAAACCCATTCTGCTTCCCCACACCAACTGCCTCCCTAAATTTCTGGTGTATTAATCAGTTTACTCTCATGGACTATGATATTTCTCCATGCTTATAGAAAACAGTGTAGTAAATAACTTAGGTAACTGCTTTGGAGCAGCCCTTTTCAATAGGGCTGAAATTAATGTCTGATAGGGTTTGAATATATCAGTCAAACTTGGTAAGTGTTTTCCACAAAGTTGTTTTCTTTGGCCAGAGAAACATCAATTTGAGTAAGATAGTTGATTTAATAAAGCCATATTAAATGTAGTTGAAGCTTAACTGCATGTACTTACATGAAACTTTATAAACTGTATTGCCTTTTAGAAAATGTCTTTGTTAAGGAGAAGAATTTACTCTTGAGTTTCTATAATAATGTTTAAGGGATGAAATACAATGAATTAAAAATTCAGAAAGTCTTGTTTTAACTCACTCTGGCTCTGTTGTCCCTCCCCGCCAACCCCCTCAAATCTTTTAAATGGGTAATAGAAAATCAGGTTTTTTCTTCTTTTCTGGAATTTCAGTTTTTTAGAAGGTATGGTAAAAGCTGAGGAGAGTCTGAGAAAATAGTTTTAAGATTGTTTCAGTAAGAATATTATACTCTTTTATTTTTTAATAGTAATCATTTCTGTAGTTCAAAAATAAGAAATTACATAACTGTGAACTCTTGCTTCCATGTCTTTTCAACGGTTTCGTATCCCTGCCTCCATAGGTAACCAGTTTCTTGTTTAGCCTTCCATTGTTTCTTTACTCACATGTAAGAAAATGTGAACATGTATTTTCTGACCTTTCTAAAATGAAAGATGAAGGCTATACAGTTTGTTCTAAGGTAATAGCTTGAACTTTAATTTTCCAGGAATGGATGCTCAGTAGTTATCTCAGTTTGGGGTTCACATTTATTTTCACATTTTCAGAGGAGGCTTACTTCCTTTAGGACAGATATAGCCACACAGAATCTACTTTCTATATCAAAGATAATTAAAATAACAGCAAATCAATGATGACTTGATTATTTTTTCATTCATATCACATTTATTTCCTACTCAGTTGGAGAGCTTTCTTTGGCTATATTAAAATTTTTCATTTGGTGAAAAACATAGAATATAAAAACCATACCAGTGTATTCTGGGTTGGCCTGTGAAGAGATTAATGGCCGAGAAATAGGAGTTGTGGGACTTTTGTCCCCCAATTCACCTATTGACTTACTGAAATAATTTCATTCAGACTTGTAGAGCACTTGAAAATATTTTTGTCTAAAAAGGTTACTCTTGCCCTTCCTACATTTGATAGTGTCCTATTATTTGGTGTCAGTTTGGTACCAGCTTAAGAGACTTAAGATTTAGAGAAGTGTTGATCATAATCTGAATTCTTAAAACTATTAAATTTTCAAACGTAGTCTCCTTTGAATTTCCACCTGATTTCTTTTGGGTTTATGACCTGTGATAATATACATGATTGACTTAATCTTTCAATGAATGTACTCTTATTAGTAAAAGGAATAGGGATCTCTCATTTCCATTTTAAGTACATTAATTGGGGTCTTTAAAAAGTATTTTGATGGCTAAAATTTTATGTATTTTTACCACAATTAAAAAGAAAATATTTCAAACCCTTTTAATGATAAATACTATATGGGTACAGTGAAGTAGTATTTTATGTAATTAAACAACTCAAATACATAGGCCAGGGAGTCAGTACCAGATGGGTGCTTTTAAATAATGGAAATGTATACATTTCTTTCATGCTTTTTTTTTTCTTTTTCATGCTTTTAAAATTTAATTTTCTATAAGTTACTTCAGACATCAACTCGTTTCATACTTGTAAATATAATGTTTTATATTTATATTTTGCTATCAGTTAAATGTTACATCTTCATGTTAATCATTAACCCACTTTTAGGAAGCTTAAGTCAGGTAGTAATGTCATCAACGTTATAAGGTCATTCTGATGCATTACATAACCAAAATAGGAAGACTGATGGATGCTGCTCTTCTGTTACATGAAATGAGACCCTAGTAAAATCAGTTCCATATATTGTGGATGTGGTGGGAACAGATAAGGAATAGAGAATGGCTTTCCTATTCAATTATATTGGCAATAATAGGCTGAAATAGAGAAACTAATTTAAAAATATGTGTATTGTAATTCTGAAATGTTTTCATGATGTTGATGCCAGTTTATTATTTAAAAATAATAGTCAATAACAGTAAGTTATTGACTGTAGATTTGAGACACTGGAATATGCTACCAAGAGAAGACAGTAAAATCTCCTTGGAGTGTGTTGCTTTTTTGTTTTTTAAGTACACAACTTTCATTTGGTGTTGACTTGAGTATCATTTTCCTGAAAGAGATGGCTATATTAAATGACTCAATTAGATTCTTTGAAGTTGGAATATGTTTACCAAGGGCTGTTAGTTTTGAAGATCAATGAGCTGATATACTTGAAAGCACTTTGAAAACTATGAAGCACTATATTAATATAAGAATTTAAGATTATGGTGTTTTTATTATTCTGTCATTCTGTAAGTATTGTTGCAAAGAAGTGACTGTACTTTAAAACTACACTTTGAAATATGCACATATACACACACACCTTTTTTTTCATACACGTAGGCTGTCTTTGGATAGGTAGCAGTTGATTGCCTCTGAGAAGATTGGACCTGGGAGACTTGGGTTGGGGGTGGGAGGGAGACTAACTGTTTTTTTAAAATAAATTGATATCCCCATTTTTAGTGTTATAGATCTTTTTTAATAAATTTATTTACTTTATTTATTTATTTTTGGCAGCATTGGGTCTTCGTTGCTGCACCAGGGCTTTCTCTAGCTGCAGCGAGTGGGGGCCTACTCTTCATTGCGGTGTACAGGCTTCTCATTGCGGCGGCTTCTGTTTGTGGTGGAGCATGGGCTCTAGGCACGCGGGCTTCAGTAGTTGCGGCTCGCGGGCTCTAGAGCACAGGCTCAGAAGTTGTAGCGCACGGGCTTAGTTGCTCCGCGGCACGTGGGATCTTACTGGAGCAGGGCTCAAACCCGTGTCCCCTGCATTGGCAGGCAGATTCTTAACCACTGCGCCACCAGGTAAGCCTGGGAGACTTGCTTTCTAAAAATTATTTACCATGTACATACACTTTGTTAAATAATAGTCTAAGTCAAATGTGTTAAAAGATCAAAATGTAGAATTGAATTTCAGCCTCATTATTCTTCAGTGAAAACCATTGCCAATAGTTTACTTAAACGTTAATGGTTGGAAGATGATATTCTTCTGGGCTTGATACTTTCTCCCAACCATACATGTTATTCACAGATTGAAGATAACTTTTTTTTTTTTTTTCGGTAGGCGGGCCTCTCACTGTTGTGGCCTCTCCCGTCGCGGAGCACAGGCTCCAGACGTGCAGGCTCAGCGGCCATGGCTCACAGGCCCAGCCGCTCCGCGGCATGTGGGATCTTCCCGGATTGGGGCACGAACCTGTGTCCCCTGCATCGGCAGGCGGACTGTCAACCACTGCGCCACCAGGGAAGCCCTGAAGATAACTTTTGCATGTAACACATAAGTTTGTAGTATAGAGTTACCAACCCTTTAAGAAATTTTTAGATGGACCTCTTTGGAGTAAGTTAACCATACTATAGTGAAAGCACATTTTGGGAATGGTGTATAAAGGCAAGAAGACATTTTACTTGTTATATCTGTATGTAGAAGTGGCATGTAATACTTAATAAAATATTCTGATTTGTTCTTAATCATTTTGGCTTACATGAGAAAATTAGAAGAATTTGCTCTTTTGGATACCTTTGGGTTAGTTACGACTAACCTCTGCTATATATATATGGACCTGTAACAGTCCTACTGCAAAACATGTTGAATAAGAAAACAGTGCAGGGGGCTTCCCTGGTGGCGCAGTGGTTGAGAGTCCGCCTGCCGTTGCAGGGGACACGGGTTCGTGCCCCGGTCCGGGAAGATCCCACATGCCGCGGAGCAGCTAAGCCTGTGCACCGCAGCTACTGAGCCTGTGCTCTAGAGCCGGTGAGCCACAACTACCGAAGCCCGCGTGCCTAGAGCCCGTGCTCCGCAACAAAGAGAAGCCACCATAATAAGAAGCCGCGCACTGCAACGAAGAATAGCCCCCGCTTGCTGCAGCTAGAGAAAGCCCGGGTGCAGCAACGAAGACCCAACGCAGCCAAAAATAAATAAATAAATATTTTTAAAAAAAGAAAACAATGCAAATTGAATTTGCCTTGTGGTAGCACAGGAAATTGCCATTAAATTTCAACCTGTTTCCATCAGAAGTTTTGTAAGAAGCAGATTACTTTGTGTGCCTTTATTAGAAATTTAGTGTTTGAGAAGACTCCATGTTAAAGCCAGCAGTGTCTAAAATCCAAAGGTAACATGTATAATAAACATTTCATAGCTTTCCTTTTCATTCAATAAAATTTATCCCAAAGGTGTTCATCATTGAAATTAAGTAAACTGTGGCTGGCTGTGTGACTTTAGACAAGTAATTTGACCTCTCTGAAGCTTTCTCCTCATCTGAAAAGTGTCATTGAGGATCCTTGAGAGATGTAAAATTATGTGATCTGTTTGTGAGCCAGATTATAGTCCTAAGAAAAATGACTTTATACAGTAAACACCAGGGAAAGTATGTAGTTTTATACCAGGAGGGATCTAATGTTACACAGTTGTTCTTAGCTAAAGTAAATAAATTCATGACTAATGGATAGGCTTAGAGTTTAGATTCTAGCTGGCTCTGGATAATTCAGATTTGAAAATAGGAAGAAAATTAGTTTTACACTTATTAGAGACCGAGCGCTGAGATGATGTACATTTCTTCTACCTCTTCTTTGTCAGGAGAAAATTTAAAATTTCTCTGTGGAAACAGATATTCCTTATAATGGAAATTTACCTTATACACAACAGAATTTTCTTCTTATGATGGTATATTGGAATCCAAGTCCTTTTTCTTGGACAAAACACACTCTTCTTACTCTTAAGGAAAAGTTAATCATAACTGGGGGAGAGGGGGGAGAAAGGTAAAAAGCTAATAGAAGCTTCTTATTTTTACAAATTAACTCATCCTTTGAACCTGAGGTGGGCTTGAAAAGCCCTGTAGAGGAAGTGGGATTTTAGCTGGACCTAAAGGATTTGGATTAGTGGTTCTCGACTTCCCCTTCCTGTTAGCCCCAACATACTTCAGAATTGCAGCTTAGTCCAGTAACTCTTTGTAGTGAACAAAGAAATGAACGTTTCCTCTCATTAATTTTAATCACCTAAACTTAAAAGATTCCTTAGTCTTTTTTACGTCCCTGGAAGTTCTATTGAACTTTATAGTTTGATATGAATTATATATTCTAGGTATTTTAGTTGCATCTATAATAAAATTATCATTTGGTTTTGAAAAAAAAATGTGACTTAGGCTTAAGGTAGTAGTCATTTGGAAGGTGACTTGCAAAATCCTTCACCCTTCTGATGCATACTCCTGGAGAACCCCTTCCTTTGCAAATAATTGATGTCGATGAAGGACAAGAGGAAAATACTCCAGGAAGGGGGCAAGATCACCAGATATGGTTTTGTTGAGAGGGAGAGGTATGTCATATTCAATATCTGTTATTTTTAGGGAGTTCTAATGTGAACATCCTTTAAAAATCTAATCCAAGAGTTAGTTTATATTTTCCATGGGGAAATTTAACCAAGGTAATGAGTGGGGTTGCCAGCCTAAATGCCGTAACTTCTGTGGAGTGAACAGAGGGGTAAAACTAGGAAGCTGTCTTCTAGATAATGTATGTGGGTTGTTTAATATTACCACTTAGTGTATGGAATTTTAACTGCAGAGTCTTAGCATACTTCTCTAACATTCTTTCCGTCTTCTAATCATTTGATGAAATGTACATTGAAATGATACAAACAACACCTGAGTATAATTGCCCATTCTCTTTTTGTTGCAGAGTGTTTTTGTGTGTGTCTGTGTGTTGAGACTTAGGAAACTAGCCACAAAGGTTGGTCTCAATTAACAAATTCTCTTTGGACAAAATTGAAAATCTGACCCGGGCTATTCAGTATCTAGTGGTGAGTGTTTATTTTAGTTTTGAGTCTTAGGAAATGATGTTATTGATCACTGTATTGAGATAACACCCAACGTTTGGGAATTCAAGAAATTTTAGAGCATATAGTAGCAATTCTGTGTATATTCTAACTTGGAGAGAACTTGGAACACAGTAAATGGAGGTTGTGCATGTAGATGAGTGTCTCCCTCACATCTTACTACTCTTTTCCTTTACTCAAGCTGCTCGAGCTGTACCCTGTCCTTGCTGTTTTTTCAAATGCACCACAGCCTCAGGTCCTTTGCACTTGTCCTTCCTTCTGCCTGTAATCCTTTTTCTCGAAATATTGGCTTGTAAATCCTTGAAGTCTCAGCTCCAAGGTCACCTTTTCAGCAAGGCTTTGGCTGACTGTTTTCTTTAAAATAGCAAAATTACTCCCTACACACACACTTGTTCCCCAGCTCTCCTTATTTCCCTTCTCAGTTTCTTTTCTTTTACCCCTCCAGTTTATTTATTGTCATCTGATATATGTGCTATATATTTTTCTTACTCTGCCCCCCAATCATGTAAACTTTATGGTAATGATATTTATCTATTTTGTTCATGTCTATATATAGGAACATAGAATAGTGTCTGGTACTTGGTAAGTGCTAAATATATATTTGTTTTATGAATGAATTTGAGTATAAAGAATAATTAAAAAGTGGCTAGTCTACTTTCTTCCATCTCTTCCCATACTAGTACCACCATCACCACCTCAGGCTGCTTCTAATCCAGCCTCCCTTCTGCTGCAGAGTAATCTCATGTCTGATAAGACTTGCCACTTAGTAGACACCAGCTAAATATTTGATGAATCTCTGCTAATATTACCTTCCCTCCCAGATATCAGACAAGTCTAAAAATCAGAAATGGCAATAAATTGGCAACCTCACTCTAGTTCTTGAATTATTGGTATCCACATTTTAAAATTCATCTTTTTGATATGATGAAAAGAGCCCAGAAGTAGAAACCCACAGGTTTCCTGTTCTGTGTGATTTTTGACAAATCACTTGATTTCTCTGTATTTCAGTTCCTGAATCTTAAAGTAGCATAATGATACTCTTGCTACCTCATAGAAACAAGTAAACATTGAATATGTTTGAAATGGTATTTAAAACTCTTAAATATAAGGTAATATTACAAATCACATTTTACAACTATCAAATACTTCTAAATAGTCAAGGCCACTAATGTGGCTTTCAGTCTTTTTTTTTTTTTTTCTCTCTCTCTTTGGTTACATGTTGGAAAATAGAGGTTTTCCCTCCCCACCTTTTAAAGCTCTGTGTCAAGCGGTGATAGCCACCTTTACTGAGTGCTACATCGTATGAAAAAAATGATCACAAAAGAAATGCTAGAGCTGTACGGACTATTGGGAAGTTTTCTGTGTTATATCTGCATTTTTCCTAGACTTTGAGATTTAGGAAATTGTTCCTCTATAGATTTTGTCATATAGACTCCTGCATAAAAGCATCACTACTTAGAAACTAAAATCCTAATGAAATTTCCTTTCTCTGTTATTCAATGAACAAATACATTTAGGTATTTAGACATTATAATGTAGAGACTTTTAGGGACCTGACATCTTTCAGTCTGGCTAAACTGAGAAAAAGGACTCATACTTCATTCTGCTGAAGAGAATAGTGACCCAACACTTGAGCTGTCACTAGGTTTGACAAACCTAACCCAGCTGTTGTATTAACCACAAAACACATTTGTGTTTGAATATATATAGTGGCTTCAGGAGTCACCTTGCCTGTTTTTCAATTTAAGGGAAAGGGCAAAAGGCTGTTATAAAATAGCTTATCTTATAGGACAAGCTAAATAGAATTCCCCATTCTGGTCTCTAAATTAGCTGAGTTTTTAAACAACTTTTCATCTTCTAAAGTTGTCAGGAATACTTGTGCTTTAGCTGGTAAGTGGAAGCTCTTTCTACCACTACCCTTCGTATTTCCTGTGTCTAGCCTCAAATAAAAGAAAAAAAAGAAGGAAATAACATATTACAACTATTATACAATATTATATTGTAATAACATGTTACAGCTCATATGATAATCAAATTGTACTCAGCAAGCACCTGAAAAGTCATAGAAAAGATGGCACACATTCCCAATAGATGCCCCTCTCCCTTTTCTCCCAAGTCCTTCTACTCAAGTAAAAGTAGTTCCCCGTAAGAGTCAAAGGAGGAGTAAGCAGTGAGGGAGACTATGTCTGTCAGTACCACTCTAATTGTATAGCTTTGAAGACTTAGAAATAGAGACCTTCACTCTGGCATTATTGTTAACTTCACCCATGTCACTTCACCACATATGCTTTGCCAAGATCTCCAGTGCATCCTCTGTGTTGCTAAATTCAGTCATCAGTTCTTGGTTCTCATCATGATTTTAACTTTTGGCATGTTGGTCACTCTGTCCTCAGTGAAACGCTTTCTTCACTTGGCTTTCAGGATACCACACTCATGGGTTTTCCCCCACCTCATTAGTCCCCACTAGTCAATCTCCTTTGCTGATCTTTTAATTAATGTAGCTATGGCCTAGACTTAGTCCAATTCACTACTTTCTTGGTGATTTCATCCTGTCTTACAGTGTTAAATACCATCTATATGTTGACAGTTCTCAAATGTATATTCCCAGTCCTGATCTTCCCCTTGAATTGCAGACCTGTATATTCAGCTGCCTATTTGACATCTCCATTAAGATGTCTATTGGACATTTTAGACTTAATATGTCCAAAACTAAGCTTCTGGTATCTTTTCCCCTCCCTGGTTCTCTTGAACTTCCCCTTCTCAGTTAACGGCACCTCCACCCTTCAGGCCTGAAATCTTTGAGTCATCTTTGGTGCCTCTTTCTCACTCCCAATATATCATTAAATCCTCTTGACTCCACTTTTAAATGTATCTAAAATTTGCCAATATCTTTTCTCTGCTGCCACCCTCTTTCACCTGTATTACTGTATTAACCTCCTAACCAGTGTCCTAGCATCAACTTTTGCCCCACTAGAATTTATCCTTATCACAAGAAACACAATGATACTAATAAAACTGAAGCCAGATGATATTATTCATATGATTAAAATCCTCCAGTGCTTTCCTCTCTCACTCACTTTTACATGGCCTTTAGGGCCCTACACAATCAGTTTCTTCATTAAACTCTCTGACCATACTGGCCCTCTACGTATTCCTGGAACATACCAAGCATTCTCTTCCCTCAGTACCTTTGCAGTATACTTTACTATCTGCCTGGGTTCTTCTTCCTCCAGGTAGCTACATCACTCATTTGGTCATGGCTTTCAAATCTTACCTTAAATGTCATTTTCTCAGATCTTCTCAGTGAGACCTTCTCTGAGCACTCTAAAATATAAAATTACAATATCTCCTTGTTTTATTTTTTACTCCTAGCATTTATTACCTTCTAGTATATAATAACTCTAATATACTATATAATTTACTAATTTATTTTGTCTGTTCTCTTTCCCCCTCCCCGCGCCCACCTCAAGAATGTAATTCCTTGGAGAGTTTTTGTCTGTTTTACTAATGTATTTTCAGCACCTAGAATATAGTAGATGTCTAGTTCCTATTTATTGAATACATGAATGAATCATTTATTTGAAGAAATGGAAGGAAAGAAAAGAGCCATCCTGAATTAAGAATATAATATTCCATGGATCATTGTGTTTTATTATCGAACAGGAAAAAGTGATTTCATCGTTTCCCTTGAATGTAACAACAGCAAAACTGATCTTTTGCCTAGTCTTTATTTTTTAGCTTTTTTATAAATAATAAATCCCTAGAGATGTCTTCTTGCCAACAAGAAAAATCAAAGTTATTCAGTCTTATTTAGTTTGATCCTACGAACTAGATAGAACAAATGTTATTGTCCTACTTAGTAAATATATAAAATAAGATTTCAGTGTTTCTTATAACTCTTTGATTTTAGTTAAATTCATATTAACACAGAAATTTCTCCTGTTTTGGTAGTAAATGCCAAATTCCTTAAGTAGATTAAATTCTAGGTGGGAAGATAAAGCAATGAAAGAAGACAAAACTAAGTTCTATTTAATTGTGTCCATATGTGGGCTATATACTAGTGCTCTGAGAACTTAGAGAGGGGAAGGTAAGCTAGGAGAGCTTGAAGGAGATGGGCTTTGACAGATAGATGGGCAGAAAGCCAGTGAGAGGAGAGGAAGCAAAGAGCCAGGCGGAAGATTACTGTCTTGTCTTTTCTGCATTATTCCTGGAACCTGTAAGTGTCTCACAGGTAGTTTGTTTATTTATTGAATGAAAGAATGAATGAATATGATAATGAGAGCATTATCGCCTACATGATCAGTGAGAACAGTTTAGCCAACAGAGTATGTGTTGGCAAAGAAGATATAGAAAGACGTTTGATGAAGCCAAGCCTGGAAGGTGTAGATGCCCATATACAGATTTTGGACTGGTTTGATTGTGTTAGCAATCCAGCCCATGTTCTTAAATAGAAGAAAACCCATGATGTAAATAGGGTGCTAAGAAGTGTTGTCTAAGATTATATCTCCTTCCAGTAGAACTTTCTGTGAGGATGGGAATGTATGCTGTCCAATATAATAGTCACTAGCCACGTGTGGCTGTTGAGCCCTTGAACTGTAGCTAGTGTGAATGAGAAACTGAATTTTAAATTTTATTTAATTTTAATTTAAAAAGCCACCCACAGTGGCTACCATATTGGACAGTACAAGAGAATATTGGATGGTGTGGAGAGTGAACAGAGTGGGATGGAGAAAACAAGTAGTAAGCTTTTAGAGTAATCCAGGCATGAATGATGAAATTTTAAAAGGGAGAACATCTGCTATCTAGAAAGAAGGAACAACAGGATTTAATAAATGAGATGAAAGAAGGAAGACTCAGACTTGCCTTTTAAGCCAAGACTTTGGGTAATGAGGAATTGAATTATTAAGGAAATAGGACATTTGGAGCAAGCTGAAGGGTGGTTTGTTGGTTTGGGTGTAAATACAAGTTTGGGTATATTATGTCTTTGGTGAAGGTAGAATGACTAAGTGGAGAGACTGTGTATTTGGAAACAGAATTTGGGGTTAGCAATGGTAGTGATATTAGCTTAGAGATAATACCTGAAGTCATGAGTGGAAGAGCTTTGAGCAAATAATAGAGGAGTGAAGGTGGTGATTAGTGTCATATGCCAAAGAGAAAAAGATGAAGACTGATTAAATTTAGTCATAAAACTATAGGTGTCGTAGAGGAAGAGACCCTAGAGATTGTCATCTAATCAGTCCATTCAATTTACAGATGAGGAAAGTGATGCTCAGTGATGTGAAATGAAATGTTTAAATATACATAGCTTGTAAATGTCAAAGGGAAGTATTGAACCTAAATTGTTTGCTGACCCCTTCAATTTACTCCTTTTCTCATTGTGTTGGCAAAACAGGAAAATCTTATTGAGGAGTATAATTTCAGTAGAGCAGGTTGGAAGCTAGCACAGTGATAAGAAAGTGGAATATGGGATAGAGAAATGGAATTAGTGTGGGCAGCTTTTTTTTGCGGTACGCGGGCCTCTCACTGCTGTGGCCTCTCCCGTTGCGGAGCACAGGCTCCGGACCCGCAGGCCCAGCAGCCATGGCTCACGGGCCCAGCCACTCCGCGGCATGTGGGATCATCCCGGACCGGGGCACGAACCCGTGTCCCCTGCATCGGCAGGCGGACTCTTAACCACTGCGCCACCAGGGAAGCCCGTGGGCAGCTTCTTTAAGAAGGCTGGCAGTGAAAAAAAAAGAGATTGAAATGGAATGCAATTGGAAGACGCAGTAAAATCAAACCAAAGTTTTTTTGGTTACAGAAATATCACTGAATATTCTGGCATGAGAGGCAGGGGATAAAAGTGACAAAGTAGTCGTACCTTCCTCTTACTGCTGCCTAGGAGTATGAAGTAATTGACTCAAGATTATCATCAGTGGAGCCAGAAATAAATAGTCCTTAGATCTACTGAAACTATTTAATGACCAAACCTTCTGATTGTGTGTATACAGAAAAAGAGTCATGCCTTACTGCATGTTATTCATTATTCTGTTTTGGTTTAAGATGTTGATTTTTGGTGTGATTGGCATTTTACTTGGAAAGATATGACTTCATAATATTTCCTGTTCTTCAGGCCACTTGATCCACTAAGATCTAAAAGGAATTCAGAGAGACATATTTTTAGCGTGAATACTTTAAGGACTTTTTTTTTTTATAACTTTTAATTACCTAACCACCAGTCTGAGGATATTTCCCATGATATTAAAGAACCAACCACTATGTAAGTTAAATGTGCCTCAGTATGTCATTTATCTCTCAGTAAAGCTAGGGTGTGGGAGAAGAAGTTTCCCTGATTCCCTCCACTCCAAAAAGGCACCTCAGGTGATACTTTTTTACAGCTTTAAAGTATGATGTCATATTAGAAAGAGAACTTTTACTAAAATGGTGATTACAGACGATGAGAATATAAGTTGGAGAAAGAGAAACAATTGAAGATTGTTAAGGACCCAGAATATCGATTTATATTATGGTTGTTATTAGAAAAAAATGATCTTAAGAGACTTCCTAGGCTTTAGCCTTATGTAGAAAATTAATAGGTAAAATATAGGAATTCTTTTAATATTGCAATGACGTCTTAGAAATAAAAACTGACAAGGGAGTTTGAAGCTAGAAATTACATCTTGGTGTTTAATTTCTGCTACCAATTTATTTCTGAGGGCACATGACCACTCTTAGTTGATTTACTGCTGCTAGAGAGTCTCTGTATATCATGATGGAGAATGTTGTGCTTCTGCTCAAAGTCATTGAATTCCGGACGAATTGCCAAATCAAGATACAGTTGTTTGACGCTAGATTCTCGGAAGAAAACACACACACACACACACACACACACAACCTCAAAACAAAGCCCTGTTAGAATGGAGTTAGGCTGTTTCATTAACTTTTTAAAAAGGGAGCATATTACCTTGAGAAAGTAGTACACTTCTGGCAATTATGCTGTATTACAGGGAGATCAGATATTGTGAAATTCAACCTGTTTTGAAGGCAGAAAAGGGGAAAGTAACTTTAGCCTATTTCATCAATGAGCAAATAAAGGCAAAAGCACAGTTGCATAGTGATACAATCAGGATTAGGATTTCTCTGTCTTACTTTCCAATTTCATGCTCTTTTGGCCTTAATATTAAATGAAAATTTTGCTCTGTGTTTAAATTTTGAATTTTTTTTTTATTCCACACCTTAGTCTATTAATATACCCTAGTAAATAGACTGTTTACCTGGGAATATTCAGAAACTTAAATGCTGTAGTTTGCTTTTAAAACATTTCAGCTTAGAAGAATGTGTCTTGTTTACTTTTTGCTTGCTAAGCATGTACGACTGGCAGAAGTTCTTTAGCCCTGCTGCCCACATGGTCTGGATAAAAGAAGTAGCAGTCTGTTAGAGAAGAACAAAAGAGAAGCAAGGAAAATAATTTTCCTTTGCCTGGAAGATATCACTGAAGCCTTGATCTCTAGAGTTTAGACAACAACTGAAGTAGAGGGAAATCAATGGAAAATAGTGTGTGCTGGTAGGAAGGAGGCATTCTGGTTGGGGGTTGGATTGCATGGCATGCAGAATAAAGGTTCCTATTGCTCAATGGTATTTCAGCCTCATGTTCCCAGTTGGAATTTAAGTGAGAAATATTCTGGCATTTTTATCTTGTTTAGTGTTTTTGAGGAATCTATGTTCTTTCAGTTCAGTTGACTTTTGTTGTTTATTTAAAAACAAGCAAACCTGTTGACTCTAAAGGGGATAACTAAAGAATATAATCTAACAAAATAAAAGCCAAAAAAAATGAGATATAACTGAACTATGATACTTTTCCTTCTAATCTGTCTAGTTTTAGAAAAGTCAAGAAGTCTTGTTTTGGAATAAGATAAGCCCAAGGAGCTTGTGTTTTGAGGGGAAAGGCAGGTATATGGTCTTTCTCTGAGTTGTGTATGAAGGGTGGGGAACTTAACATAGCTGTGTATTGAAGTGAGTCAGTTGACCTACTTTTAAGTCACTTAAATACTTCTGTACCTGTGCTAAAACCAAACTGGAATCTTGGAAGAAACCTTGGATTGGTACTTATCAGTTGTTTCCCTATAAAGAATCCTGTCCCTTTGCTTATTTTAGTGTTCTCAGAATAGATAGGAATTTTTAAATCAAATTATTCCCCTAGGAAGATTACTGTAAATTGCTATAGTGTGCTGTAATTTTTTGTACTTTTTTTTTTATCAGTGAAGGGAAGATAGTTTTATAGTAGTAGCTGTGATTGAATGTGTGCCTATTGTATAGCAGAAATTATACTCAGCAGTTTACCAACAAGATCTCATTTAATCTTCTAAGCAGTTGTGATAATTAAGATTCAGTTTGGGACTTTCTCATAGCACACTTAGAGAAGATGGTACCATGTACCAGTCTTTGAATAGTCGTCAAATAGCATTTGATCTATTTTCTTGTTTAATTTTATGTCCCAACTCCTAGCATAGTTCCTGGCACATGGTAAGCACTTAATATGTTTGTTGAACATATGTCTGACTTCAATGATACATGCTTTTCCTTAATGCCAAGCTGCCTTTCTAATAAAGAATGCTCTCCTACAGCATTCAGCACTTTGGGAATATTTTCTGGTTTTCCTTTTTTATCTCTGGTTCTTCCTTTTTGTTCCTTTTTGTGTACAACCCCTCTTCTTCTGCTCATCCCTTAAGTGTTGATGTTCCTCTGGGCTCTGTTTTAAGCCCTCTTTTATTTTCTCTCTATACTTCCCATGGAAAATACCTACTTCCTTGGTATCATTTGTCATGCACATGTGGAAGATGCCCAAATTAGTAGCTCCAGCAGAGATTTTCCTTCTGAACTGAGCTTCAGTTCCATTTATTTGTTTATTCATTTGTTAATTCAGCAAACATTTATTGAAGGGCAACTCTGTACCATCTATACAAAATAGAGCAGTGAAAAAGATAAACAAGATTTCAATTCTCATGGAGTTTATGTTGTAGGGAATAGTTAAACAAACAGGATTACAGATTGTAGTCCAGTAAATCATGGCAATGTGGTAGAGAGTGGTTAGAGAAGGACTTTTTGAGGAGATATCAATATTTGAGATGAGAGCTAAAGGCAAAGAACAGGACTTGTGTGTTGAGGGAGGAAAGGGGAATAAAGGGAGGTGAGGCAGTTCCCTAGTGCAAGGATTCTAAAAGCAGAGAACTTGGCCAGTGTAGGTAAGGCCTAATAAGTGAGAGCAGTTGATAAAAGATGAAAAAGGGTACATATCATGGAGGAATTTTTTGGCTATGGTAAGGAGTTTGATTTCATTCTAAAATTCAATAGGAATCCCTTCAAGGGTTAAAATAGAGAGTAACGTGATCTGATTTATATTTTAGAAAGATTAGCTACAGTATGGAGACTAGATAATAGAAGTGGATATATGGAGACCATTGAGAGAAATACTGATGCTTTGCAGTAGGGTGGTTAACAGTGGAGATGAAGAGAGGTGGACAGATTAGTACTATATTTTGATTTTTGAAAGTGGTCTTGACAGTATTTGGTGGTGGATTAAATGTGGGGAATGAGAAAAAGAGCTCGTTGCCTACTTGATGTCTCTTCTGGGATCTTTCATAGTCACTCAGTGTTTAATATGGTCAGCACTGAAGTCATCTTTCCCTCCCCTTCCCCGAAACTTACTTCTTTCCCAGTGTTTTTCTTATTAAATGTCACCCCTTATGTACCCAGTTACTTACGACAGAAGCCTAGGCATTATCTTCAGTCTTATCTTTTCCCCGGCACACCCACCCCCAACCAATAAAAGCCACTGATTCCGCTTCCTAAATCTCTCTCACACTGCAAGTATTTGAGTGCACGTCTCCATGCCCTGTGTCACACGTGAATTTCAACAGCAGACCTCTAACTGGTCTCCTTGTATCGTGTATCATTCCCCTTTCTAATCTATTCTGGATGCTGCAGACAGATTTAATTAAAGCTTTTCTCTGCTGAAAGTTCTTCATTGGCTCCCTCAGGATAAAGTTAGAACTCCCCTAACATAATCTGTAGACTTTTTATGACCTGGCCTCTGCTCACCTCTTTTTCCTCATCTTTCACACTTCCCACCCTTGCTCTCCACCAGCCACACTAAATTACTATTTTTTCCTCAGTGAGCCACGCTGTGACTGTTTTTGCATTGTTTTCCCTCCCTTTTCCTAATTCTCTTGCTACTCACTCTCCACTTTCCATCCCCAAGAAACAAGCAAATGTATAAAAACTCCTGAATGTCCTTTGGGTCTCAGCTTAGATGTCATTTCTCCAGAGAAACTTTGTGACCCACCAGCTGTAAGCCAGTTGCCCCTCTTTTGTGTTCTCTTAGCACCCTGTACTACCTCCCACCAGGCCACTATCTCAGTATTCTGAATTGCCGTTGTTTTCCACTAGACTGTAAGCTTCATGAGGACAGGGGTGAAATCTTCCATGTTCACCATTATACTTCCAACTTTTAGATTCTTAATATACATTTCTTGAAGGTGATCTGTGGTAAGAAATGTAGTATATTAATAGAACATTCATAGCATTTTGGGGTACAATAATTTATTCAGCCTACTGAAATTTTTATAGAAATAATATTCAATATATTTAGTTTATAAATAAACTGATACCTCTGGCTAAATGATAAACTGATCAGTGGCCTGAATAATGTTATTCTTGGAAATGGCCCATAGACTTTATGACATGACCCCAGCAGTCCTTATGTAGCACAAAAGCCAAGAAATTTTCTTCTCCAGACCTAGAATAAGCTATGTTCTTCCAAGGAGCCCTGGTTCCTTTTAGGAGGAAATAGTATTTAGAGACCATTCTGAGCACTAAGTGTGCTCATTGCTTCTGTGTTGTGCCAGTATGACAACTGAAAACAGTTTAATATTTCTTTGTAGTTCTTTCGGTCTTTAAGGTACAAAGTACAGTAAAAAATACGTTTTACTAAAAATAGAACTACCATACGACCCTGCAATCCCACTACTGGGCATATACCCTGAGAAAACCATAATTCAAAAAGAGTCATGTACCAAAGTGTTCATTGCAGCTCTAATTACAATAGCAAGGGCATGGAAGCAACCTAAGTGTCCATCGACAGATGAATGGATAAAGAAGATGTGGCACATATATACAATGGAATATTACTCAGCCATAAAAAGAAACGAAATTGAGTTATTTGTAGTGAGGTGGATGGACCTAGAGTCTGTCCTACAGAGTGAAGTAAGTCAGAAAGAGAAAAACAAATACCATACGCTAACACATATATATGGAATCTAAAAAAAAAAAGTGGTCTTGAAGAACCTAGGGGCAAGACGGGAATAAAGACGCAGACCTACTAGAGAATGGACTTGAGGATACGGGGAGGCGGAAGGGTAAGCTGGGACAAAGTGAGAGAGTGGCATGGACATATATACACTACCAAATGTAAAATAGCTAGTGGGAAGCAGCCGCATAGCACAGGGAGATCAGCTCGGTGCTTTGTGACCACCTAGAGGGCTGGGATAGGGAGGGTGGGAGGGAGGGAGACACAAGAGGGAGGAGATATGGGGACATATGTATATGTATAACTGATTCACTTTGTTATAAAGCAGAAACTAACACACCATTGTAAAGCAATTATACTCCAATAAAGATGTTAAAAATGTATATATATTATATATATATATATAATATATATATATTTTTTACTAATGTGATTAACAGGTAAAAAAAAGTTTTAAAATCACTTGAAATAATTTTATTTTCTGTGTTGTTAACCTACCAACTTGATATTTGTTGGGCTTCTTTCATTTCACTTTTTACATTTAGAGGGTCTTTTCCCATTCTGATTTAATTTGATTTTAACATAACCACATAAAACATTTACATGCTTCCAAAGTCAAATCTGCAAAACAGGGTACATTCAGAGAAATCCAGCTTTTTAACTGTTCCCCACCCCATCTCCAGCTTTGCCTTTCCCATATCTGTTTTGCCTATGCTCCGCATAAATCTTTCTAAACTATGTCTTTCATAGTCTTAATCATGCCATACGATCTTCATTTGCCCCCTCTGTACTTGGAGTGAAATTCATATTCCTCAGCTTATTGTTTAACTCCCCTCATGACATAGCACCAATTAACCTAACTTCATTAGCCAGTGAGCCTAATGTTCAGCCAAATTGAATTGTTCATTGTTTCCTATACAGGCTCCCATATTTGTTCACTCTTGTTTTTCACTCAGATTTTTATTACAGCCTGGATCACTTTATCGTCCCCTTCCCTTCGTAGCCCACCCCAATCACCTTATCCAGATCTTACCCATTCTTTAAGCCAAGATCAGATGCTTCCTTCCTATAATACCCCTCCTCTACCATTCTCACATTTCTTACTACAGTCGTGTTGATTTCTGAGAGTATCCTAGTCGGGGACCATTAGAATTAAGTATTAGAGCGAGTCATCAGAGATCCAGAGATTTTGATAAATCCTATTCTGGTAGTATCATACTGACAGAACACTAACAGCACAAACACTTTCTTAACTGATTCATCTAATCTCCCAAGGGCAGTGCCAGTGATACTTCTGTTATCCACATCTCTTCATTTTTGTTAGAGTGCTTAGACCAGAAATTTAATTTTAGGTTTAACCTAACTATAGTCCATCTTTTTATTCAAGTGTACAAATTGCAGTTGCAAATTCAGTTTTACTGTGTAGTATCCCTGAGCTCAAATTCAGAGTGGGTTCCCTATAGGTGTGGGAAATTTTTCACACTCTCTAGAGATAACCTCTAAGTTGATAGATTTTAGAATTAAAATCTGTAGCTTAGGAGTATTTTGATAGTGTTTAAAATATTGTCTCAAACCTGTGTTCTTTTTTTGTTTTTGTTTTTTTTCGGTACGTGGGCCTCTCACCGCTGCGGCCTCTCCCTTTGCGGAGCACAGGCTCCGGACGCGCAGGCTCAGCGGCCATGGCTCACGCGCCTAGCCGCTCCACGGCACGTGGGATCCTCCCGGACCAGGGCACGAACCCGCGTCCCCTGCATTGGCAGGCGGACTCCCAACCACTGCGCCACCAGGGAAGCCCCAAACCTGTGTTCTTAATGCCTCAGAAAATACATCTACAATTTTAAATTTTTTGCTCTTTCATTTAATTGGACCTGAGATAATTACAGAATCCCTTGGAGACCCAAATAGTTACCAACCTCAGGCAAAATTGTTCGCTTGCCAAGGACAGAATGTTTCCCTTTAATAATATAAGGGAAATGAAAGTTCCATTTTGCACCAAAAATGCGGTGCAGGATAGGTCCATTTGAATTCATGACAAACATAATAAAATGAGAAAGTAAAGAGTATGTTGGCTAAAATAATCCTTTGGTAATTATCACCTTATAGAAAGACCTTTAATTGCTAAAGGCAAAATATTCTTTGTTGCTTCTGATCCAGGCAGAGTTTCTGATTAATAATAAAGAGCATTTAAAAAATAAATTTTGCAGTTTTGTTCCCCTCTTTAAATCAGTATAACTTAATGTGCCATAAGAAGAAAAGTGGTTTAATTATTCTTGGTTTATTTTTACCCCTGGTCAAGAGTAAATATGTGAAACTTTACATCATTTCCAGAGATTAGTGTAAGAACATAAGTGAATGAGGTCTAATCTAGACTGCTTTATAAAAGAATCATATTTGACAGACAGATGTGAAGTACTTGAAAGAAGAAAGGACAAAATTCCCAGCTCTTACCCCTGGTTCTCTATCTAAAAATCTGTCACATCCATTACCATTTACTTGTCTTTCCTCCCCTACTAGACTGTGAACTCTGTGAGGTCAGAAATGAGTCTGACTTCTCTGTTTATCCCCAGTGAATGCAGGGATGAATTGGGAGTCTAACCCTAGCCATACTGACAAGCTTCTGTTTAGCCTCAGGCAAGTCATAGTACAGCTCTGTCCTTATGCCTGTTTTCAAAAGGATTAAAGAGAAAATCATAGTCTCTTAGAGATGGAAGAGACCTTAAAGAGTACATAATTCAACCCCTTATTTTGTGGATGAAAAAATCCTGCCTGCCTGGCTCTTCTAAATGTGAGAATAGAAATCCTTTGAACTAAATAAATAGCCGTGTTATATTTTATCCTGATTTTCTCTTGTGGGATAGATTAATTTCATTTGGGACTGTGGTGTAAAGCCTTAAACCAGATCCGTTTTCCTTTGCAATTTAGTCCTCAAATCTTATTCTTGAGTTAGAAAAAGAATGGCTGGTTTAAGTTTCTCAGGGCAGAGGACAATAGGAGAGGGAAAGAAACATCTATTCAGTAGGATTTATGATAAATCAAAACAAAATACCTAAACCTAGTTGCTTAAATCATTTATCTCTTACTAGGCACCTCTCACTAAACTTTTTTTTTGTTTTATAATAAACTCATGGACACATTAAGGTCCTTATGTCTAAATATGTGGGCATTTAAAAAAATGATTTTCAGAAGTTGTTTAGATTTGGGGACTTTAAAATTTTACTTTGTAATGAGATGTCTTCAAACTTAGGAGGAAGAGCTGTGTCTTGGCATCTATTATAACAAACCCCAAGTGAACTGAAATATTTATTCTTAAAATTAGGGAGTGATTATTTGCTTTTCAAAAGAAGGCTTCACTTTAAGAAAATATCCAAAAGAAGCACTTATATGTGCTTCAACAAGAATGAACCTTAAAAATATGTTAAGGAAAAAAAGCCAATTACAAAAGACTACGTATTGTATGATTCCATTTATATGGAATATCCAGAATAGGCAAGTCTATAGAGACAGAAAGTAGATTCGTGGTTACTTAGGGCCAGGACAGATGGGGGAATAGGAGGGTGATGGCTAAGGGGTACAGGGTTCCTGTTTGAGGTGAGGAAGATGTTCTAAGATTAATTGTGGTGATGGGTGCACATTTCTGTGAATATAAGGAAAATCATGGAATTGTACACTTTAAATGGGTGAACTATAATGATGTGTGAATTACATCTCAAAGTGATTTAAAAAAATATTTATCAAAAGAATTGTTTAGTGAACATTGTTATATCATCTAAATAACCATTTGATTTTTTGAGAATAATGGCTAGCATTTGTTAATTGCCTATTATGTGCCAGGCATTGTGCTAAATACTTGAAAACCTACATTTTCTTACATTAGGTTTTAGTTTCCATACAGCTTTTCAGCAACACAGTCATCTTTGTATTCTCCATGCATACTAGCACAAAGCCTTACAAATGCCATAAGCTCAAAACATTTGGATGAATGACTATATATATGAATTTATGAACGAATGAATTTAGCACTCTGGCTTGGCATCCCAGGACATCAGAGTTTTGATTTCTCCTTTTCTTTTTGTCAGTCTAGTCTCAGACCTAGCAAGCAGTTTTAGCTCACATGGGGATTAATGATTGTATCAAATGGAAGAATTATTCTGATTTGCTTTTGCCGTTTCCACAGAAGTAAAGGAAGAAGAGGGCGTTTATTGCATTGCCCTCCTACTGTTTGTTCCTTATTTCGAGTAGTCAGCAACCCATCTTTAGCTTTCAGTCTTTATATTTACTTCTGGAAGGAGTGGTTTAATCTTCCTGTAGATCTTTTAAGGAGAACACTAGCCCAAACAAATTTGGCTTCAAGTATGCCTGAATCAGAGTCTGGGAAAATGCCTCTCAAAATCTTCTACATAGGTGACATTTCTATTTTTTTGTTTCAGTTTCAGAATAGAAATGAGATTCCCAAACTCTTACAGTGAAGGTCACAATTTCTTCTTACTTTTAGATAGTTGAATTAGGATAATTAGTTGGATGCTGACTAAATACACGAATAATATAGTTCAGCTCTGCAACCCAGGACCGTCTAGAATCCTGATGACCTCATATCCTGGTATAGATTGCTCTAATACTGAATATGTATATTCGTTCGAATTCTGGGTCAGCTAGAAGGTGCCTCTCTCCACAGCCTGTGCTGATAATTACTGAATTATGAGAAATTACAGTTTTATTCATTACTCATAGTTAATCCAAACTTGCCAGTCTTTTACACGTCACTTATTAAGAGTCAGGTAAACTTTTCCTTTTCTAGAATTCTAAAAATCTTGCATACTACGATGATGATTATAAAGCCCTCTGTCTTAGTCCATTCAGGCTGCTATACCAGAAAAAAAACATAGACTGGGTGGCTTATAAACAACAGAAATTTATTGCTTACAGTTCTAGAGTCTGGGAAGTCCAAGATTAAGTGCTGGCAGAATTCAGTTTCTGGTGAGAGGCTGCTTCCTCATATTCGGGGATCTTCTTAGTATAACCTTAAATGATGGAAGGGGCAAGGAAGCTTTCTGTGGCCTCTTTTTAGTGCTGCTTTTGTAAGGACACTAATTTCACTCATGAAGGTTACGCCATCATGACCTAATCACCTCCCAAAGACCCCCAATACCATCACTTTGGGGTTTAGGGTTCAACATACGAATTGGCGGGGGGACACAAACACTTACACCACAGGATCTCTCCCAGTTCCCACCCCGATAATTATTTTTATAAGAAAGTTATTTGCCAATAAATACTGGATCTTATGCTGAAAAATACCAATATTAAAAGCATTCTTTTCTACCCATTACTTCTTTTTTTCCTCTCCATTTCTTAGAGTTTTAAAGCAGTTATTGTTCATAATAGGCTCTAACCATTTCATCACCTATTATAAGACTTGTGCCTGATTTCTTTTTTTTAATTGAAGTATAGCTGATTTACAGTGCTGTGCCAATCTCTGATGTACAACAAAGTGACTCAGTTATACACATATAGACATTCTTTTTTTATATTCTTTTCCATTATGGTTTATCACAGGATATTGAATATAGTTCCCTGTGCTGTACAGTAGGCCCTTGTTTATCCATCCTATATATAATAGTTTACATCCCACACTCACAGTCCTTCCCTCTCCCACCCCCGCCCCTTGGCAACGACAAGTCTATTCTCTATGTCTTTGAGTCTGTTTCTGTTTTGTGGATAGGTTCATATGTGTCATATTTTAGATTCCACATATGAGTGATATCATATGGTATTTGTCTGACTTACTTCACTTAGTATGATAATCTCTAGTTGCATCCATGTTGCTGCAAATGACATTATTTCATTCTTTTTTATGGCTGAGTAGTATTCTGTTTTATATATATATGTACCACATCTTCTTCATCCATTCATCTGTCAATGGACATTTAGATAGTTTCCATGACTTGGCTATTGTGAATAGTGCTGCTGTGAACATAGGGGTGCGTGTATCTTTTTGAATTATAGTCTTGTCCAGGTATGTGCTCAGGAGTGGGATTGCTGGATCATTAAAACTCTTGCTCTGTGTCATAAAATTCCTGTTTTTAAGTAGAGGCCCAGGTTTTTGTTTTGTTTCCTGAGTATTTGAAATTTTGGAATTGAATCAGTAGTACAGTGTTGCAGGCTGCAACTTTTATCCATCTTTCACCTAAAATGGACCAAGCCAACCAGAGATAATTTAAAAATTATTTATTCCAAAAAATATTTTGGAGTATCTGAAAAGAATGATTTCTTTTGTGCTTGAATTGCTAAATGATTTACAATTCCATTTGCAGTTTTTTTTTAATTTCTGCTGTGATTTTTTTAAAATAAATTTATTTATTTTTGGCTGTGTTGGGTCTTCGTTTCTTTGCGAGGGCTTTTTCCAGTTGCGGCGAGCGGGGGCCACTCTTCATCGCGGTGCGCGGGCCTCTCACTGTCGCGGCCTCTTCCGTTGCAGAGCACAGGCTCCAGAGGCGCAGGCTCAGTAGTTGTGGCTCACGGGCCCAGTTGCTCCGCGGCATGTGGGATCTTCCCAGACCAGGGCTCGAACCCATGTCCCCTGCATTGGCAGGCAGATTCTTAACCACTGCGCCACCAGGGAAGCCCCCATTTGCAGTTTTCACCTCCACCTGTTGATTACAGTTCTGCCTGCAGGAACTGTATCAGCCTACTTTCCCTTTAGCATCTCATGAATTATTATTATCATAAGGAAGTGAGAAGTTTGACCATTGTTGTCACAACCAAACTGAAAGGAAGCGCTTAACTGTATAATGGCATTGGGGAAATTGTCAAAGCCTAGATGAAGCGAAACTTTGGTTCAACATTTAATTTACTATGATAGCTGGTCATGTTTAAAGCCTGAAGAGAGAATGTTTTGTAATATTTATATTGAGGCCTAGAAAATCACCAGGTCTTTGTGCTTTCAACTGATCAGCAGTGGAGGCTGAGTAATGATGCTACTCTTCTAGGTATGGCAAACAGCGGAGATGGTAAATGTTACAGAGTTAAAAAAAAAAAAAATTTTCAGTTTTGAAAGAATCCGTGTTTTTATGTATGAAAAGAGAAAAGTTGCTCATCATGTTTTGCTTTTACTTTTTTTGTCTACCGGGAAGACTTCGACTTAAACTTTAGGTCTAGTTTTAGCAAATGCTGTAATATTTAGTCTAAGTTTATGAATTATTTCTCTACTTACTTATATGGTAGTACATATTTACTTATCCTTGTTTCAGTTGTCTTGTTTTGCTTCTTTTTTTAAAAAATATTTATTTATTTGGCTGTTCTGGGTCTTTAGTTGCGGCACGCGGGATCTTCGTTGCAGTGTGAGGAATCTTTTGGTTGCTGCACACAGGCTCTTGGTTTTGGCATGCAGGATCTAGTTCCCTGATGGGGGATCAAACCTGGGCCCCCTGCATTGGGAGCGCAGAGTCCTGAGGACTGGACCACCAGGGATGTCCCTGTTTCTTATTGTAAACCATCTTTAAAAATATTTTTTAAGAACTGGGTTGGGGGCTTCCCCAGTGGTGCAGTGGTTAAGAATGCGCTTGCCAATGCAGGGGACACGGGTTCGAGCCCTGGTCCGGGAAGATCCCACATGCCACGGAGCAACTAAGCCCGTGTGCCACAACTACTGAGCCTGTGCTCTAGAGCCCACGTGCCACAACTAATGAAGCCCCCGCACCTAGAGCCTGTGCTCCGCAGCAAAAGAAGCCACCGCAATGAGAAGCCCACGCACTGCAACGAAGAGTAGCCCCCGCTCACCGCAACTAGAGAAAGCCCGTGCGCAGCAACGAAGACCCAATGCAGCGAAAAATAAATAAAATAATAAACAAAATTACAAGAGGGAGGAGATATGGGGATATATGTATATGTATAGCTGATTCACTTTGTTATACAGCAGAAACTAACACACCATTGTAAAGCAATTATACTCCAATAAAGATGTTAAAAAAAAATCACTGTGCCATAAAAAAAAATTGAACTGTAGGGAAAATAAACTATTTATAAAATAAAATGAAACAAAAAGAGGGTGGGTAACTGAGGAACCTGTAAAAATTCATTTTTAAGAATCCTTTTGCAGCCTGCATTAATGGAGCATGCGTTCAGGGTTAAATTTATATTTTAGATTAGGCTTCAAGTATATGGGGGATTAACATTTTATTGAATGCCTGTTATGTGCCTAGAAGAAAAAGCTCTCATACATTAATTCATTTCATTCTCACAGCATTTATACAAAGTAAATATTATTCCTGTTTTACTGATGAGGAAACTGAGACTGAAATTCAAAAAGCTTGCCCAAGTTTACAAAACAAAGTAAGAAAGTAAGTAGGTGTTCTTTCTGCTCCTCCATACTATTATCTCCAACTGAGTACTGGTGACATGCTGGGCATTGCACAGATGCTGTTGCCACAGTATTGAAAACAGCAGACACTTGCCCCTGTCCCCTTCTGTCTCAAAAAGAAGGTGAGGGGACTAAGTATATAGAATAATAAACCTGGTGTGACTTCATCTAATTTTAAAACTAGTGAGAATATAAGTATTTCAGACATTCCTTACAGTGGTCCATTTTGTCTTTTAAGAATGCTGGGAATGCTTTATTGAATTTCCTTAGCCTTCCAATATCCTTATGGAAAAAACATTTATTATACAAATGCACAAGTAGTGTTGAGTGTAATTATGATTGTCTCCTTATCATCTAGTTTATTAGTGGAATCACTTTAGGACCAAGTTTTCTAACACTTGATATTACACAGTAGTCATCAGTCTGCATATTATTGAAAATTAAAACAGTTTTTAAAGCTACATGTATATTCATTAAATCTTCTCTAAGAGTACTTAATTTCTTTTCCTCCCTTTCAGGGATTTAAAAAATAGACAAAAAGAAGAGAGGTTCAGCCATGTCTGTCTCTTTGGGTAGAGAGGACATGCTTTGTGCTCCTGAAGTGGAGAAAGAGAGACCAATACCCTTAGGATCCAGAACATCTGGCAACGCTGCCCTAGAGGCTACACACCACAACTGTAGATGTACAAGGTTTCCCATCAGGGCATTTGCTTTGAAGGGGGAGGATTCTTGTGGCAACAGCTGGGGTTAGAGAAATGTGAAGCTGCTCTTGGAAGAGGTCGAGCTGCAGAGTGAAGCGCTCGGCTTTGGCACTGTGGCTGAGAAGCTGTTGGTGTTACTCTGATTATGAGCCCACAAGAGAAGGTGTGGAGTTGGTGTAGGACATGACAACAAAATGTTTTATAATCTCATGATACAGGCCAAAGAGAAGAGTGAGTTTCAAGAAATGTGAATGCATGTTTAAAACTGTTGGGAATTTTTTTTTCTCTGTTTTTTTTTTTTTTTTTGTACTCCTGAATAGAAGAATTTTCCTACGAGATCAGTGTCTCCAGCACTAATAGCTGGTACCTTGAAATCTAGTTTAATTTGATTTAACACATGACAGTGAAGTGTGTGTTTTCTAAGAAATTTTATTCTCTTTATATTGTGTGATAATGGGGAAGTCTTGAAAATTCGTGCTGTGTTCTAAATGATTACCAAAAATTATCATACAAGTTGAAAGCACAGATAGGCTTTCTTTATAGGCTGGAAAAACCTAGGTGCAAATCCCTTCTTCTTTACTTATCAGTTCTGTTACCTTGAGCAAGTTTCTTATCCTCTCAGCTTCATCTTTGAGTTGAAGATGGTGGTGGTAGCAACTTCCTCCTAGGGCTGTTATGAGATTATACTGAATATGTGTAAAACTCTCAATATAGTAGTATACTAAGATTACATAATATGCTATTCTTATTTTTTTAGAAAGTGGTGAAGATAAATGGGTTGTCTCAACTTAAAAATACTTGATTTTCTAAAAACTTCTACAACAAACCAGCCTCATTGCCACCTTCTACCTCTTTCCCTGAAGTTGCTACAAGAGCTCTCTCACCTTTAGATACCTACTTGGTACCAGTGTTAAAGTTACAAGGTGAAATTAAGGTTTAAATATCTTATCAACAATTTAAGCATCCATTTTGCACCTAATTTAATTAGGTACATGGAACACAACATTAGTCATATTTACTCTAGAGATTTGGATAATTTCAAAGAAGCGTTTTAAAAGTCATACTCTTTGGTGTCACTAGAATTAAAGAGGCTTTTCACTGTGAACAGCTTCATTAGATGCTGTTATGACTGTAATTGTTTTTTAAAACAAATGAAACTTGGCAGTCGAAACCTACCAAAGTACAAGAAAAGCTTTGATTTAGGTTTTATGAAACAGTGAAAGTATTTTTTAAAACCTGAATTTTAAATAAGTTAATAAATAGCAACCAGGTTGTGAGTTTTAAGTTTTTCTTAGAGTTTAGAAACTGCACTCAAAAATGCCTCTCTCACCCTCCATTAACTATGTTTTTATTTATTCATTCAGTCAGTCAGTCATTCATTTATTTATTGCCTGCGTTGGGTCTTCGTTGCCGCGCACGGACTTTTTTCTCTAGTTGCGGTGAGCGGGGGCTACTCTTGTTTGCAGTGCGCGGGCTTCTCATTGTGGTGGCTTCTCTTGTTGCAGAGCACAGGCTCTAGGCATGCGGGCTTCAGTAGTTGTGGCGCATGGGCTTAATTGCTCCGAGGCATGTGGGATCTTCCCGGACCAGGGATCAAACCCACGTCCCCTGCGTTGACAGGTGGATTCTTAACCACAGCACCACGGGAAGTCCCTATCCATGTTTTTGAAGCTGTGATCAAGATTTTTTTCTTTATCGGGGCAGTGCATTTTGCGGACCATTTAACCTATTTACCAGTTTTTATACACTGAGCGAAACATACATACAGTTAATTTCCTTGGTCTGTACCATATAATAAAAAAGTAAATATAACTAACTCAGTGCCTATCACAATATCTGGCTCAGAGTAGGTATTTTATTATTCATTCGTGAAATGCTATGAGAGTTGGGAAAAGGATTTCCTGAAAGGGAACTCAGAGAAAGTTTCATGGGAGCATTGGCATTTGGGCCTTTAAGATCATGGTGATCTCGGATATAGAGAGAGTTAGAAGGGCATTCCAGGATGAGAGAGGTTCGGGAGCCAAGGCCCAATGGTGATGGATACCGTCCTAATGTATACGTTGTTTACAAACCATCCAGTTCTTTTGAGCTGCTGTCACAATGTGAATCTAAAGACATAGGAACAAAAATGAAGCTAGCAAGGTAGCTACCTTCCTTTAGGATAGGTAGAATAAAATGAAGCCTGTCCCTTGGGATTTGGTTTGTCATTTGAAGTAGGCCCCTCTATGAGAACATCGAAGATAGATCGAATAGCAAAGGTAACCAAGTGGCTTACCTTCTCTGAGCCTTAATTTCCTCATCTTTAAAATGAGGCCAATGAATAAGTAGAGTGTGGGGTATTTTGAGGATTAAATGAAGTAATGTATATGAAGAGCCTAGTACTTAGAAGGTCACTATTCTTTTGGTGGTTATTGATAGTAGTAGTTGTATATATTATATATGTTTATATATAAATACATATATATCTTTTAAAATTTTTATTTATTTAGTTATTTGTTTTTGGCTGTGTTGGGTCTTCGTTGCTGTGCACGGGCTTTCTCTAGCTGCAGCAAGTGGGGGCTACTCTTCGTTGCGGTGCGCAGGCTTCTCATTGCGCTGGTTTCTTTTGTTGCAGAGCACAGGCTCTAGGTGCACAGGCTTCAGTAGTTGCAGCACATGGGCCCTAGAGCGCACGGGCTTTGGTAGTTGCGGCACATAGGCTCAGTAGTTGTGGCTCGCGGGCTCTAGAGTGCAGGTCAGTAGTTGTGGTGCACGGGCTTAGCTGTTCCCCGGCATGTGGGATCTTCCCAGACCAGGGATCGAACCCGTGTTCCCTGCATTGGCAGGTGGATTCTTAACCACTGTACCACCAGGGAAGTCCCGAAAGTAGTAGTTGTAATGAAAATAGTAACATGTTGTTTGGGATGAAAAGACATTTCGTTATCCAAAAGAATCAATGGTGCATTACAGCGTAACAGCTTTATGAGTATTTTCTAATTCTGGTGTCAATCACATATACTTCACAGTGCCATTTGTGTAATGTAAATACAACTTTGTTTTTCTTGTTTCATGATAAAATTTTTTACTCTGAATACTTTATATAACAGTAGAGGAGTAGCTGCATATTCCAAAGATTCACCATAATAGATACCATGAAGTACAATGACACTTTTCTACAGAAGCCTTTTATAGGAATGTTTAATTCTTTTTTTATCCCTTATCCCAGCCTCCCTAGAGTTCTCAACTGCTCATTAAGTTCAAATTTGTGCAAACTACAAGAAAATCTTTCTAAGAGAGTTGATTCAGCCAAGAATTTTATCATAAGAGACTTCAGAGATGAGGAAACTGGGGCTAATTGAGATTTGTCTGCACAGGTTATTTGTGCTAAAACTGGGATTGAGTTTGTTTTCTTCTCTCCCTGGCTAGGACTCTTTCTTTGGTATATACCATGCTGTCTGTAATCAAGTACATCTATGCAGTAAACCTGTATTGATCTTAAGAGTTGGGGTGGCCGAGGAGGGCACAAGTCCTGTTAGGAGTATTTCATCACAGAATGATTTTTAAGTTTTAACAGCTTTTCAACAAGTTTTAACAGTTTTTTAAAAGTATAATCACATACTATAAAATTCACCCATTGAAGCTCTACAATTCTATGATTTTTACCTTTTTCAGAGTTTTGCACCCATCACCACAATTAATTTTAGAACATTCTTATTACCCAAAAAAGAAACCCCATACATCTTAGCCATCACTGCCCAATCTTCCCATTCACCCCACCCCTAGGCAACCACTAATCTAGTTTCTGTATCTATATATTTGCATGTTCTGGACATTTTATACAAATCAAATCATAAAATATATGGTCCTTTGTGACTAGCTTCTTTAATTTAGCATACTGTTTTCAAGATTATACTGTGTGGGGCTTCCGTGGTGGCGCAGTGGTTGTGAGTCTACCTGGCAGTGCAGGGGACACTGGTTCAAGCCCTGGTCCGGGAAGATCCCACATGCTGCGGAGCAACTAAGCCCATGCGCCACAACTACTGAGCCTGCATTCTAGAGCCCACGAGCCACAACTACTGAAGCCCCTGCACCTAGAGCCTGTGCTCCACAACAAGAGAAGCCACCGCAATGAGAAGCTCGCGCACTGCGCAACACCCGCACACCACAAGAGTAGCGCCTGCTTGCTGCAGCTAGAGAAAGCCCGTGCACAGCAACGAAGAACCAACACAGCCAAAAATAATAAATAAATAAAAATAAATAAATTTATAAGATTATACTGTATGTTGTATATCAGTATTTCCTTATTATTGCCAAATAATATTCAATTATATGGATATATCACATTTTACATATTCATCAGTTGATGGACATTTGAGTTGTTTCTACTTTTTTGATACAATGAATAATGCTGTTGTGAATATCTGTGCACAAGTTTTTGTATGGACATTTGTCTTTATTTCTCTTGGGCATGTACCTAGGAGTGGAATTGTTGGATCATTTCGTAACTCTATTTAATCATTTGAGGAACTGCCAGACTGTTTACCAAGGGACTGCACCATTTTACATTCCTACCAGCAGTCTATGAGGGTTCTATTTTCTCTACATTCTCACCAATTCTAGTTATTGTCTGTCTTCTTTATTATCGCCATCCTAGTTAGGTATGAAGTGGTATCTCATTGTGGTTTTGATTTGCATTTCGCTAATGGCTAATGATGTTGAGCATCTCTTCATGTGCATATTGGCCATTTGTCAGTCTCCTTTTGAGAAATGTCTCTTCAGGTCCTTTGCCCATTTCTAAATTGGGTTTTCTCTCTAATATTTAGTTGTAATGGTTCTTTATATAATCTATGTACAAGTCCCTTATAACGCTTATGAGTTGCAAACATTTTTTCCCATTCTGTGGGTTGTCTCTTCAGTTTCTTAATGGTGTCCTTTGAAGTTTGGTCTGTTTTATCTATTTTTTTTCTTTTGTGGCTTATGCTTTTGGTGTCATATCTAAGAAACCATTGACTATATCCAAGGTCATGAAGATTTACACCCATGTTTTCTTCTAAGAGTTTCATAGTTTTAGGTCTTACATTTAGATCCTCGATTCATTTTGAGTTAATTTTTGTATATTGTGTGAGGAAGAGTCCAACTTCATTCTTTTGCATGTTGATAGCCACTTGTCCCAGTATCATTTGTTGAAAAGACTGTTGAGTTGTCTTGGCAAAGGAAATGATTCTTAAGCATTGTTTTAAAAGGAGAGATGTAAATGGCAGAAATGAAAGAATTCTGATCTGGCTTCTAGGTAAATTATGTGAAGAGTGTGAGGTCAAGATATTTAGACCAGGGACTTCCCTGGTGGTCCAGTGGGTAAGACTCCACGCTCCCAATGCAGGGGGCCTGGGTTCGATCCCTGGTCTGGGAACTAGATCCCACATGCATGCCACAACTAAGAAGTCTGCATGCTGCAACAAAGATCCCGCATGCCACAACTAAGACTTGGCACAGCCAAAAAAATAAATAAGTAAAATAAATATATTTTTTAAAAAAAGATATTTAGATCAGAGGGTCCTTTCCCCGTGGCAGACCGTTGGAAACCGTAAGTAATAGATGAGACATCTGCTGAGGAGGAATTACAGTGTTGGAATTACAGAGTTAAGTTGTAGTGTTAGAAGTCTATCAAGAAATGACCTGGGCTTCCCTGGTGGCGCAGTGGTTGAGAGTCCGCCTGCCAATGCAGGGGACACGGGTTCGTGCCCCGGTCTGGGAGGATCCCACGTGCTGCGGAGCGGCTGGGCCCGTGAGCCATGGCCGCTGAGCCTGTGCGACCGGAGCCTGTGCTCCGCAACGGGAGAGGCCACAACAGTGAGAGGCCTGCGTACCGCAAAAAACAAAAGAAATGACCTGATGGTCTTAACTTCTTTTGTTGAAGTAAGTCATGGAATCTTCAGTTATTAAGATGAATGTACAGAGAAACTTTGAGGGAACTTTAAGTATGCAAAAGCTGCTGTAAATTTATAAGATAAAGCCAATGTAGAAAAAATAAATGACAGAGCTAGAGCATGAGAAATATAATTTATAATTTTATTTCCTCCAAGTAAACACAGAAGCACAGAAATGGATGCAAATAACTGAATGGCAAAATAGTGGAAAGAATGTTAGTGAAGGCAGAGGACGCCTGTACTCGCGGGTGGCGGGAGCCGGGAGCCGGGACCCCGGCGCTCCTGCCTTAGTGGTTCCAGGATGCAGGCGCCTCCCAGGGCTGAGAGGAGCTGAACAGCCGCGTCCTGCTGGCCAAGGAACTCGTCATCACGGACAGCGGCACAAACCAACCCCAACCCCACCTTGACTGGGCTCTTAACTTGCACCACCACCACCACCCTCATCACCCAGACCTCGCTGCCAGGCTCGGATCCTCCTGGTCCCACTCATGTCACACACACAAAGCCAAAGCAAGCCCTCCCCCTCCCCCACCCCCGCCACTGGCACTGGAAGAAAGAGAGTCCCAGTGGCCACACAGAAGAAACGGAAAGAGAAACGGGTGCCATGAGTAACAGAAAATAAGTTGTTGTTGTTGTTGTTGTTGTTGTTTTCGGTACGCGGGCCTCTCACTGTTGTGGCCTCTCCTGTTGCGGAGCACAGGCTCCGGACGCGCAGGCTCAGCGGCCATGGCTCACGGGCCTAGCATCTCCGCGGCATGTGGGATCTTCCTGGACCGGGGTACGAACCCGTGTCCCCTGCATTGGCAGGCGGACTCTCAGCCACTGCGTCGCCAGGGAAGCCCCAAAAATCAGTTTTTAAAAGGTGCTTTAGGGCTTCCCTGGCGGCGCAGTGGTTAAGAATCCGCCTGCCAATGCAGGGGACACGGGTTCGAGCCCTGGTCCAGGAAGATACCGCATGCCGTGGGGCAGCTAAGCCCGTGCGCCACAACTACTGAGCCTGCACTCGAGAGCCTGTGAGCCACAACTACTGAGCCCACATGTTGCTACTGAAACCCGCACACCTAGAGCCCATGCTGCGCAACAAGAGAAGCCACCACAATGAGAAGCCTGCACACCGTAACGACAAGTAGCCCCTGCTCAACTAGAGAAAGCCCGCGCAGCAACGAAGACCCAATACAGCCAAAAATCAATTTAAAAACAAAAAAAAAATGTTAGTGAAGAGTCAGAATTCCTCCATTCTAATCCTAACCTACACTAGTTATGTAACCTTGAGTAAGTCAGTCTTCAGAATAGTAGCTGATAGGGACTTCCCTGGCGGTCCAGTGGTTAAGACTTCACCTTCCAATGCAGGCGGTTCGGGTTCCATCCCTGGTCAGGGAGCTAAGTTCCCATGTGCTTCGGGGCCAAAAAACCCAAAACATAAAACAGAAGCAATGATGTAACAAATGCAATAAAGACTTTAAAAATGGTCCACATCAACAACAACAACAAAAATCTAAAAAAAAAAAAAAAGAATAGTAGGTGATATTTACAGAGGCCCTACCATATTCCGGACCTTGTGCAAGCCTCAATCTCCTTTTTTGTAAAATGGAGATTATATTGAATTAATTACTTTGAAAACTTCCATAAAGAGCCATGTACATAGAAGAGATAATTCTTGAAATTTGGTTTTATTCACTGTAGTAGTAGTAGCATCTGATAGTATGTGTGTCAGTGCTCAAAACAATTCTGAAGGGTGTGCTGTATTCTTATTTTGATGAAGAAACTGATGTTCAGTGATTATGAAAGTTGCACAGTCAGGAATCAGTAGAGTCATGTTTCTAATCCAGTTCTGCCTGATTTCTTTATACCACCTTGACTTTGTCTTGAAAGATAGTAGATCCTGGTGGGCAGAGGAGGGGGAAGGAATAGGGTAGCACCAGTGAGATTTAATTTATTATATATGAAAGCTTAAGATGTAGTTCCAAAGGGATGATTCCGAAGTCCTGAGATTGGTGATCTCAGTGGTGAGGTAGAACACTACCACGTGTTAATAAGGTCATAGGTATATCCCATTTGATTAACTTGTAAGTCCCAGAAGAGCTAAATGTTATGAAGCATAGTCATATAATAGTTTATCCATGTGTCTTCTGGAATCTTGGACATTTTTCTTCAGGAGACAGGGAGGAGAGAACACTGGTGAGGTAATGAAGTCTGAGTGGAAAACAGAGGTGAGTACAAGAGGCCAAAATAGTACTATAGTTTGTGGAGATGGGTAGACTTTGCTTTGAACCAAGAGGATGTCACTTCTTAGAATTAATTCTCATATTCATACCCTTTGAAGACCCTTCTCACCCCACCAATAAAATATCTATGATTAATTTCCAAATATGGAACTAAGCAGATCTTGAGTGCTTCATAGCTTTGATCTCTCAGCTCTTTTCACACTTCTTATCCTTCCCATGGTTGAGTTGAGAAATATTGTTTGGAAATATAAGACTAATAGACCAGAAAAAGAGTATAGAAAGACCAGAAAAGAATACAAGAGCAGAACAGTTTTTATTCATTGATTTATCCTGTGCCATTTTCTTCTTGACAACAAGTGCAAAGTTCAAGCTTTAGTTGTCATGCTGCTGCTGCTGCTGCTGCTGCTACTGCTACTAAATTAACAAGCAGTAGACATGCTTCTCTTTGATGCAGTTTATCTGTTGGAGATGTCGTCAGCTGCCACAGGGGAAGCAAAGAACTTTGAACTCTCATTCTGATTTGCAAACTTTCAGTTTCCGCATAGAAATCCATGGTGATTGGTGTCTATGAGAATACATCTGTGATGCAAATATGAATAGAAAAGGTAGCTAATATACATTGGGCTCATGCTTTATGTGAGGCAGTCTGAAGCGCTTGAAGAGGAAGTAAGAGTCTCCGAAATTATGAAGGCCTGAGTTGTTTTCATTAATACTGTTGTGCTTCTCAGAAATGGCAGAACTGGGATTCAGAAGAAAGCTTGAGAGACATTTGAGAGAAAGCTGATGCTGTGTGCTAATTTTGCATGTGCATGTGTGTGTTCATGTGTTCCATCACTCTGAAAGACTGCCTTGTTAGTCACACCTAACCCCACCATTAATCCATAATTCATAATTCATTCTTTTCACCATAGTTTTGTCTTTTTGAGAATGATAAAAGGATTGCGTCACTTTTGGTCTAGAGTGAAACTTTCATAATGTAAGGGAGACCACAAAATGTAAAGGATTATATACATTGTCCTATGTTTTTTCTTGACAGAAATTCCATCTTCTGGTTCCTTTTTCTATTTAGGACTTTTTTTGTGTGTTCCCCTTATTTCAGGGAAGAATTTCTAACAGTACAGTTGTATACATTCTTGGTGACCTAAAAAGAAACAATAATATGCATTAGGTTCGTAGCAACCTCTGCTTTTTGGGTGTATGTGAGAAATGAAGTTTTTTAACCATACCTTAAGTTCCAGCATATATCTATTACCAGAAATATTTTTTCAGAATATTCTCCCTTCTTCCTTGTAAAGTCACAGAGAACTTTTGGGGCTCCTCAGCTAGGTCACAGTGGCCAAAAGACTGTGCCTCGTCTTAGAATAGAATCAGTATATTATTTGTGATACAAAACAAAGTAACCTGTAGTTCTTCAGATTCCCACTTCCTGTTCATTTCCTCCAGATACAAAATAGGTTTGAGGAAAAAAGTATTTTCCTGATGCTTTGAGCTGCCTGTGTTTGGGATTCAATGTATTTTGGGTGCTTATTGCTTAACTGGGCTGAAGATTATCTCATGTGACAGCATAGATCTCTTGTTTTGGAATTGCCATTACTTTCTAGAACAGCCACTCTGTACACCGGCCAACATGCCCTGGATCCTCTTGCTTCATATTACAGTGATACTGCTTTGTCAGGGTAGAATTCAGCCTCACAGGGCTGGTGTCAGTCTCTGCTGACCTCATGCCACAGTACAGCATGTTCAAATCTGGGAGAAACCCGAGGGTTATTCGACACATTCCTCCTCCTCCTCCCTCACAAGCATGGAACCCTCACTCTCCTCGGAAACCGTATGTTGTATATGTGTGTGTATCTGTCTTTTTAAAAAGTCTCTTCCTTAATCTTATAATTCTACAGCTTTAAGTGGGGGCTGGTTGAATAGACAGACACAGGAAATGCTGTGAGCTGCTGAAACTTAGCGTTTTTCAGCACTAGATCTCAGCCACGGGTATTTGCTATTTTGGGTCTGACTTGTGTGAGACTGCAATAACTGAGAAGCATATTATGTGTTTCCTAGTTGTTCATTTTACCCATAGGTGTTTAGGCAGAATGCACAGGGTGTTCTTTGGCTGTGTGGTCATGCTGAGATCATACCAGAGTGTCCCCATTCTCCCATATGATGGGCTGTTTCAGTGCAGAGTAAATGTCATCCTCACTCTCTCAGGCTAAATAGTTATCCAAAAATAAGTGTTTTCTTCAATGAACAAAAGAGTTTCGTTTGCTTTTGCCAGCTTGGGAAAAGCTTGGGTTAAATTTGAAGATGCCAGGCATGCATAACAAATGAGAATTTGGATTAAAACCATTTGAAATATTTCTCACATTAAAAAAAAAACCAAAAACGGTTCTTATTACTCAGCTACTTGTTTTCAGTGTATTTTTCCCGAAGACTTGGCAATTTTCTGAATTGTAAAGCAGTATGCACATATCTTGGTGCTAGTTCATGTTTTCAGATCACCAGAGCAAGTCCCTGAGATACAGCTAGATGGGAGGGTGATCCAGCTTTATGCAGCACAACCACCGTTTTCACATTTCATCCATAGTCATGCGTACAAAACCTTGCCTATAGCTTGATTTTACCATGGTTTTTTGGTGTTGGCTTTAAAAACGATGCATAGATATTTTCTGAGATAAATGCTAAAGAAAAGCAGATTCTTTGTAGTTTTACCTGATTCTAAAACTAATGTTTATTAATATTGTTTGGTGTGAGCCATTGGATTTAAGATCCAAACAGATTTTTCACCCTGAAGTTTGATATTAAATTCCTCTTACTCCTTATGGTTGATAATTTAAATGCCAACTTTATTAACAGATTGTACCCCTCCCTGCTCTGTACCCTTTTATTTCTGTTGTTTGTTCTGTCTCTTGGATTTTAAAACCCTGGCACATCTCTGTTTGTTCTGAGGTAATAAAAGGTCAGTTTACTTATCTATGTTTTATTAAGAATGCGAGCCCAGGTTGAATGGGGTGGTCAAAAGGAAAGAATTCATAGGTAAAACCTAAAAGGATAGGGGGTGGAGACTGATAGTAAAACAGAAGTTAACTCCTTTTTCACCATTATTGACAGTCCAAAAAGAGGAGGGAAACATAAAACATAATCTAAATATTCATAATTGATTTTATTTTCTCCATTTATTGCATTAATCCATGAGTAGAGGAAGCTTGCCAAAAGTGTATACTTAGTACCTGAGTGAATGATTGTGTTTCCTTGCTTCACTACTCATGTCTCTGTCTCACTTACCCAAACTATTCGTCAAATCTGGTGAACTAAAATACTCCTATTGAAACAATGATTAAAATGTTCAGAAATGAGGTACTTGCTCTAGTTTCTGAAATTCTTAATATGGCTATCTGGATACATCAAACTGCTCTAGATAGGGGTTTACATATAACCTCCTTGCATGAGGTTGCAACACACTTTGTGAAAGCTACAGAATAAACATTTTGAAGGAAGAAAACTCTAGAGGGGAAAACATATCAGACTCTAGGAAATAAATGGAGAGTTTCAGGAAGTGGGATATTATAGAATGCATTGTATATATATTGAACTTATATTTTAAATACATAAGATAATATTCCCAGTTGTTGACCAGTTTTAAAGATGAATAATTTCCTCTTTCCTTTCTTAATAACCCTGCAGCACCACTCATCTGTATAAGTTGCCTTGCTTTTCTGTACAAATGCACAGAAATTACAGTGACAATTTAGAACATAGCATGTGTAATCATTTGGTTCTGTATAGATGCTATCTTTTAAACAATTGTTATTTACATTGGGCTGTCACTTTATTAAATGGTGAACTTTTGATAGATAAAACAAAACTCCCCTCCCATCTAAACCTCAAACTGCTGCTTGACCTAAATCTCATCACTTCATAGAGCTCAGAATGCCACATAAAAGTCAGATTCCATAGGAACGATGCAAAGTTCTGCCCACATTATTTTGTAATTGTGGGATTTCTTTTTAATTGAGTTTCATTCAAAAGAAATAGCTAGAATAGTGATTTGAATGGTGGATGAGAAGTGTACAGTAAGGCAGCAGCAGGAGACTGTTTCATGTTGCAGTGTTTCCCTCCTCCCAGTGCTCAAAATGCCTTCCTTCTCCTCATGAGAATGTTTTATATCCCTTAAGACTGTTAGAGGGAAAACAGGTCGAGAACTCTGACCTAATGCTTAAAAACATTTGTCATTGATTATTTTAATTCACGCCAGAAATTAAATGCCAGAGCTCCAGTATATCCTATCTGAAAGAGAGGATGGTATAGGCCAATCATTTGTTCACTGAACAAACAGTTATTCAGATTCTGCTGTATATCAGAGTTTGGGAGTTGAGATGGATTGTCTGCCCTCATGCAGCTTACATTCTAGTTGGGGAAGATGACAAGTAATAAGCCTATTAAGTTAACTAGGAGTATGTTAGGTGTGGGCTATAAAATAATAAAGCTGGGAAAGGGAGATTGGAAGTGCTGGGGGCAGGCTGCCTTTTTGGGGGGGGGGATAAATTTATCTATTTATTTATTTTTGGCTGCGTTGGGTCTTCGTTGCTGTGCACAGCCTTTCTCTAGTTACGGCAGACGGGGGCTACTCTACGTTGTGGTACACGTGCTTCTCGTTGAAGTGGCTTCTCTTGTTGTAGTGCACGGGCTCTAAGGCGCAGGGGCTTCAGTAGTTGTGGCACACAGACTCAGTAGTTGTGGCTTGTGGGCTCTAGAGTGCAGGCTCAAGAGTTGTGGTGCATGAGCTCAGTTGCTTCGTGGCATGTGGGATCTTCCCAGACCAGGGCTCGAACCCGCATCCCCTGCATTGCCAGGCAGATTCTTAACCACTGCACCACCAGGGAAGTCCCTGGGCTGCCATTTTTAATTGGATAGTAAGTGTAAGCCTCATTAAAGAAGACATTTGAGGAAGGGCTTGAAAGAGGCAAGCAGGTTAGCCATACAGCTGTCTGAGCAGTGAGCATTCCCAACAGAGGGTACAGAACAAAGGCAAGAGTGTTCCTGATGGATACAAGGAATAGGAAAGAGGTTGGTGTGACTAGAGTAAGAATAAGGGAGTGTAGAGTGGTAGTTAATTGGGGTGTCAAAGATGTAATCGAGTGCCTCAGTTATCTATTGCTGTATAACAAAGCACCCCAAAACTTAGTGACTTTAAACAACTATTTTATTTGCTCATAATTCTATGAGTCAGGTATTTGGGCTGGGCTCAGTTAGGTGTTCTTGTGCTGGTCTTGCCTGGGGAGTCACTGTAGTTGTTAGGTCATTCAAGACATGTTTGGCGGTTGGTACAGCTGAGCCTCTCTCCTTGTGGTACAAGGATTTTAGCCTGAACAGCTATAAGGATAGAGTTGTCGTTGACTGAGCTGTAAAGCCTGCTGAAGGTCTCGGTATAGCAAGAGAAAGCAAGCCCCAGGCACAAACACTTTTCAAGTCTCTGCTTGTGTGACATTTGGTAATGTTTCACTGGGCCAAAACAAGTCCATGGCCAAACCTTGGACCTTATCACGGGATGGAGAAATAGATTCCATCTCTTGATGGGAGGAATGGGAAAGTCAAATTGTAAAGGGAAGGGCATACTAGATTGGATGAATTTGTGCTATTAATCTGCCACACAGAGGGCCAAATCAGGTATGCCCCTGAAAGCCATTTTTAAGGACTAGTTTTCTCTTTGAGTGTAAGGAGGACACATAGAAAAAATTAAGCAGGGGAGTGACGTGATTTGACTTAGGTTTTTAAAGGATCATTCTGGCTGTTGTATTGAGAATAGATTATATGGCAACAAGGGAGACCAGTGAGGAGGCCATTGTACTAATCCAGACGAGGTATGATCATGGCTCAGACTAAAGTAGTAGAAGTGAAGATAATGAGAAGTATTTAGATTTTTGATGTATTTTGAATGTAGAACCAACAGGATTTTCTGGTGGATTGGCTATAAGAGAGAAATTGATGACTACAAGGATTTTAGCTTGAACAGCTGGAAGAATGGATTTGTCCTTGAGATAAAAAGTCTGCTGGTGGGGCAGGTTTTGTGGGAAAGAGGAAGAGTTCAGTTTGAGATGTCTACTAGATATCCAGGTGGGAATGTCGAATAGACAGTTGGCTGTATGAGACTGGAATTTAGGAGATGTTGAGACTGAAAATAAAATTTAAGAAGGTATCACAATTAGATGATATTTAAAGTCATGAGACTAGGTGAAGTCATCAAGAGAGAGAATGAGTGTAAAGAAGAGAAGAGGAAAAAGCTCTGAGCCCTGAGCACTTCAGTTTGAGAAGTGGAAGAGGAACCTGTGAGGGAGGAGGGAAATGAGAGTATGTGTACTGGAAGCCAACTATAGAAAGACTTCATAGGAGGGCGGAAAGATCAGCTGTGTCACATGCCACACCGATAGGTCAAGTAAGATGAGGACTAAGAACTCGTCTTTGGATATAGTAATGTGACGATGATTGGTCACCTTGACAAAAACTTTTTGATAGAATGAGATAAAATCCAGTTGAATGGCTTTGAGAATGGGAAGAGAGGAATTTGAAGACAGTGAGTTTTATACCATTTTTATGAGTTTTACTGTAATAAGGAGCAGAGAAGTAGGGAGTAACTGGTAGAGGAAATGCAGTCAAAAAGAAATTTCTTTAAGGTGGGAGATGGAAAAAAATCATGCTGATAGGAAGAATTCAGTAGAGAGAAGAGAAAAATGATGTTTCTTTCATTTATAATATTTAACAAACTTCAGTGGCACTTGCATGTGCAGGCACTATTCAGAGCACTTTACAAATATGAACTCATTTAATATAAGAATGAAAACAGGGCTTCCCTGGTGGTGCAGTGGTTGAGAATCCTCCTGCCAACGCAGGGGACACAGGTTCGAGCCCTGGTCCGGGAAGATCCCACATGCCGCAGAGCAACTAAGCCCGTGCGCCACAACTCCTGAGCCTGCGCTCTAGAGCCCGCAAGCCACAACTACTGAGTCTGTGTGCCACAACTACTGAAGTCCGCGTACCTAGAGCCCATGCTCCACAACAAGAGAAGGCACCGCAATGAGAAGCTTGCGCACCGCAACGAAGAGTAGCCCCTGCTCACGGCAACTAGAGAAAGGCTGTGCACAGCAACGAAGACCCAACGCAGACAAAAATAAATAACAAATAAATAAATAATAATTTTTTAAAAAAAGAATGAAAACAATGACTGGCCACTCAGTATAAAGTACTGTGGTGGGTGCTATAAGGAGTTCAGGGATGTGTAGGACACAGCCCTGACCTAAGGACTTGTGGTCTCTATTAGAAAATATAAAAGCTTGCAAAAAAATGAAAATAGGAAGGTAATATATAACAAAAAGGATACAGTTTAGAACTTCAGAGAAGGGAGATTACTTTCAGCTGGAGAGTAAGGAATGTCACTAATTTGATTCTAATTAAATAACAGTCCTTTAAACTAAAAGTGGGCTCATTTGTACCTAAATTCATATACGTTTCACCTTGAGCGTGGACAGGAGTGTGTGTGCGTGTGTGTTATAAGGTGGAATGGGGACAGGGTTGGAGGTAGGAAGGAAAACATTCTTCCCTTCAATAAATAGTCTAAAGAGGTCTAATACAGAAGAGACAACCTCAGAGATGCTCCTTTCTAAATCACCATAATTGTCATCTTCTTGTTTATAGTCCTAACCTCCATATGTAAGGGGCGGGTTGGGGGTTGATGGCAAGGGAAGGGCACGAGTGTGCGTGTGCATGTGTATGTGTGTGTATGAGTATGAACTGCATGTGCATCTTCAGTACCTAAAGTACAGGGATTCCTCTACCAGTCAGATATATTTAGGAGCCTGTATTTGATTTTTAAATAGTTTGGGGAACAATTTAGAATTTTTTCCAGACAAATAAAATAAGAAAAGTTGAGATATAGAAGCCCAGGAAATATGATTAGAATATGTCCTTTCATTATTATCTGCTCTTAATGAAAAGTTTAGTGGTTGTTTGAAGTCTGAGGATAAATAGAGAATTCAAACTGTTTAGAATTGGTACTTGGGTGGAAGACAGTATTTTTTGTTCGGTAGAACCTTGTGAGGAAAAGTTTATACAGAATCATTCCTGGGGAGTGGAGAAGCCTAATTCAAGTTGGCTTTTTTTTTTTTTTTTTTTTTTTTTTTTTAGTGGTTCCTCATACATATTGTCTATTTGAAAGATCTAGGGACCTGTTAATTTAATCAATCTAGGGACTGATTGCAAGTTCAGGGAAGACATTCTTATGAGGGTCCCAAGGAGCTTTTGATGCCCAGTTGAAGTTCAACAATATTAAATGTCTTTGACATCCCCTGCTGCACCAAAGTGAAGCCTTCTTCCTTATTAGGGAATTGGATCCTATATCATCCTATTTTACAGTTATCTGGTGGGTTCACAGGAATTTTTTTAAGTGTCCTGGAGTTAAAGGCTTTTCATTTATTCTGTTAATGGCCATCACTGGAGATGAGGTGTTCAGAAAGATCTAATACTCCAAGATAATTCTCACAAAAGAGCTATTAGGGGGCTTCCCTGGTGGCGCAGTGGTTGAGAGTCCGCCTGCCGATGCAGGGGACACGGGTTCGTGCCCTGGTCCGGGAAGATCACACATGCCGCGGAGCGGCTGGGCCCGTGAGCCATGGCCGTTGAGCCTGCGCGTCCGGAGGCTGTGCTCCGCAACGGGAGAGGCCACAACAGTGAGAGGCCCGCGTACCGCAAAAAAAAAAAAAAAGAAGTAAAGACTACATGGATTAGTATGTGAATGAAATGGGGGAGTGAGTAGTCTAGAGGAAGTTTACCATAATTCTGCATCTTCAGATAATTCTTTTATATATATATATTGAACTATAGTTGATTTATAGTATTATGTAAGTTTCAGGTATATAACATAGTGATTCACCATTTTTAAAGTTATACTTCATTTATAGTTATTATAAAATATTGGCATATTCCCTGTGCTGTACAATATATACTTGTAGCTTATTTATTTTATACATAGTAGTTTGTACCTCTTAATCCCCTCTCCCCATGGTGCCCCTTCCCCCTTCCCTCTCCTCTCTCCTCAACTGGTAACCAGTAGTTTGTTCTCTCTATTCAGATAATTCTTTTAATTTCTAAAAGCTCTGTTTTCATTTTGAAGAAGAGAACTGCCAACTAGGTCACAAAATTTGCAAGAGCAGTAGAAGAAGATGGAACTTTTATTACATACTTCTTCCTAAACTAATACTGCTTTTACATTCTACATCATTACATTTACATTTATCCTACATACATTTTATCATACATGATTTATCAAATATAGGTTATTATATGAAACAATCTAATTTTTGTCTGTTTATCTTAGGTTTCCCCAGTACAAGCTCTGGTAAATTGCTTGCATCATTTGACTCACTGTTACTCTCCACTGAGTTAATTATATAAAAATTACCTCTGAGTTTTGGAGCTGGGTAGGGAGAAATAGTAAAGCCAAGTGCAGGACATCCAGGTGGCAGCTGTTCATACCTCAAACAATGAGCAAGGTCTAAAGACTATACACAATTAATTATTTCTTTGGGGGCATGAAAGCAGGATTAGAGTAAGGCAGAACTCTTACTGGTTCTCACTGACCAGGTGGTTGTGGTTTTGACGATCAGAGTGAATATTTTCACCTTGGAGGCAAGGGTTCTAGGCTGTAGTGCCACTAGAGCCTCAGTTGTCTCTAAAGAGGAGAATAATATCAGCCAGAGGCTGAGGCTCAAGAGACGTGGTTTATAGTCCCAGCCCTATCACAACTAGATAGGAACTTGGGGATTCATTTAACATGCAAGAGCTTTTATTCCTCACCTGTAAAATAAGACTATTTCACAAGATAACCTCTCAAGATCTTTAGATTTTAGCAGATTCAGAATTTACAGGTACAGACATGTATAGATTGATTTTAAAAATAAAGTAACACATTTTCCTATGACTCAGAAATGGACAGAGACACAGGTCTCAAACTTAGCATATTTTCTCTTTCTAGTTTATTAGACTTAAAAAGCAATTTCTTAACTGATTATTTTTCTTTGATTACAAAGTACTCATAGAAGTTAAATGAGGAATTTTACTGGACTTAAACTGGAACTACTAGTATATAGGAAAATCTGGATTTAGACAAAGCCTTATAACTTTTGGTAGGGTGATTATTTACTTTCAAAAGCAGGCATTCTAGATTCCTTTAAATAGCCACTTTTAAGTCCAGTATAATATTTTTAAATGTAATAAATATCATTCTATATGTAAATCCTTAATTTACACATTATTTTGCTGAAACAAAATCTGCCTTAAGTGAGAATGGCATACCTTAATTTACATGATATTAATCTCTGTAGCCTACCAATTAATAAATAGAAATTTTAAATTAATTTAAAAATGTACAGTGAAATGGGTGTAACCATATGGTGTATATATGTACTTTAAACATTTACTTGATCTAAAGTTTCTAAAACATTGAGAGTCTTAAGGTAAAACTGTAATGCTTCAGGTTTTTTTTCCTTTGTTTTTGGCTCCCTGTCGGGGAACTGAACTCAGTTTTCTTATTAATGTTAAAATTAGGTGTACAAAGGTATTTTGTGGTTGTTATTAATTCTTCGAAAAATAGACAAATTTTCAGTCTCCTTAGCATTAAATTGTTACTATTAAAGTTTAGGAGTACATAAATAAATACTTTACAAAAGAAGCCCTAGTTCCTAGGGCATTAGATTTTCTAAGTTTAATTACCCTAGATTAAACTCATTTCCTTTTTTAATAGGATTACTATAGTAGTAGGGATATTCTGAAGACATAGGATATCTAGATTTCAGCAGTACATTAAAAAAATTTTTTTAAATTAATTTATTTATTTTTGGCTGCGTTGGGTCTTCGCTTCTCTGCACGGGCTTTCTCTAGTTGCTATGAGAGGGGGCTACTCTTTGTTGCGGTGTGCAGGCTTCTCATTGCAGTGTCTTCTCTTGTTGTAGAGCACAGGCTCTAGGCATGTGGGCTTCAGTAGTTGTGGCTCGCGGGCTCTAGAGTGCAGGTTCGGTAGTTGTAGCACACAGGCTTAGTTGCTCCGCGGCATTTGGGATCTTCCTGGAACACGGATTGAACCCGTGTCCCCTGCATTGACAGGCAGATTCTTAACCACTATGCCACCAGGGAAGCCCCAGCAGTACATTTAAGAGAGTTTTTCATATCTTTTGAGGGGGAAGTTATAACTGATTATTCATAACTGAGTAAGTGAAGGAATGAGTGAAAAGAGTTCTACAATATCATCCTGGAACACAGTCTCTGATGAATTGTTGCAATTTGCTTCCTGTCCTTTTCAACCTCTTCATTAATCCTTGGCTAAAGACATTGCCATGCTTAGAGTTGAAGATGTCAAGCAGCTGAAAAGAATAATTAAATTTTTGAGCTGTAAAGTTGGAATCCAGTGGTATTCTCAGACGTAAAGCATAAGTCACCACATTATGTGATTTATGGAAAGATCAACTGTTCTTAACACCATTTTCAATTAAAGAGAAAGCAAACACGGGGACTAAATTAGATGCTGTGACTAGGTTCTCTAGCAGATCTCTTAACTCAAAGTATTTTAGATACTGTGGGATCTTACCTAGTGGGTAAGATCTTAATTAACCTAAATTAGACAAAGCTCTTGTTACATTGCAATACATTTTAATTAGATTGTCTTGGGAATTCCCTGGCGGTCCAGTGGTTAGGACTTGGTGCTTTCACTGCCAGGGCCTGGGTTCAATCCCTGGTCAGGGAACTAAGATCCCACAAGCTGTGTGGCGCGGCCAAAGGAAAAAAAAAAATTAGGTTGTCTTAGTCATTCTTTGAAATTAAAATTCTAGAAAAGAAGCATTATTAATATTACCTTAATATTAGGATGTTATAACAGAAACATTGTTGTTGATATACTTACAACATAAAACACCCTGAGAGAAAACAGAGTTCCCAGTAGTTGAAAAGAATAAGAGAGATGCTTAACAATATCCCCATCTCAGTTTTGTTTACAAAGAGCCACTAAGAACAAAGAACATTTGTTGTCAGTTGATCATGGGCAAATTTGTCTTATTAAAGTTTTCCCCTTAACGTGCACGAGAAAGCACTAAGTTATTAGGAATTTTAATTAGGACTTTTCCTTTCCAGCTCCCTAGACTAATTGTCTACAAATTCTATAATACCCTATGAAGCCTTAGCAATCATCTAAACTTTAAAGTTAATTTTAACTTTAAAATGTTTTGAAAATTAATTTTTATCAAATCATTAGGAGATAGAGGTAATTTTGTCAGAAAATATTCATGGGAAGATAGAAAATGTTTTTTTCCTGAGTGACTGCCAAAGTCAAGAACAAACTAGAGGCAGTTCCATATTGATTTTCTAAATAATGGCTTGGAAACAGAGGTCTTCCATATTTATTGCTTCTTAGTCTTATGTGAGAAATTTGTCTCCTCATTTTAATTGTGGATGCTTTCACTTAATCATGGGGTAAACTATCTTTTACGGTCTGTTACAACTCTGGCTTGGAATTCTGTGGAGAAAAAAAATTTGTAACTCTACCTTTTATGTGGTTGTAGAATATCAGAAACTAACTCAGTCCTTAGAGGACTAAAATTAATTCATAGGCAAACACTGTCTAGCAATCAGAGGTGGCTCTGTAAAACATTGAATGCAAAAAAATGGAAGATTCCAATTCAGAAACCAGCCACAACTATCTGTAGATTTAAATAGCATAAGCATGTATTTGAGGTGATATGATTTATATTCTTATTTCTTATGGATTCATTCAACAGACATTTATTGAGCCTACATTGTCTGCCTGGTCCTGGAGAACCAGAAGCAAATGTAGGCCCCACCATATGTATCCCCCTTCTTTTATGTAATTATAAATAAATTGGTCTCATAACTTTTAGGGAGCCTTACTTTATGAGTAGTTTCACTGGGACCCCAGGTTGTTGACCTGCAGCTGTAAGTCCTTATTTCACTGTTACCGTAGTGAAATTACAGAGTTTAGTGATAGCCTGTGTTAATTAACCCATTCAAATACTGTAGCAAACCTACGTGTAGTCTAACGGAATACAGAAACCTCGGAACAGGGTTTCCTCTCTCTTCTGTGAATACATCATTTTATTGCTATATTAGATTTTTTTTTTTGGAAGTATTTCAAATAGGTTGAGCCTAAGGAAATCAGGCCAGTGAACATGATGGCATTTATTACTGGATTCTGACAAGTAAAATCAAGATTGAAGGCTTATAGATATTTAATGAATGAACCATATTTCATGAAAATTCTTGAATTGTAAAGTTCAGGTGTCCAGGAACTTATCAACTCCTACCCCACCTCCACCTCTCCACCCCACTGCCCACCCTGGCTTTTGGAAATGTGAGAGGGTATTTTGGTTGTCGCAAAGATGTGGAGAGGGGAGTGATTCTGGCTTTCGTGAATAGAGCCCATGGATGACATAATGGCCAAAATGTCAGGAGTAACCCTGGTTGCAAGCAGAGCCCCCGGCATATTTCATCTCCCTCTGCCCTTCCCTCTTCTTTTCTTTTCTCACTGGAAAGGGAGAACCCCAGCAGTACAGGTATTAGGGGTAGCAGTATGCTGTTAGCACCCTGGTGCTCTTGTCACAGCACTTATTTGGTGCCATTCCCTCTTTTTCATCTAAGATATTTTTCTGAGGAAACATTGATGTCTAAATTAGTATCTAAAGTGCTCAACATCGCTAGTTATTAGAGAAATGCAAATCAAAACTATGATGAGGTACCACCTCACACCAGTCAGAATGGCCATCATTATAAGTCTACAAACAACAAATGCTGGAGAGGGTGTGCAGAAAAGGGGACTCTTCTACACTGTTGACAGGAATGTAAATTGGTGCAGCCACTATGGAAAACAGTATGGAGGTTCCTTAAAAAATTAAAAAGAGAGTTGCTGGACTTCCCTGGTGGTGCAGTGGTTAAGAATCTGCCTGTCAATGCAGGGGACACGGGTTCTAGCCTTGGTCGGGGAAGATCCCACGTGCCGCGGAGCAACTAAGCCCGTGTGCCACAACTACTGAATCTGCACTTTAGAGCCCACAAGCCACTACTACTGAGCCCGCACGCCACAACTACTGAAGCCTGCGTGCCTGGAGCCCGTGCTCCGCAACAAGAGAAGCTACCGCAATGAGAAGCCCGTGCACCACAACGAAGAGCAGCCCCTACTCACTGCAACTAGAGAAAGCCCACACGCAGAAACGAAGACCCAATGCAGCCATAAATTAATTAATTAATTAAAAAAATAGAGTTGTCATACGATTGCACTCCTGGTCACATTTCCAGAAAAAACTCTAATTTGGAAAGGTACATGCACCCCAGTGTTCATACCAGCACTATTTACAATAGCCAAGACATGGAAGCAACCTAAATGTCCATTGACAGATGAATTTATAAAGAAGATGTGGCATAGATACACAATGTGAATACTACTCAGCAATAAAAAAGGAAATAATGTCATTTGCAACAATGTAGATGGGCCTAGAGATGATCATACTAAGTGAAGTAAGACAAAAAGAAAGACAAATACCATATGATATCACTTACATGTGGAATCTAAACTGTGACACAAATGAACTTATTTACAAAACAGAAACAGACTCACAGACATAGAAAAGAAACTTATGGTTACCAGGGGGAAAGGAGGTGGGGGTGGGGATAAATTAGGAGTTAGGGATTAGCAGATACAAACTATGATATATAAAATAGATAAACAGCAAGGTCCTACTGTATAGCACAGGAAACTGTACTCAATATCCTGAAATAAACCATAATAGAATAGAATATGAAAAAATATATATAACTGAATCACTTTGCTGTACACCATAAGTTAACACAACATTGTAAATCAACTCTACATCAGTTTAAGATTTTTTTAATATAATAAATGAGTTAGCATCTGAAGGGACATTAATTCGCTATACTTTTTATATTAGAACATATTTATTGACGCCAGTAGAAGGTGTGCGTTATCTTCCTTGTCTTCTTCCTTTTCCCCTCTGTGATTATAATCATAAGTATACTATTGCTGTGTATATATTTATTGTATATACATTGATTGCAGTTCACTGAAGTGAGTTTATTGGAGTGAGTTGTTTCCTAGCTTCAGCTTAGTGAACCTGTGCTTGTGATAATTTCAGGAACAGTACAGATTCTCATTCAGCCACTTTGACTACTATAAACCTGATGTGAGTTTGGAATTTAGAAGTTAGTTGCTTTGACCTTAGCAAGACTTGTTCCCTTATACGCTGTTCCTATTTAATGTAAGCACACTTGGGCCAAAGAACATGTAAATATTTGGCTTCATATTTGTCATCTTACATTAAATGTTGACACTAGTTAATAGAAGTATGTCTAGGAGATCCTTTTCTTTGGATCAGAATACCAGCTTCACTTTCTTTCTAACCATTTCTAAATGATTATCTTTTCCTTATTGCAATTCAAAATATCTAAATTTGAATTCATAATTGTCCTTCCTAAAACTAACCCTGTTTTTCATCTTCCCTATTGCGTCATCACTCTCTTAGACTGGAAACTTGGGCCTCATCTTTTTTTTTTTTTTAACTTTAAAAAAAAATTTTATTGGAATATAGTTGATTTACAATGTTGTGTTAGTTTCAGGTGTACAGCAAAGTGAGTCAGTTATACATATACGTATATCCACTCTTTTTTAGATTCTTTTCCCGTATAGGGGCCTCATCTTTATTCATTCTTCTCTTTCATCTCTAATATGTAGTCAACAAATCCTGTTGGTTCCTTCTTCAGAAGAATCACTAGGCCTTTCTTTCACATTTCCTCTGCCACTACTTTACTCCAATCCTTATCATGTTTCACTAAGAACACCTCTAGTTTCTCACCTCTCTTCAAGCTTTTGACTTCTCAGGTTAAAACTACCAAAGTAGATGGCAGAATGCGTTAAGACATAATGTCTCAGGAAAAAACAGGAGACAGGTGAATATTTACTCTGAGATCATCTAATCTGCAACAGAGTAAAATTTATCTTTGTCTTTTGTCCTAAATTTTAACTATTCCCAGAGTTTTACTTACTCATTTATTCCTTCATTTAATAAATGTTTAATAGTATTTATTAAGTATATGTTCTGGTGTAAATAGCTAAATATTATATTTATTGTCTTTGCATTTTCCTTTGACAATTCATGTGTTGTCTTCAATTATCCTATTTATGCTTTCTCTAGTTTTTCAACCTCAACCTTGCAAGCTCTAGTCCTATTTCTTAGGTACTAAACCTCGATTCATTTTAACTCCATAAATCACACAAGTTCCAAAACTGATGGATAGCAAAGCAAGGACTCAACTCCATCTCTTCTGCAGACCAGCAGCCTTCCAACCGCATCTTACTAATATAATAAGGCCTGTTGTCTAAGCTTAATGACATGAAACAATGGAATACTATAATGTGATGGTATCTCAAGAGAAAGGGCAAAGGAATGAGAAATTGGCCCTTAAATTGTTTTTTTATAACAAACTTTAAGAAGTTTGGAAAGCATTATATTCCCATAAGTAGCCAGTTAATAGCATACATGTCTTCAACTTGCTTCCTACTCCTTCTTGGTTGTATTTTTATTTTGCTATTCTTAAAGAATATTTGGAACCACTAGGGCTGTATGCAGTTTAGTGGGAAATTAAACAACAAAGAACAATGAAGCCAGGTTATTTAAAAATGTAATAGCTTCATATCTTCCCCTGCCGAAGCCATCTATGGCTAGTAAGATGTTGGAAAGAATAAATTGAGTCAATCCTTGTTCTTCTCACATGGACTTGAACTAGCCCTCAAAAGCCATTTTCTTGCTCTTTTAGCAATTTTTATATTTTCTGAGAATGTGAAAAATGTGTTTGTTTTTTTATTCCTGAGAGCCCAGTATGGTCTGTTCTTCACCTGTGATTGGAAGGTATAAAATAGATATTAAGTAAGGATTTTCAGTAGATAGCTTATGTAGATCTGATATTCATGGAGCATAGCAAGAAAACAGCTTCTTACTGTGGCGAATAACATTTTCTAAAACAATATAGCATTACCTACGTATTTCCTCCAAGTGGTAGTTTCTCAGACATAGAATATGCTTGAACATATTCTAATGGTTTACCATATACTTTTGAAATTTGAGTTGTTTTATTTTGCCTTTTTTATTAACTTTTATTGGAATATGGTTGCTTTACAATGTTGTGTCAGTCTCCACTGTGCAACAAAATGAATCAGACATATACATACAGATATCCCTTCCCTTTTGGACTTCCTTCCCATTTAGGTTACCACAGTGCATTCCCAGTTCCTCCCACCCCACCCCTTTCCCCCTTGGTATCTGTACATTTGTTCCCTACATCTATGTCTCTATTTCTGCTTTGCCAATAAGATCATCTCTAGATTCCACATATATGCATTATTATACAATATTTGCTTTTCTCTTTCTGACTTACTTCACTCTGTATGACACTCTCTAAGGCCATCCATGTCTCTACAAATGACCCAATTTCATTCTTTTTATGGCTGAGTAATATTCCATTGTACATATGTACCACATCTTCTTTATCCATTCCTCTGTTGATGGACATTTAGGTTGCTTCCATGTCCTGCCTATTGTAAGTACTGCTGCTATGAACATTGGGGTGCATGTGGTTTTTTGAATTACGGTTTTCTCTGGGTATATGCCCAGGAGTGGGATTGTTGGGTCATATGGTAGTTCTGTGTTTAGCTTTTAAGGAACCTCTATATTCTTTTCCATAGTGGCTGTATCAATTTACATTCCCACCAACAGTGTATGAGGGTTCCCTTTTCTCCACACTCTCTCCAGCGTATTGTTTGTAGATTTTTTTGAAGATGGCCATTCTGACCGGTGTGAGGAGATGCCTCATTGTACTTTTGATTTGCATTTCTCTAATAGTGTTGTTGAGCATCTTTTCATGTGTTTGTTGGCCATCTGTATATCTTCTTTGGAGAAATGTCTGTTTAGGTCTTCTGCCCATTTTTGGATTGGGTTGTTTGTTTTTTTGATTTTGAGCTGCATGAGCTGCTTGTATATTTTGGAGATTAATCCTTTGTCTGTTGTTTCATTTGCAAATATTTTCTCCCATTCTGAGGGTTGTCTTTTCGTCTTGTTTATGGTTTCCTTTGCTGTGCAAAAGCTTTTAAGATTCATTAGGTCCCATGTGTTTATTTTTGTTTTTATTTCCCTTTCTCTAGGAGGTGGGTCAAAAAGGATCTTGCTGTGATTTATGTCATAGAGTGTTCTGCCTATGTTTCTAGTGTCTGATCTTACATTAAGTCTTTAATTCATTTTGAGTTTATTTTTGTGTATGGTGTTAGGGAGTGTTCTAATTTCATTCTTTTACATGTAGCTGTCCAGTTTTCCCGGCACCACTTATTGAAGAGGCTGTCTTTTCTCCATTGTATATTTTTGCCTTCTTTGTTGTAGATTAGATGACCATAGGTGTGTGGGTTTATCTCTGGGCTTTCTATCCTGTTCCATTAATCTGTATTTGTTTTTGTGCAAGTACCATACTGTCTTGATTACTGTAGCTTTGTAGTATAGTCTGAAGTCAGGGAGCCTGATTCCTGCAGCTCTGTTTTTCTTTCTCAGGATCACTTTGGCTATTCAGGGTCTTTTGTGTTTCCAAAGAAATTGTAAAATTTTCTGTTCTAGTTCTGTGAAAAATGCCATTGGTAATTTGATAGGGATTGCATTGAATCTGTAGATTGCTTTGGGTAGTATAGTCATTTTGACAATATTGATTCTTCCAATCCAAGATCATGATTATCTCTCCATCTGTTTGTGTCATCTTTGATTTCTTTCATCAGTATTTTACAGTTTTCTGTGTACAGGTCTTTTGCCTCCTTAGGTAGGTTTATTCCTGGGTATTTTTTTGTTGTTGTTGCAATGGTAAATGGGATCGTTTCCTTAATTTCTCTTTCTGCCCTTTTGTTGTTAGTGTATAGGAATGCAAGAGATTTCTGTGTATTAATTTTGTATCCTGCAACTTTACCAAGTTCATTGATTAGCTCTAGTAGTTTTCTGGTGGCATCTTTAGGCTTTTCTATGTATAGTATCATGTCATGCCCTTTTTTTTTTTTTTAACATTGAAGGTATGATCTGGGATTAGAGGAGATGGGGAATTACTGCTTACTGAGTACAGAGTTTCAGTTTTGGATGATGAAAAATTTCTGGAAATAGATAATGGCAGTGGTTCCACAACATTGTGAATGTACTTAATGTCATTAAATTGTACACTTAAAATGGTTGAAATGGTAAATTTTGTGTTTTGTATATATTACCTCAATAAAGAAAAAAGTTTTTTGAAAAACACTGAAGGTATGACCTCACTTAGAAAACTGAAATCAACCTGGTCCCACTAAAGGCTATATTTTTTCTTCCTCATAAGCCTGCTATTTTGAAAATGTTTGTTTACAAACAACATATATTATTTTTCCTGAAAAAAAGAAAAGTAATTAGGAACTAAGAGCCAGTCAGCATTTTTGAACAGCACCAGTATAATGATACCACCTGGAGTACTTAAAATTCCAGATAAAATTAAATATTTGTCATTTTAATCTGCATATACGACTTCATTATGGGTGAATGTACACTTTCTATTGGGCCCTTGGAAATCTGGAAAACAGCTTGACCCTTTTACACACCTCAGGTTGGAGACCACTGTTCTATACTATGTCATGACATCACAGATACTATTTTAATATACCATTTCATCTTATGACACAAATTGCTGTATGATTCTGTACTTGCTTTGCAGGTGGTGCTTGGGGGTTACCTGGCCCTTCCTTGATTGGAGGCTGATGTTCCCATCAGGGCTTTATGGTACTTTACAGATGTGAGATAGCTCCCCAAACACCTTTGAGCCCCTTAGGTGGTACATGATTCCTTTGAGGTAGGCAGAGCCTAAATAAGCAACCTTCACTGCTTATTGTACTTCTTCAGTTAATTGTCTCGAATATGAAGGCAGGTAATTTAACTAATTTCTAAAGAAGTTCAGTGCCTCTATTCTTCCTTCCTAAAACCTCATAATTCTGGTATTGGCTTTGGCACTAAGCAAAAGCTTCTGTTGCTCTCCTTTCTGAACTAATTGGTTCTAAGCAGTAAAATAAAGTACTTGCCTTATTTAGAGGTTCATATGACTATATTAATCTCAAAAGAGTTTAAACTCCTTTACAGTTCCTCGCTTTGTCATTTTTCTGCTCCCCCACCCACTGGCTGGTTATGGGGGTTTACTTTTTCATAAAGAAAGCCGCTGAAGTCAAAAGCTACCTCTTACTGAATCCCAGTGGGAGGTTAATACAGTTAGGGACTTTTTAGCTGAACTGGTTGCCAGCTGGAGGAGGGCAAGAGAAGAGACTCCTTGAGGAATGCACAGCCAACTGATGCGACAGGTTTTAACTTCAGTGCCTTCCTTGCAGATCTGTTCTCTGCTTTCTACAAATACAGATAGTAATTGATTTATTAGATTTATCATTTTTCTTCCTTGATTCAACTTTACTTTTCCCCATCTTTTGCCACTTTGGGAAAAATTTATCCAGCCAGTCATCAGGCATCAACATCAAGAAGGTCAGTCTGTAGAAACAGAACAAGTTCCTTCCTTGGTCTTCGGACTTTTTTCCCCAGTGGATCCTTCATGAATAAAATACAGTAAAGCGTGAAAGAGAAGGAGAACATTAGGCATTTTATCCAAAAAATAAAGTAGTATCCATGAGGTCTGACAGCTGAGGTAGGTTTTAATAATACAGAAAAGCCTCTGGAATTAGCCTTGGTTTTTATAAGGAGTATCTTTTGTCTGGGATTTGCTTCCAAATAATTGCAAGGGAGGGAGGAAGTACCGGCCATGAATTAATAATTGAAGCTGGATAAAGAGTGCATAAAATTCATTATCCTCTCTACTTTTATATATATTTGAAATGTTGTATAACAAAGAGGTTTTTAAAAGACATCTTTTCCCCAGGAATTTTGGAAGGATAAAATCTATTTCCTTATGAAATTTTAAGCATCCCCCCCGCAATACTCAACAGTGTTGAACACCATAAGGATACTATTGTAGGTTTGTATTACTGAGGGAAAAAATATTTTCTTGTCAGATATAATTCTGAATTTAGTAGGGTTTTTTGTCATTATTTTTGTTTTGTTATTGTCCAGATTGTTTTATTTATACAGCAATGTGTCAAATTATTTCAAAAACTAGATTCTAGTGAAACTTGTCTTCAGCTTTGTTTCCATCTGAAGGCATGTTCAGTAAACTTTAATCAGTATTGAGAAGTCTGAAAACTACTCAATGAAAAAATAGTATTAAACAGTTTCTTTATAAAGTAACACTTAAACGTTTTTAGTTGTTTGTAAAGGAAACTTTTTGTGTTATCATTAAAATATCCCTGATATATCTTTGGGTGGTATTTAGTAAAGGAGCCTATTTTCTCAGTCTGGGTCCTAACTTAACTTTACTGCTAAATCCTCGGTGTCTTGTAGTTTGTCAAGTGATCACACTTATTAAAATATCTATGCCAATTGAGATACTATAACTTTGATCTAAAGCAAGGGTTAGCAACCTTTTTTTTTTTCTTTGTAAAGGGCCAGATAGTAAATATTTTAGGCTTTGAGGGCCACAAAAGTGCTCTATTACATATTCTTCTTTGTTTTTTTGTTCTTAGAACTCTTAAAAATAGTTCTTAGCTCTTTTGTAAGATCCTTATTAAAACAGGCAGAATTAAACAATTGCTTTTTAATTAGATGCTTTACAAAATATTAATAAAAACTAAGGACCCAAATGTTAAAGGTTATTTTCAAAGGTAAAATTATGACTCTTACACAAAATGAACATATGTCAAAGATTGTATTTAACTCACTAATTAACCAATTATTAGGAGCCAGTAAGATATTAAAATGAGAATTAGACTTATGGAAATTTATATTCTCTACCAGACAAAATTGATTTGTATTTCATCACCAGCGCTGTCCACAAGGTAATTTCCGTCTCTACAGAGTTTCACAATAACCTAGCCAGAGACAAAGATGCAGACCTTTATACTATCAGATAACTCCAAAATATCCAATAGACAACACCAGATATTCCCTTGAAAGGGCACGTAAAATTTTTTACCATTTTAGTCTTTCACAGTTTCTGCTGACAATCTCCCATCCCTCTTGTGATCATAAATAATTTCCAAAGATTTTTCTTGATCGCAAAATAGTTGGTCTGTTTAGGTTTGACCTGATTATTTATATAGATGCGTTAAGAGTGCTAATTAATCATACAGACAGCCTTGAGTTTTCTTTGAAAATCCACAGTGATACAGTTTTGAGCAATTACTAAGGCTACAAGGTTAACTTCTGTATGGAAGTTTTCGTAAAGAATTTTAGATTGGACTTTTAAACACCTCTATTATTTACTATCCCAAGGTTAGGAAACCACACCTAAGAAACTCTCTGACTAGATTTCATCTACAGAGCTGATAAATTTGAATGAGTTAATCTCATCTTTAGGTCCCCAGCATTTGCTGAGGCTTGCTAGGAAGTAAGTGACCTTCCTTACCACCGCTAAGCCAGGGACCCTGTAAATCAGGCATCAGGTCGGTTTTCCTGGGAGGGCTTCTTTTTAGACATTGGCTCCATATATAAAGTCAACTATTCTTAATATGATTTTTCATATATGATTAAATGAGAATCTTTCTCAAATATGACATTCCAGGTATGTATGGTTACAAAATCCAATTATATCCTAATAAAAAGGAGATAAGATACTAGTATTGATCCTATACAAATAACTGTATTGCCATAAAAAGTTAAGGAAAACTCAGTAAGTTTCTGAATGCTGTTGATTCAGTAAAAATCAGATACTACTTAATGTTTTATTTTAGATCACAAAAGCAGAGTCTACTAAAATGTGAGTTAGAAATAGTTTAAGAAGAAAGTAAAAGGGCTTTCTCATGTAGCCACAAAAAATAGAACATTAAGAGAACATCAACAGTATTCTAAACAAAAAACCACAATAAAATTTCCTTCATCAGTTCATTCCGTCCTGAATAGTTAGTTCTTGCTCAAATGGAACTTGGGTCAGCAGTCTGCTTTCATGAAACATCTGCTTCTGGACTGAAAAGCATCATGGAAATCCTGGTCTAGTCCACTGGTAAATCCTGAAAGTTATCTAAGTGATGTCAGCTCAGAAACATGTACCTAAGGGTCTGTTCTTTGGAATAGCAATAGTTTGTAGAGTAACTTATACATTCCTTTCTATGAGACTCTCAAAGATAGTTTTAGGTGTAACAGTTAACCTGAAAGTTTCATTTTTCTATATTTAGGAGCCAGTCTTGGGAAGGCCAAATCAAAAGAATTGTTGAAAGAGATTTGGACCCTTCATTAAGATAGGAGCATTGATGAGAAACAGTACTTGGTTATTTAATCAAAATGACAATAAAACATTATAATAAACATGTAAGGGAATGCAATTTTAAAGAACTTAGCTCTTTCACAAGTAAAAAACCTTTGTTCTTTCTGGTTGTTTTGTTTTGTTTTTTTAATCATTAAGAACATTGTAAATCCAACATAAGGCCAGAAAGTTATTCTGCTATCTAGGCAAATTACACAGAAGATAAAGAATAATCTTTCATATTATAGATGAAGGCATTAATCAGTAAGCCAAAGAAACTAGCCCATCAAAACTGATTGAATTTTGCAAAATTTGGACATATTTCATATCTTCTTTTCAGATCCCAGTAGTATAAACCAAAGCAAATCAAATTCAGTTTCTAAGACTTGTCTTTCTTTCAAATTCTGGAACAAACTGCCACTTTACTTTGGGACAAAAATGCTCTTTTTCCTTCAGAAACAAAAGGACTTTACACCTTGTACTGTTGCTCCTAGCGTAGTTCGAACCTCTTATATCAATTATATTTCAGAGAGAAGATTAGGTGGAGGGAATGGATAATAAGAAATATCTGTCACACACAAGGATTTTAGCAGAACAGAAAGGCTCCTGAATACAGATAACAGATTTTCTACAGCCCCACACTTCTCTTACACCTTCTTAAAGTGGCAAAATGAACCCGATTGGTAATATGACCTGAAGATATAGCCACTCTAACAGCATATAGAAATAAGAAGCAAATGTATATCAACTTAAAACTATGCTTAATAATCAACATTTAGTGTTCTATTTACTTAGAAATTTATCTGAGCATCTAAGAATTATTTGTTAATTAGCTTCATTTAACGTTAGTCCAAGATTTTAAATTGCCATAAGATCTTGGAGGTATTTAAGCTGACACATAATTGCTATTGATATAAAAAGTTATCCAGGGGGACTTCCCTGGTGGCGCAGTGGTTGGGAGTCCGCCTGCCGATGCGGAGTGTAAGGATTCGTGCCCAGGTCCGGGAGGATCCCACGTGCCGCGGAGCGGCTGGGCCCGTGAGCCATGGACGCTGAGGCTGCGCGTCCGGAGCCTGTTGCTCCGCAACGGGAGAGGCCACAGCAGTGAGAGACGCGCGTACCGCAAAAAAAAAAAAAAAGTTCTTCAGTATTACGACTCAATTTAGATGAACACAAATTTTCATTTTTCTAAATATCAGACATTATATAAGAAGAATACTATTAACTTGTTTGATCAGTAAACCTGTATAAGTAAATTTAGGAAGTTCAGATTAATTTTAATCTGAATTAAAACAAACCCAAGTAAATTAAAATGTGTGCAGTATTATACTTGGACAAAACTAATCTTTTTTCTTTGTTTTTTTTTTGTTTACAAATCTAGTCTTGATTTGCAAAATATTTAACTTAATTATATGAATTTGGATTTTTTAAATGTTTCAGAACTAGTAGTTTCTGTAGGAAGGATTTTTTTTCTTTGTCTAACATATTTGAAGTATTACATGTTCAGTTCGTTTTCTTGGACTTCTAAGAATATTTGATACGTAAGTGCTTATTTAGCTCTATAAAACCAACGAGAACAGAACCCCTTAATTTAAGAGCTATTATAATTAATTTTTAATGTCTTCTAAAAATAGGAAAACATTTTATACTTACACAACAAGAAGTCAAGATCTTTCTGAATTACAGACACAGACACACAGAGAGCTATGGCTTCAGTTCTACAACTTCAGCCATGAATCAAAAGTAAGCGCAAAACCTTACCAGTACAGATCTCAAAGAGCTGTTCCCCTTTCTAATATATACAGCATTTTTAATTGAGTTGAGCTCAATGTAGACAAATGGGCAAAAAGAAAAGTCTAACAAACTGAATTCTCTTTTGGTTTATTACCCAACAGAAAATAGATCTATTGTGTATCACTTTTCTGAAGAGACCACCACATGGTCAAATTATTAAAATCAAATTCTCATTCTGTGCTGCCATCAATGAGGAGTAATTTATCATAAAGCAGAAACAAACAAAATCAGCAAGAGAAAAAAAATCAAAAGAACCAGAAAGTAGCAAAATTAATGTTCTATTGCCAGTTGAGATTTTCTTTGGGAGCCAAGAAGACTTGTACCCAGGCTAAGGCAGCCAGTGAGGGGTACTTCTCTGACAACTTGGGTAAATTCATTAGCATCTTGGTGGAACCTCAAAAACTGTTTGAGAATAATTTTTTGTAAGGTAAGATCATGACCCTCATATAAATACACAGTGAACATTTCTTACACACAAGGTCTTACACACCCAGGAAACTCTTCAGGGCTGCTCTCTACATATGGCAGCTCATCCAGTCAAGGCAGTTTTGATCTTATGACATCTTGTCTCAACACTTGCTTCAGTGATCTCAGTGGGAAGGAAAGAGAATAAAAGAGCTCATGACAGAAATGTTTGGTTTGGTTTTTTCTAAGTGATGAGGTTACACATAATTTTGCTTTCTTTTACGCCCACTCGTGTTTTCAGAGTTTTCTACAATGAACATAATTGTCTTAAAAGAAGGTATATTTAAAATGCTAATAAACAGAATTGAGCAAACATCTGCTAATGTTGATGCTAGCAGTGCAGGATTGGGGTTTTTTTTTGTTTTTTTGTCATTGTTTTTGTAGAAACAAATATTTACTCTGTTGAAACCTTATAACCTAATTTTTAAGCAAAGACACAACTTATATTAAGTCATAAAATTCTTTATTAATTTGTTCTGGAGAGTCAGGGTCTGAGTTCTGTGCCTCTAGAGATAAAAGAGGAATTTCTGGAGCCATGATTTTAACCCAGAATTTTCTTCAAATTCATTCAAGATACTTTGGATTCCATTCAGAGTACTTTCTCTGATTTTAAATGAAAAATGCTAAGGAAGCTGGTGAATGCTGATAGAAGAACCTTCTTTGACCTCTCAGTACTGTGCTGGCTTGAGGTTCCAGCCCCATACTTAAATTTAAGTATAGAAATGATCACAGCTTTAGGCTCATAGAAAGGACTATACTGTACTATATCAAATTGTCTTCATGTTAACCTTTGTGCATGTTAACTTCAAAAAAATGTTACTAGCTATTATACATTGTACACGCTACACTATATTTTATAATCATTAAAATTCTTCCTGTGTGCATTTCCCAAAACTACTTTTATAAATGAAGAAATAAAGCTCAGATCTGATAGGTTGTTTAAGGATAAATCCCAAAGTGACTTTTTCAGTGCAGAAACAGTTTCTTCAAGACATTCAGTTCTTTCATGCAGTATCGTGGGTATTGAATAAATAGTATGTGATGGTACAGAAGCTGAGCTCAGGTTTACGATTGTGGTGTTTTAATCTGTTGCTTAAACTTCAGAGACCTTAATGCTTTTCATTCAGAAGCTTTTTCTCCCTTTTTCCATAGTGAAAAAGACTTCAGGGTCTCATGCTCTGCACAAGAAGTCTTTCTGAAGTCTTTCTCTTGCTCAGTTTTCATTTAAATGACTTTGTGAACCTAAAATGAAAATAAGAGAAGAAACATTAGAAAAGCATAGAAATTTGTCCTGCCGATCTTTTAGTCCTTTGTCGAAACATGGGTAGATTGTTTTCTCTTTGTATTTATTGAACCAAGCTACCTAAACAGTGTTATCCTATTTAGAATGTTTTTAACCTTCTTTAAGCTATTCTCTAAACCTTATCTGGTTTTAAAGGAAAATACAAATGTGGATGGTGAATTAATGTTCTGTAGCTTTAAATTCAGCCAGTTTGGTGCTTTTGTCTCTTATAAAAGATGCTCACAGCTCGAGAAGAGAGGCAGCTACTGTCTGTGATCTCCATTCTCAAACTATTCAACTATTCATTTGCATTAGCAGCTCTAGCAAACTGCACCCACATCCAGGCGCGCGCATACACATACACACACACACACACACGCACACACATACACACACGGATGCTTGTTTGGCAGAAGCTTTCTGTTTATTCAGCAGAGTCCTCCCTGGCTCCCAGATGTAGAAAGCTCTAAGAGTTGATGCAGGAGACAGAACCGGAACTGTATGAAGGCTGAGGAAGGCACTGCGAAGGATTGGCTATGCAGGGATGTTGATGTGGTGTGGCTGTACCTGCCTGTTCTGTGAAAGTCACTTCTCTGAAGCTGTGAAGGTGAGAAGCCCAGGGATCAACTAGAAGCTTCATTTCGGCCGGCTGTTGGCGGGGGAATGCATTCCCAGTGGTAGCTGTCCTCATTTACAGCGTTATTCTCGGAAACCAAGTATGTGCAGCCTTGACAGACTATGCCACAGCTCCTCTGCAGTTTGGAAGCTGGGACAAATGGAAAGAGCTTAGAGCCAAAAGAGGTTGTGATTGTTTGCACGATCCAAGCTTGCTCTGGCAGTGCACAAATGAAGGATGAGCTTTGTGGCAAGCAAAATCAGCAGACTGCCTGACAGGGGGTTTTGGTAAGATAAATGTGTTGCTTGTGTTTTGGGTCTCCACCACCTTGCCCCCCATCTTTTCTTGTTTTTTTGGTTTTACTTTTCTGTATCAGCTATATAGAATTGACTGTTAGCAATAACTAAAACATTTTAGAGATTCACATTTGGTGGTAAGGGATAGCCAAGGGAGCTGAAAGGAAACCATTATTTCTGGTCATTCAGTTTTGTGACCTTCAGAAATAATCATCAAGTTTTCTCCATATCCATGAAGAGGCAGAAGCTAGGAATTTCCAGAGCAAAGAACGCTAACAATAAGATATCCCTTCTCTTCTTTGAACAGTCATAATTACCCCCGCTCCTTTTTTTTTCCCCCCCAGCTTTCCCTATGGCCTGAAGTGGAGAAGAAAAAATAAAGTCTTCTTGCTCTTATTAAATTGTTGCCACTGAAACAGTAATAGGCTGAGAATATAAGTATGGAGGTGGAGGAAGGCAGTTTGAGGAGTCTGCTATTTTCATAGCTGTGCATTGGTGGGTGTTTATCTTAGATTCATTAGCATTGATGTTCATTATCAAGTGGTTGTTAGTGCTTTATCTCTTTGCCTGTACTGTGATTTAATCCCTTTTATGTTTTATTTTGTACAATTTTTCTTTGCCAGGCCCAGTTGTATCATTATGAGGCCTTTTTCTGTTATTATTAATACATATTAACGTTTATTAGAGAAAAGATGGTTGTAGAAAGTAGCCCTGAAATACTTATGGACCTCAAAAAAGGTAAAGATATTTTCTCTTTAAAATCTAGGGTTTGCTTTCAGCAGATTCTGGAGTCTTGATTTGGGGATCTTTAATAAGCATTTTATTGCAAGTTAAAGAAATAGTCACATTAGTTTTGTGAAATCCTACCTTACTCTAATCTGCCTTAAGTTGGATCCTGTTTCTTGTGTTTTTCTAAGCATGAAGGTTTACTTTTCCTCATCCTTTCTTAGGCAAGTGTTGCTGGATGGTATGGTGACTGTTTTATTAGCCTACCTCAGACCTTGTCCTTGAGCCCCCCCACTTCTCACCAGTGGAGAGAGCCAAGTTTTCTAGCTGCTTAGAGGGGCACAGAAGAAAACCATTGACACCTGGCTTTTTGCTGACTCACTGGTTATATAAGCCTTGTAAATACAGCTATCCATATACTCCATTAGGTTACTGGGCAGGTGGCCCCCTCCTTGTTTACTGGCCTTTTCCTTTCTCATCACCCTTCTGCTTCTTCCTTAAGTTTTTGGTAACACAGTCTCAACCTTTCACCAAGTGAGTTCTAAGAAGCAGTGAATAGACAAATCTTTTTTCTTCTATTGAATTGTTGGGTTAACTGTGTATTTTCATCTTGATTATGTTAAAATTCCAAATTCTATATTTTCTTGGCACATGAAACCTACAGTATTAATACATCTTTTCATTTGTGGGCCAGTTAAAGTAAAAACTTCCTTTTCTGTCTTTGAGAACTCAGTTTAAATGCCCCTGTTCAAAGAATTATTCTGTGACCTCCCAGTCTAAAGTAGGTTTCTCGGCCTTACATTATTCCTTTTCTCACAGCACTGTGTTCTTTTTCTTTGCAGCACTTTTCACAGTTTATGTTATTTGATTACCCGTTTTTCTGTTTCTGCCACTTTTCCCCACTCAGCCCTAAGTGTCGTGAAGGCAGAGAGTTTATTTTTTTGTCAATATATGCCAAAGCGCCTAGCAAAACGCCTGGCTGAGAGTTGAAGAAATGACAGTAGGCAGTATTACATGTGTAAAGACCCTATGCTGATGTCGACTGAAAAAAAAATGTACAACGTCAGAGTTGTGAAGTAAGTTTTATTTGGGGCAAAATGAGGACTGTAGCCTGGGAGACAGCCTCTCAGAGAGCTGTGAGGAACTACTCCAAAGAGGTAGGTGGGGAGTTCAGTATATATGTGATTTTGGTGAAGGGGGATCATGCAGTCAAGCACACATGTTGACAGAATGTTGCCACTAGTCACAAGGAGCAGATGCCTCCATTAATGATTTAAGTGCTTTTCTAAATATGAGAAGATGCAAGAAATTGGGATCATAAAATCTGAAAAATATCTAACGATCTGAAGCCCTGTTCTGCCAGTTTTTCCCGGAGCACAGAGTGCCTCATTCCTGATCTCTGCCCTGGCTCCTTTCAGGGTGTGTTGAAGGTCAGCAATTATGGTGGCTAGTGACTTCATCCTTGTAGAGGCAGATGGTGAGCAACAATTCTTCATCCACAGTGAGAAGAAACAGGATGAGCAGCAGGGTCTAAAAAAGGCCAGTGTGGCTAGAGTGAGAGGAGCATGCTATAAGATGAAGCTAGAGAGAGGTCCAGAGCCCAATCAATCACATAGGACGTTATAGACCAAGTTCACATTCTTGTTCTTAATATTTTAAGAGTGTGGAAAGCTACTAAAATAATTTAAGCATTGGGTGATTTAGGATTTCCTTTTTTTTCTTCTTTTAATTCTTTAGTTTAATTGAGGGCCTAAATGAATGCAGCTAGATCAGTCAGGGCAAGTGATTCAGGAGAGAGAGGACAAAATTTTTTTTTTAATAGTTCTGTTCCTCAATTTAATCTTTTTTTAAAATAAATTTATGTATTTATTTATTTACTTCTGGCTGCGTTGGGTCTTCGTTGCTGCTCACGGGCTTTCTCTAGTTGCAGCCAGCAGGGGCTACTTGTCGTTGCCATGCGTGGGCTTCTCTTGTTGCAGGGCACGGGCTCTAGGCGCACGGACTTCAGTAGCAGCATGTAGGCTCAGTAGTTGTGGCTCGTGGGCTCTAGAGCGCGGGCTCAGCAGTTGTGGCTTGCGGGCTTTAGAGCACAGATTCAGTAGTTGTGGCACACAGGCTTAGTTGCTCCGCGGCATATGGGATCTTCCTTGACCAGGGCTAGAACACGTGTCCCCTACATTGGCAGGCAGATTCTTAACCACTGCACCGCCAGGGAAGTCCTGAGAGGACAAGATTTTGTCCTAAGGGTTTGACGGTAGAAATAAGTAGAGATAGGTGGGAAGTATTATAATTTGACAGAAATTTGGAAAGTAAAATACATAGGACTTGGTATTGGATTGGATATAGGTAGAAGGCAGATGATGTCAAGGATGATTCCTGGGCTTTGGCATGGTTTGGTTTGGCTTGTGTAACCTGATGGATAGTAATGCTTTCCCTGAGGTATAGAATACTGTAAGAGAACCAGGTTTCGAGAAGGATCACAGTGTTTGGTTTTGGTCATGTAGATTTTGATATAGTCAAGTAGCCCTTTGGATCTGTACATCTAGATTCCAAAGGAGATTGTACTACCTTTACCATTGGGAAACCTTTAGTGATATCCTCGGAATAAAGTCCAAAACAGTTTAGACCTACCTTGGGAGCTTATCTCCCACCATAGCCCTCTCCTGTGCCATACTTTTACAGTCTCATGAACCATTCAGTCGTCTTGAAGAGGCTATTACATTTCCTTCTTCTGGGCCTTTGCTCATACTGGCGGTCAACCTGAAATGCCTTTCCTTACCCCTTCTCATTTTTATCAAAAACTTCTTCCTTCAAGGCTCATTTCGTTTTTCACCTCCTCCAAGAAGCCTTCCCTGTTCCCTCTCCGTTCCTGTATTCAAGAAGTACTTTACCTTCATATCTACCATATCATTTGCTTAATCAGACCTGTGTTTCATTTCTCTGTCTCACCAACTAGGTTGTGTGTTTCTTGAGAGCAGGGATTCCACCTTTGTTCAGTACGTTAGCTAAGAAGAACAAAGGATAATTGCAAAATTAATTAAATAGTAGAAGCCTTGATCTTTTCTACACCCTGCTTCCTTAGTCTCATAGCACCATGAAGTCCATCTATCTACTGATTTTCTCTAGGCTGTCTTACATTTGTACCTTATAGATACCTACATACAACTTTTCTACCTACATAGTAGAAAAGTTCTTCCTTTAATATGCAAAATCCCTAAGCTAGTCATTTTCATCACATACTTTTTTACTTTTACTTTATTTGTAATTTATCAGAAAAACTGAAATCTTGCTGTTACTTATCACACGTGAAAGAATTGACCAAGACAGGAAGGACCAGAATTCATGGCTGATCTTGTTCTCTGTGTCTCCTCTTTTCCCATTCTCTGGAATAATTCTAGAACCCATGCAGTACTTTTTTCAGTGAGGTCACTTATTGGCGTTTAAGACTGGGTAAGGCTGTGCGTTGCAGGAGACGTGACCCACATATTTCCTAGTGCTCCCTGATAGGATAGCACTGTCCACAGTTGAGCAAGCCTCCCCCCAGGGAACAGAGTGTAGAAATGCACAAACAAGTTATGAAGGTTGGCTCCTTCCCATTTAAGTAATTCTTTCACAGAGGCTTAAGCATTCAATTTGTCTCTTCAGACATCTTTAAATAGTTGAATTTCCTTCCTATTATCTCAGTTAATATTTGTATGTATTGATTTTCATTCTTTGGAAGCCTGAATTTCAGTGATTTCTTACCCCTTTTAGGAGTTATAGATACCTCCATTTAAAAACCTGAGAGACAATTGGACTACCCTCTGAAATTTATACCAGTCACATATTTATGCTTTTTTTATATAGATGTGTTCAATTTAGACCTTTCTTTTAGCATAGTTGTCCCATTATAACTTGGAAATATGAACTAGATTGTATCCCTTATGTTCTATTTGAGAACGTTGGTTTATATATCATCCATTGTCGTTACAGATCTTGAATGAGAAGAATCTAAGCAGCTCTAAACATTATATCACAAAGGAATGACTGTAGTTCTACCATGATTTGATTACTTGCAACTAAATAAAAATTATTTTAAGATAAATTTATTTAAAAAGAGGGACAGATCATTATTGCACTCTTGATAAACTCTTCTCAGATCAATTCTGTTCATTAAAAAATATATAAAATCTTTGACAAGTGATACTCTAGGCTCTTACCTTTCTTAGAATTTGTACTTAATTTTGAGAACATAGCTGCTTTTTTGTACAGTAGAATAAAGCAGATACACATATAAAGTTTGAATACCTGCTGTGTAAACTATCTAATATCTTGAGAGTCATCAGTTTTTAAAGATCATAGAAATGTTAAATTACTTTTTGCCTGTACTTCCCTTTATGTTAGCTGCTTTGGGACAGTGCCATACTACTACTATCTGGATAGCTCTAGTAGTACCTCACTTCATGCTCCATATATATAATATATATATTTAATAGACTTTAGGAAGGGGGTTGTAATCCTAAATATGGGATTCCCATCTGGAGTCTGACTTTGTAGAAATCATCAATGCCTCCTTTTTATGTTGATCCAACTGGTGGTAATCGTGGCTGTTACAAAAAGCATTATAGGGAAATAGTTAAGGACAAGGACTCTGAAGCCAAAACCTATGGGATTTAAGTCCTGGCCCTGCTGCTTACCGTTGTGTGACCTTGTTACTTTACTTCTCCTAGTTCAGTTTCCTCAGCTGTAAAATTAGGAATTATAATAGCATATATTTCCTAAGGTTGTTTTGAGGGTTAACTAGGTAAATATAAGCAAAGCACTTACAGCAACACCAGGTACATAGTAAACATTCAATTACTAGTACATTTAAGACTATCACCATCATCATCAGATTTACGTATAAGGCGGATTGAACCTTGAGCTTTCATAGCCTCAGAAGATACCTATCTGAGGAATAAACCTAGTGAGATAATCCTAGAAATGTTCAAATAGTTCACATAGGAAAGTAATAATGTTGGGCATTTAATTCATAAGCCTTTCAAATTGAAAAATGTCTGATGTCTGAGCCAAATATTTAAAAAAATTTTTTTATTAAAGTATAATTGACTCACAGTGTTGTGTTAATGTCTGCTGTACGGCAAAGTGATTTAGTTATACATATATATACATTTTTTTATTATTCTTTTCCATTACGGTTTATCATAGGATGTTGAATATAGTTCCGTGTGCTACACAGCAGGACCTTGTTGTTTATCCATTCTATATATAATAACTTACATCTGCTAATCCCAACCTCCCACTCCATCGCTCCCCCAATTCCCTGCCCCTTGGCAACCACAAGTCTATTCTCTATATTCGTGAGTCTGTTTCTGTTTCGTAGCTGGGTTCAATTCTGTCATATTTTAGATTCCACATATAAGTGATATCATACACTATTTATCTTTCTCTTTCTGACTTAATTCACTTAGTATGATAATCTCTAGGTCCATCCATGTTGCTGCAAATGGCATTATTTCATTCTTTTTGTGGCTGAGTAGTATTCCATTATATATATGTACCACATCTTCCTATCCATTCATCTGTTGATGGATGTCTAGGTTGTTTCCATGTCTTGCCTATTGTAAATAGTGCTGCAATGAATGTTGGGGTGCATGTGTCTTTTTGAATTATAGTTTTGTCTGGATATATGCCCAGGAGTGAGATTGCTGGATCATATGGCAACTCTATTTTTAGTTTTTTGAGGAACCTCCACATGGTTTTCCATAGTGAGCCAAATATTCTTAATGTATGACGGTAAGATATTTCAAGGAGCATTAGAAGTCAGTCTTTGATTTAATAGGATCCTATTATAATGCAGATAAAGTTATAAATAACCTTGTTAAGACCTCTTGGTATTACAATAAACAAAAACACTTTAGGTTGTAATGAAAGAGAATTGTAAACAGCCAATACCCAAAATAGTTTCTGAATAGATAAGTGAATAGGAAATAATTTCATTCATTTGGGAAACATTTAAGCAGCTACTAAGTGCTATATGCACAGTTTTAGGTGTTAGAGAAACAGAAGTGGACAACACACAAAAATCACTACCTTCGTGGACTTTACATTCTAGTTTTTGTTGATATATATCAAAATATATGTCATGAGGTAAAAAGTTCTATGGAGAGAAAAGAAGTCTAGAAGCTAGAATAGGGAGTTCATAATGGAAGCAGAGGCTGTAATTTTAAATACAGTGTCAGGGAACACCTCACTACTAAGGTGACATTGGAGCAGAGACTTAAAAGAGGTAGATAGAGTAAGCCATGCAGGTGTCTGGGGAGAGGCGTTCCAGACAGAAGGAACATGAAGTGAAAAAGCACTGAAATGGTGCGTGCCTGGCACATTCTAGGAGTAGCAAGGAAGCCATTGTAGCTGGTGGCAGTGGAGTGAAGGGATGAGTAAGTAGTAGGAGGTGGAGTCAGAGAGATTATGGATGTGGGGCAGGTGCCAGATCATAGTCATTTAGGCCATTGTAAGGACTTTGGCTTTTACTCTGACTGAGTTATGGAGCCACTGGAAAGTTTTAGATGTAAAAGACTGTTGTGATTTGACTTACATTTTTAAAGGGCCACTCTGGCTGCTCTTCATATAATTGATTATAAAAATATCATTGCAATAATAGTGTAGGAAACCATTGCAGTAGTCCAGGCAAGAGCTGATAGTGTTTTACACCAGGGTGGCAGCAGTTGAGATATAGTGAGAAGTAGTCAGATTCTGCATCTCTTTAGCAAGTAGAGCCCAAAACATTTTGCTGGCGCAGTGTAGTGTGCATAGGGGGTAACAACGCAGACTCTGTAGCCAGACTATCTGGGTACGAACATTGGCTTTGCCACTTCTTTACTTTGTGATCTCGGACAACTTAAATTCTCTATGCTTTGGTTTTCTTAGCTATAAAATAGAGATAATAATAATAGTCATCTTGCAGTGTCATTGTGAGAACTGAACAATTTACTAAACTGAAAAAGAACTTAGAACAGTGCCTGGCACACAGTAAGTACTATACTATATGTATTAGCATCTGTCTTTATTAATGTTAACTGGGTAAGGTATGAGAAAGAAAGAGGAGTCGAAGATGACACTAAGGCTTTGGATCTGATCCCGTGGATCAGTGAAGTAGCCATTATCTGAGATGGGAAAGACTGCAGGGGAAGCAGGTTTGTGGGATGTCAGGAACTCAGTTTTGTTTTGTTTTGTTTTGTTTTTTGCAGTACGCGGGCCTCTCACTGTTGTGGCCTCTCCCTTTGCGGAGCACAGGCTCCGGACGCACAGGCTTAGAAGCCATGGCCCACGGGCCCAGCCGCTCCGCGGCACGTGGGATCCTCCCGGACCGGGGCACGAACCCGCGTCCCCTGTATGAGCAGGCGGACTCTCAAGCACTGCGCCACCAGGGAAGCCCCACAGTTTTGTACATAGTAAATTTGAAATGATTGTTAGACATCCAAGTAGAGATATTGAGTAGGTAGTTGGATATATGAGTCTAGACTTAAGGGAAGTATGGGCTGCGGTATGCATTTGGAAGCCGTTAGCAAATAAATGATATTTAAGACCATTTTAAGAGAAAGAAGAGTAATTAAGCCATAAAATGGAATTGGGGGTATACAGTTTGGACAGCCCCTGCTTAGAGCCTTTACTCTTCACAAGCTAACAAGCCTAACAGTAGCCAGTTCAGAGACAGCCAGATTATCACAAACCCATGGAGCTTTCCAAATTCTTTCATTGCTTTTTAGAATTTGTTTTATCAGAATTGCTTGAAATAAATAGGATTAAGCTGAGGCTTAGAAATCTTTTGTCTTAATTAGACTGTGTCATAAAAGTATTTGCAGGGAATTAACCTGTAAAGGGGAACTCATTGGTGGCAGTTTTACAAATTGGCTTATCCACACATGGGTTTTATATGAGTTTTTTGTTTTGTTTTGTTTTGTTTTGTTTTGCGGTACGCGGGCCTCTCACTGTTGTGGCCTCTCCCATTGCGGAGCACAGGCTCCGGACGGACGCGCAGCCTCAGCGGCCATGGCTCACTGGATGACCTGTTTGGTTCCTTTCTAGCTCAAAGAATCTGTGCTTATAAAAAAAACTCCTAACCATAACAAAGCAGAATATAATTTTATACTTACACCATCGATACTGTGATTTTGTAGGCTCCTTATGGACTAACTTTCTTTCATTCTTTCTTTCTTTCTCTCTTTCTCTCTTTCTTTCTTTCTCTTTCCTCCCTCCCTCCCTTCCTTCCTTCCTTTCTTCCTTCCTTTTCCTCCCTTTTCCTCCCTCCCTCCCAGTCTCACATGAACCTGTTAAATCCAAACATCGGGCCTGAAGTACATCTGGCAGTGCAAATCCTCAATGATGTATTTCACGTAAGCCAGGAAATCAGTCCTCCTGTGACAAAGCAATTCAGAGCAACAGCCCTAGATTCCATAATGGATATTTTGCAGTGGGGTTGGAACAGGTTGGCCATTTAGGATGTTAATAATCTAAACTCATATTCAACTCAGTCAGCAGTTTTTCCTCAGCAGCCTTGGAGGGATGAATATCATCTGTTGGAAGCTATTTTTCTTACAAAAATTCTGACCTTTTTTCCATTCAGAGTAACATAGGCTCAGTCACTGCATGGCATATGAGATCTAAAAGAATCATTTTAAGGAGATGCTGATGAGCATTTATATTGAACATTTACTTGATATCTTCTTTGTCCAAGGCATTGTGGTACCTTCTTGGGGCACAAAGATGAATGTGATGTGAGCCCTGCCCTCAGGAACTGTCAGTGGAGGCAACACACTCAAGCAGTCATTTCAGCATAATGTGATAGGGACAAGTGATACAGAAACATAGGTAAAAGAATATAAAGGAGGAGCCATTAATCCAGCTGGGAGAGGGAGGTTGTCAGGAAAGATTTCCTGAAGGAGGTTATGCCTGAACTGGGTTTCCTTCAGCCAGAAAAGGAAAGGAGAATATACCCTGGACTGGCCGAGGGAGCCTTGTGGGCAGAAGCCTGGAAGTGTGAAACAGTGTGCCATGTCAGAAGAACCAAATTATAGTTTTGACCCTTAGCATATATAGATTTAAAGTTTCCATTATTTCCAAGTGATCCATGATATAGTTTTTTTGTCAAAATTTTGCACATGGTAGGATCTTCAGCTACAAAGCTAGAGAGTAAACCCCACCAGAATTCACATTTCAGTGCACGTCACCCATGAAGTGATTTTAAAACTTTGTTTTTGATGAAGATGGACCTGAAAAGTGCTGGTGGTAGAAAAGAGAGTGGGGCCTTAAGTGGTTCTCAATTGAAAAGGGAAGTTTGAGACAAACTAGACTGTAGTGCCAAATTCACAAGTGACCAGGATTCTTGTCATGAGTATTACTTGTGTATCAATGATTTTTCAAACTTTTTTTGAGTGTGATTTTGTGTGTGTGTATTTTTAATTGCTGTAACATTGGTCTGTAACTTGACATAAGTTTCATGTGTACAACATTGTATTTCAACTTCTGTATACACTACTTCATGTGCACCACCAAAGGTTTAGTTTCCATCTGGCACCATACAGTTGACCCCCTTTACCCATTTTGCCCTCCCCCAACCCTCCTTCCTCTCTGGTAACCGCCAATCTAATCTCTATATCTACGTGTTTTGTTTTTGTTCTGTTTGTTCATTTATTTGTTTTATTTTGTTTTTTATTCCACATATGAGTGAAATTTTCTCCATCTGACTTACTTAGCATAATACCCTCAAGGTCCATCCATGTTGTCACAGATGTTAAGATTTCATCTTTTTATATGGCTGAGTGGTATTCCATTGTGTATATGTGTATGTATATGTATGTGTTCCATTGTGTGTATGTATATGTATGTGTATACACACACCACACATACACACACACACACACACCACATCTTCTTTATCCATTCATCAGTTAATGGACACTTAAGTTGTTTCCGTATCTTGGCTTATAAATAATGCTGTGATGATTATAGGGGTGCTCTTTCCAAATTAGTGTTTCCTATTATTCTGGTAAATACGCAGAAGTAGAATAGTTGGATCATATGGTAGTTCTGTTCTTGATGTTTTGAGGAATCTCCACTGTTTTCCATAGTGGCTGCACCAATTTACATTCCCATCAACAGTGTACAAGGATTTCCTATTCTCTGTTCACCAACACTTGTTATTTCTCTTCTTTTTTTTTTTTTTGTGGTACGTGGGCCTCTCACTGCTGTGGCCTCTCCTGTTGCGGAGCACAGGCTCCGGACGCGCAGGCTCAGCGGCCATGGCTCACGGGCCTAGCCGCTCCACGGCATGTGGGATCTTCCCGGACTGGGGCACGAACCCGTATCCCCTACATCGGCAGGTGGACTCTCAACCACTGCGCCACCAGGGAAGCCCTGGCTTCTTTTTGATAATAGCCATTCTAATGGGTGTGAAGTAACTTTTTTTTTTAATTTTTATTTATTTTTGGTTGCGTTGGGTCTTCGCTGCTGCGTGCGGGCTTTCTCTAGTTGCATCAAGCGGGGGCTACTCTTTGTTGCAGTGCGCAGGCTTCTCATTGCGGTGGCTTCTTTTGTTGTGGAGCATGGGCTCTAGGCACGTGGGCTTCAGTAGTTGCAGCATGCAGCTCAGTAGTTGTGGCTCGCAGGCTCTAGAGTGCAGGCTCAGTAATTGTGGCACACGGGCTTAGATGCTGCGCAGCATGTGGGCTCTTACTGAACCAGGCAGGGATGGAACCCGTGTCCCTTGCATTGGCAGGTGGATTCTTAACCACTGCGCCACCTGGGAAGTCCCACTCTGCCCATTTTTTAATCAGATTGTTTGTATTTTGTTGTTGTTATTGTAGAGTTGTATGAGTTCTTTATATATTTTAGATATTAACCCCTTATCGGTCATATCATTTACAAACGTTTTCTCCCATTCAGTAGGTTGTCTTTTGTTTTGTTGATGATTTCCTTTGGTGTGCAGAAGCTTTTTAGTTTGATGCAGTGCTATTTGTTTATGTTTGCTTTTGTTTCCCTTCCCTGAGGAGACATACTGAGAAAGATATTGCAAGACCCATGTTAGACTATAAGGCCTATGTTTTCTTCTAGGATTTTTATGGTTTCAGGTCTTACTTTCAAATCTTTAAACCATTTTGAGTTAATTTTTTGTGTATGGTGTAAGATAGTGGTCTAGTTTCATTCTTTTGCATGTGGCTGTCCAGTTTTTCCAACACCATTTATTGAACAGACTGTCCTTTCTCCAGTGTATGTTGTTTGCTCCTTTGTCATAAATTAATTGTGGGTTAATTTCTGGGCTCTCAATTCTGTCCTGTTGATCTGTATGTTTGTTTTTCTACCAGTACCATGTTGTTTTTATTGTTAAAGCTTTGTAGTATAATTTGCAGTCAGGGAGTGTGATATGTCCAGCTTTGTTCTTTTTTCTCAGGATTGCTTTGGCTATTCAGGGTGTTTTGTGGTTCTGTACAAATTTTAGGATTTTTTGTTCTATTTCTATGAAAAATGTCATTGAGATTTTGGTAGGGATTGCACTGAATCTGTAGATTGCTTTACGTGGTATGGACATTTTAACAATGTTAATTCTTTCAGTTCATGAGTGGAATATCTTTCCATTTCTTTGTGTTTTCTTCAATTTCTTTAAACAACGTCTTATAGTTTTCAGTGTACAGGTCTTTAACCTCCTTGGTTAAATTTATTCCTAGGTATTTTATTCTTTTTGTTGTGATTGAAAATAGGATTGTTTTCTTATTTTCTCTTTCTGCTAGTTCATTATTAGTGCATAGAAATGCAGCAGATCTTTCAATACTGATTTTGTACCCTGCAAATTTACTGTATTCGTTTATTATTTCTAGTACTTTTTTGGAATCTTTAGGATTTTCTGTGTTTAAAATCATATCATGTGCAAGTAGTGATGGTTTTACTTTTTCCTTTCCAATTTGGATACCTTCTATTTCTTTTTCTTATCTAATTGTCTGGCTAGGATTTCCAATGTCATGTTGAATAAGAATAGTGAGAGTAGGCATCTTTGTGTTGTTCCTGATCTTAGAGAGATAGCTTTCTATTTTTCATCATCGAGTATGATGTTAGCTGTGGGTTTGTCATATATGATCTTTATTACATTGACATATCCTCCTTTTATACCCATTTTATTGAGAATTTTTTATCAAAAATGAGTGTTGGATCTTGTCAAATGCTTTTTCTGCATCTATTGAGATTATCACATGATTTTTATCCTTCATTTTGTTAGAGTGGTCTATCACATTGATTAATTTGCAGATGTTGAACCATGCTTGCATCCCTGTCAAACTTTTTAAAAATAAACAATAAAACATTGTTTCCTTTTCTTTTTCTAAGCAAAAATTTCCCAGGATACCCATATAAAATAAATGAAAGAAGAGGTAATCAGGGTTCCAGGAGTCCTGCTCACTTGGCTTCACTATTCCCCTCTGTGGTGATCCAGACACATCTCCACGGAACCTAGGGTTGTTTCATGTACTAAAGTTCTGTGTAAAAAAGTGCAAAGGTGATTCCTAGAACTTATAGGAAACTCTTTGGTCTGTATAAGAATTATTTATCAAATTAAGAAAAAATTTTATGACAACTGAAAAGGCCTGTTTTTTAGACTATGACATGAATCTTGGTTTTAGGTCCAAAGCAGAATATGGAATGCTTAGAGAAAAGGCTTGCTTGCTGTGGGATAGTGGAATTTAGTCTATTTTTATTTTCTTTTACACCCACTTGAGATCTACTCTCCATTTCACAGCATGGCAAATTCAACTTCGGTCAGAATCGCACAAGAGAAATTTGCTCAACAGAGTTGTGCTGACTGTGAGGAGGGAAGGGCATTTGTTTCTACAGTGAGACTGTGGAGATAGGTGAAAAAACATTGTCATGATTAAGATATACTTTCTTCACAAAGTGCTGATAGACTGTGGGGTTTCTTTTATTTTTGTTAGGGATGAGACATGGGGGAGGTGGAAAGGCAAGCCTGAAGGAGATGATGCAAAATTCAGATCCAGAGCTGTGTAACACCTAAGGCAGGACTCTTTCTTGTGTTTTATGTTCTCAACACAATCCGCCTGGCAGAAGAAGAAAAGCTTATAAGACCAACCAGAGCCTGTTCATGTTTATTATCGATTAGAAGGTAGATTCCTTGTGGTTCTTAGGGCCAAGATTAAGAATCTCTAGGGATTACCATTTGTATTGGATTTGGGGAGTGGCCTCCCCCAAATCAAATTTTCTATCTTATTGCCCCCACTAAGTGTACTTGAATTGAACCATACACTCCAATTTTGATTCGAAACATGGCTACTGTATCTCTGAGAAAATATTTGGCAGAACAGTGGTCTGCAGGTGCCCCAGCGTCAACTTGCACAGGCGACGGCACAACCCATTCTGTGAAATTGGCTTTGGAAAAGATACCCTTTCAAAAAAACCAAGATAGTCAAGCTTGTATTTGTTTTCAGATTAACTACAAAGACTTCCTCACTCTCTACCCCCTTTCTTTTATCGTAAAATTCCTTCTTCATTTTCTCAGAAAAGATACGGATTATTTAATGTGCAGAGTATGAGGTTGCCTGAGAGAGACAATACTCTATAAAGCATAGATAAGATGACTTCATCATACTAAGTAAGCAGAATGGGACTGTGGCTTTTATTGAAGATAGCAATGTCAAGTCAGGGATTTCTGAATCTTTTTTAGCTACAAATATACATATCTTGGATTTTGAGTAATGAACCATGTAAGGAATAGAAAAAGGTAACTTCTTGAATGCTTACCTCGCTTGGCAGGCATAACACACATTTAACATCTTTTCAAATAATCTCATGAGAAAATGATAGCCCCATTGTATGGAAGAGAAAATTTAGGTTCAAAGAGAACTAGTAGATGGCCCAGAGACGCACAGCTGTGAGGTGACAGAGTCAGGTTTGAACCCAGGTCCTTTTACTCTTGAAATTGCCCTTTCCACCGTGTTGCCTTTATATATGACTGTTCTCAGAGCTGGGTCCTGCCGTGTTCTAACACTTTAATCCACTTAGAGAAAGTCGACAGATCTTTAATATATTTGCAAATGAAAATTGAAAGCCATTATAAAGCTTTATCAAAACTCTGCCATAGATGGCTCCAGTTCTGTCCTTGATTAATCAGTGTTTTGAGGTATAGCTGTTGAAAATTTTCTCTTGGGCTGTTTTCTGGTCAGTTAATTCAGATCAGTGAATAGATAATTTCAACAATGAATTCTCAATAGTAAGAGACAAAGTACAAACAAAGCAGTATAGTCTGCTTGTTATAGCAACAGTTAGATATTAATTGTGGCTTCTGACCATATCTCTAGCCTTGTAGCATATTGCCTAACTTACAATAAGTAGTCAAAATATGTTTAACTGACTGACTTTTGGTCCTAGCTTTTTCTATACAAATTAATTCTAACCTCAGCAATAAGTGGGCTGCTGCTTGCTATTTAGTGGGTATGATTAGATTTGAAAGCCCTTCAGGGGGTATGGTCATAGGAAACCCTGCTGTGAAGGTGATATTGCTGCTGCTGTTGTCAAATTGCCAAGTGATAAGGTAGTAGGAGGCACCTCACAGTCAGTTCACTTGTAAATTAGTGATAACAGTGTCTACTTTGTAGGGTTATTGTGAGAACTGGAAGATTAGGCAACCAGCTGCTTAGCCACAAGACCAACTGTCAAGAAAGATGACTATTGTTACTTTATGTAATGTTGAATTACATTATTCCTTTGGTTCAGGCTCTTCGTATCCCCTAGTTTATGCCTGAAATGTGAAAGATCTTGGAAGGAAGTATATTCTGGAATCTTTTAATATTTGAATTTTTCAAAAAGAACCGCTTACATGGTACAAAAATAATAGCCAGTACTAACAGCTTACACTGTGCCTGGTACTGTTTTGAGAGTTTTTATGTTCATTGATTCACTTCCTCCTCACAACAGTCTTCTGAAAATGGGCATTAGTATTATCCATATTTTACAGTTGATGAAATGGATATAGACAGAGGTTAAATAACTTGCCCAATGTCACATGGCTAGTAAGTAGCAAAGCCAGTTTCCAACCCAAGCAGTTTATGCCAGAATCCATGCTTCACTGCTACACTAAATGTAGCCAGACTTAATAGTCTTGTTTTTCTGATCTATGCCTTTTCCTGTATAAGAAAACCCTTTCCTATTTTCCAGTACTGCCTTCTAAAAGGTTTTAAATTTGCTTTTCACATTTGCAATTATACATTTCAAATTTGCAATAGTTGTTTGTCTGGAGTGAAGTAGGAATCTAATTTTATGTTGTTTTATGTGGATAGCCTAGTATGCTAGCAAAGACTATTGGAAAAGAGAACTTTTCACTTGGTACGTTCACAACTCAAAGCTAAGTCAGGCCCTTCCAGTGCTAAGTATTCAGGCCACCAAGGACTTGGTTCATAATTCAAAAGATACCGAGAGAGTATGCACAACCCCTGTCCTATAATTCTGTGGTTCAATGTATCTTTCTCTTTCCTCCTCTTTCTCTCCCCTCCCTTCCCCTCCTCTCCTCTCCTGATTTCCTGCTCTCTCTCGCCTTCCTTTTTAAGAACAGTGCCTGCCAGGATTGGGAGGAGTTACTGAGTAATCCAGTGATTCATGGTTTCAAGTGTAAACTACCCTCCTGCTGAAGCTGTGGGTTAGCTTTCTTTCTCAAGGCCGAGGACAGTGGATTCTGTCAGCTGTGCTCTTGCAGCCATATTGATGATTCTAAGTGGGAGTCACACACTGGAAGGACATAGTGGGGCTCCGAACAGCCAGGTAGGACAGAGTTGGAGTAAAGACAGTCTGGTTTATTTCTGTAGTTACTGTGCAGGGAAATAAAGACACATCTAAACTGATGATTTGTAAATAATTATATTGAAACTTTATTCAGGTTTTTTCAATTTTAGAGATGTAATCAAACCTTGATTCTAACAACAAGGTCCTACTGTATGGCACAGGGAACTATATTCAGTATTCTGTGATAGACCATAATGGAAAAAAATATAATAAAAAAAAGAATGTATTATATATGTGTAACTGAATCATTTTGCTGTACGGCAGAAATTAACACAACATTGTAAATCAACTATTTTTTGATAAATAAATAATAATTTAGAAAACAACAACAAACCTTGATTCTAGTCCCAAAGCCATCTTTTGAGCAGTATGATCAATTTCTGTCCTTCCAGAGTAACAGTTAAACTTGATTTCCATGTCTGCACTTCTTTAGACAACAAGAATGCATATAAGTTGATATTCAAGTAATAAGAAAGAACCTAAGAAAACTAGACCATGCATAAGCTTGTAGTCTTAGATCTAGAGACGTTTCTTTTTTTTTTTTTTTTTTTTTTTTTTTTTTGCGGTATGCGGGCCTCTCACTGCTGTGGCCTCTCCCATTGTGGAGCACAGGCTCCGGACGCGCAGGCTTAGCGGCCATGGCTCATGGGCCCAGACGCTCCGTGTCATGTGGGATCTTCCCGGACCGGGGCACGAAGCCGTGTCCCCTGCATCCACAGGCGGACTCTCAACCACTGCGCCACCAGGGAAGCCCAGAGACGTTTCATATTGCTTTCCTTTTATACCGTGGTAGATTTTGAGCTATTAAACATAAGTACACAATCAGGGTCATATTACATACTATAGTTATGGGATCTGAAATTCCATTCAGAAGGAAAATCACACAATGGGAACTCTGTACAGCTTAAGAGAGTGAACCGAAGGAACTGAAGAGAGTGGGTTTCCAGGAGCTTCTCTTGCAAGTCTTGGCGACTTGGTTTATCTGGAACTCTGGCTCATCCTCTCTTCTGCTGCCTTCCCTCTGGCCCTCTCACTGCTTATTAGCACGCACCTAAAGATGAACAGGACAGATGGAGAAGTGACACAAAACAGTTACTGTGCTAGTCCCTAACTATTCTGCATATTCTTTTTATTAGTGGAGCCTAATGTCATTTTTGTTATTCATTTCAGTTTTAAATTATTCTTTTGCTTTTATTTAAATGTACAGTATTTCACGTTTGTTCATCTAGAAGGAAAATAATATTGTTTCTGTTCACATTAGTAGTAATATATTGAATCCAGTAACGAACTAAATGTGTTTTAGAGATCGGCATAGTCCGTGCTCAGACAGTAAAACTGAGGAGATACAGCCAAGATGAAAAAAGGAGAATGCATCTCTAGACTGACAAGTTAATTATCAGCATTTCATGAATATTTCAGATTTGTTTTATTACTGTCATTATAGAATTAATTCAACTTTTTAAAATATGAGAGTAACCTACATATAGTTCTTCCTGGCAGATTGTTTACTGGTGACAGATTAGGGATGGGAACCAAGGAAAAGAGTGTGCCCTTAGTCTCCGGGATGGTAAACTTGTACACTGTCACTCCTACTGGGAATTTTTGTTTCCCTGCAATTGTTATTTTATTATTTATTTCGGTTACTACTCAATAGAGAGTAAGTTTCTAAAGCCTTTTTCCATGGGCCCTTCCCTAATTCACCACCACAAGCCACACCCAGGGGCGCCTTCTTGAAGGACTTCTTTCTCCTGAGTTAGAGAAACATGACCTCCCCTTAGCTTTGGCTAATGGCTTTGAAGCATTATAGTGTAAGTTTTCAAATCTGAACAATTTGTCTTTTTCTTCAACTTCCTTGAATGATCACTCATGCATACCAGAGGATAGTCATTGTATGTGTTTTGGAGTCCCTTGCCTAATAAAAATCTTTTGCTAGATAGAACTCACAAAATTTGAGCTTCAAAAGGTCTGCACTTCGTCATTGACTTGTTAATTACTAACCTCTTACTGTCTGTGTCCCTGACTGTCTATGTTATCTTGCCTAAGTTTATCACATTTACTTGTGATTTGGGATTTGAACTCTCAAGAACATACCACGTTCATCCTTGCCCTTTCAGCAGTACCCTCCCATTCCCTCCTTCACCTGTCTGCAGCTACCCATTAAGTGCCCCTAATAGAACAGAGAATGATTGCATCAACCTTGACATGATTTGATAAAAAGACACTGTGATAACAATTGGATTTTTATATCTAGCCACTTAAATTACCTTTTCTTGCCAACATTTTCAGATGACCGTAATCTGAAAGCATGAATTGGAATACAGTGATGTCTGAATACTAAGATGATATTCATATAATTAAATTGAAATACAGATGTACCTTGTTGTACATAGATATGCTTCTAAACAAAAATATGTGTGTTGAATGTTTGTGAATTAATTCATGCTTTAAACCCACTAGGAGAGGTTTATTATTTAAAGAAATACTGTAATAAATCCTCTAGCAAAGGAAGAATACCCCCAGTTTACGTCTTGTGTAAGTCTTTTTGTTTAAAGCAAAAGACTTAAATAGAACTCATGCTTAAAGCAAAGGGTACTTGTATGAGGACAGTATCCAAGAGGGAGATGGGGCTTGTACAGGACAGGAGGAATTAGGTCAGCTATCTGTGCTGAGTAAGTAAATTTTCAATACATTTGGGCCCATTGATTCTGGAGAGCTACTCCTTTTGGGCTCCTTCTAACATCCGCCTCTTGCTTTTATGCTAGATCGAGCGGTTGGAAGTAAGCAGCCTCCCCCAGACTTCCAGTGCGGTGGCCTCCAGCACTGATGGCAGCCTCCACACAGACGCTGTGGATGGAACACCAGACCCTCAGCGCACAAAGGCTGCTATTGCTCACTTGCAGCAGAAGATCCTGAAGCTCACAGAACAAATCAAAATTGCACAAACAGCCCGGGACGACAACGTTGCCGAGTACCTGAAGCTTGCCAACAGTGCGGACAAGCAGCAGGCCGCCCGTATCAAGCAGGTTTTTGAGAAGAAGAACCAGAAATCTGCCCAGACCATTCTCCAACTACAAAAGAAGCTTGAGCACTACCATAGGAAGCTCCGAGAGGTGGAGCAGAATGGGATCCCCCGGCAGCCAAAGGACGTCTTCAGGGACATGCACCAGGGTCTGAAGGATGTGGGAGCAAAGGTGACCGGCTTCAGTGAAGGTGTAGTGGACAGTGTTAAAGGTGGACTCTCCAGCTTCTCCCAGGCAACCCATTCAGCAGCAGGGGCCGTGGTCTCTAAGCCCAGAGAGATCGCTTCACTAATTCGGAATAAGTTTGGCAGCGCAGACAATATCCCTAACCTGAAGGACTCTTTAGAGGAAGGGCAAGTGGATGATGCGGGAAAGGCTTTGGGAGTAATTTCAAACTTTCAGTCCAGCCCCAAATATGGTAGTGAGGAAGATTGTTCTAGTGCCACGTCAGGCTCAGTGGGAGCCAACAGCACCACTGGAGGCATTGCTGTAGGAGCATCCAGCTCCAAAACAAACACCCTGGACATGCAGAGCTCAGGATTTGATGCACTACTACATGAGATCCAGGAGATCCGGGAGACCCAGGCCAGACTAGAGGAATCCTTTGAGACCCTCAAGGAACATTATCAGAGGGACTACTCCTTAATAATGCAGGCCTTACAGGAGGAGCGATATAGGTAAGTTACGTGGAATTAAAATCCTCAATTATTTATGTTTAGGTTCCCCTCCCTTTGGATACTGGGGAGTAGCTTTAAAAGGTCTTGGTACAGTGTCTTTCTCTGGAGTATTCACAGCACTTTAGATACGTTACGTGATGTTTGCATGAGTTCTTATCATAGAGAGCAAAAGAGAGGCAAGCAGAGTTAAATGACTCCCAAGATCACACACGAGTGGAGTGTTTCAGTCAGGGGTTAATGATTACTGTAGCCCTCTAGTCTTCAAATTTCAAATGAAACCCAAGCTTTCTAAGGCATTCCACCTACTTATTTATAATCACAGAACCACAAACAATTGCAGCCTATAGTTATAATACATTGAATTTAAAAGATCTATAGCCCTCTGAACTCTGTAGAAATCAGAGATATAGCCCAGCCAAAATGTAATGAACCTTGTAGATATTTGACTTTAAACACACTTATCTGGGCAATTGGTATAGAAAGATTAGACTGGAAATAAATCCAGATAAGCCTGTCTGTTACTTTTATGAATTGGCAAATGTTTGAACGAGAGTGGACTTAAACATGAAATCGTTCTACAATAGTTAGAGAATTCGCAAAGGACTAAGTGCTTTGAGTCATAATCTGCTAAAGGTAGAAGCTGGTCTCTTTTTTGTGTTTCACATTACAAACTGTATTCACATTAGACCACTCTAAGCTTTTCTCCAAATGTGTGTCCCTTCCCCTTGCTTCCATCACGTGCAGATAGAAATAATATCCACGTGGAGTACTCATTCAGATCCACACTTTGTCAGCCAGAGCCAGGCCACCTCACTGATACAGATTAAGGGCCAATATTACAGGAGCCACACAGCCTGTTAACAGCCACAGGTTAGGCCCTGAAATGCCTGGATTGTGGTTTTGTCCCAGTTATGATCTACAGGGAATCCTCAGTACTTTTACTATAATGTCAAGGATTGAGCAGACAGTCTCTAAGGTCCCTTTACCTCCTGTAAAAAAATATATAATAAAAGTGATTTTTTTTTTTAAGTTTACTTTTATGAGATAATTTCAGGGCCTGAAATAAATTATTCGTGTGTATCAATTAGCTCTGAAAGGAGCTACCTCAGCAAGCTGTTTTCAGATGGAGAAAATGCTAATCAATCACTCAGTCCTACCTCTTATCTTCACTCTTCCGTCCTTCGGTTCTGACTTAAGACTTAAGGGAGAAGAACAGAGGAGTGTGGGAGAGAGAAATGAAGTTCTAAAAGCAAGTATATGACTATTCTTATTTCATTGTGTTGTATATTCTTTAATATACTCAGAAGACAATTTCTAAAGCAGCGAGCAATCTAATACTCAGATGGACTCTAAAAATAAAACACCTGGTCCTTTGTACTACATTAAACCTAACTCCCGGGTTCAAATTCTAGTTCTGCCACTTACTAATCTTGAAAACTGGGCAAGATTCTTAACTTCTCTAAGTCTTGATTTTCTCATCTCTAACATAGAAATAATAATAGTCCTTCATAAGATTATTGTGCCATTTCAATGAAATAATTTATGTAAAGCACATAGCTCAGTGCCTGGCCCGGTAAGTGCTTGATTGATGTTAGGTAGCAGCTGCTACTGCTGCTATTAAAATACACCCCTCTGAACATGGAGACCTGGGCGTTCCACGGTCAGTTGTTTTGACCCCTTTATTTTGAAAAGATAGCAAAACATTCCAGTTTTTAAATTCTTCCAGAGCTTAAAACTCATATAGAGTTTGTTACGTCTTCAAGTCAGGTGTAGGCCAGTGTGAGAAAATCAGGGAGGAAAAACGAGTCTCCCAAGGCCTCCTTTGTATCCATTTAAAATAATTCACAGACAGGACAGAAGTTTAGGTCCTCATTATTACCTCATTAAAAGAATCATGTCCAAGCCACGTATGACGTTAAGGAGAAGTGCATTTCTTTCATTGCATTTTGGGTTCTTGGTAGTAAGTGAATGACTTGTTTTATGGAATGAAGAGAGAATAAAGGAAACTTGTGAATTTTCAAAAACAGAGGGGGCGAGAGGGATACATAATGTGATGTGTAATCTGACTGTCAAATCACTGCAGCTTGAAAATGGTCTTTCCTTAAAACAGAATCTTGAATCTTTTTTTTTCCCAAGAAAAGCAGTGGAAAACTCACAACTGTTTTACTCAACTATTTCGTCGCACCAGTATTTCCATGTATAGAGCAGTAAGGGATTTCTCCTCCGTTCCATATATCTTTACACGGTAAATATATTTATCTAATTTTGTTGGTCTTTGAACTGTTCTACATAAGTGAAATTTTCCCCACAGATTGTAGTTTATTCTTTTAAGCACCAAAACTTTTAACATTTTAAGTGTTTTTGCAGAATTTCTCTACCTTCTTTTAACAGAGTAGTTACATTGAGCCTAACATGATTGGAAATAGCTTAAAACAGTAGTGTTAAAAAAAAAAAAAACAGTGTTCTTAGAGCTATACTCTCAGCTCAGTGAGGGTGTCAGCTTACATGCCTCTGCAATAAATGGTCCTAGGCAGCTTGCTTTTTAAACTTCTGTCGTCTGCCTTTTTAGTTTGTTCTTTCTCCTTTCCACATCTTCTCTGCACTCTTAGTCAGCTGCCTGCAGCAGCCTCTCTTTGCTAATTTCTATTTCTACTCTGTTACAGGCTTGGCTTTTTGTCTAGGAAGGAAGTAGGGAGGGATGGACTTAAGGGACTCTTCTGTGACCGAGAAACCAGTTAACGCATACATGGCTGCTCTAGATGCATTTCTGCTTATTTTCTCTGCTGTAGTTTATTTTACTAATATCTGAGTTGACAGGAGGGAGTCCATGCACAGTATTAAATGAGGAGGAGGAGGACTGTACCTCTGGCAGCTTCTCTCACTAAACATCTATGATGTGCATAGTGCTGGATGCTTCATGTATATTTGCTAATCCTCACAATGTCCCTGCAGGTGCATTGTATTACCCCATTTTACAGATGAGGAAATTGAGGCCCAGTGAGGTTTTTAAGTTTTGCCAAAGATTACTCTCTAAGTGGTAAAGCCAGGAATCAAACCCAGTTTTATCTGACTCCAAAGCCTGTGTTCTTTTCATACCAGAACAAGTTTTTTTCCCAAACTCAAACCTGACATCTGTATGATTGAAAAACTAACCTATAGTCTAGCTCTAAGAAGCATTGACTTTATTAGCAAGAGGTATTAGGCCTTTTCCAGGTCACAGTGTATATTTTCCTAAAAGTTGTCCCTGTTTTAACATATTCTGTAAAATTCTGTGAATGCACAAGTTTTAGAAAGTTTTCTCAAGCTAGTATCTACACTAGTTTTCTCAGGTGTAGGTAAGTAATAGGGGACCCCTATTTAAGTAAACCTCCACCCCCATCCTGATTTCCCCCTTTTCAGAGGCCCTTCTCAACACTGTCACTCACTTAATATGCTTCCCATTGGTCTCTACCCCAGTGAGTAGCACCAGGGTAAAGAGTTTTGCCCAAGACCATCTACTTTGGAATAATCAGAAGCATTCAGAAACCTCTCAGCACCCACGTGATTGCGCCATGACGGAAGAGTGTTTCTTCAGCACCCACATGCACTTAGCCCAGGAAGTCATTGTAGCTGAGCTCGGATCTGAACTCCACCTCAACCTTGGGACAGTAACTAGGTACTTAGTCTTTGAGCTTTGTATTGGACTCTTAGATATAAGTGGGATCATGAATTTGGGAAGGTAGGAGACAAGAATTAGACATTTTTTTTTTAATGATGGGATCTGTGCTGACTTCAGATTCTCCTTATCCAGCTAATCTCTTCATCCCATTAGAGCATTATTACAGATTTGTTAGTGGCAACAGGGTTCACTTTAGTACTTCAGAGATAGAAGGGGCCCTTAGATATCTAGTTTAATCTCATTCTACAGATGAGTACACTGAGCCCCAGAGAGATAAAGTGACTTTTGCCAGGTCACACAGTAAAATGGTTTAACATATATTTAACTTGCTGCTAAAAGCTGGAGGATTAGTCTGTTCCCAAAGTGGGTATCCTGTATTGAGCTACAGTAGGAAAAAGTTCAGCTGTGGCAAAATGCATTGAAAATAGGAGAGAACTAGGAAAACAATTCATCAACAGTTTTACAGGTTCCTTTTGTAGTTTTCCCCTTAGGGAGTCTGGCCCGGAATTTTACTCAGCTACTGCCTGTATAGAGAGCAGTGTCATGCTAGGCAGGCTGAAAACACTCCTGGTGTTGATGAACAGTAATGCCATTTGAAAGCTTCTATTTTAAGAGGATTAGTGTTCTTTGGAAATCGGCTTCTGAGACTGTTTGTATTAAGCCCAGGGATATTTTAAATTGCACTGAGTCATAAGAGCAAAAATACAGAAGGAGGCAGTCACCATGAGCAGTCATCACATGCAGTAGAACAGTCAGTAACTAGGCTCACCCAGTTAGGCACAGGCCATTGGAGTTCTAACTAAAGAAATTGTTGTTTAAGTATGAACTTTTACTATCACTGGGCATAAGACACAGACATGGTCAGATATAGCTATGTTAGCCCCATATTCCGTGTGTTAGACCTGTTTGTCAACTGTAAGTTGATCTGAGACTCTCCAGAGGATATGTAGACTAAGTTTGGCCATACGTTTGAAATGGAAACTGAAAATATTGGATCAAATTAGTTCTTCATTTATAAGAGGAAAAAAAGCCCAGTTGAGAGGTGCTCATAATAGATGCTTCATAAGAAGGGTAAGACCTTCCATCAAAGAGATCTTTCATACAGATAGGCTCTTCCCAGTTTAGCCACTGAAGAGGTAATGGAGGGAGAATGGGAGGGAGGAAGGAGGAACAGGGGAAGAGAAGGAGAGCAAATAAATTAATTACTTCATTAATTAATTAAGGTTGGACAAGCCTGAATTTTCCTGCCGGTTCTGATACTAATTAGCAGTGTGACCTTATGTAACTCACCCGAGTCTCAGTTTCCGCTGTAAAAACAGGGTAATGGTATCTATTGTACAGGGTTGTTGAGATTATTAAATGAGATAATGTTTGTGGAAGCACCTGATATGGTCTGAGAAGTGGCAGGATATTAGAAAGCTGTCATTACCAAGTCTGCAAATTGCCCAGAAAGCCCCTATAGCCTTTATTTATTCCCTATATGCTTTAGGCATCTGCTGCTTTTTGACTTTAAGATAATGCCCTGCCTCTCCTGAAAGTTTGGGGGACTGATTGTTAATTGGGGACTGATTCTGTGCTTTTTCCTTTTCAACTGAAGGCTAGCTAGTTCAGTGTTTACTAGACTCTTTTTGGGCTTCAACATAAATATGGTAACAAAAGGTAAGGAGGGAAAATTCACTTTCTTTCCCCAGTTCAGCCAGGAGTGTATTCAAGCTCCCATTTCATGTCATAATCTCCTGCCCCAGCTATGTCTGTCCATTCTGGTCAAACACTGGCAGAAACTACCTCAGGTCTCCGGTATGCACTTGGGAAATAATAATACAGTAGACTGCTTTCATAGTTGCCTATTGGTGTCAGTCAGCCCTGGGACCTAATTCTTCCTGTTTCTCTCAGTACCTGTTGTACAGGATTCTTCAGCCATCCTGTCCTAGTGACCTATTGCCCAACTAGGGAAGCACCACTGGCTCTCAGAGGTGGCTGCAGACTTTTGAGCCACACCCAGAGGTGCATTAAGTGAAGCATTCCCAACCTGTGCACTCACCAAAATTTCTCATTTGTCAGGAATTTGACCCAAAAGAGCCCTGGCTTATCTTTGATCTAGGAAGATGACTACTGTGTTGACTGATCCAGTGGATGAAATTGGATCAATTTCTAAGACCATTTGGAATTTTCACTTTCCAAGACCCATATTCACTTATGAATTGTAAACCTACAACAAAATCTGGATGTGTTTTAATACTTTGTAGATAGAGCAGGTTTTGCTTCTGGGGGAAGAATTTCACCTGCCCAAATATAATATAACCTCCTTTTTTAAAAAAGATCTCACAGTGTTCAAGCTTTCTGTTTACTAATAGTTAAGCTCAAATCATATTTAGCTGTCTATGTTCCCTTTGAGTTGTAATGATTGAGGAAGGACCTTTAAGTAAAAAGTCTCAAAATGAGAATATTAATCTCATGCTACTTTTTGTTCCAGATGGAATGACATGGAAAGCATGTGCCAGTCAAAATCATATACTAGTAGGATCAAGAACACCCCCCCTTCATGTCCAGAGAGTTTTAATTAGTGTCTTATGAAGGGGTTAAAATCCCTTACAGGGAGGTCTTGATTTTAAAAAATCACATATGAAAGGCTGTTACGCAATTTACTTTCCCTTTTTTCCCTTTGCTGGTTTGGTGTTAATATTTAATGAGAGAATGGAGGTGTCCTTTGTATGAATTCCCTAGGTATCTGGCTTCTCCATTTTAGAATTTAGACAGGAAGTAAACACTAGAAAGTAAAGTGAGCAAAGGAGTTTAGAATATTAAAAACGGGAGGAGTAGGAAGTTGGTGGGAAGTATTTTCTTCCTTTTGTTATTCAGATTTTGCGTTTGACTAATGGGGGGGATGTTAAAAGACAACAATAAAACAAATCTAAAAAACAGGTAGCGTTGGGTTTCCCTGGTGGCGCAGTGGTTGAGAGTCTGCCTGCCGATGCAGGGGACACAGGTTCGTGCCCCGGTCTGGGACGATCCCACGTGCCGCTGAGCGGCTGGGTCCGTGAGCCATGGCCGCTGAGCCTGCGCGTCCGGAGCCTGTGCTGCGCAACGGGAGAGGCCACAACAGAAAGAGGCCCGTGTACCGCAAAAAACAGGTAGCTTGAACCAAGCAGTTCAGACCCTCCCTGCACCTCACTAACAGGGGAAGGTTGCAGCGTTTTTCTCAGTCTCCCATTTCTTAATTATAATTTGAAGTACGTCCCAGAGAGGAAGGAGGTGAGGATTAATGGAGAAATGTCATCATGAATTTGAGTTCCTCCGAGGCAGACACCGGGTAGCTGTCGTTGTTATTGTTATTTTTGGTGCTGATGTTTTGATGCTTACAGTGATTAAGTAGGTTAGATTGAACCCCAAATTCATCCACCACACACACTCCTCCACCCCAAATAACACCACATCATTTTCACTGGGCTCTTTGTGTTAGCCTGTTTGCAGACCGTAATTTCACACGTGGATTACATAAGCCACTCAGGCTGATAACACTGAAAAAATGTTTGATTGGAAATTGCTAAGCATGGTCAGGTTTGTGCTTTCAGTTTGCAGGTCGTGAGGTTGTGAAAAGAGCTGAGGAACAAACTTCCGTGACCCAGGTGAAAAAATTAGGGAAAGTGTTTTAATAATGACAAGCCAGTACAGTTTTTTCAGGGTACTGAGGCAACCCAGAAGACTGCATTGCAGGACACCAGGGGCATCTTGCCAACCTCTTTGTTCATCATGTTTTGCAAAAGCCTCAAATTTTATGGCTTTCTCAGTCTCCTCCCTGATGTTTCCTGCAGATTGGAGGTGCTTACTATGGTAACGCAAACACAACTGTTTGTGTGAGTGTCATAGGGTTACAGCTACACAATTACAGCTTCAACTTTTCTGTTCTTTCAGAAAGCCATCATTCTCCAGGTAATTCTTATGACTTGAAGAGGGAAATAAATGCTGGTAGTCATTAGTGGATGAATTAATGGGGCTGTTTCATCTGGACCCTTTGTGGGTTTTGCTTCACCCCTGAGTTCTGCAGCTTTGTGTCACCTCAGCAAGTCTCCTAACTTGTTTGTGTTTCATCTGTGGGAAAATGGAGCTCATTTTACTTACCGAAATGCTACTTTGCTATTTAACTATTTGCTAATAAAGTGCTATCTTTGGGAGCGATAATTACCCCATTGGAGTTTTTCCCATTTAGGAAGACTCAGCTTGAGGAGATCTTGCTGTTAATTCCCACGTAACTGTGAGTAAATTGTTCAACTTCTGAAAGACTTCATTTTCTACAAGGGTATGGAAATCCATGGTAAGGATTAGCACTTTCTACTCAACTCTTTCTGAAGATTTGCAAAGATCAGCTAAAATTTATTTAAGAGACTTTCCTTCACACACATACAAAACACATGCCATGAAAGGAAGGTAGATAGGAGGTTTTTATCAATTTAAAGGACAGCTTGGAACAGGCCAGTGAATGGAACTAGTTGAATTATCTGGCAGACTTGAGCCAGATAATGGCAGGAGCCATTTGTATGCTTGTGCTGGCCCTGCTGGTGAGGAAGTAAGAAGAGGCTTGTGCCCAGAGTTGAGAAGGACAGAATGTGTGCCCATTTGTGTGATGTCATAGAAAAAACAACATGAATATACTGGAAACAATGAAAATTCCAGAATATATGAAATTGAGAATGTGGAGATAGATGACGAAATGAAGAATTAGAGGAAAAAATCAGAAGCAGGAAGCCGTGAACAGTGGAGCCATATAGTAGTACTTGGGATCACATGGCAGTCGACAAGCGGTGCCTTTGAACCACCTCACTTAGGGGTTGTAGCCTTTTTTGCCAGGCATCTACCTCCTATGGAATCCACACAGTTGCCCTTTGGAGTAGATAGAGTTCTTCTTAACAGATGAACAGGGTCACTCACACCAGTGTGTCGCAGAGCCAGGATTTGAGTCCAAAACCTGGATGAGCTGATACATCGGCTTGTACAAACTGCATAACACAGCATAAAAACATCCCTAAGTCAAAAGAAGGTGCAAAGCAGAAGCAGTGAAGGTGGAGAGCCTTTAGGTATAATGTGGAGTGAACAAAATTCGGTCCTAAAATGGCTTCCAGAATCTGTGACATGTTAATGACCATTATATGACAAACATTGGTTTATAAGCTTCAAGAGTTAGAAACAAGTGCTGAGGACTTTTGCAAGTACTCCATTATTTATATATAGTATTACATACTTATGCATAGCGTTAAATAATTATAGAATTTCTCCTTTCACAAATGGGTTAAAAAATCTGAGGGGCAGCCTCAGGTGTTATTTAATAAATCATCTTAGCTGTTCATAGGTGTAAGTATCCAAAACATGTTTTGTCACAACCCAAAGCCATGAAACAGCCCAAAAAGGAACCTGAAAGAGATACATGCAGGAGGGAACTCCATAAAATACTCTCAAACAAAAGCTGCAAATGTCACAAGGAAATCTAGTTGATGAAAGAAACCCACTGTGAAACAGACGAAATAAATGAGACATTATACTGCCAGAGAACAACAGAATGATACCTTCCAAGTGCTAGGGAAGAATAACTACATGTAGGCTGCTCTGTCCACCTGATTCATTATTCAAGGAAGAGGATAAAATCAAGACACTTTCAGACTCATGTAGATAAAAATTACCTCTTATAAAACCTTGCTGAAAGAAATACTACAGGATATATTTCAAGAAGAAAAAACATGAACTCACACCATTGGTGAAAGAAATCAATAAAGTGTGTTGGTAAATCTAATTAAGGTGGGGACTTAAAATTATATATATTGAAAATTCTTAATGTCTACATCAATTTGGATCTAAAATTCTGGAAGAGAATATAGGATTCAAGGGTTGCATTTCAAAGGAATGTTAAAGTGTTAAAAGTTTGGGAGAAAAAACATTTCTTATACCCTAATCTGCCTGTCACTTGCCACCTGGCAAGTTTCTGTTCACTTTATTCCTGTCCCCTTAAATTGATGGGTGCTCACAAGAGCATGAGGATAAATAAAACACAAATGCAAATGCGATTTTGCTTTTCAATTAGAGGTTTATGTATGAAATTCCTGAGCCCTAGGCAAAAATTACAAAATAGGCTGACTTATTCTTTCTTCTTCTCACCTGACCTTTTATGATATACAACAAAATGTATATCACCCTAGCAAGGACAGTTACCAGGCTTAGGGGCTGAGATACTCTCTAGCAGCAAACTCTAAGCTCTGAGTGGCCTTGCCTTTACCTCTTGCCTTTTGTGTCTTCACCCAGGATGAAGACAAGTGGAATAGAAGACAGGCTTATCTTTACAAATAACATAAGGCAAGAGAGATGAGTTGAAAGAATCCAGTCAGCAGCCTGAGTTCAAAAATGATACTGACAGGGCTTCCCTGGTGGCGCAGTGGTTGAGAGTCCGCCTGCCGATGCAGGGGACGTGGGTTCGTGCCCTGGTCTGGGAGGATCCCACGTGCCGTGGAGCGGCTGGGCCCGTGAGCCATGGCCGCTGAGCCTGCGCGACTGGAGCCTGTGCTCCGCAACGGGAGAGGCCACAACAGTGAGAGGCCCGCGTACCGCAAAAAAAAAAAAAAAAATGATACTGACAGATGCGTGTGTGGTCAGGACTTTAGGGATTAGTTGTGTGGAAATCCATAGGGAACTATCTCCTATTGCTGAATGCAGGCATCACAGGTAATGTAGATGAGAGAGGGGGCTTGAGGTGAGAGTTATGAGTCGCTAGGTTTTAGTTCAGTTTTAGATGGATAGCTGTATCTATCTAGCAGTGAAAACAACTGCCTTAGGAAAAACCATACCCTGCCACTAGAGGTGTTCACAGAGAGATTGCTTGTCAGGGATGTTGTAGAAATAGTTCCTTGATGGAAAGAGATTTAAGTAGGCTTTTTCTCATCCCTAGAATTTAAGATTCTTTATAGTCAGGGAACTTATTTTTATCTTTCAAACAATACTTTAACTGTTTGTGGTGTATTTCTCTTTGTAACCTACTGATTTTAACAACTCTAAAGGGGAAGGGGGAGGTATGTGAAATAGTGATCATCTTAGAGACATGTAAAACAGGGTGTGAGATATTGGATTTATTTTGTAGTTAGCACAGTGATGTGGACTGCCGATGAGCCTAAGATTAGACTAAGGCCATGAGTCAGTCACCACAGGAAATATTTGGTTAGTTAAAAAGGTTTTCAAATTGCCCATGAATTCCTTTCAGGGAGCAAGTACTCACGCGATGCCTTCTTCATAATGCAGTAGAAACATTTTCGAAAGGGCCAGTGTGTTCTTAGTAGACTGTGAAGATGGAAAGGAGAGAGACATTTTTTAACACCTCCTGTGTACTCAAATGCATATACAAGGTAGAGATTATTACCCTCAGTTTATAGATGAAGGAACTTGCTATGCAACTTTGAGAGGTAGAACCAGGAATCAAACCCAAGTGCTCCTGGCTATAACACCTATAATCATTTTTTCCAAATGTTTATTATAAAATTTTCAAACACACTGCAGACTTGAAAAAAATTGTACAGTGAACATCCATACACCCACCTCTTAGATTCTACATTTTACAATATTGTCTTATTGTATATCTTTCCATCTGTCCATCCTTTATCTGTTGTATTTTTTTGATGCATTTCAAAGTAAACTACAGGCATCCATAATTTTTCTTAACAGCTTTATTGAGATACGCAAGTCAATTGTTCAATTGTTTTAGTATATTCATAGATATATGCAACCATCACCATAATCTATTTAGGACATTTTCATCAGTCTCCAATCTTCTCAGTCCTGCCCCAGCCCCTGGCAACCATTAATCTTTCTGTCTCTATAGATTTGCCTATTTTGAATATTTCATATACATGGAATCATACCTTTTTCAGGTCTTTCTTACTGGCATGCTTCACTTAACATAGTATTTTCAAGGCTCATCCATATTGTAGCATGTGTCATTACTTCGTTTCTTTTTCTTTCCAAATGATACTGCATTGTATGAATAGACCACACTTTATATATCCACTCGCCAGTTGATAGTTGTTTCCACTTTGGGGCCATTATAAATAATGCTCCTATGAACATTTGTGTACAAATTTTGAGTGGAAATAAGTCTTCATTTCTCTTTGGTGTATACCTGGAGTGGGATTTCTGAAGCATATGGTAACTCTATGTTTAGCTCTTTGAGGAGCTGCCAAATTTGTTTTCCAGAACAGTTGCACCAGCAGTATACCAGGGTTCGAAATCTCCACGTCCTCACCGATACTTGTTATTATCTTCTTTCTTATTCTAGGTCCATAATCTTTTTTTTACACTCCTCCTCCCATTGACTCCACCTTGACATAAAGCTTCAAACCATCACATCAGTGTAGTACTGTCCAGGCCCCTTTGTGGCTATGTGATTTGGATCAGCTTTAGACCTGACTCACATTTCTTACTTATGAAGGGAATTAGTTTATCTGGGCTTCTTGAATTGTTTCAAAGTGGCATCATAGCACAGAGGTTAAGAACTTTGGCTTTAAAGTCAAACCAACCTGGATTCAAATCTTTGCTCCCCTGCTTAATTTCTGTGTGCCCTTGGGCAAGTCTCTTTACCTCTCTGAGCTACAGCTTCCTCATCTGTAAAGTGAAGATAATACCTACTCCCTTCTTGGGGTTGTGGAAGTTAATTTACATAGTAGGCACTGAATAAATGGTAGCTGCTGCTATTACTTTTTAATTTGTTCTAATGGTATTTGTGAGCCATGTTTAATATCAAATAAGATTCTCCAACATTCCTGAAAGGCCTGAAAGACTATACAATTTGTGGGCTAAGGGGTTGAGGTGGTAGCCTATGGAACACATGCCAAAGATGTCATCTGGGTCTGCTTTCATCAGCATGCAGGCTGGTTGCCACTACCACCAGGCTCCCCTCCCTGCCACCCCACATTAATCCTTAGCTTAGGACAGTTCTTTGCTGCCAGGCCCAGCCCTTCCCTTAAATCCCAAGGGACTGACACAATGGAACACCACTTTTAAAAAGTGTCTAGCCCCTCTGTGGTGAGGTGAAAGAATAACGAAATCATCGAACACTGAAAACACCACAAACGATGAGCTTAATAGGACAATCATAAAAAGACAATATATTAACATAATCTTGTGACATTTGTTGAACTTAAAATTTGGTGGAAAATCAACTCCAGAGGTGGCATCTGTTTCTGAGCATGCCCAGGGTCACAGATAAAGTGAAAAAAAAAAGGCAGAGTCACAGAGAATCCGCCCTAGTTACGGACAAAAAGTGGAAACCTTTCTGATCAACTGTTCAGTCACTTTAGTGACAGTTTCAGTGGGAAAGAAAGCAGCACAAAGATTCTTATCAAGGACACAGGAGAACTAAATAGGATTCAGTAACATAGTAAAAAGGGTCAGCTGCACCTTTTTTTTAAATCCTTGTTTCATAGAGAAGGAATGGAGTTTAGGATATAAATGAATATAATTATTCATTTTACAATTATTAGAAGGGAGAATGTTGGTGATGCCACCACATAAAAATTACCTTGAACAGAGAACTTGCATGTATTCCTTAAAAGTTTGTGTACTATACATGTGGTTAAAAACAAGAGGAAAAGGGAGGGTAGTTTTAAATGTTTGAGTTTGTTCTGACATTTTAATTTTTTTAATACGAAGTCTGCTGAGACTCACATGCTAGTGTTAGGTGTGTGCTTGCCTGGGCAGCACTCAGTGGTAGCATCTGCGGGGCATTGGTTCCGGGACACACATTCCCCCTACTCCACCCCCATGGATACCAAAATCTGCAGATGCTCAAGTCCCTTATATAACCTATGCACATCCTCCCACATACTTTAAATCACCTCTACAGTACATATAATACCTAATACAATGGAAATGCTATGTAAATATTTGCTGGCGCACAGCAAACTCAAGTTTTGCATTTTGGAACTTGATGGAATTTTTTTTTTCTAAATATTTTCATTCCGAGGTTGGTGGAACCTGCAGGATGTGGAACCCCAACTGTATATATTCTCCTGTTTGGATGAGCCCTCTGTCTGACTGAGACGCTTCCATTCTAGTAGGACTAAGCTAGACCTGTTTTTATTCTTCCCTTTCTAGGCTTCTTAGTGTGTAGTCATCAACCTTTCTCCTACCTTCTTAGCTCCTTTTTTGGTTCCTTGAACTCCACCCACAACCTGCCCTAAGCTTCACCACTAGCAGACAACCCAGTTTCTTAAAACACCGTGTTCATCATGTCACCACACCGCACTCCACCCCCGCCCAGCAGTGTGCTTTGGGCCCTTGTACTGTCTATTCCAGAATCTCCACTCCCCTACCTACCTTTTACGGGCAGATTTCCTTTTTTTTCTCCAACTTAGGTCTACTGTTCCAGTTAGCCTATACATTTCTACCTCCTGTCCTTTACCTGTGTTCTTTTTCCACCCGGAATCTCTGATCTCGTCCTTTAAAACTGTTCCAATCCTACTAGTCCTTAGATGCCCTGCCCAGGTCCCATATTTATGTAGAATAAACCTTTTCATATGTAGTCCTAAATGCTAGAGGTGCAAGATGAACAAAATGATCCTTCCTCCTGAGTAACTTTATCTCCCTGCATTCTCACAGTTTTTTACTCACCTGCAGCCACACTGTCCCTACTTCTTGTCCCTAAAACCTGCCAAGCTAATTCCCATCTTGAGACCTTTATACTTGCAATTCCTTCTGCTTTAAGATACTCTTCCCCTCACAGCTTCACGGGGCTTTTTCATGTCATCACTCAGGTTTCAGCTCTCATTGTTTAGAGCATTGAATGGGGGAGAGGCCTTCCCTGACCATTCCAGCTTCGTCAGCCGCTGGGCACTCTGCCATATGCCCATACTGATCTTTCCTGGTTTACTTATCCATGCCTGCGGTCATCTTGGTTTTCTTGCCTTCCACCCCGACTGCAGAACGTAAACTGAGGGCAGGCGTTCTGTCTTGCTTATTACCACAGTGTCCGCAGCACTTTGAACATACCGGGCACACAGAAGGCTCTCAGTAAATATCTGTTGACACTGTCACAGACACTGTGCTTGGCTATAGTGATGATGGGCTCTGAATAATGAACATACAGGTGAGTGACCTGCCGGGTGTTGGAATAAGCTACTGGTGATTGCCAGAAGGTCAGTTTCCATTTATGTGCTGTTTATCTTCTGATAAGACCTGCTTGATGTTGCTGTAGTTTTTGCCTCTCCCATGTACTGCTCAGAGCAGAATAAGAACTGCCTCGTTTATAATGGGTATGCTTAAAGCTAATCAGGGCTGCTGGCCTCACTACAAATACCGTGTGTTGAGAGATGTGGAAGAGCCATGTTGCTGCTATGATATGGCCTTGTGACAAGCTGTCCATTCCAGGCACTAAGAGCTGTACCCACTAGCATGCCCTGTTACCTCAGGCCACTCACTTAATTTCTTTGTGCTTTTATTTTCTTCCTTTGCAGAATGGATTTTGGGGATTGGATGTGAATAATACCAAGAAAAATACAGAATGCATAAAAAATTTAACTTTTCCCCCTTCTTAGATGTGAACGATTAGAAGAACAACTAAATGACCTAACAGAGCTCCACCAGAATGAAATCTTGAACTTGAAGCAGGAGTTGGCCAGCATGGAAGAGAAAATTGCATATCAGTCCTATGAACGGGCTCGGGACATTCAGGTTAGCATGAAGGATCAGGTGTAAAAGCAAAAGGCTAACAGAAAGTAGAATGTTGGTTTCCAGGGGCTAAGGCATTAGGGGGATGGGGGGTGGGTTATTGTTTAATGGGTCCAGAGTTTCAATTTTATAAGATGGAAGAGCTATGGAGATAAATGGTGGTGATGGTTGCACAGCATTATAAATGTTTAATACCACTGAACTGTACACTTAAGAATAGTTAAGATGGTAAATTTTATGTTATACGTATTTTACCACAATAAAAAAAGAAAAAAAGGAATGAAGTACTGATACATGCTACGATATGGATCCACCTTGAAACATTATGCTCAGTGAAAGAAGCCAGTCACAAAAGGCCACATAGTGTATGATTCCATTTATAAGAAATGTCTAAAATAAGCAAATCTGTGGAGAGAGAAAGTAGGTTAGTGGTTGCCAGAAACTAAGGGAAGGGGGAAGGGAGTGATAGGTAAAAGGTACGGGTTTATTTTGGGGATGATGAAAATGTTCTGGAATTTAATAGTAGTGATGGTTGCATAACATTGTGAATTTACTAAATGCTTCTGAATTAAACACTTTAAGATGATTAAAGTGGTAAATTTTACATGTATTTTACCACAATAAAAAAAAGGTTTAGGGGAAAAAAGGATGGAGAGGTAGAATATTGAGAAGCTTATACCAACTGTAATACGCCTGCTCTTCAGATGAGGTGCATTTCTCAAAAGTCTATGCCATTTGGAGGTGGTATGCTTGCTTGCGTTCTTAGGAAATGTTTCTTAGGATCACAGTTGTCTCAGTACGTGGAAAAGCACATGTGTTACGTCTGTTCGTTGCTGCTTCAGGAGCTGCTGTGACAAGTCTCAGGGCCATCTTACCTATCTTCTTCTATGGTAAAGGGGGCTTTTGTGCTAGCTGCCAAATCCAAACCTTTTACAGGTGCATTGCCAGGCAGTTTACAAGAATAACACATGAGGCAATAATGTTTAAGGCTAATACTCCTCTAGTTTAATCTCTGGGAAAATACGATATTTAACTTTTACTCATCCCATTTGGGAGATATTTCTAAGAAAACAGTTGGTGGTTTCATATGAAAGCATCTTGAAATAAACTAGTCTTAGAGAAGGGAACTGGTCCGGGAAACTTTTATTACAAAGAATCAAGGGAATGTCTAGATCATTTGCCCAGATGCCATCTTCTCCATGCCCCGGAATTCTGCTTACGTTTTAGTTTTTTTCCCCAAGGTCATTCTGGGCTGGAATGTATCTGTTGTATGTCCATTCTCTAGCTTAGCTTCAGTCTGAAGTTGCCTAGCCTTCACCTCAAATCCCAGGAAACCAGGGCCCACTGAAACCAAGATCAGAAAAACCCAGGGCTCCCACCACTGCTGAGCTTTGGAGGGTATCTGACGATTGCTAAGGAAATAGGTTCTGTCCTCTGAGTGTTATGGTAAATTTTATATAAACTCATGGGTCAAGATTATGGCCTTGAGAGGAGCAGATCACCTGAAATGTTTGGTCAAGTGTTTGGGCATAGTGTCTGTCCTCTTCACAGAGATCAACTCTTCTTAAGAAGACAGAGCAGGGAGCCCTTTCCCCTGATGTCAGGGAGTTATTTAACTTGAAAAACACCAGGTAGTGTGTACAGGGATGTCCAAAGAATGTTCACCTCTCCATTGTTATAGTGGGAAAGTTGGAAATAACCTATGTCTCTCCAGTAGGGAACTGGCTGAATAAACTGTGACATATCCAAGCTATAAATGCTAGGTAGCCGTTAAAAAGAACTAGGTGGGCCTCTACGCGTTGACACGGAGAGATCTCCAGGACCCGCTGTCAAGTGAAAAAAGCAAGCTGTGGATCAGTCCTAGGGTATGGTACTATTTTCATTAAGGCAGACAATTTTTAAATAATTCCACGCATATCCCTAGGGACATATGTGTATAGACTTAAACACGGGTGAAAGGATGAACACACACCAAATTGACAGAGTTATGTCAAGGGCAGGGACTGGAACTGAGGAAAATACCAAGAGAGACTGCCTTTGTGTCCTATTTGAAATGTTTTTATGTTGAACAATTATGTGTGTCCTGTGCAACTTAATAATTTTTAAATGGAAGAAAAGAGAAACAAAATCATATATTTGAGATCTTGTTATTAAAATATTCAAGACCAAATCTAATTGTGGCAACTGCTTCCTGTGAGCTGTCCCACAGGAATGCGATGGAAGGCAGTTCAGGTGTATAATAGTTACTTGAATTGTGAGTTATGCATTTGGCCTCTCACATTCAAGACTCTAGCATATTTTAAATCATTGGCGTGGCTCAAGATGCATCTGGCCTGCCCAAGGGGCATGTCAGCTATTCAGAGTACTTGTGAGCAGAAAGCTTAACTCTTCCCTGTCTGGCCCACAGGAGGCCCTGGAGGCGTGCCAGACCCGCATCTCCAAGATGGAGTTGCAGCAGCAGCAGCAGCAGGTGGTACAGCTGGAAGGGCTGGAGAATGCCACTGCCCGGAACCTTCTGGGCAAACTCATCAACATCCTCCTGGCGGTCATGGCAGTCCTTCTGGTCTTTGTCTCCACGGTAGCCAACTGCGTGGTTCCCCTCATGAAGACTCGCAACAGGACGTTCAGCACTTTATTCCTTGTGGTTTTCATTGCCTTTCTCTGGAAGCACTGGGATGCCCTCTTCAGCTACGTGGAACGGTTCTTTTCCTCCTCCAGATGATGCTGGCACAAGAAGGCAGTGCTCCCCTACCCTCTGGCGAGTGCATGCGGCGAAGAATTAGACAGCAACTTACCTACTCTGAAGTTTTCTACAACAACAAAAGAGTTGAGTGAATCTGTTTACATTTAGAATAATGTTTTTTTCTTCAAAAGACGCAATTGCAATAGTATTTTTTAGATTTTATCCAAGAAGTTTTTTGGGCAAAAATCTTGGATCATTTTTATGTAGCATGATTTTCCTTGGGATGCAGATCTTAAACAGTCCTTTAACATGAACCAACAATCTGGAGCACACTGAAGGGCATTCTAAATTGTGGCTTGAAGGACTGCACTAAAATCCACTAAAAAGATGCGAAAACCTGATTAGGGAAACCAGTTAAACCTAACACCCTGCCTTGTCTGGGCTCACCACCTCTCCCCCTCCCAGACTAACTTTACTGTGAAGTCCTACCACATTCCATGTCTGAATTTCTGGATTCAGGGTGGATTTTCCTTGTCCGTGGAAGAACACATGGATCTCCCTGGCTTTCTCACCCAAGTTGGCCACTCATGGTAACCCTGGAAGTATGATCACTTTTGAACCTGGTCCCTTAACCTTTGCTAGGATACACAAGTGAGAGCATCACGCCCCAAAGGATCACTGCACAGTCCTACTACAGTATTTTGAAGTAGCCCTCTAAATACTTAACTTTAAGCAAATCCCATGGCCGCACTTTTAAGGTTTTTTTAAATATGTGTATAGTCACCAATTTAAAAAACAAAAAATCTGAACAGCATACTTGAAGAATGTAATACTCAAACTCTCAGTGCTTCCTTATGGTTTCTAATAGGATTTTTTATTATTGTTATTATTATTATTGGGTTTTTTTGGAAAGGGTTGGGAGGGTCTTTTATTTTTTCCTTTGAAATAAAGAAGTGATGTTTTTAAATGAAGAAATGTGTGGATATTTAAGTGTGCTGCTCCCTCTTGTCTTGAAACAATTTGAGTAAAGGAATACTTGCTGTAAATGCCACCCTCTGACACCCTTGTTTTGAGATCCAGCTTAAACTCCATCCTCTGGCTGCTGCTACTGCTTTTTGGTGTCCTGCCACCCCACACCACCACTTTATGGGCTTGGCTTGGTTGGAGAGGAAAGGGGTGCGCAGGGAGAGGGGGAGGCTGTTTCCACAAGCCAGCATGATAGGGTAGAGATTTTTTTTGCCCCAACAATATGTTTACCCAGTGACTTTGGGCTGGGATTATCTGTAGGAAAAATTGAGACTGTACTATGAGAGTCATAAATAATTCCTTGTGTTTTCTTAGTTCATTTTTTAACACCCCCTAATTACTGAAACCAAAGTGATGTGGAATCTTCTGTCTGCATTTTGGGCCCAGCATCTTTAATTTCAAAGCTTTATTCTGTCTGCCCAAGAGAATCAACTGCAGGTGATTTCTCCCTAAAGAGCAGAAAAGCAAATGTCAGGTTAGAAGGACTCACGTTTGGGGTATAAAATGTTGTCAGCGTCCTCTTCATCTAAACTGACTTGTTAACATAACTATGCTCAGTGGACCTTTATAGACAGTTCAGAAAAATGGACTGAGCCTTCTTCGCCATCCTATAACCAGTTCTACCATCCTGGCGGAACTTGGGCTTTTAGAGCCTATCTAGAAAGCTTGGCCAACCTTTTCGTATTCATAGTATTGAATCACAAATGCTGTTGCCTCTTGGCCTCTGTTCTGTGCAACCAGGTGATGAGCAAGGGGCACACACTTTGCCCTGAAAAGAGTAGCAAAGCATGCCCTGCCCATCTCCCCTATACCAGGAAATTCTTCTGGAACTGGGTTAACACTGCCTGTCTGTCTGAGAGGATGGCTTACATGACAGCTCCAGCCTCCTGTGGCTTGGCAGGCTGGCCTTCTCAGAAACAGCATGTTGTTTCCATAATCATTTTCATATTTTAACTCAGGTACCCCAATCTTCACTCCATCCCCCAATGATTGTAGTACACCTGTTAGCTCTGTTGACCTCTCAAAATCAGTGCCCAGAGCAGGCACCACAGGGGTGATTTTTCTTTTAAAAAATAATTGGAACCAATTTATGTTCAGGCCAAAAACAAATTGTTCTCAAGCCTATGTATTTACAATGTTAACTTTGCCTAAAGGTATTGCAGTGACTTTAGGCAGAAGTGCCAAAGGACACCATGACCTTGTCGAACTAGCACAGTTTTTCCTAATTTTGTGCTTTAGTGAGGGAAGGACAGTCCCACAAAGTTATTGGAAAGATGCTCTAGCCACAATCCTCCAGTTTTTCTAAGACAGAACTTCTGAGTCCCGTGAACTGTGTAGAGACTACGAAGTATTGTGGGCACTGGAAGTCATTGGCTAGATGGATTGAAATTGTTCCCATTTGCCTTGGGACAGTTTCTGTCAAAGGAAGGTTTTCACCTCTGGAAAGCCCCCTGAGCTCCCAGCCAAACAGGCCCGCGCTGACTGTCCATCCTCCATTCTCAAAATGTCCTCGGAAGGACCTCCAGGCTAGGTCAGGCACGGTAATGGCTTTCTAGATCTCTTGTCCCTTGATTATTCACCAGGCCCAACAGTTGTCTGCATTTAATGCTGTTTGTAACCGTGCATCTATTTTCTTGCCTTCCTTCCACTTTGTGCTGCCTATACCTGTTGCCTTTGAGCTTCTTTGCATTGTGGCTCTTCCTGGGTTCTCTTATCTATTCAAAGCTCTTCTATAACCTCGCTCTAATGGTTTAACAGTTCTGTGGATGGAAACTTGTCACTCTAATGCTTCTTCTCTTTTAAAGACTACAAGCATTCCATTTGAAATGAAGCATTCCTGGATTACTGGTTAGTGCTGGTGTGTGAGGCTGACTATGGTAGCCTGGGTGACTCTGTTCAGGTTGTAGAGTGACTAACATTTACCTTTTTTTATGATAGTTGAACAGCACTTCTGTCTGCTCCAATTTCAGTTCTTTGGAAAGATATTCAGTGCATCCTAGCAAGGAAGGCTTTCTATTCCACTGGCTCCTTAAGAAGCAAAAGTAGGTTAAATTTTACACTTGCCTGACTGGGTGGGGTTTTCTCTCTCCCCTGTACCCCCTCCACCCAATTGAGGTAAAAATCTGATACGAAGAAAAACTCAGATCAAGCCTTCCTTGCTAGCCATGTCGTAACAATGAGCATAATTTTCATGTGGTCTTTGCTGTATTTGGTTTTGTTTCTGATTTCATATTCCTTTGAGGTACAGTCAGATGAAATGCTGAATTCCAAGTGAGCTCCAGTGAGGAGCTGCCTTTCAACCTCAGAAAATGTGCATCCAAAACAAAACCAAATATTATCAAAAAACTGACACAGGTAAAATTATGGTTCCCACCCCCACATGAAGCTGGGGATTTTGAACGTGGCTCTAAGAGTTAACATTTCTGTCTGTGTGTCGTGTATGCTGGGTGATGCCCTCAGTAGGATTGACTACTAGACTGTAAGTGTGTTTTATCAAAGTGTGTAAGAATAAAAACTCACTTGCACGAATTGAAAAGTACAGAAATGACACTTGTGAACGTGTGAACATTAACACTGTAGTTGATAGATCTTAAGCTGCTAATTGTTGAGAGAGAATTACATTTTTGTTTTGTCTGGTTGCTGCAGATTCTCAGCAGCACTTTTACTGTACATACAAATTGAAATAAAGACCTCAGCTATTAACGAGGTGGTTGGACTCGGGTTTGTTTTGCTCTTTATTTTTGCATATTCAGTTCCGGTGACAAGTTTGTCAGTCTGAAAACTTTCCACTAGTTTCTGCATTAGAAACTTTGTGAGTATGTGAGTGAGTGAGTGAGTGTGTGTGTTTGTGTGTGTGTGTGTGTGTGTGTTTAGCCAGTATCTTAAAACTGTAACCGATAGCTGATAGCTGGGTAGCTGTCACCGTCTCCCTGGATTGTATACACTTCACTTCAGACTGGCATTTTGCCACAGTTCCTTTAGACTGGTCAGTAGGACTGCCTTTTAGTGCTTTGGAGGGAGTTCTTGGGAGGGAGTTCTTGAGAGGCAGTACCCCCCAAATTCAGCATCTGATGCCCACAATGGGTATGATAATCCCTGTCCATTGTTACAAGGCTTTGTTAATAAACCAATGTTACGATGGGAGTGAAAACTTACTTTATAAAACATTTGAGGTTTGAAGTTCTACATTCATGAAAGGGGTTATCTTCTAGCCTAACTCCACCTATGGTTTTGGTATAGATGTAGTAGTTTCTATTACGGCTTTTCTTTGATGATCTCTGGGAGGTCTCTGGAAATCGAGAAGCTCTAATCTTGCCTTTTCGTAATTTTCTTTTTTTTTTTTTTGGCCACGCTGCGGCATGCAAGATCTTAGTTCCCTGACCAGGGATTGAACCCGCGGCCCCTGCAGTGGAAGCGCAGAGTCTCAACCACTGGACTGCCAGGGAAGTGCCTAATCTTGCCTTTGACAGGGTACCAAACAGGGTCCTCATGACTTGGTCCTTCACACCCCCAATCTGAATGTTGAGATGTTTAGGCCACACTTCTGGCTTACTAGTTCTGTGCCTCCTACCCCATCTATAAACTAGAGATATCACACCCATCTTGATCCTACCTTGTGGATGATGTGAAAATAAGAGATGCCACTTGTGAAAACTTTTAAACTCGCTGTGAGAATGCCCTAAACTTCTTGAAATATGGACCAGGCTGCCATGTACAGATGTGCAGGTTGTAAGCCGGCCAATCCCAAGGGGCCGTAAGAAAACTACACTGTGAACGACACGTCCTAGAGTTTCACAGTGCACAGTGGGCACCCAGAACAGCCCTCACCGCAGCTGATAATTTGAAAGCCTGATTTATTGTCATCCATTAAAGACTTTGGAGAGTGGAAGGCTGGATACATAAATCTGAGAAGCTGTGGTGTAGACAACAGACTGGAGAGGCAGGGGATGGGTGTGTGGCCAACTAGAAAATGTCGGCCTCACCTGAAGTGTGCAACTGTAGTGTTTTAAAACTCCGTGAGCTAAACTAAACTCCTAGCCAACTTGTGACCCCAAATCTAGGTAATGAAGAGTAGCTAACATTTATTGAGCACTTACTGAATGCTGGGCTTAATGTTTGGTACTTGTAATGCAATTCTCACTTAATTCTCCCCAGGGTCTTACACAGGCCTTGTCATCCTCATTGTCTAGCTGAGGAAATGAAACTTAAGTGGCTTGCCCAAAGTTATACTGTTAAGAAATGGTAAATGAATGTGATGGAAAACAGGTCTGTGCAATGTACGTAACAAAAGATGGGTGTCCACAAAGAGTTAATATAAACCGAGAAAACCGTCAGCTAAGTAGAAAATAGGCAAAGATTCACAGAAAAAGAAATGAATCACCAATAAGCATCCAGTAGAAACTGTTCGGCCTCATGTGTAAATCAGTGTGTTAAATGGAAAAAAAAAGTGGTGAAATAGTATATTGTCTATGTGTGTTCAAAATAGTTTGTTTGCATAAATATATGTATGTAATTATACAGAAATGAAACCACATTAAACTGTCCCCAGTAATTACTTCTGGGAAAGGGAGTGGGAGGAATGGTGGTGAAATAGGACTTTCATGCTTGACTCCTATAAAGTATGAATCTCTTAATAGAAATGTATTTGTGTATCTTTAAAAAATCAACACTTTTTAAAAAGAAAATAACAGGTCCCTTGAGAGGTGGAAAAGAGATGACAGTGTTACTCATGCCAGACTGTAATAGAACATCTTTTGCTTTAGGATTGCCTTAGAAGGAGCTCTGGACCAAGTTTGGGCCACCCGTTGGGCTTTCTTGCCACCCTGGATTTCTAGGCGTTGTGGTCAGATGGCCATCCCAGTGCCAGACAGGACGTGGGGCGGTGGGCTTGCAGCAGCTGGTACCACCTGTTCGATTCAGCCCTTCATTCATCCTACAGCATTTGAGAGCCACTCTGTGTACCAGACCAGGCTGTGGAGATGTGCTCAGTCAAGGGGAGAAGAACCTGTGTTGTAATAGAGCTGGAAGCCATGTGTGGGAGCGAAGAGGAGGGAGCAGTTCTGACCGGGCAGTTGGGAAAAGCTGGATGGAGGAGGGTTTATGGTGAGTGAAGATGAGTGAGGAGGGCCTTCCAAGTTGAAGGAACAGTATTGGCAAAACCACGGAGGTGACAAAGGCCGAGGTGAGTGGGTCAAGCAATGGATCAGAGCCTCAGATGGCTGAGAGGGTGCCTGGAAGAACATGTGAATCAGGGACAAAGTTAAAAATAGTTGCGAAAGGGCTTCCCTGGTGGCGCGGTGGTTGAGAGTCCGCCTGCTGATGCAGGGGACGCGGGTTCATGCCCCGGTCCGGGAGGATCCCACATGCCGTGCAGCGGCTGGGCCCGTGAGCCATGGCCGCTGAGCCTGTGCGTCCGGAGCCTGTGCTCCGCAACGGGAGAGGCCACAGCAGTGAGAGGCCCGCGTAACGCAAGAAAAAAAAAAAAAATAGTTGCAAAAAATTCTGAATGCCATGCCGAAGGTTTACCCTGTGGCTGCAGGAAGGTGTTGAGTGGTGTAGTGACCCATCCTGTGTTTAAAGACAATTATAGCCCTTCTGGAAGGAACCAGTAGCCTCCTTTTCATGTCATCCAAGTCACTTAGCTGGTTGAGAAATGCTGTCCAAGGTATTTGATCTTTTGCCTTTTGATCCTATAATGGAAGGAGCTTAAACTTTTTATTTGATCTGGGAGGTGAGGGTATAGTGAGGGTATAGGAAGCTCAGAGTTCACTCCATACATATAAATGTATGTCACTTCTGGCATTAGAATCGTTAAATTCTACAACAAGAGTGCTTTCAAATTTATTCAGGCTTCTGTCTTAATGAATGCTTAAACTGTCCAAAGGAATATTCTTTTAGAAGACTTCATTTCAGTAGTTATTGAGACTCTATTAAAATGTACAGCAAACCATGATGAAAATAAATTATAATAACCACTATACCTTAGAGAGCGGTTGTGAGGATTAAATGAAATAATTGTGCGGTGCCTCACCCAGGCTCCACAAATGGTCTCAATTATTGTTATTAATAGACTGAGAATTCCTTGAGGGCAGGGAGCTGTCTCACTCATCTGAATCTCTTCAGACTATATCGTGTCTCTCATTCTTACCTGATGAAGGACTCAGTAGCCAGAGTTTGGGCTGTCTGTAGCCAGCTCTGGCTCCTGAGTTGGTTTGGAAAACCAAAAAGTAATCAGTATGTGTCAAGGATACTCTGACCATAGAAACAACAGAAGAGAGCATCCCAGCCATAGAGAACAAAAGCTGGCTAATGGATGCACATACACTGGGCTGAGGGGCTAACAATAGATTTTACTGGTGACTTCTTAACCACAGGTAAGGACGTTGTTGTGTTCATGGCTGTGTCCTCAGTGCCTGGAATGGTGCCTCGCACATAATGGGTGCTCTTTGAAAAGTGGAATTTTAAAATTGCTACATATTGAATCCCTAGTCTGTGCCAGGCACAGTGCCACTTGTTTTACTGCTAATTCTTACAGTTGCTCTGAAGAGGAGATGGTGTAATTTCCATGTTGCAGATGAAAACAAACTCAGATAGGTGTTTGGGTTTTATCCCATGGGCAAGTCGTTTCACTAGTAGATGGCAAAGTCAGGATTTGGACTCAGAGACCCTCAATCACACTTCTTTATGCACTGGAAGCATTTTGTTCTCTCTTACGTGTTTTCATTAGGTATCTTCCAGAACATAAATGAAACAGTTCCTGCTGAAATTCATTTAATCGTCATGACCAGGTTGCCAGCCCAGAGACACTGACTTGGATAATTGGAATGTTATGCTGTTTGCCCCTACACTAAAACAACCCAGACTACTGTACTTACTCTTTTTTGAAAGTACCAGCTTTAATGAGATACCATTCAATTCAGTCGTTTAAAGTGTTCTATTCAGTGGTTTTTGTTTATTGACAGTTGTGCATCCAGCATCACTAATTCCAGACCTTTTTCATCACCTAAAAATGGAACCCTCCACCCATTAACTGTCACTCTCCTATTCTCTCAGCCCTAAGAAACCACTAATCTACTTTCTATCTATAGGTTTGCCGATTCTGGACGTTTTATGTAAATGGAATCACACGGTATGTGGTCCTTTGTGACTGGCTTTTTTCACTTAGGATGTTATCAGCGTTCATCTATGTGGTAGCATGTTTCAGTACCTCATTCTTTTTTACTGCTAAATAATATTGCATTGTATGGATATACATTTTTATCCATTCATCAGTTGTTGGATGTTTGGGTTGTTTCCATTTTTTTAGCTATTATGAATAGTGTTGCTGTGAACATTCATGTACAAGTTTTTGAATGGACCTTTGTCTCATTTCTCTTGGGTATATACCTGGGAGTGGAATTGCTGGGTCATACAGTAACTATGTTTAACCTTTTGAGAAACTACCAGACTGTTTCCAAAGTGGCTGACGCATCTTACATTCCTACCAGCTGTCTGCACATCCTCACCGGCACTTGTCATCATCTGACGTCTTAATTATACCCATCCTATGGGTGTGAAGTGGTATCTCATGGTCTTGATTTGCATTTTATGTGTTTTTATGCTAATATCTCTTTTCATAAGCTTTCCTATCCATATCTTCCCAACCCAGGCTGTGGCTGTCACATTTCATTATTGCCACTGTGCTTGCCTTACCTAAAAGCCTTTCATTTCCCCACTAAAAACTGCTTTTCATCTACTGTGGGCTGGGATTCCATATAACCCAACTCGTCAGAATTATATCCAAAGTAAGGTTAACTGGATTCTGAATGAGTCCCCACAATAAGTAAGGTATGTGCTTGGACTTTGTGACTGCTGATCTAGCAGCTTTGAGACTGTTTCTGCTTAAAACCAAGATTTTATTAAAAAAAAAAGAGAGAGAGAGAGAGGAAGGAGAGAGAGAGGGAAGGAAGGGAGGAAGGAAGAAAGGAAGCCTGGCCTCCCAGTAGTCATGTGACCTTAGACTCAGCCCAAGTCCTCACGCACGCGTCCCCCGCTCCTCCCTTCCTGCCTTGTACTGCTTCACTTCTCTGCTCCTTTGCATGTGCTCTTCCCTCTTCTTGCACTGACACCCCCCCGCCCTATTTATCTGCCTGGCAAGCTCTTACTCTTTTTTTTTTTTTTTGGGCTGCTTTGGGTCTTCGTTCCTGCACGCGGGCTATCTCTAGTTGCGGCGAGCAAGAGCTACTCTTCGTTGCGGTGTGCGGGCTTCTCATCGCAGTGGTTTCTCTTGTTGCAGAGCACGAGCTCTAGGTGTGCGGGCTTCAATAGTTGTAAAACGTGGGCTCAGTAGTTGTGGCTCACGGGCTTAGTTGCTCCGCGGCATGTGGGATCTTCCTGGCCCAGGGCTTGAACCCGTGTCCCCTGCATTGGCAGGCAGATTCTTAACCACTATGCCACCAGGGAAGCCCTCTTACTCTTTTATTTTACTCTTTATTAAGGAATTTTTCAAACATAGGCCATAAATGCATAGGGTAATAAACCCCAATCAACAGTTACCAACTTGTGGTCAATCTTGCCTCATCCACACCTGCCCTCCTCTCCCCTCAAACTGGATCCATTTGGAACAAATGCCAGGTAGCATACATTATTTGTCCTTTTTGGGGTTTTTTTCTGGTCATTTTTGTTATTAAGGTGAAATTCACATGACATAAAATTAACCATTTTAAAGTGAACAACTCAGTGGCATTTGGTAGATTTACAATATTGTATAACCACTGCCTCTATCTAGTGTAAACAGCTTCATCACCCCGAAAGGAAACCCCATACCTGATAAGCGGGCGCTCCCCATTTCCCCCTTCCACACACTCCCACCACCGTCCTGGGCTCTGTCTCTATGAATTTGCCTCTTCTGGGTGTTTCATATAAATGTAATCATCCAAAATGTGACCTTTTGTCCGGCTTCTTTCACTCAGCATAATGTTTTCAGTGTTCATCCATGTTGTAGCATGGATCATGACTTCATTCCTTTCCAAAGCTGAATAATACGCTTTTGTAGGGGCAGACCACATTTTGTTTATCCCTTCTCAGTTGATGGCTATTTGGGTTGTTTCCACCTTTTGGGTACTATGAATAATTCTGCTGAGAACATAGGTGTCCATGTACTTGTCCGAGTACCTGTTTTCATTTCTTTTGAGGTGTACACCTACGAGTGAACTTGCTGGGTCGCGTGGTCATTCTGTGTGTAACCTTTTGAGGACGTAGGCAGCCTCTCCCCTGTGAAGCCCGCCCTGACTTCCCCACATACATTCAGGTGACCCCGGCTTTGCGAGCCTCTCTGTTACAGCACCTACCTCACTATGACTTCTTTGGTTTATGTGTGGTTTTGCCACACGACATCGCTTCCCGTGGTAACTGAGCTCTTTTTCACGAAACACCCTCCCCCATGCTCGCTCCCCATCATTCAGGTGAACTAATCCCATAATCCTGGCTCGAGAGCTGGACAAGTAATTCAAGTCAGGCCAGTCACACTTGGTCCTGAGGCTCTTGCTGGCTGAGTTGGGAAAGAGAGACTCTTCTCCTTTTGCTACCTACAAGGACCCTTTGTCCCCAGAGCTGCCAGGAGCACAGCCTACCCAAGTATGAGGTCAAGAGGGAGGGAGGCAAAGCCAAGACATGGACAAGAGAAACAGGTTCTTGATGAACCAGTTTGACTCCTGGATGCAGCCATGCTTGAAGACAGATTCATCTCTTGAACCTCCCAGTGTTGTGAGCCAGTAAGTTTCCTTTATGGCTAAGGTAGTTTGAGTTGGGTTTTGTCACTTGCAGCCAGGAGACACACATGATGGTGGACTCATAAGGGACTGTCTGCCAATACCCTCCCTTCCAAGACCACACCTCCCCACACTTCAGCCAAGCTGTCTGCATGGGAGGGGCCGTATTCTCATAGCCTGGTACTGTCGAGCTTGGGACCAGAAAGAGGGTTAGTCCTAGTTCTTGGGTCATAGGAGCAGGTAAGTGTGATGTTCGTGAGAGCTGTTGGCAGGGAGAGACCCCAGGCAGGCAAAGAGAGGTGAGGTAGGGCACACCCCAGCGCCCCGGGCCCTGGCCCAGCTGCCAACGCTGGCCCTACAGACCTCGCCATGGTTCGGTCGTGTAAGACATGCCCGTGTGCCTCTAACTAGTCACGCTTTGGGGGCCCAATCTAATTCAGGCCATATTCTGTAATATGCCTAGTCTCATGTCTCCCACAAGCTTCGTAAGCCACAAACCACTTCTTATTCACTTCTGCATCATTCATACCTGTGAGGAGCTCTGCCAGGGCTCCTGCCTGCGTGGACACACCTCTGACTTTATGTCAAGTGCTTGTGCATCCCAGGAGCCATGCTTAGTTGTTGTATGGGTGTCTTGTTTGATCCTACTGGATGCTAGTAGGTGGAACTGTGTGAAATTTCCAATAGTCAACTATATTTTGAGCTATAAAAACAGCCATTTCATATGGCCCAGTGTCATACGAATGGTATTTTGCTGATGAGGCCAGCGAGGTTGGTGTCTTGCCCGAGGGAAGCCGGGTAGAAAATGGTGGAGCTGACAGCAAGGGGATGCCTTGACTTTCAGTGACGTGGGTGGGTGAGAGAGGGGAGACAGCGAGCGGAGGTCTCGTAACAGAGCCTCCGCCCTGCCCGTCTGCCCTCGGCACCCTGGGCAGTGAGAGAGGAGGCTGAGGGCCCACAGGTGCTGCAGGCCCGCCCCGCGGCTCCTGGGAACCCAGCCCATGGACAGAACGGCAGGGCTCACTCAGGGCCCGGTTCGTCCTGCAAAGGCTCTCTGGTCAGGCAGGAAGGGCAGCACGCCTCTGGGGAAGGTCTCTGCCCAAGTCAGCCGCCTGTGACCTCAGGCAAATCCTTCCAGCTGTCCCCGCCTCCTTAACTCCACTGAGGAATAGAGGTAACAAGGGCACCAGTCTCAGGAGGTTGTTAGGAGGGTGTCGTGAGTTAACTGTTGTCAGGTACCCAGAACAGCACCTGACAGGCAGTAAATGCTCAGTGAAAGTCAACCAGCCTTGCTGTTATCAGAAGCCAGGCTCCCTTGTACACCCTTCGCCACACCTGACAAAATGCTGTCGTTACCATGCTTACAGTCACTGCCATACCTTCACACGTGCTGTTCTCACTGCCCTGCCCTCCCTCTGTCTGCTTAGGGAATTTCTCTTCTTCCTTCAAAAAGCCCCCCTTCTCAGAAGTCTTCCTTGACCAGCCCTTCTCCCCACATCCCCCAAACATTCGCTTCCTTCTCTGTGTCTCTAGTCCAGTGCCAGCTGAGTTGGGCTCTATGACAGCTACACAGTGAGTGGTGGTTGAGCGTTTACATGACTGTCAGCCCCGCTGGACTGTGAGGGGAGCAGGGGAGGGGCCAGTTTCTGTCCTGGGGGACCTCAGACTCTCAGTGGTTTCAAGTGTGAAACAATCAGTGATTGAGATAGAAATCTCCCAGCTACAGGACAAGTACACAGAGGAACTTGAGTCTGGAGGGAGGCCGGCGTGTGGTGGGTTCTCACACTTCAGACCCAGCTCCCTGGATCCACCCATTGGAGAACTGCAAACTGTTTAGCTAGTGGCCCCCCCGAAAGAATTTGGAAACACTGTGCCCTCTCACACATTCTACAGTTGACATCTACAATATTAAGGCTTAAATGGGGAGGACTTCCCTAGTAGCGCAGTGGTTAAGAATCCACCTGCCAATGCAGGGGACACGGGTTCGAGCCCTGGTCCGGGAATATGTCACATGCTGCGGAGCAACTAAGCCCCTGTGCCACAATTACGGAGCCCACGCGCTGCAACTACTGAAGCCCACGCGCCTAGAGCCCATGCTCCTCAACAAGAGAAGCCACCGCAATGAGAAGCCCGTGCACCACAACGAAGAGTAGCCCGTGCTCGCTGCAACTAGAGAAAGCCCGCTTACAACAATGAAGACCCAACACACCCAAAAATAAATAAATAAATTTATTGAAATTTTAAAAAAAGCTTAAATGGGTGCAAAGGATGTACTTTCCAGGATATTTTAAATATTGACACTGTAAGGTTGAACTGTTTCGTCACACTGTGATGCATCCAGTGAAGCTAAAGAGCATAGTGATTGCGTCCCCATCATCACCCATGTAAACAGCACGCAAACAAGCTCTTCTTTATTAATGAGGTTTCACCTCACTTTTTTATCTCTGAAAATTGTATTCAGTTCCTCTCCCCACAAAGTTTTAGCCTAATGTACTATATTCTTATGCCTGAAAATCTCATATTGATCACACCATCTTCTCTGTACCAAAAACTATGGATGTAAACTGGCTTTAAAATTTTAAAATTTTCTGTGATCATAAGTCACTAAGTGTTTTTAAAATGTTATTCTGGAAAGGTATGATTACAAATATTAGTATGTGATTGATCAAAACTATAAATATTACAAATATTGATAGATACTGATTAAGCAAAATGTTACTATATATTTCATTTTTTTATGAGTTGATTGGATTTCCCCCATGTGTGTACCCATGGATAAATATGCAGCTTATTTCTACAGCTTCATTTCTTCCTCATTCTCATTTTTACAGGTATAAGCACTCAGAAATCTTGTCCCATAAATAAGGAACAGAAACGAAAGGAAGGAGTATTGGAGCAATGTTACTCAATTATTTTAACTCCCTTTGAGTTTTATGCTCAAAATCAATAGTAATCCATCATCAAGAATTATTTTTTGTTGCAACTTGGTGATAGGTAAATGAGAGTTCCTTATACTATTTGTGTATGTTTCCATTTATCATAATATAAGTTAAAGACGCTATGTTTACTCTCTATTGGCTGACAAAAGGATTGGGCCCTCCTGCAATTTTGTTGCAAGCAAAAAATAGAAACTACTCCACTGGCCAAAGGATTTGTCTCCCAGTACTCTAAGCTCTTTTTCCTCTCCAGTCCCAGAGCAGGACTTCCAACTGGCCTTGCCAGTTGGGAGCATTTGTCTTTCTTTCCCAAAGCAAGAAGCTGCTTTCTCAGGGAGTCAGTGCCCCATTTGAAGACTGTGGTGGATGACTGTAATGGACCCCTTGGCCAAGGACCTGGGGAAGTGGGTCAGACCAGGAAGAATGAAAGAAAGATTCCATCTCAGAATGTAAGTGCATTCTTTGCCTCTTCCAGCCTCTCCCACACCCCTTGCTCAGAACCTGGTACCTTTCAGTGGAGAAGACCTGAGTGTGACCTACCCAGGTTCATGCGGTTTAGAAGGGTGAAGCTGGAACTCTTTACATCCATCTTTTCCAATTACTTCAGCCCGGGAAAGCCTAGTGAATAAATTGCATTTAAAATAAAAATGAACAACTAAATGTGATCCTGGAGTGGATCCTAGATTTGGAATGGAGGCTGGGGGTGGGTGAATGATATAAAAGACCTCGTTGGGACAACCGGCAATATTTGAATAATATTTTGTAGTGTAAATAACAGTATTGAATCATGATTAAATCGCCTGATCTTGAAAACTCTGCTGTGGTTGTGTAATAGGATATCCTTGTTCTTAGGAAATACACACTGAAGGATTTAGGGTTCAAGGGGCATCACGTCTGCAATTTACTCTCCCGATGCTTGGAGGGGGACTTGAATATGCAAAGAGGGGGTCAGAATGCTAAAACTTGAATCTGAGTTAAGAAAGGGGTCCAAGAGTTCTCTGTATTATTCTCACAATTTTTCTGTAACTTTGAAACGATTTGAAAACAAACTCTGGCGCCGCAAACCCGGTCTCTGGCGTCGCCTGGTGGCTTCTTCGGTGAGTGCACCCTCCGTGTCGGAAACCTTTAAACTACCCGCCTCGGGCAGCGGCTCCCGACGTCCCTCTGCCCAGCCACCCCGCAGATCAGCCCCTCCCGCCCACCGCGTCTCTGGTTGTGCCGGTTTGATTTTCCTTTCGTAGGTCTGTCCGCGTCTGTGAACCTCTGCAGGCGCATTTCTTGTGCAACCAAGGTGAGGTCGCGTTAATCTTGGATTGAGAGTAGGAATCTCAGAACTTCCAACCCGGATGCTTTCTACGACTAGGGAAACTGAGGCCCGGAGAGGGCAAGTCGCCGATCATGGCTAGAACCGAAGTTTTCCTGACTTCTTTGTTCTCTGCAAGCTGCTGGCCCGAACCCCACCGTCTTCTCCCTGGATTTGACTCAGATGCGGCCTCTCGCCTCAAGTCTGGGCTCCCACGAGGCCGCTCTATGACTTCACTCACGCCCGCCACGCGCCTCCCCCCCCCCCCCGCCCCCGGCCTCGCACCCACGCAGCACATTCTCGTCCCCGGGCCTCTGTCCACGCGGTCCCTCTAGCCCGACATCCCCCGGGGCTGCCTTTTCCTCCCGTGCTTTCTGCCAGCATATCACCTGCCCAAGAGCCTTCGGCGACCACCCAACTACCTGAGCCCTCCTTCACTGGTCTCCCCGTTTGTGCAACTGTGCAGTCACTTATTTGTTGTCTACTTGTTGCTCTCTGCCTCTCTGCCCCCACTGGAATGGGGGGCCCCTGCGGACGGGACCCTGTCTGGTTTCCCGGTGTGTCCCCAGCGCCTGGTACAAAGCGGGGGCTCTGGCAAGGGCAGGAATGTTCTCCCCCTCCTCAATTCCCCAGTATTGTGCCCACGTGACCATCGGCAAGGAAATGTCCCCCACCCCCACCCAGTGGCGTCTGTGGTTTCTGAGGGGGCTCAAAGCCCCAAGGGGGAAATGAGGCGTGATGGCTCAAGTGACCCTGGCCACTGGGGACAGCGTGCTGGCCGGAACCAGGAGCGCAGTCGCTCGACACAGTGCGGAGCAAGGGGCACGGCGGGGGACGCTGGGCTCAGTCCCCAGCCCTGGCCTCCCCCTTGCAAACGAGGAGGGGCGGTGTGGGCCGTGGGAGGCTCCGCCCCGCGACCCAGGGACCCCAGCCCCGCCCAGGCCCGGGGAGGGTCCCACCCCCGGGACAATACCGGGCGGGGCCGGAGCGGACAAGCGGACAATGGGACCCGCTCACCCTGCGCTCCGCTTCCGGCCTTTCCCAGCCTGGGTTGGCGGGACGCAGGACCGCGGAGGCCCGCGCTGCTTTGGGTGCCGCACGTCCCGGCACGGGCGGGACTAGGCAGCGCCCCCGTGCGGAGCCGGAGCCGGGGCGCCGCGCCCGCCCCCCCGCAGCCCGCGGGCCCCCGACTGCGGCGCCCTAGGGGCCAGCGCCCACCCAGCCCCGCAGGCGGCCGGCAAAGGGAGTGGTGGTTAAAAAACTTTTTTGTTTTTAGTTTTCTATTGAGGTATAATTTACATCGAGGGAAATGGACAGATCTCAAATATGTGAAGTTTAATGAATTTTTACATGTTTATACCCTGTAACTAACTCTCGGAACAAGACGGAACATTCCAGCTCCCCAGATAATTCCCTGGTGCTCCTCCCCAGTCAGTCCCTGCCCGCAATCCCAGCCTTTGGCAACCACTGATCCCTCCTTTGTCGGTACAGCTTGGCCTTCTCCAGAATGTCCCATAACTGGAATCCTGCAGTATGGAGACTTTTGAATCTGGCTTTGAGATTAAGCTGTGTTGTGTGTCCATAGCTCATTCCTTTTGATTCCACTGTAGGGCCGCATCATATTTGTTAATCTGTTGATCGGTTGTGGGAATTTACTGTTGTTTCTGGCTTAGGGCAGTTATAGAGCTGCTATACACATTTGCGTACAGGTTTCTGGGTGCAAGTGTGTTCTCATTTCATGTCAATACCTAGGAGTCGGATTGAAGTTTTGCCTAAGTCTACGCTTGACTTTGTAAGAAACTACTATGTTGTTTTGCAATGTCTGCACCATTTCACACACATACACATGCCCCAGAAGTGTGTACAAGTTCCTGTCGCTCCGCATCCTTGCCAACACTTGCTATTGTCAGTCTTAAATTTCAGCCATTTGAGTGGGTATGGAGATGTCTCAAGAGAGTGATTATTGACTCAACAAATGAACAAACACCCAGAGCACACCAGCCTTCAGAAAGTCCCAGCAGTTTCCCAACCTTTCCTCACCCTACTTCCAGGCAGTATTTAGGCGCAGGGAGGGGCCAGAGTCAGCCCATGTACACACTCTGGGTGGACAGATGCCTGTCCGCATCGGTCCCTAGGACTGAGCTGGCAGGAAGCTTTTTATGCTTAGGTCCTTCCCAGATGCCCAGCCCCCTGGGGAAGGAGCTGGCACTGAGTCCACAGGTCAAAAGGGATGGGACTGGGTTTCAACTTGGGTCCTACCTGCTCAGCCATCCCAAACAAAGAGCCTGTCTTAGTCTGCTTGGGCTGCTATAACAGGATTCCTAGAATGAGTGGTTTACAAACAACGGATATTTATTTCTCACAGTTCTGGAGGCTGGGAAGTCAAAGATCAAGGTAACAGCAGATTTGGTGCCTGGTGAGAGCCGACTTCCTAGTTCAATACATGGCTGCATTCTCCATGTGCCTTCACATGGCAGGAGGGACAAGAGAGTTCTCTGTCATCTCTTTTATAAAGGGCACGAATCCTATTCATGAGGGCTCCACCTTCATGACCTACTCACCCCCAAAAAATCACACCTCCTGATACAGTCACATTGTGGGTTAGGATTTAACAGAGGAATTTGAGGGGGATGCACTCAGTCTATAGCAGAGCCTCCGGAAGAATCACTGAAAGACAAATGAGGAAAGGGGAGTGAACACAGGTGCAATGTTTGGAAACCGAGGATGTAGAGGGAAGGCAGCAGCCCATGCACCTGGCAGGCAAGTAGTTCTCATGGCTGGACCTCTGGGGGCCACCACCTGAACACACAGGGCACCTAGAGGCCTGGCTCTGCCTCTGAAGCCCCTTGTGATCTGAGTTTTGGAAGATAGGGAGGTGGTGCTAGGAGGGGCCTGCCTCCCTGCCTTCAACACATCTTTATTGCACATCAGCTGTGTGCTGGGCACTGTCTGGCACAGAGCACCAGCCCCTGGTGAAGGTCCCAGTCTGGCAGGAGAGATGGCTGACAGCCCCCAATGAGCACATCGGTCTGGGAGGGCCTCTTTGAAGGGGGGACATTTGAGCAGGGACTTGAGTGATAAGAAGGCAGCAGCCCTGGGGAAGGGGCATAACAGGCAGCAGGAACAGCAAAGGCCAAGGCCAGGAGGTGGGAACATGCTAGGTGGACTGAAGCAACAGAGAGCAAAGGGGACAATGGAAAGAGCCGAGGGTGGTGAGGGCACCGGGTCAGATGGTGTCTTGGTCGGCTTTGGCTGCTGTAACAAAGTCCCACATCTCAACAACAGAAATTTCTTTTCTTACAGTTCTGGAGGCCAGAAGTCCAAGATCAAGGTGTCGGCAGGTTTGGTTTCTCCTGAGGTCTCTCTCCTTGGCCTACAGATGGCCCCCTTCTCGCTGTGTCCTCACATGGTCTTTCCTCTGTGTGTGTACTTGTCTGTGTCCTAATCTCTTCTTAAAAGGACACTAGTCCTGTTGGCCTGGGGCCCACCCATAGGACCTCATTTTAACTTAATCACCCCTTGAAAGGCCCTGTCTCCAAATACAGTCACATTCCGAGATACTGGGGGTTGGGACTTCAATATATGAATTTGGGGGGGACACGATTCAGCCCATAACAGTTGGCTTTTGCTCTCAGGGAAGTGGGGGCCTGGGTAGGGGTTGAGCAGGAATAGACAAGATCTGATTTGCCTGTTAATAGGATCCCTCTGGCGCCACGGCCAAGAGAAGGATAGACTGCTGGGGAGGAAACCAGTGAGGAAGCTACTGCCACAGTCCAGGCTAGAAGCCGGTGGCTGGACATGGGTGGTAGGGTGGGTGGGGAGCAGGGGTCAGACTCTTGTTATCTTTGGGAAGTGGGGCCTGTAGGTTTCCCAAAGGATGGATTTGGGAGGGGGGAGGCCGGGAGGGGGATGGCGCCCTGGGCCCTGGCTGAGGGAGGTGCCAGCTTCCCCTTCCTTGCCCCCTGATTCCTTATCCACCAGGTGCCTACTGTGTGCAGCGCTGCGCCCACGGGAGAGGCAGCCGAGGCCTAGAGGCAGAGCCCAGGCCCTGGGCGTGCTGACTCGGGACTTCTCCTCCTCCGGCCCTTCCTCCCAACTCCTGGCTGCGAAGCCTGACCCCCACTTGGACAAACATCTTGCGGCCATTTCCGCCTCGCCTGCCCGGAGCCCCAGCCTGGCCTGAACAAACACTCGGGACCTGTGCTTCCGGCCTCAGCTCTGGGAAAAGCCCAGCGAGGGGCCATTGAGGTCAACCCTGGAGGGAAGTGGGAAGGAGGCACCAGGGGCCTAATCACACCCATCTCAGAGGACCCTAGGGAGGCAAGAAGCACCCTCTGGGCCTGGCACCAAGAAGGGAACACTGCCCACAGGGCTGTGAGAGGCCTGGGGAGGGTGCTCCAAGGGACTCCCCCAAGGGACCACAGTGCTAGAAGAACCTCCCTCCTGTGGCCTCCCCATTCTTGTTCCCCTTTTTTTTTTTAAATTAATTTATTTATTTTTGGCTGCGTTGGGTCTTCATTGCTGTGCGCGGGCTTTCTCTAGCTGCGTCGAGCAGGGGCTGCTCTTTGTTGCGGTGCGCGGGCTTCTCACTGCAGTGGCTTCTCTTGTTGCGGAACTTGGGCTCTAGGCCAGCGGGCTGCAGTAGTTGTGGCTTGCAGGCTCTAGAGTGCAGGCTCAGTAGTTGTGGCACACGTGCTTAGTTGCTCCACAACATGTGGGATCTTCCTGGACCAGGACTCGAACCTGTGTCCCTTGCACTGGCAGGCAGATTTCTAAACACTGCGCCTCCAGGGAAGCCCCTTGTTCCCATTTTCTGAAAAGTGTCCCACAGGGTTACACCTCCAGTCTAGTTCCTGTCACTGCAGAGCCTCCCAGTGTCACTGTCAGAGATTAGGAACCAGGCCAGGGGTGGGGCAGGAGTGGACAGACATTCTTGACAATGCAAATATGTGAAAATGGTTAATTGTGAGGAGTGAGCTCCCCATCCCTGGACGTATGAGCACAGGCAGCTGGATGTGCAGGAGGCGACTTGCCAACACTTCCTCTTCTTTAACTGCTCCTAGCACCCTGTGAACTGTGGGCAAGCTAGTGGGTTCTGGGGTCAGAGATACCCAGATTCAAATCCCAGCTCTGCTGTGTGACCAACCAGCCCCTCAGTTTTATGGGTGTGAAGGGGAGGCTGCTTGGGGACTAAGTGAACTGGTTAGGGAAGAGCATTGGCATCCACAGCGCTCACCCCCTGAGGGACTGGTGGAGGCCCCAGTGCCCCCACCAAGGGGCACTGGGGTCTCCTGTCTCCACTTCACAGGGGGATCTGGGCTGGTTCACCACTCAACCCCCTAGGTGAACACTTTGCCAGAGAAAGCCTCCCAGCTGGGGTCTAATTTTGATTTTATTTTTGTTTTTCAGGCAGGATCTGGGAGCGGAAACAATGGAATTAACGTGTGTGAGGGTGGTTTTTTTTTTTTTTTTTCCTTTGGAGAAGTTTCTCCTCATCTGAGAGCTGTGGGGTTGGATTCCCACCTAATCTTCCGGTCTTTGGAGGAGCCACCAGGAGAGGATGGGCGTGGGCGGGGGAGTCAGGAAGGGGGGATCTGGGTGGGGAGGTGAAAGGGAAGGAAGGTCCAGGCAGGGCCAGCAGTAGGGAAAGGAGTGATGTGTTCCTTCTTGCCTCTGGGACTTTGCACGGGCTGTCCGCTCTCAGCCCCTGCCCCTGTGGGTAGCCCTGTGCCTCCTTGAGATCAGGCATCATCTCCTCCAGGAAGCCCTCCCTGACCTCCCCCACCAGGGCTAAACCGGTGTCAGCACCTTCCTGCTCTCATTACACTCCAGCTTCCACTGTGGGCTGGTCCTATTGATTTACAGCCCTCTCCTCTGCATGAGACTCAGCTCAGCACAGGGCCTAAAGACGGCCCTCAGGGGACACCAGCTGAGTAGAGCACAGAAAGGGGGACCCAGTCCCCCCTGCACCGTGGTCCTCACTGTCTGCTCAGGGGTCTTGATCTGGGAAGGAGAAGGCAACCGGGGAAAAAGCAGAGGGAGAGTCAGACTCAGATGCGAAGCCAGGGGGGTCTGTGTAGGGGGTACAGGCATAGAGGGGGTATGGATGGGACAGTGCACAAGGACTGGACTCCGACGACCCTCGCTGTGCCACTTTGGGCAGTGAGTTCTCTCTGCGCCTCAGTTTCCCTCTCTGTAAAAGGGATAACAGCACCACCTGGCGAAATTAACTTGAACTGCCCCAGCACAAGCCCCAGGAGGCGCCCTGCAGGTGCTTTAACCAGCTTAGCAAGGGTGGGAGCTGGGGTTGGTGCCGAGGCAGTGGGAACTCTGTGTGGGAGGGTCCAGGGCATGGAGGCAAAAGCAGAGCCCCTGACCCGTAACTCACTGCGGCCCATTCAGCTACTGGGGCTAAAAATAGTGCGACCCCCGCCCCCTCCTGCTTTCTCCCGGCATCCTCCGCGAGGGGGCCACGGGTCCTGCAAATGGAAGTGAATTACGGTCAGGTGGGGACTCAAAAGTAAATCACGCTGTGACTAGCATTTAAGAGCCTTTTCTGAGGCTCCTCACTTAAACTCTCGGCGCCTCCTCTTTCACTCGGGGACAGCGCTGGATGGGCACGAGGGCGTCCAGAGGGTCAGGGCTCCTGCTACCAATGCCCATGCCTTGAGGTCCGGAGGCCTTGAGGTCCGGAGGCCTTGAGGTCCGGAGGCCTTGAGGTCCGGAGGCCTTGAGGTTGGCTAAAGAGAGAGGCACCGGGAAAAACACCTGCAGCTTTGGGCTGGATGATAAAAGGAGGCGGGGCTGGCCTGTAACTCGCAGGTAATGGGCACCCACGCAGGATGGTAGGTCCCGCCCACCCTTACGCATGCTCGTGGCACTGAGGCCGCCCCCGCCTCCGTCTGTCCGTCAAATAGGAGACGCACGCGTGCACGCCCAGCGTTTGCCTGGTTCCACTCAGAGTTAATGCTCCAGGGCAGCCCAAGAAACTGAGGCACAGAGCAGGGCGTTGACTTGCCGGGGAGCTGCAGAGCTGGGGTTCCACCAATGCCGCCTTTCAGAGGGGGCCTGCGGGCCACCCAGGTGAGTCCAGCCCTAGAAGTTGTGTCTGAGGGGAGGGTTTGGGGTGGGCAACCCTGTTAGCCCTTATTGGGTGGGTCACCCCAAACAGGTGGCCAACTGCGGTGGAGCTGAGTCTCTCTCTGGGCTGTGGGGCAGCGACAGGGCCTGGGCTGGGCTGAAGCAGTGTGAGTGCCCCCCACCCACAGGCTCCCCGCCGCATCCGCCTTCCCTTTGTAGGTGCAGCTGTGCTTTTGGCCTCTGATTCCTAGCAAAAATCCACCAGAACCCACATCCCCCAACCCATGGCTCTTGTCCTGTGTTGCCTTTACCACAAATAATATACATTCTCTGATGAAACTTAGAACATTCAGACTTGAAAGAAAAACTTCGAATTCCCTGCTCCCACCGAGCAAGGCATCAGGGTTCATCCTGCCTGATTCTGCCCCTCCCCGACCCTGTAACCCGGGGTGCACACCCTCGGTGGCGGGGTCTCAGGGCGCCCATTGGTAGCTGCATGACTCGTCCAAGCCCATGTCCTGGCGTTAGAGCTCTGACTGTAGAAGCCCTTGGTTCAGAAGGGGCAGGGGTTGCCCAACTCTGCCCATGGCACGGAGGGGGAAATGAGAATGGAGGGGCAGGGATGGGGTGACATGGGTCCAGTTGAGGAAGTGAAAGTTCTCCTGCGTCCCCTGACCTCCGACAGGGCTGACTGCAGCTGGCCATCACCGCTGCTTGTCTCGGATGGAGGTTTCCAGGGTGGTGCCACCCCCAAACCCAGCCGAAACCATCCTGGGGCCGCGGGCTGTGACGCAGGGAGGGAGCGGGTCCCCTGGTCCCTTGCCCAAGGAGCCTCAGCTCAGGGGGACCGTCCCAGCCTCAGACCCCTGACTTTGGTCTGGCCAGCCAGGCCTCTTGAGTGAGGACGGGGAAATTGGGGCCAGGGAGGGGGCATTTGATTGGCCCTCTTTTCAAGTAGAGACTGAACCGGGACTAGAGTCCAGCCAGGGCCTCAGACGCCTGCCCCAGACATTCTTGGTGGCGGCCTCCGGGTCAGTGCTGGTGTCCCCTGAGTCTGCTGTACCCTCTGAGAGATCTCCATGGTAACACAGAGCTGAGTTCAAGTCCCGTGCTGTCCTCGCTGCTGATGTGGCCTTGGCAAGCCCCTGCCTCTCTTTGGCCTTCGGTAGAATGGTACCAGAGAGACCTTGTGCTCACGTGGGGAGTAGATGAGACAAGTAGAGGCCCGCCCTGCGTGGGCCCCGGATGGATGTCAGTTGGATTGGGGGTTTGGGCATGGGGCTGCTGCTGCCCCACCAACCAACCCCAGGTGTGGCGGGACAATGGGCTGGTGGCCATCTGTGCTGAGCTCACCGGCTTCCGCTGGGGCCCCACAGGGCCGCCTGTTTTGCTGGGGAGAGGGTCTCCCCTCCTATCCTCTTCCTCCAGGCCTCCTTCCTGCTTCCCTAGGTGCAGCCGGCCCTTCCGTCCAGGCGCTCATCAATCGCACCCGAGGTGCCGAGCGTCCGGCTGGCCTTCTCGGGCCCTGACTCACTTCCTGTTTCCCGGGGCTAAAAATAGCTTCCCGTGGATGCTAGGCCAGCGCTGGGGGGCTCCCTCCCCGGGCAGCTGCTCAGAGTGTCCACAGCGCGCCCCTACCCAGGCCTATGCACCCACCACTAAGTCTGTGTTCTATTGGACGCCAAAGCAGCCCAAGGACCCATTCATTGCTTGCTTAGGAATGTAGGAGCACCCCTGGGGGCCTGGCCATGGGGCAGCAGCAGTGAACAAACAGATGAGGACCTGCCCTCGGGTGTCTGCAGACATTAACCAAATAACTCTGCAACTAGGTGCCTTGAGCCCTCTACAGGGAGGGTGTGGAGGCCTCTGACCGGCCGTGGAGTCCACAGAGGTTATGGATGAGGAAAAAGGGGTGGGGCTTTACGCCTTTTCGAAGGGTTTCAAGTTGTAGAAAAACAGATTCTACAGATTTGCAATTTGAAAATCTCCCTCAGGCTGCTTCACGGAGAAGTGTTTCCAGGAGAGGCAGGAGGAGGCGTCCAGGAAGGGGGGGGGGTTTCAGAGCAATGAAGTAGTCTCAGACTGAAGGGAGGTGATTAGGGGGTAACGTCTGGACAGGTGGGAGGAAGGGACGGGGTGTCCGGGTGCCTCCTGGGTTTTGCCTTGAGGGCAATGCGGTGGAGACCTGGGCTGGGTCCAGGTGGTGCGACGCATCAGTCCGTGACTGTAGGCAAGTCACTTAACTCCACTGTGCCTTACTTCCCATCTGCAAAGTGGGTGTAATGACAGGGCCTCCCTCCCGGGTGGTTGTCGTGAGGAATAAGCATGATCCACGTGAACCTCGTGGGCAGCCTCCATAAACTTTAGCTGCTTTTATTTTCTGCCTTAGGCCTGGTCTTCTGCCATGTGCCAGGGGCTGTGAAAGGGGTGATGAGGCTCCTCTGAGGTAGAGAGGCGCAGCCTCACCCCCATGTTGCAGAAGGGGAAACAGAGGCTGGGAGAGAGAAGGCCTCTGTCCCAGGTCCCACTGGGAAGTGGTGAGGCAGGATGTAAACCTGGTCACTCTGGCCCCATGGCCTCCCACGGGGATCCCAAAGTGCGCCTCCCCTGCCTGTGGCCCTAAGCTGGGGGAATGGAGGTGAAGCTGGTGCAATTGCCCAATAAATTTCAACCCAGCCCAGTCATGTCCTCATAGGAAAACCTGTATTTTTAGACTCGCAAACCCTCCCCAGGCCAGGCCTGGCCAGGAGGTGTCGACCTTCCCTGGCAGGTGGGTGAGAGCAGGGGGGGGGACATGAGCAGGATCCCGGGGGGAAGGAGGGCCCTGGAGCTGTATGGAGTGGGTACCAGCCAAGAAAGTGATGAGAGAACAGTTGTTCATCTCCTCCCCCATTCATTCATTCATTCACCCTTGTGAGCCTGCTTTGAGTCTAACCTCCTGCCTAGTCATGCAGGGGACACACGTATGCCCCCAACAAGATCCAGCTCCTGAGATGCCCCCTGGTGGGGGAGCCAGAGCAACAGACACATTGTCACCTGGTGTGGGTGCTCTGATGGCGGCAGCATAGGGGGGCCATGGGAGCCCAGAGTAGGAGGACTAATCCAGCCTGGGGGATCTGGGAAGGCTGCCTGGAAGAAGAGAGGCCAGAGCCGAGTCTTGGAGACACCCTGGGACTTAGCCAGGGTGACAGGGCAGGGAGGGAAGTTCAGGGTCATGGTGAAACTTAATATGCACCCCAGGACCCTGAGGACTGCAAGGCTTTTGGGACTCAGATTCTGACCTGGGCTGGGGGAGGTGTGTGGGGAAACACAGGCAAAAGATGGTGGCTCATCCTGAGACTCCCGGCTGTGGTTAGTGGGGGCCGCTCTTGAATAAGATGAGGGATGGCGTCATCCAAAAGTCCCTGAAGAACCAGCTCCAAGTTCCTCAACAGAGGGGACTTTGGCCAGGCTGAGTAATACTCACAGGCTGGCCTGCCCAAGGTTAAGGGCTAGACCACCAAAGGCCAGAGGCTGGACCACTCAAGGTCAGAGACTAGACTACTCAAGGCCAGGCTGAACTCTACAAAACAGAGATCAGGCTATTGAAGGTTGATAATAAAAGTCTTGGAGTTTCAGGAGGAAATCCTCTAGCAGCCCTGGGTGCAGAGGAGAGTGTAGTCTGGAGAGGACAAAAGCCTCTGAGGTGAGGCTCTGGCGGCAGGGGGAAGAGGAAGGGACAGGGAGAAGAGCTGCCTCTGTGGGCACGTGACACCCAAGGCAGCTCTGAGCTCTGTCCAGCTAGGGCAGGGCAGGGGCAGAACTTTCCAGAAGCCAGAGCTGGAAGGGTGGCGGGAGCAGCAGCGTCTCCTCCCCATCAATGACTTTAATCATAAACGTCATTGATTATTTACCACGGGCCGGATGGCTGGAGGCTCCACACTCTCTAGGGATTATTTCATTTGATCCCCACAGCCTGGAGGGATAAGAACTCTGAGACCCATTTCACAGGTGCGGAAACTGAGACCCAGAGAGGTGAAGGGACTCACCCTGGGTCATGCAGATGGGAAGCAGAGGGCTGGGATCTGAACCCAGGTCTCAGGACCACAGGATGACAATTCCATAGCCTTGACTGGACCCTACTCCTGGAGAAGAGGGAACAGCCAGACCTAAGAATTCCTGCTCCACCTTGAGCAGCTGGGTGGCCCCGAGCGAGTCATTTCCCTTTTCTGAGCCTCAGTCTCCTCCTCTGTAAATGGACCTCACAGTCCCTGCAGTGTGAAAGATGAAGTTTATGTTGGATACTCAGTAATCCTGTGAGGGCTCCTTAAACTGGGCTCAGGTGCCCCTTCCCCTGGGAAGCCTGCCTTGCTTGCTCCCATGGGCCTTGTTGCTGGAATGCTCCTCTGTGTATCCTCAGGGCATCATCGCTGCTGTGTCCCAGGGTATACAGTAGGTGCTCACTCAGTATCCGCTGGAATGAGCAAGGTTAGACAGACCTGGGTTCAAATCCAGGACCACTGCTTTGCCTCTCTGAGCCTGAGTTTACTCATCCATCAAATGGGATCACCAGCATGGACGTTTGACGGCTTTTGCAAGGATTGGCTGAGAAATGTCTAGCACACAGTAGGTGCTCAGCCCCCGTGACTCCCTGTCCTCTTCTGCTCTGGGCCTCCCCTGCTTCCCTGTGGCTCCACTCATGGAGTCCCTACCTTCCGCTCAGGAATCACCTGCCCCTGCCGCCCAGCCTGCCCCGGGGCAGCTGTCCCCTGGAGATGGCAGCAGCCTGGGAATGCGGGTGGGGTCCCCCGGGGGCGGCCCTGCCCCCTCCCCCACCCCCGCTGCTGGACAGAGGCCTCAGTGTGGAGCTGCCGGGGTCCTTTCACGGGCCCAGACCCATGACTGGACGTCTGAGAATGCCGCCCATTATCCGACTTACAGAGCACAAAGGGGCCACGCGGGGGCTCGGCAGGCCAGGCGCCCGGGATGGGTGCACGGGGGCTCTGGGTCCCCACCCCGGCCTGCTGCGTCCCCACCACAGAGGGCAAGGATGTGCCCAGAGTCGGGAGAGGGCGTCTGTCACACACAGGAATGAGAACCATTTCCTTCAGCCCCTCGGGGAGACAAAGACAGAAACGAGCAGGGGCTCAGCTCGTCACAGGCAAGGGTGGGCACCCCTCCCGAGCCCTGATACCAAACCTAGAAGGCCACCCCCCCTCCCCACCCTGCCACCCAGGGGTATCCAGTGGGGCAGGGGAGGCAATACTCCAGAACTCGGAAGCGGGGTAACCCCCGTGGTCTTCCACAGAGTCTGCAGTGGGGAAACACCAGCAGAACCACGCCAGCAGCACCAGTGGTCTGTAATTGAGACACGAGTGTGATGGGTCCTGTGTCCCCTGTCAGTGCTGCCAGTCGAGGGTCACCCGGCCCCTCTTGGGCCACTCCTGTAGGACATGGTGGCAATGACAGGAGACCCAGTGTGGAGGGGCAAGTTTGTCTAGAGATGGGGCTGGGGTCACTTCGGGCCACCTATTTGCTGTGTGACCTCAGGCAGGCCTCTAGGCCTCTCTGAGTCTGGTGTCCATGTTTGTGAGAAGAGGGGAGGGAGACCTGGTGGAGGGTTAATTAAGGCAATTTTTTGTATCCGAGCCCTTAATGTCACTGGCACCAATGAGGCGTCTCAGGGGCAGCCGCTATGAGGATGACGTAATTATTTGGGTCTGGGGGCTCTCCTGAGTGGGGTACAGATGACCAATTTTAGGACCCTGGGGAGAGGACCCCTGTGATAAAGAGCTGGAAAGTCAGTGGACGCCATACTTCCTGACGTGCCAGGCCTTTGACACGTGTGTGTTTTTCCATCCTCACAGCAGCCTTGTGGGGTGGATTTTACTCCCCTTTTCCAGGTAAGGAAACAGAGGCTTAAAGGGAGCTGGTGCCTCCAAGCTCACCCAGGTGGTTGGGGCAGAGCTGCGCCTGGAGCTCAGGTCTCTCAACTCCAAGGCAAGAGGTAGAGAGGGACACAGTGGCCCAGGGCAGAGTTCGGAGGCCGGTGAGCTGTGCAGCTGTGGGCAAGTGGTGTCACCTCCCTGACCCTCAGTGTCCCCATCTATAAAAAGGGGCTGATAAAACCCACCTCTCAAGCTTGTTCCCAGGGGGAATGAGATGGGCAAAGCTCCCAAGGAACTGCAGGGGTAGCTCCTGGCACCGTCGGGGCCCACGCTGGGGTTGCTGAGCCGTCCCAGAGGCCTCTGTTCCTGTCACCAAGGCAGTGCTTAGAGCAGTGCGCATGTCAGGAGCACTTCCTGCAGGGGCAGCATTCACTGAGGCCAGGCCTGAGGGACAGGAGGGCAAGGACCCCCTCCTCCCTGTGCAGCCCTGGCCCCACTGTTATTTTTTCCAATTGAAGAAGGAAAACATTTCCTCCTCCTCCTCACGCTCTGCCCTGGGCAGCCAGAGAGCCGAGGATGGACGGGGCAGGATGGGGAAGCCCCTGCCCAGGCAGCGGTGAAAGGCCCAGGCCCTCCTTCTCTGGGCCAGCCTGGCCACCTACCCCTGGGTGTCCAGGCAAAGACCTGCACCGTCTGGGCCGCCATGTCCTCATCTACAAAGGCACCGGATTAGATCAATGTTTCCCAAATTTTAGGCATTTTGTACCACCAGGGTTATGACCATATTTGTCTTTAAGTTAACTCACATTTTAAATACTTCGATAGGGACTTCGCTGGTGGCGCAGTGGTTAAGAATCCGCCTGCCAATGCAGGGGACACAGGTTCGATCCCTGGTCCGGGAAGATCCCACATGCCGTAGAGCAACTAAGCCCGTGCGCCACAACTAAGTCTGTGCTCTAGAGCCCTTGAGCCACAACTACTGAGCCCGCGTGCCACAACTACTTAAGCCTGCACGCCTAGAGCCCGTGCTCCGCAACGAGAGAAGCCACTGCAATGAGAAGCCTGCACACCACAACGAAGAGTAGCCCCTGCTCGCCGCAACTAGAGAAAGCCCGCATGCAGCAACGAAGGCCCAACACAACCAAAAATAAATAAAATAAAATAAAAACTTTGATAAATGCATTTATCAAGCAAGCTTTACATCATTATTATACTTGGAAAGCCTGTAGTATCACTTGCCAAAACCAGAAAATAACTGCAAATATTATAAAGAAAACAAGGAGCTATAAGTAAATTCTAGAATGCTGAGCTTGAGACCGTCTCTCTATTAAAAATGGACAACGACAAATGTTAGAGGCATTAAAGACACATTAGCCCCAAACGGAGTCCTTCTCCTTGATATAATCAGAAGTCTTGAACAAAAACTGAAAAGGGCCTGAATCACAGTGTAAAAGCCGGCAGTCACTCCAGGGTTGACAAATCTGGTTTAGTTAATTCAAATTGAGTTGATGCTGGGTGCTACCTAACCTGCCGTCCTGGGTACCATCCATATCCCCGTGGTTCGCTCTAAAATCCCTTCTGGGAGGATACCGCACCACCTCTTAGCAAGGCCAGGGGAGATGTGGGTTCTTTCATTCATTCGATCCTTCCATCATTCACTCAGCCCAAGTTATCAGCACCTCTCTGCCCAACCGGGGGTATAGGGTGGCTGCCACCATGATCCATCCTGGCCTGAGGGAGCTCCCAACTAATGGGCAGAGGGGAGAAAGCACAGGATTTGGAGACAGATCTGGGTTCAAATCCTCCCCTTGCTAATAGCTCTCAGTTTCTCCATCTGTGAAATAGGTTCGATGACCCCTGCCTTTTCAGCTGGCTGTGAGGATGGCATCAGATTGTTCAGGGCAGTGCTGGGTGCAGTAGTTTGCTCTTGGTAGACAGTGGCTCTGCTAGCTACCATGAGGCCCTGATGGGCCATTGCTCAGTGTAAGGGGAAAAGTGGGCATTTGTCCAGTGCCTGCCACATGCCCAGCACTGTGCTTTCTGGTACATTCCGTTCTTCACATCATATAACCTCCCAGGGGCTGGTGTGCTATTATGATTGTCTTCATTTTACAGACAAGGAAACTGAGGCTCAGAGAGGGCAAGTGCCTTGCCCTACGCCACACAGTACTTCCACCTCCAGCTTATGTGAAGACACTTGGACCCCGGCTATGTCTTCTGCGGCTAACCTGGCCCTGCATATCCCCAGCTCCAGGCGGCTCCTGAAACCCAGCACTCAGCTTGGCAGGTAGTTTGTGTCCAAAGTGCCCGGAAGCATCCACTCTGCGCCAGACTGAGTTTCGACCACACAGAGCATTATCCTCAAGGTTCAGTGGGGGGAGCTGCAGGATGCGGCAAGATGAGCCTAGAGACAGGAAGGAAGCTAGGAGGGGCGAGAGGGGGAGCTAGGGGTGGGAGATAGGGAGGGAGACAGAGAGGCAGAGACACAGAGAGAGAAAGAGATACACACACAAAGAGACAGACAGTGGAAGGGTGGGGGGAGAGACAGAGAGAAATGGGGAGGAGCAAGAAGACAGACAAAACCAGAGAGGGGGTGGCGAAGGCTGAGAAAGATAAGATGGGGAGGGAGACAGAGGGATGATCGGGGACGGGTGGGGTGAGGTGCACCCCGGCAGGGCTCCCAGGTTGCTTCCACAGGTGGCACAAGATAAGTCCTCCCCACCCTGAGATGGAGGTGGGGACATCGGTCCTATCAAGCTGCCCCCTGAGTGGCCTTGAGCCCCAGGGGTGGGGGATGGGGCCCCGAAAACAACCTTTGATTTCCTGTGTTGAACACTCGTGGCTGTCGGAGCAGTGGTCAGACTGACAGAGGGGGTGGAGAAAGGTAGGCATGATGAGCACATGGCAGGAAGGCGCAGTGCTGGGGGCATGGGGGACTGCTGTCGGCTTGGCCTTTCCTACCTCCCCCATGGGGCACAGAGAAACCCCTGCTCTTCCTTCCTGACCAGGCGGGAACAGGTGAGAGAGGCCACACCACCCGCAGAGCCAGGACCACGGCACCATGTGGGAGCCCCCCATTCTGAGAGGCCTGGGCTGGGGGAGAGTTGGGGGTGGGATTCAGAGCCAGCAGACTGGGGCTTCCAAACATTGTAGTTCTCCTTCTTATGAGCTGTGCATCTTGGGCCAGTCCATTCACCTCTCGGGCCTCAGGCTATGAATCTGTAAGGTGGGACAGTAATCGTACCAGCCTCAGAAGGTGGCTGTGAGGGCGAAGTGAGTCAAAACACATGAAGGGCTTGGCATAGTGCCTGATAGGCAGCAAGCCCTGCTTGAGCACCCTCACGTAAGCTCTGTGACCCTGTAAGCACCACTGCCTGCCCTGGCCCCCAGGGCCCACCTTCTCCTCCCAGGTGAAAGGAGAAGCAGGCCCAGTGCCAGCTCACCTGTGGCTGGTCTTCAATAAATCTGGGAGGATTTTAGGTCCTTCCAGAGTCCCGAATAAAGTGGGTGGAAGGGCAGCTGGGTCTCCACAGGAGGTAACTGTGGGCCTCCTGGGGCCATCACCCCCCAGGACCAAGGCTCCGCTCTGGGTACCCCGAGGCTTGGCACAGACCTGAAAGCTCCTCTTCACTTTTCCCTGATTTATATGTCTGACCCTTGATCTCTGGTCCCTGCCACTTGTCAGACCCCTTTCCGGGCTGGGGATCTTGGAATCTGAGGGGGCAGTGCCCCCTGCCCAGCTGACCCTGGGGGTGTCCATGGTTTGGGATCTAAGGTCTGGACAGTGTCCTGCGACAGGGAGTGGAGTGTCAGGTGGAGAGAGACAGGGAGGGCAGGGGGAGAGGAAGGTGGACAGAGGTGGAGGAGAGAGGGGGTAGAGGGATCGAGAGAGACAGAGGGTCCGAGGGGGCGGGCGCGGAGGGAACCAGGAGAGAGGGAGAGAGAGCCAAAGGCAAGAACACAGGAGAGAAGGGGGAGAGAGAATACAGGGGAGAAAGGGGAGGGGCGGGGTAACAGACGGCAGAGCGAAAGCGAATCAGACTGAGAAAAGGAGAGACAGCACGCACGGAGTTGGGGTGGGGGGCGGGACACACAGAGACAGGGAGACACTGAGAGACACTTACCGAGAAGGAGGGAGAGACAGAAAAGGAAAAAATAAAACAAGCTCGAGAGACAGGCCAAGCGGCCAAGAGGGAGAAGGAACTAAAGCAACCAGCGACGGAGGCGGAGGCAGCTCCAGGAAAGGAGCCGCGGGCCGCGGGTGCCGCACGGGAGGGTCCTGGAGGGCGCGGCCAGACCCAACAACAGCTCAGCAAGGGCCCGGCGCCCGGAGGGCGGGGCCGGCGGGCAGTGGGGGCGGGGGCCCGGGGCGCGTGGGGAGGTGGGCCCGGGGCGAGCGGGGGCCCCGGAGGCGGGGCGCGGCCGGGCCGGGCGCGGCGGGGGGCGGGACGCGAGGGCGTGTCCGCAGAGGAGCCGCCTCCGCCCCGCCCCTGGGTTGAGCGGAGCGGCTGAGCCCGGCCGGGGCGCCGGGGCCGGGGGCGGCTGGCGCGGGCAGGAAGCGCCTCGCGGCCCGGGCCCGCCCCCCGCCTCCTGCGCCTCCGGGCTCCCGGCTCCCGGCTCCCGGCCGCGCCGCGCCCCATGCACTCGCCGTGCCGCGCAGCCCGCGCACGCCCGGATGGCTCGTCGCGGCGCGGGCGGCGCACCCCATAGCGCCCGGGCCGCCGCGGCCAGCCCCCTGCCGCCGCGCCCGCCATTCTGGGCCCCGCTGTGCCCGCCACTGCTGCTGCTGCTGCTGCTCCTGGGGGCGGCGCGGATAGGCGCCCTGGAGATCCAGCGCCGGTTCCCCTCGCCCACGCCCACCAACAACTTTGCCCTGGACGGCGCGGCGGGGACGGTGTACCTGGCGGCCGTCAACCGCCTTTACCAGCTGTCGGGCGCTAACCTGAGCCTGGAGGCCGAGGCGGCCGTGGGCCCGGTGGCCGACAGCCCGCTGTGTCACGCCCCGCAGCTGCCGCAGGCCTCCTGCGAGCACCCGCGGCGCCTCACCGACAACTACAACAAGATCCTGCAACTGGACCCCGGCCAGGGCCTGGTGGTCGTGTGCGGTTCCATCTACCAGGGCTTCTGCCAGCTGCGGCGGCGGGGCAACATCTCGGCGGTGGCCGTGCACTTCCCGCCCGCCGCGCCGCCCGCCGAGCCCGTCACGGTGTTCCCTAGCATGCTGAACGTGGCGGCCAACCACCCGAACGCGTCCACCGTGGGACTGGTCCTGCCGCCGGCCGCCGGCACCGGGGGCAGCCGCCTTCTCGTGGGCGCCACGTACACGGGCTACGGCAGCGCCTTCTTCCCACGCAACCGCAGCCTGGAGGACCACCGCTTCGAGAACACGCCCGAGATCGCCATCCGCTCCCTGGATGCGCGCGGCGACCTGGCCAAGCTCTTCACCTTCGACCTCAACCCCTCCGACGATAACATTCTCAAGATCAAGCAGGGTGCCAAGGAGCAGCACAAGCTGGGCTTCGTTCGCGCCTTCCTGCACCCTCCCGACCCGCAGCCGGGCGCCCAGACCTATGCGTACCTGGCGCTCAACAGCGAGGCACGCGCGGGCGACAAGGAGAGCCAGGCGCGGAGCCTGCTGGCGCGCATCTGCCTGCCCCGCGGCGCCGGCGGCGACGCCAAGAAGCTCACTGAGTCCTACATCCAGCTGGGCTTGCAGTGCGCGGGCGGCGCGGGCCGCGGCGACCTCTACAGCCGCCTGGTATCCGTCTTCCCCGCGCGCGAGCTGCTCTTTGCGGTCTTCGAGCGGCCGCAGGGGGCCCCGGCGGCCCGCACGGCTCCGGCCGCGCTCTGTGCCTTCCGCTTCGCCGACGTGCAAGCCGCGATCCGCGCCGCGCGCACTGCCTGCTTCGTGGAGCCCGCACCCGACGTGGTGGCCGTGCTCGACAGCGTGGTGCAGGGCACCGGGCCGGCCTGCGAGCGCAAACGCAACATCCAGGTATGCCCAGGCAGCGGGGGCGCTGGGGACCAGCCCAGGGGGCTGGAGAGAGAGCGTGCGGGTAACTGGGCAGGTTGTGCGCTGAGCGGGTCACACGTGTGAGTGTGTCGTTACCTAGATGTGCGTGTATGGAGACTCAAGTGTATACTCTGAGCCACAGGTGCATTTGCGGGGACCCAGGTGTAGTCGCGAGGATACAGGTGTCAGCAGAGGTGGGGGGCGCTGCTGTGAATATGGCCTAGGTGTGCGCGTTGGGCACTCAAATGAGTGCTGGGCTACAGGTGCACATATGTAGGTGTGCGGGGCGGTCGGGTTGTGGATGGGTACCCAGGTGTGCGCTGAAGAGAGACGAAGGTGCATATACATCCCGGCTGTGCAAGTGAGGGTCGCAGCAGTGGGCTGTGTGCACAGCAAGTGAGTGCAGCATCTGACCAAAGGTATGTTCTGGGCCGACTGCATGAGCCCGTGAGGGCTGCTTTTGGGAGTTGGCAGGTGTGTGCATGAGTGTGGCAGGTGTGCAGGGAGGCACGCAGGCGTGCATCAGGGCCCTGCACATGGGGGGTGAGGGGAAGCAAGGTGTATGCCCCAGACTTGTGTGTCGCTGAGCTGGGTCACACAGGCGTGCGGGCAGGCCGGTGCGTGTGGCAGGGACACACTGGTTCCACAGAGCAGGCCTGGGTGCACAGTGGGATGTGTGCGGCAGGGGACACAGGTGTTTGGGAACCAGTAGGCACTCTGGGGAGGCCGCTGGTTGGCAACTGGGTGTGTTCCTGAGGCCAGCTTTTTATTCATTCATCCAACACACATTTACTGAGCATGTAGCATGCACCAGGCCTGGGGGCTACGAGGAAGGCAGTCACACTTGTGGAATGCCTACTAAGCGCATCACATGGCATAACTCTAGGTTTTAACAGCAGTCCTCTCAGCTAGGCTCTGTTCTCGTCCCCATTTTACAGATGAAGAAACTGAGGCACAGAGACATTCACTAACTTGCTCAAGGTCCCACAGAACTAGCAGAGGCAGGATTTGAATCCAGGCTGTCCGGTCTCAGCATCTGTGCTCGTAGTGCCGCAGAGCCTTTGCCGCCTTACAGATGTGGAACTCAGAGTGTGTGTGTTGGAGGAGTCCCGGCCACTGGGGTGGGGAGGTGCCGGCTCCAGGAGAGTGGAGGGACGTGAGCAGGACTGCATGTAGCGCTTGAGTGGGCTGTGGGGATCTGGAGGGAATGCGGAGGGCCAGGTATAGGGCCACAGCAGCTGGGGTGGGGGAATGGGGCCCAGGTGTCTGGGGCTGGGCAGGGCAGGAGCGAGGGGGCCAGGTTGGGGGGGATCGATGTGTGTGTTGATCCTGGGTGGACGTGACACGGGGGTGCAGGAGGGATCTGTGTGTGGTTCCACTCAAGGAAGCGTATCAGCAAGGGGTCACTTCTTTAGAGTGCCCTGGGAGGTGGACCCCTGTGCCTTTTCTGCACTCTCCATCCCGAGCTGAGTCAGGGGAGACTTGGCCACTCCCTTAGGAAGCCTCAACTTCTCAAAATGCAGAACTTAGCCTTCTCCTGGTGATTACGGAGCTCTCCTTGGGGCCAGGCTCCCTGTGGCTCTGCCCCATCCCTTCTCTGTGATCCTCAGGCCCTGGCAAGAAGCTGTGAGATTAATTATTCCCCTGTGGGTGTGCCCAACACTGGGGCTTTGAGAAAACGCAGATTCCTTCTCCTGCAGCTGGGCCCTCACACTGCCTACCACCCGGCTGGCTGGCTGCCCTAAAAGTAAAGGTCATGGTGGGTGAGCAGGGCAGGCTGGCCCGGGAGCCGGTCTGCTACCAGCAGGGGCCAGCTTAGTCAGGGTGGTCACTCGGCGCTGCAGTTGGGACATGCGCTCTTCCCCTCCCCAGAGCCACATGCCCCAGTGGGCTGTGTTTGAGGGCACAAGCTTTGTGTCCGAGGGTCTCAGAGCCTGAGGAGGTGAATGGGGAGTCAGTCGCTGCTCTACGGAGGGAAGACCCTGTCGGAAGGGCCTTCTTCGAGCCTTTCCAGGCCTGTGTGTCCATCTAGGCCCTCAGTGAGAGGCAATCCGTGGGATTCCTCAGGCCGCCACAGTCTCCCCCTCCCCCTCCCCCTCTGGCAGGAACCGTCCTCGTTCCCACGGTCCCGTCCCCAGCCTGGCCTTGTGCAGTGACTCACTGCAGAAGGGAGCTGGGGCTTCCCTTTTCTTCGGGGGCAGGGCCTCTCCAGGGACACAGCCCCAGGGGCAGAGTGCTCGAGGGCCTTCTCCCCGCCACAAGGTGGGGTGGATTCCTGGCCCTCCTTGGCCATTCTCCCTGTGTCCTCCACACCCCTCTCCCCTTCCGCACGCCCAGCTGTGGGCACAGGCCACAGGGTCTGGGCCTGAAGCCTCAGGTCGGGGGTGGGAGAGTGATGCTTATTCTTGCTCCTGGCTGTTGCCAGCTCCCCAGTTACAGTCTTAAGAACTTGGACCTTGCACCCGGGGTTAAATTCTACTCTGTCACTTCCCAGCTGTGTGACCTTGACAAGTGACTTAACCTTTCCGAGCCTCCGTTTCCTCATCTGTAAAGTGGGGACAGTAAATCTCTAAGGATTGCTGAGGACCAAATGAATTAATTAACGTAAAGCACTTTGTACCCGGCATGTAGCAAGCACCTAGTAGATGTCTGCTGTTCTTGTTATTATTACCCCGGGGGGACATTATTAGCACAGGTCTGGGCTTGGTCCTGGACAGCAACCAGTGACCTATTTTGGCTTGTTCTGCAACAGTGAAGACCCCACCTCTAGCGCCCAATGGCAGCCTCAGTAAACATTTCCTAAGTCCCTACTGTGTTGCTGTGTGCTGGGGACCTATGGTGATTCCCTTACTGTCTGCTCTCGTGGACCATGTGGCCGGTCCTTCCAGCCCAGAGGGATGGGTGCTGTGATCCCATCCTGGCAGACAGAGCCCAGAGAGGGGCATCGAGGCCTCTGGGGAGAGTGGTGTCAAAGTGCAGGTGTGTGGGTGAGCAGGAGTTAGTCACACCAAGCTGGCGGGAGAAGAGGAGGGGTCCAGGCAGAGGCTGTTCGCCTGTCAGAGGCCTGGAGGTAGGAAACAGCAAGACGGACTGGAGCAGTGAGAGGTGGTCATTGTGGCTGGGGAGGAGAAACAGGAATTATGAGCAGGGCTGGGAAAGGCGGGCAGGCCTGCCATGCGGGTGCGGATAGGCATGACTGTGTCCTGGGGACATGGGGAACCATGAAGGGTTTTAGCCAGAGCATCTGATCTGAACGAGCACGTCAGTTTCTTCCTCTGTAGAGCAGGAACGATAATAAAAACACCAACCTCGCAGAACCTCTGTGGGGATTAAATGAGATGCTACAGGTGAAGCAGTTAGCAGCGTGCTCGGCACACGTGTTTGCAGTTGCTGTGATGGTTTTTAAGGGAGCTAGTTTAGAAAGTCGTTAGGTGGTTGGTGAGGAGAGAGGAGAAGCAGGGAGAGTAGGAAGGAGGCTGGCGCCATCTTCCAGGCAAGTGGTTCACTTCTTCATTTACAAATATTTCTTGAGCACCTACAGTGTGGTGGGCACTGGGCACAGAGGTAGGGGTGGCTGGCCAGGTGTTGTTCTAGGGGGATGTGACAGGCCTGGTCTGAGGGCACAGAGAGAAGAAGCGGGGGGGTGTTCCGGACGGATTCAGATGCCTGGATGTAGCCCCAGAGGTGGGGACGGACAGGATGGAGAAGGGATTTGCCCAGTCCAGCCCGGCATTGGGATGGAAGTCGGGGATGCGACAGGGGTGCCTCTGGGGGAGACGGTGGGTTTGGTGGGGGGGCGGGGGTGAGTACCAGGGGCCTGGAGTCCCTCTTCCTCCCAGCCCCGTCTGGCCTGACTGCTCCAGCACCAGGTGGTCTCAGTGGGGCTGGACAACGGGGGACAGGACCCTGCCCTTCCATCTTTTCTCCAGGGATGTCTGCCCCCCAAGTAGGGTGGCTCAGCCGGGCCTCTGGATACCCAGCCTCGCGCTGTTGCCCTTGGGCCCTCGGGCCTGAAGCTCCAGAGCCTCGGTTGGGGTGGTCTTGGACATTCCCTCTCCCCGCCTGGGAGGCTTTGCCGCCTGCTCACCACCTTTAAGGCAGTGAAGAGGCAGGGAACCTTGTCCTCCCAGCCTTGGGCCCCAACTTTGTCCCTGATTGCTTTGGGCATATTTGGGGCCTTTGGACTATTCTGAGAGAGAAAGTGAGAAAATTAGCCTCTGGCATGTAGCTTGGATCCCTTTTCTCAATTCACGTATGTGGTGAAAGTGAGTTGGGAAGTTGCCTGTGCTCTCGGTGGGGAAACTGAGGCACAGGGCCACCCAGCAAGGCGAAGGCAGACTGAGTCCAACTCCCTTCCCTGAATCTTTCCCTTTGGCCTATGAATGGCCATAATATTTGTATTTTAAAAGAAAAAAGAAAACGGACAGGGAAATGTCAATGTTGCATTTTCAAGGTGTCTTTTTATAGTAAAGGTGGAAAAAAAAACCCTCAGGCGATTTTAAACTGGCATGCAGTGGGTGGGTGCCCGTCGTCAAGAAGGCATTTTCTGAACCAATTTAGGGGCTGAAATGCTGGGTGGAGGTGGAGGGAGATAAGCTTCCAAGATGGGCTTTCCATTTGGAGTTGGCCTGGGGGCTGGGAGTGAGCTCCCTGCTGGCCGAGGGTAAAAGAGACACTTGGGGGCACTTAGGAGAGGGGACTCTGGCAGGGTTGGCTGGGATGACCTTCTAGCCTAGAGAGACAGACACATCTTGGGCCAGGAGACGGTTAACATACCTCCCTGACCTGGGAGTGTCATCAGTCTCAACTGCCAGGTACGTGAGGGTAGAGCTGATGGTGAGTCCTGTTCTCCTGCCCGTAAGCTGTGTGACCCAGGGTGAGTCACTTACCTTCTCTGGGCCTCATGCTTTCTCCCTGTAAAATGGGACAGTGTCTCCTTCTGAATTGAAATCTCACACGAAGTGCCCAGGAAATGGCAGGTGGAGGTATGAGTACCAGGAGAAGAGAAATACATCTGAGAGAAGTGTGCTCAGCGTGTGGAACAGCTGTTGGGGCAGGGAGCGCTTAGAGGAGGGAGGAGATGGGACCAAAGCAGGCCCTGAAGGTGAGCGGGGGTGGGCGAGACAGAGGGGTGAGGCACAGGTGTGTCAGGTGCCTCCCAGCCCGAGCTCAGCTGCGGGAGGCACAGGCAGAGGAGAGAGCCGCCGGGCGCCGCTTCTGTTAATGGTGAGACGCTGTGCATCTGGTAGGCCTGAGGGTGTGCAGATGCTGGGTGCCTTCTCAGCTCTCTGGGGCTGAAAAATGACCACGGCCACCCTCCCAGTTCTGAGCAGGGATGCTGCGCGGGGCCCTTCACAGGCACCAGTGTGTTTGCTCTCACAGCACCCCACCCCCACCCCGTGAGGCAGGAAGTGCTGTTATCCCCAGTTTTACAGATGGGGGAACTGAGGCCCAGGGTCCCACGCAGCTGGCTAGTGGCATAGGGACCTGCAGGCTGGCTGTCTGGCTCTGGAGTCTGCCGTGGGTGACCGCTGGTGTTAGCTGTGGGCTCTCAGCTGGGGGTTTTGCAGTTACCCCCCCATCCCATGGAGATTTGGGTGGAGCCCTTTGTACAAAACCCCCTCTGGGGCAGCACCTCCTAGCAGGCCCCAGATGGAAGCCGGGGTGGAAGCCGGGAGCTGCCGCTGCAGTGACTCAGTTCCTGAGCCAGCTGAGGCTGGCTAGGGTATCTGCAGAGGCCCCGCCACAAGTGGGGGCTGGGGCTGAGGGGGCCTCCTGAGGGAGGCAGGGAGGCAGGAGGCACTTAGTGACATTCATCTCTGAAAATGTGATTGTGACCCCCTGGCCCTTTGGGTGCGTGAATGAGAGATGTGGTCCGTTTGAATGACTTGACAAATCCCTTTCAACCCTGACCCCAGCCCTGGACCGTGCTGTGTACTGGGGCTGGGCAGGCCGCCGCCTCCCCTCCAGGGCAGCCCCTCACTGTCCAGCGTTTGCTAGGAGGGTGGAGGATCTGTCACGGCCCTGGCCATGCCCACAGTCAAGCCTGCCACACCCACACACGCCCAGAGTGGTGGACGGGTCAGTGCTGGACCCTGGCACCAAGTCCCTGGCTTCAAATCCTGGCTCTGTACCTCCTCCCTGTGGCCTCCAGCAAGTCACTTACCTTCTCTGGGCCTCCACTTCCCCATCTGTAAAGTGCGCTCAGCAGAGACAAGAACAGGGATCCCTGGAGCTCAGCGGAGGCCTGTGTGAGTTGGCTCAGCCCCTGCAGAAACACCCTCTACAGGAGTCTCATTTGCCGATTGCCACGGCTGCCGGTTTTCATGGAGATTAAGGAAACAGGCCGGCTTCCGGGTTCTGGTTGCTGGAGGGTGGAGAACAGACACACTGTGTATGGAAAAGAAGCATGAGGGCCTGAGGGATCCCTTCCCCTTTCTGGGCCTCAGTTTCCCAGTCTGAGTTGGGCTCTGGGGTGGCAAGAAAGCCCTCACTGGGTCACCAGAACTGCTCCCATTGGTATCATTATTATTACTTTTATTGTTGTGTCCTGGGAACTTACTCTGTCTCAGGCACTTTGCAAAAGCACTTGATGTATAATGCGGATCTTTTAATCCTGCCAGCAAGGGAATGGGGTGAGTGTTATGCTAAGTCTACAGGAAGGGGAAACAGAGGCCCACAGAGGATAAGTGACTTGCCTGAGGTCACGTGGCGGGTAAAAGGTGGAAGAGTGTCTGCTGTCAGCCTGCGCTCATCACCTTTACTCCCTGGTTCCTGTGAAAACGCTGACCTGAGGGGTGTGAGCCAAAGAGGCCCTCAAGGTCACAGTGATGGAGTGAATGGGTCCCTTTTAAAGTTGAAGAAATTGAGGCCCAGGGATGTTCTTCCCCTGCTGGGGCTGCAGTGGGAAGTGGTAGAACATGGTTTGGGTACCAGGCAGAGATGAAGCTGAGAGCATGTGAGGTTTGGGGTGCAGGCCGAGGGTTTGGACACTGTGCTGTGGGATGCAGGGAACCAGTAAGGCCTGAGGGAAGAGTGAGACACAGTTGATCTGGTTCTAGAGGAGACCCCGTGGCTGCTGGCCCACATTCGTCCTGCCAGGTGCTGGCGGGAGCAGGACGCTCTCTCCTGGAGCCCCCGCTGGGGCTGGACCAGGTGACTCCCAAGGGGCCCTCCAGCTCTGCCAGCGGTGTGGGGATTGCCATGGAAACCAGCTGGTCCCCGAGTGGGGACAGGACCGGAAAGTCTCCTGGCGCCAGCCACGTGGATTTGGATCCCGGCTCCCCCCAGAGCTCGCCTGTTTTCCTTCTTTCCAAAGCCTGTGTTGAGCCAGGGCCGAACCCAGCAGGCTGCCTGGAAGGGCCCCGCTGCACCGCCCACTCTCCCACTGCCCCGCTGATCCTCGATGCCGATGCCACCGAGATAAGCAGGGCCAGTGAGCCTCGCCCCACCCAGTCCACCATCCTTTACCCTGAAACACGATAAATCACGCGCTGGAGGAGGGAGGAAGCTCACAGCTCCATTACGAGGCCCAGCGAGGCCCCAGTGGGGCGTTAATCACGGAGCGCTTTCTGCTCTGATCAGTAAATAATGGGGGGGGCCGTGGGCAGAGGGCTTGAAGTGGAGGCCAGGCCCAGGAAAGGAGCTAAACAGCGATCGGCGGTCACCTCCGCCCCCCCTCCCCCTCTCAGAGCTCGTCCACCGTCTGTGTTGGAGGTGATTGAACCCTCTGGAAGTGGCTAGCTCCTTGATGGGCCCCAGTATCCCCAGCTTGCAACCCAGGGCCTTTCCAGCTCCACGTGGCCAAACTCCCAGCAGCTGTTGGCTGCACCCGACAGAGCAGGGGGCAGAGAGACTGTGGGTTAGGACAAGGGTACTGGAGCCACAGCCGGCCTAGGTTTGAGGCTCACCTCTGCCTATTCTGGCTGTGTGACCCTGGGCAAGTCACTTTACCTCTCTGTGGCTTAGTTTCCTTTGCCATAAAGTAGCAGCAACTAATGAGCATCTGGCGAGGGTTCAGTGAGGTTATACAGGCAGAGGTCTCTGCACAAAGTAAACCATTGCTGCTTATTATTTTTGTGTTACTGATTCCACTGTGTTGTTACTATTATAAAGCTGTCCCTTCCCCACGTGGGAATGGTCTCTGAACCGGGACATTGACAGCTAGAGAGAGGGCCCCATGTCACCTCCATGTCTCCAGCACATGGGACCCGGCCCAGAGATGTTTGCTGGGAGCCCCTCGGCTGCGGTCAGAAGCCGTTGTCTGATGACTCTGGGACTGAGGCCAGCACCCCCAGGGGATCGGGAGGAGGGTGTGGATTCAGTATCCAGGGCCCCTCAGCCCCAAGAGGAGGAAGGCCTTGTGTCCCCAGGAGAGCCAGCTGCACTCTCAGCTTCTCCCGGCCTGCGTCCCTTCAGGGGAAGAAGCTGGGACCGAAACTCTTCCAGGGTGAGGAGGGGCCGGAGCTGCCGCGTTCTGCCCGCCGCCCCTCCCCCGCTGGAGCTGGCGGGAGGGGATGACCCCCCTACCCGCGCCGCCCCAGCCAGGGAAGAGTCCTGGCTGCCCATCCCACACTGTGCTCCCCTGGGACCCGGGGGGAGGGCTGGAAACGGGGCCAGGCTGGGCCAGAATGAGAAACAGCTTCGAGAAGAGGGAGCTGAGTGTCTGGGGGGCCGTGTCCAGCTAACAAAACAATGGCTGCTTGAGTCAGCGGCTGCGGCAGCGGTTCCCAGGCAGGCCCCGATCAGAGCCACCCCAGCCCGGGTGAAGGCAGCGGTGCTCATCCAGCCTCAGATGCTTGCGTTCGGGGAGTGGTGGAGCGGCTGGTCCCAGGGGCCCTCCTGTCCTGGGGAGTCCCCGACTCTCTGCCCAGTGGCCTGCAGAGATAATTGGGAATGTGTATTGAGCACCTGTGGTGCTCAGTATTGAGGGCTGCTGTGAGCTGAGCCTCTGTAGTGGGCGCAGTTATTGCCCCCATTTTATAGGTGAGAATACTGAGGCTCAGTGAGGATGGGGCAGCCCACAGTGAGTTAAGAGCTCTGAGACTTGGCACATCAGGAGCCTTGGTTTCTCTGTCTGTTAAATGGGAACCCAACAAGAGTGTGTGCTCCATGCCTGCACACAGCAGGTCTTCAGTGTAGCCCGGCCTGTGACCTCAGCCTGGGGCTGTCCCTCCAGGCTGTGTTCTGTTTGGCGGCAGGGTCGGGAGTGCCAGTTGTGGGTGGGTGGACACATCGTGCTCAGGGCGGCCTGGCTGGCTGGTCCACACGGCCCTTCCAGGTGGTGCCCAGCTGGCCCGGATGACCTCAGTGCTTGGGCTGGGCGATCCACGTCCTCCAGAGAGTGGGCCAGGGAAGCCAAGGCAGGCCCTTCTGAAGCTGTGGAAGGGTGCACGCAAGCTGTTCTGCCCATTGCCACTTGTTGGTTTTTCCTGCCTGATTCAGGCAGCCTGGGGCCAGGAAGAGAATTACTGCGCTGTGTGTCCTGAGGAAGCCTCTGCCCCTCTCTGTGCCTCAGTTTCTCCAAAGCACTGCTTTTCCCCTCCCACTCAGAGCCAGGCCTGCTGACTTGTTCTCTGGCCTGGCTGGCCATTCTCTCCCCCACTGCCCCCCACCTCCACCCCTTCAGGAAGTGAGCACCTTGATCACCAACTGGGAGGTGCTGGTATTTCCTTTCTTGGCAACAGGCAGCTTCCTCCTTGGTGTGAGGGCCATTGCAGAGGCCCCCCAGAGCCGAGTCTGTCCTGCCCCCTCCCAGGACCGGCATGCGGTAGGCCCAGGGCTCTTTTCATGCCTTGGTTTACCCTCAGTGGAGAGGTCAGCTCATTGGAGCCGTAGCCCAGTAGCCGTTGTGTTTCGAGAGCCCACACAGGCTGAAGTGGTTGGGTGGAGTTTGGGTTTGGGAGTCGCAGGTGTGGTTTCAAGTCTGGGCCTGACCTGTGCCCTTGGAGACCTGGAGAACACTTCCCCCTTTAACCTCAGAGCTTCGGGAGAAGGTTGGGGGAGGGCTTACTCACCCAGGCTCTGCAGGAAGCAGAGTTTAGTGCCCTGTTTCTAGGCCTGGCTTTTGATGCTGTGCCTGTCAGACCCCCATTACTGCCCTGCTGGCTCCCCGTTCTCCAGTCCTGGCCCCTCCTCTGCTGTCCACGCTGAGGGAGAAGGACCTGGCCAGGACAGGGGTTGGGGGAAGCCACAGAGGGGCATGCCAGGTCGAGCAGGGCCTTGAGGGCCCAGGAGCAAATTTTGGGTTTATGCTGAGCGCACTGGGGATCTATGGAAGGCTGTTGAGCTGTGGGAGGGACACAAGCCACTTTGCTTTTTTTTTTTTTTTTTTTTTGCGGTACGCGGGCCTCTCACTGTTGTGGCCTCTCCCATTGAGGAGCACAGGCTCTGGACGCGCAGGCTCAGCGGCCATGTCCTACGGGCCCAGCTGCTCCGCGGCATGTGGGATCTTCCCGGACCGGGGCACGAACCCATGTCCCCTGCATCAGCAGGCGGACTCCCAACCACTGCGCCACCAGGGAAGCCCTCTTTTTTTGAAAAAAACAACTTTTTAGTTTGGAATAACTTTAGATTTACAAGAAAGTTACAAAGATAGTACAGGTAGTTCCCGCATACCCTTCCCTCAGTTTTCCCCACTGCTAAGATCACATGTTATGACAGATGCGACATGTATTTGTCAAAACTAAGAAACCAACATTAGTATTTTACTCTCAACTAAACTCCAGAGTTTCCTCCACGAATGTCCTTTTCCTTTTCCAGGATCCCACGTCACATTTAGTGCTTTGCGGTTGTAAAAGCTCTTTTTGGCTGCTGCGGAAGGGTGAGTGGGAGGGGGCTCAGTGCAGCCCCCAGCCCCGTGTGGTGAGCGGCAGCCGCCCTGCAGTCTGCTGCTTAATACCCCAAGGTGATTGCTGTGCTTTCAGCTCCTCAGCAGTGAAAGCTCACTTTCCCGGGATCGGGGTTCGGTAACAACCAAAAACTTGAGGCAGGAAAGTGCCCTCACTTCCCAAGCACGAAACCCCGACAGCCGGTGTAGTCTACACCTGGGACGGAACCGCGGGTCTTGTTGGCTGCCACTGACGCCTCATCCTCCTCGGAGTGCCGCCTGCAGTGGGGCTGAGGTTTGGTGGGGTCTGCAGGCAGGAGGCGGGAGGCTGAGAAGCCAGGCTCTGGAAGCTCTTGCTCCAACTGGCTTCCCGGGGGGGAGAAAGTCAACACAATTACAGTTGATAGTGAAATCAGTATGTCAGAGTTCTAGTGGGAGAGTGGGCAGCGCTGAGCTTTGGCCCCCGGAGGCAGCCAGCGGAGAAGGAGGAGGTGTCCTGCTCTTAGAAAAGAGCTGAGACCAGCAGCCGCCCGTGGCTCATCCCATTTCAGAGAAGGATCAACTGAGGTTCTTAGAGGAACCAAAAGTAGCAGCCAGGTGCCACCTGGCACTGAACACCTGGCTCCCCTGTGTGGTCACACACACAGTGACATACAATTGACCCATACTTTTCCTTCCGTTCTCCAGTGTCCAGCATGGCAGTGCAGTGTTGCTCTCATTGTTTCTTGTTTTTTATATATATAAATTTATTTATTTAGTTAGTTTTGGCTGCATTGGGTCTTCATTGCTGCGCATGGGCTTTCTCTAGCTGCGGCCAGTGGGGGCCGCTCTTCATTGTGGTGCTCGGGCTTCTCATTGTGGTGGCTTCTCGCAGCGGAGCATGGGCTGTAGGCGCGTGGGCTTCAGTAGTTGTGGCATGCGGGGTCAGTAGTTGTGGTGCACGGGCTTAGTTGCTCCACGGCATGTGGGATCTTCCTGGACCAGGGCTCAAACCTGTGTCCCCTGCATTGGCAGGTGGATTCTTGATCACTGCACCACCAGGGAAGTCCCTCTCATTATTTCTGCTTGGAAAAGAAGAAGCTGAATACAGTCATTCACACTTTAGTCAAAATTAGTTTCCTTTCTTTAGTAAACACTCACCCCAGAGCACAGTCTCCACCCTGGAGAAGCTCGTGCATACGCTACCATGAGAAATGAAGGTGGTGACCAGCACAGTGCTGTCACAGAGGGCTGGAGAGGTGTTTTTGGAATTGCATCTTGAAACCTGGCTGAAAACTTGCCACCTGGGCACGCCTGGCAAAGGGAACAGTGTGGGTCAAGAGGAGGGGAAATAGAGGGCTCAGAGGTATGAGAAGGGCGTTGGCTACTGAGGGAACAACATCATGAAGGTTCAGGCGCCCCAGGAGGAAAGTGTGGCCGCATTTGAGAAACTGCAGAGACTGATGTGGTCGGAGCTGAGGGCGGGGCAGAGAGAGAAGTGAGACTCCAGTCCTGAGCAGCCGGCAGGAGCCAGATCACAGAGGCCTTGAATGTCAGGCTTGACCCTGAGGACGGCCAAAAGCCAAGGAGGGGCTCTCTAGTCTTGCGCTTGGGAAGGTGGCCCTTCTGGGTTGGAGGAGGCCACTGTGAGAGTCCAGCCCTCCCCCTTCTCTCAGAGGAATTTGTGTTTTGAAAGACCAACACCAAGTGAGACTGGAAGGCGGGCTGGTGCTGATGGAGGGATTTCAGGCCGTTTCACACAGTCAGGGCAAGCAGTATTTTGGGCCTTGGAGCTGACTGCCCCTGGAGACCGGGTTCGGCTGAGGGCACACCCGGGACGGCCCGCCAGTTCCCCCGAGCCCACTTTCCCCCTTTCCCGGGCCACATCCCCCAACAGCAGAGGCCTTTCCCGCCTGCCCAATGGACGTGTGTCTGGCTTCTGTTTTCGAGTCAGTTGTAGCCTTGTGATTTCCCCTGGCGGCTGGGGAGCCAGCTTCCCCCTCAGAGCACAGATCACGCAGAGCAGCCAACGGGTTACTTCTCCTTTAAAATTTTTTTAAAATTTTATTTTTAGAATAAGAAAAAAAAAGTCAGAGGAAAGGCTTTTTAGAGAATTCCTCCAGTGCAGAATTAATGGCTGTGAGCGTCAGGGCGGGCAGGCGAGAGCTAGATTCCCAGCCATTCCCACCTCATCCTCTCTGCACCCCCGGCCCACAGATCACCCTGATCTGGGCGCCTGGTCCGGCTGTTCCCAGGACCCCCCATTCTGGCTGGCTGGGGACCCCCCATCGCAGGGCCCAGTGCAGAAAATCCCAAAGTTGTCACCCAGGCCCTCCAGGTGTCCCCTTCCTGCCTTCCCACCCCTCCCACAGCTCAGGGAGGAAGCGCCTGTCCCCTGGGCAAGGGTTTGCTATTTTAATTTTAGAACAACGTATTACTAAATGACACAAGTAATCCACAGATTTCAGTGAAGAAGAGTTAGACAACCCCTGGGAAAAGCATCCTCATGACAGGTCTTGGGCCCACGTGCCCGCTCTCCTGCCTGCTCGCTGGTAGAGCCGCCTCATCTCTTCCCTGCAGCCGCAGGATTGCGGGGGGGTGGGACCACGGCTAGGAGAGGCCGCTGAGGAGATGGGCCAGCAGCCTCCTTCCAGGGCCGGCCCCCAACTTGGGCGCAGAGATGAACACAGAGGATGGGTCAGGCAGGGTAGTCTGAAGCTGAAAGATGAAGAGCCAGTGATAAGACAGTCTGGGCAGTGGCATTCCAGCCAGAGGGACCGGCACAGGCAAAGGCCCTGTGGCAGGACCCAGCTTGGACTGTTTGAGGGACAGAAATGAGGCCGGTGTGGCTGGAGTGGAGGAGTGAGGGCAAGGATGGGATGGGCTGGGCCCAGAAGATCCCAGGGGCCTGAAGGGAGGGTTTAGGATCCAAGGTTTATTCTCAGTATCGTGTAAACCATCTGAGGGTTTCAAGAAGAGGAGACCTTTGTACCTTTAAAGTGCTCACTTGGCAGCTGTGTTCGGGGAAACGTTGAGGGCAAGAGTTGGCCCAGAGAAGAGGGGCCTGGAAGAGCCTCCTCGGTGAGAGGATGGCTGCCTTAAGGTGGTCCCAGGTGGTCCAGCTTAGAAAGTTTTTGAGGTAGGCATGATTTGCCCCCAAATTCCACTTTATAATAATAATTTCAGTGACTGTCGTATCTGAAACAGCGATAGTATCAGTTGACACTTCGGGAGCATTTACTGTGAGCCACGCTCCGGGCCAGCGCTTTACGATGAACTGTCTTATCCCAGTGCCTATGAGGGAGGTGCTGGAGATGCACCCATTTTATAGTTGAGTAAACTGAGGCTCAGAGGAGTGAAGTGACTTGCTCAGGTCGCTCCTGGCCATCCTGTGGAAGGCCACCGGGTCATGAGTTGTGGCCCAGGGCAGTCCCCATCCCCACCCCATCGCTGGGCTCAGGGCTCAGCTCTGTTTATTTTCCCAAGAATGAAGGACCTGGTATTTATGGTTTGCTTTTGTAAACTAGTTGAGATTTTGTACAAAACCCATGTGGGCACATCATCAGCGGCTTTGGCTTGCAAAAAGCACAGATAAGGGGAAAAAAACCTCTCTCTAAAGCCATGCCCTAAAGCCAGTTCTGCTGGCCGCTTCAGTCCTGGTGGCGTGATATTGCAGCTGGTGACCTGGAGCAGGCCACATCCCCTCTGAGCCTCAGTTTCCCTGTCTGTGACATGGGACCTCAGAGGGCTGCCAGGATTCAGGGAGTTGACGCACAGGCCCGGTACAGGGTCAGTTCCCAGTAAACGTGGCCTGTATTGTTTGCTGTCGTGACTGTTACTTTAATGTTTATGTGCCAGTTTTACCAAAAAGGCCCCACGACATCCTGAGACTTTTCTCAGCCAGACATCTTTCTTCATAATCGGTGCAGATTTGTGGTGTCTCCCAGGGCTGGGGTGGCTCTCCTGGATGACGTGCTCAATCCTCGTGGACACTGAGGTGGTGGCCCCCACCCCCCACTCTTCTAAAACACCCTTGTGTCTGCATCCTTGTGGGTTTGCACAGTTGTCTTCTGAAAGGCCTTTCTAGAGGCCTGTGTTGTACTTCTGTGGAGACTGCAGGAGAAACCTTTGAAAGAACCAACAAAACTCAGAGAAAGGTGGAAAAGGTGGGCGCAAGTCCTGGGAATGGCGGGGGCTGGGCATGCCAGCGCGGTTTTCCCACTCCTGTGAGGTGCAGCTGATGTGGATGGCAGGATTGTGCATTTGGACACACCTGGCCTCGGTTTGCCCATCTGCAATGTGGGCAGATGAAGGGACGTGTGTTGGGAAAGGAGAGAGGGACCTCAATTTGGGGAGCCTTCAACCTGGGTCTGGCGAGCTGCTGGGAATTTGGGAGGGGCTTGCTGGGGTCAGAGCAGGGGCCTGGGGGGAGGAGACCCCATGATTGCTGTGGAGACCTCGCCGGGACAGGAGGGACACCTCTTGGGTGTCAGCAGGTAAGTTGGGGCAGAGGCTGGCCTCCCTGGGCCTTCTTGCCTTCCTCACATGACTCCTCCTGTCCAGCTCCTGCACACCCGGAACGTACCCATCTCCTTGGGGCAGCTCCGTGACTGAAGCCGAGGGCAGAGGTCAACTTGGGCCCAGAGACGGGGTCCTGCTTATGTTGGGGCCTGAGCCCAGCGCTGGGCATACAGAACAGGAGCAGGACTTTGAAAGCACTGATGCTGAGGCCGGAGACCACAGCCGGCTGTGTGGGCAGGGAGCCGGAGAAGGTTCCGGAGCCGAGGTCTGATATGTGTCTCTCTTCCAGCTGCAGCCGGAACAGCTGGACTGCGGGGCCGCCCACCTGCAGCACCCCCTATCCATCCTGCAGCCCCTGAAGGCCTCGCCCGTGTTCCGAGCCCAGGGCCTCTCCTCCGTGGCCGTGGCCAGCGTGGGCAACTACACGGTGGTCTTCCTGGGCACAGTCAGTGGCCGGCTGCTGAAGGTAGGGCTAGGGCTGGGGCTGGGGGGGTAGCCGGGGGGGGGGGAGGGGGCAGGGGTTGGGGGGAGGGGCCCACGGGTTATAAGGCGGCGTCTTCCACGTCTGCGTTTTCCACTCTTACTCACAGCAGTAAGTACCCGTCCTGCAGAGGAGGGAACCAGGGCTGAGAGGGGGCACTTCTCTCAGGGCTCCAGGACTGGGGTTTTGAAACCAGGTGGATCTGAGTTCAGGTCTCTGGGCTCTGCCGCTTGCAGGCTGTTTGACCTTGGGCAGTGAACTTTCTCTCTCCTGGCTTCAGTTTCCCCATCTGTTAAGGGCTGCACTTCTGGCCTCTTGAGACTGTTGTAGGACTTTCAAGGGGCAGGGGGAGGCCACAGCCTGGCAAGTGGGGACTCTTCCTCCCGTTTCCTCCTCCACTCTGTTGGCCGCCCTCTGCAGATGCCCCAGCCCGAAACCAAAGTGACTGGTTTCTGGAGGTAATGATGCCCGGCCCTGAGTTGCCTGGAGCTGGGAAGGGGTGAGAGTTTCCCCACTTAGCGGCCTCCAGGTGAGGGCGTGAACCTGCCCCCCAGGCACCTACCACACCCTGCTGGTCAGAACGACAGCCACATGGCATGCCTCCAGCCGGCACCAGGCCCTGGCCTAATTGATTCAGATCCGATAATCCAATTCCCTCAGTTCCCTGGGCAGACGCCCCAGGCTGGGGTTGAGCAGTGGGGGTCAGAGTCCCAGCCCGCCTGGCCCTCTGGGGGAGATGCCAGGTGTGGGAGCAGGGAGGGGGCAGGGGTCCTCCTCAACCTTCAGAGCTTCCGTTGAGGGTCCGCAGACAGTGGGGCTTGTGTTTTGGCGTCAGGTACTCAGATGGGGATCCTCGCTCCTCCCCTCCCAGCTGTGTGACCTGGGGTGGTTACTTCTCACTCAGCCTCAATTTCCCCATCTGTCCAGGAGTCTCCCCCACCCACGAAGCTGCAGTTATTAGGCACCACTGTCTACCCAGCCTCGACAGGCGTGTCACGGGCATCATCTTGATTAATTCTCACATCCCTTCAAGGGAGGCAGAGCCATGATCCCCATTTCACAGATGAGGACACTGAGGCTCTGAGAGGGGAAACGACTGCCCCAAAGTCACACAGCGAGAGCCTTGGTTGAATTCAGGTCCAGTCAGCACAGAGCCACCCCACCCCTCAACCTGGACCTCTTCACCCTCCACGCTGCGCTGTGCTGGGTCATCTCCCGCCCACTTGCCCAGCTTGGGGCTTAGATCATAAGCACCCAGCCCAGGCCCCAGAGCACACTAGGTGCTCAATAGACTGTGTTTTATTTTTGGGGTTTTTTTTTGGCTGCGTTGGGTCTTCATTGCTGTGCGCGGGCTTTCTCTAGTTGTGGCGAGCGGGGGCTACTCTTCGTTGCAGTGTGCGGGCTTCTCATAGCGGTGGCTTCTCCCGTTGCAGAGCATGGACTCTAGAGCGCAGGCTCAGTAGTTGTGGCGCACGGGCTTAGTTGCTCCGCGGCACGTGGGATCTTCCCGGACCAGGGCTGAAGCCCGTGTCCCCTGTGTTGGCAGGCGGATTCTTAACCACTGCGCCACCAGGGAAGTCCCATCAGTAGACTGTTGAAGGAGTGGAAACATGTCTGCTGGATGCCTGGGGGTGGGAATGGGGCCAAGCTGCCCGGGACAGGCTCTGCCAAGAGGCCCCTTGGGACGAGGGATGTCACAAGGGCGGGGACAGCCTGTGGGAACCTGGGGAGAGAGTAATTCCAACTGGGTGTGTGGAGGGCATCTGCGAAGCCCTCCTTTTTGTTGGAGACCTTGGGAGGACAAATCTTGGTCCAAGGGGGAGAGGGAAGTGTTCCAGAAAGGGAGCACAGCATGGGAAAAGGCTCAGAGGCTGGGATGTTGAGTCGGGTTTAGTGGGTGGAGATGAGGCTGGTGGAGTAAGCTGAGATGGATCGTCAGGGCCTTGAATGCCAGAGCAAGTTGATGCCACACGCAGGAGGAGCCACTAAAGGTTTGGGAGCCCACCGAGGAGGGCTGGGTGGTAGGAGGCCCCAGGGAGGCATCTAGACCCCTGACCCCAGCTCAGGGCTTGGCAGGACCCTGACAGGGCAGCACGTTGAGATTGTGAGACCAGCCGGAAGAGAGCAGTTTGATGGGTCTCTGATCGGCACTGTCAGTCCTCTAGGGGACATGCAGACGGGCCCTCAGCCAGAGAAGCTTCCAGGCCCCAGCTAGTCCTGGTCCTTCTCCTGCCCGGACATTGGACCCCACACCCCAGCCCCAGCCTTGGACTCTGGGGTCAGACAGGCCTAGGCTTGCATCACGACCCTGAGGCATCTTCATTTTAGGACTCTTGCCAAGTCCCTTGGCTTCTCTAGGCCTCAGTTTCCTCATCTGTGAGATGGGCGTGAGAGGGGAGGGGTGAGACGGGTGGCTCTGCAGCTTCTCCCGGGCTTGGCCCTGGCAGCGCTTCCGCCGCATCTTCTTTAGCACACTTCGTGGGCACGCGGGGCAGGTATCGTCATCAGCCCCATTAGCTCAGAGAGTGGAAGTGACTTGGACAACTTGTACTTTGTGCAGCTTGTAAATGTCAAGGCCAGGATTCAAACCCAAGTCCCAGCTCCTTGGCATGATGCCCAACAGCCTCCCAGAGAATGTTTTGTAAACTGTGAAGCCCGAAGCTATTCACAGGGTTGGATGTGCCCATGAAGGGCAGCGAGGGAGGCCCTGGTGGGGGCACAGCAGAGGCAAAAGCGTAGAGTGACCCTCTGCCAGTCCTGGAAGGGCCCGAGAGAGGGGCAGAGGTGGAGACTCCCAGCCCGGGTCAGCCCCTACCCCCAGGGCAGGTCCCCCGCATTCGGCCTCCCCCTGCCAGGCACCTTCGTGGCTCACCGTGCCCTGACGGCTCCCCCCCCACCCCAGATCAACCTGAACGAGAGCATGCAGGTGGTGAGCAGGAAGGTGGTGACGGTGGCCTACGGGGAGCCTGTGCACCACGTCATGCAGTTTGACCCCGCAGACCCCGGCTACCTCTATCTGATGACGTCGCACCAGGTAAGGCCCAAGCCTCGGTCTGACGAGGTCCCAGGACGAGCCGAGCTCTCTTGCTTGCCTTGCCTGTGCGCGTGCTGCTGCTGCTGCTGGGGGCGCCTTCTCCCTTACCCCCGGCCTGCTCGTCCTCACCTCCCAGCAGGCATCACCTCTGCAGGGCAGCCGTGTTCCCTGTGTGTCCCCCATTATAGCATCGAGCCTCAGTTTCCCCAGCTTCTCACAGCCCTCGCCGTGCTGACTCCCCTGGGAGGGGCCGGCAGCCCCTCTGATCTGGGCCCCTGCCTCTGCCTCTAGATGGCCAGGGTGAAAGTCGCTGCGTGTGCTGTGCACACCACCTGCGGGGACTGCGTGGGTGCAGCCGACGCCTACTGCGGCTGGTGTGCCCTGGAGACGCGGTGAGACCCCTGGGACAGGGGCTGGGCCAGGGAGGCCGTCGGGGCGGGGGAGCCCCCCTGCGTCCTGACCTGCGCCGTGCCACCCCAGGTGCACCCTGCAGCAGGACTGCGCCAACTCCAGCCAGCCGCGTTTCTGGACCAGTGCCAGCGAGGGCCCCGGCCGCTGTCCCGCCATGACCGTCCTGCCGGCCGAGATCGATGTGCACCAAGAGTACCCGGTGAGTCTCTGGGGAGCCAGGACCCAGCTCCGGGCTCAGAAGTACGGGTGGAGAACAGCCCTTCACCTGGCACCCAAACCCTGAGAGGTGGAGACTCCTGCGCATAGCATCCCAGGGACCTGGAGGCAGATGACGAGAACGATAACGACCGGATGGTCTTAACATCCCCATTTTACAGGCGAGGAAACTGAGGCCAGAGCAGTGAAGTGACTTGTTCAAGGTCATACAGCGAGGGAGTGGCAAAGCTGGGATTTGAATTCAAGTGGGTGGGCTCCAGAGTCACAGAAGAGGGGGGGCAAATTAGAAGATGGGAGGAGAGCCAGCACCCCCCATCTCACATCCTGGCCACCAAGTGCCAGACTGCTGTTTCTCGAGCTGGGAAACATGAATCTGCAGCATGGGGGCAAGTCGCTACCCCCTCACCTGTGTCCAGGAGGGCCTAGAGCTGCCGCAGCCTCCTGCTTACCTGTAGCAGGCAGCCTCTGGGCAGGGGTGTTCCAGGCCCTGGCAGGGGCTGAGGGACAGACAGGCTTGGGTCCCACCCAGCCCTGCCCTCAGTGACTTCTCTGAGGCTGGCATCTTCCTCTGTCACCTGGGGGAGATGATGGCTCTGATGGCCCAGACAGGCCCTGGGGCTCCTGGGCGCCCTCCTCCCCATCATTACATGTCACAGTCCTGCACACACATCATCTGTTCAAGCAAACTGGCTCTGTGCCACGCACAGGCCTAGACTTGGGGAGACAGCGGTGAATAAGATAGACAAACGCCTGGTCCTTGAGGGGTTGACATGCTCATCCGGGAGAGAGACGAAGCAAGATAAAATGCCAAGATGGTGATAAGTACTACAGAGAAAAAGAAAGCAGAGCAGAGAACCGGGTGCAGAGCGAGTAGGTTGCGGGGCAGTGTTGACATTTTAGACCAGGTCGAGGTGGGGGACTCACTGCAAAGGCGACATCTGAGCAGAGGTAGGAAGGCAGGGTGAGTGTCTGGGCAGAGGGAACCGCCAGTGCAAAGGCCCTGAGGTGGGACCAAGACTCATGATTTGAGAGGGTGTCAGAGGATGGCATCTGAGGTCACGGGGGCCACATCATGCAGCGCCTCTGGCTACTGTAAGATGGTCAGTTTCATTTTGCAAACAGGGAAACTGAGGCCCATGTAGGCTGCAGCCCTCTGGCGTGGAGTCCTGACCACCCACCACCTCTTCTCCTGGGGTTACAGGGCGGGGGTGGGGCGGTGCGGGGAGTGGCCTTCCTCCACCCCCACCCCACCCCGTTCCCCACACCCCCAGCTAAGGGCCCTGGCCTCCAGGGTATGATCCTGCAGATCTCAGGGAGCCTGCCCAGCCTCAGCGGCATGGAGATGGCCTGTGACTATGGAAACGACATCCACACTGTGGCTCGGGTTCCGGGCCCTGCCTTTGGCCACCAGATCGCCTACTGCAACCTCCTGCCGAGGAACCGGTTCCCGCCCTTCCCACCCAACCAAGGTAAGCACTTCACTGCCTGGGCTGTGGGGACAGCCAGATGGGGGCTCTCAGGTGGTGGAATCTCAGGCATGGGGGTCCTGATATCACAGCCTCTGATGTCGGTGGAGACCCCCAGCTCCATTGTTCTTCTCTCCCTGGATCCCCTGCTCTGTTCCAGACCACGTAACCGTCGAGATGGCGGTGAGGGTCAACGGGCAGAACATCGTCAGGGCCAGTTTCACCATCTACGACTGCAGCCGTGTTGGGCAGGTGTATCCCCACACAGCGTGAGTGGCGCGGGGCCTGCTTCCAGGTGGCGGGAGGAGGTTCTGCTCCTGGGGAAGCCCGGGGAAGAGACATGATGGTGTCCCAGAGGCAGACAGGACTCTTGGTTGTTCACTCGCCGGCATGTTTGTGCAACAAACTGGCATCTTTGCCCGGCAAAGATGGCACAGTGCCTGGCGTCTGTGAGCACCCAGGCTGGTAGAGGCCGAGAGAAGTGCTATGATTACACTTAACTTAGTGTCATAAAGGCCCTGCTTACCTATTTCCTCCTTGCATACCTCTTGCAGCAGGAAGCTCACTACCTAACAGAGTGCCCAGCCCCTCTCGGCAGCTCTGATGTTGAGAAAGACCTTCCCCTGTGCTGGGATCTGCATCCCTGGGTCCCGGTTCCTGAGCACCGGGGCTGGGAGCCGGGTAGCTGAGGGCCCCCCTTGTCTTCCAGCTGCACCAGCTGCCTGTCGGCACAGTGGCCCTGTTTCTGGTGCGCCCAGCAGCACTCCTGTGTTTCCAACCAGTCTCGGTGTGAGGCCTCACCGAATCCCACGGTAAGCCAGGCCCAAGGCGTGCCCTCTGCCTCCAGTGGTCCGTTTTTTCCCATTTAGTATGTTGAGAACATTTCCGTATCGTTAAATTTTCTTCCTTCGCTCCAGATTTAACAGCTGTGCCGGGCTCATCACATCACAGTGCATTTAACCAACCCCCTCTTGCTGGACATGCTGATCCTTCCTGTTTCTTTTTTGCATTCTGATACGTCCAGGGCGCTGTGCACGGCCTTGATTATTCCCTGGAGACCAGTTGTTCAAAGTGGCATTTTGGGGTGAAAGCCTGGCCGTGTTTTTCACTTTTAGCTCAGCTGACCCCCAGGAAAGCCCGAGCCAGTTTACGCCTCCAGCTGTAGGAGGAGGCCCCCTTCTGCACTTTGTGCTACTTTTCAATTTTACCTTCAACATTTCCAGCAACCCTAGAGAGTACCAGTCCCCAGAGCAACTGAAGCCCCAGCCTCTTGGCTCTGGGCTCAGGGAACCTCGTCAGGAATCCCCAAAGCCTTGTCTGCCCATGGCAGGTGCCAACGAGTAATGCTGAGGAGGGACTTCATGGCCCGAGCCTGGAATCCTGTGGTCTCAGCCCCTCCTGCCTGAGCGTCAGAACTGCTTTGAGGAGGAGGTGTACCGCAGCAGCAATGCTTAACTCAAAGCAGTGATGCAGTAAAGTGGGGTTTCCAGTGCTGGGAGAGAGGCCCGGTAGAGGCTGTGTGGCGAAATCCCAGGGGAGGCTCCGAGCCTCTGCAGTGGGTGCTGGGACTCCAGTCTAGGCCAGCCAGGACTCCTGCCCTCGTTTGGGGCCAACATCTCCTTCCGGCCCCAGCCCTGGCCTGTGTATACAGTAGGGACTTGATGAATGTCATTGTGAAGCATTCATGCCGGCAGCCTGCCTCCTGTGCTCTGCCCTAGGATACTGGGGCGAGGAGGACTCAGCCTCAACACTCTTCATTTATTGAGCACCTGTTGTATGCCTGGGTGTGTCCTAGGCACTGGGAAAGCACCAGGTTAGACACGGTTCTGCCCTCCCCGTTGTGAACCCAGAGCCTAAGGTGTGAGTTGTAGCTGTGTGATCCCAGGCAAGCTGCCAGACCTCTCTGTGCCTATTTCCCCATCTGTAAAATGGAGCCTATTTCAAAAGCTGGGGCGGGCATCTGGAATTACACCTGTCTGTAAGGTACCAACTTCATACTTGACACACAGTAGGTGGCCACTCTGCTGGGTGGGACAGGGAGGACTTCTCTGGGAGGGGAACCTTCTGCCGGGTCCTAACAGATGCATAGGCGCTCACCAGCCTGGAGGTGTATCTGTGGCAGTGCCCCCGTGAACCACTCTCTCCCAGGTCTGCGGCTCTGCAGGTCAGGGTTGAGGGGGGTGCAGAGAGGGCCTGTCTTAGAGGATTATGGCAATCCAGTGGGAAAAGAGGCAGCTCCCACGCTGGGCCTGCAGGAGCTTCTGAACCGATGCTTAATTTGGCGTTTAGTTAAGTGCCAGTTAGCCGTGGAGGCGCCATGCCTCTGATTGGGCGGCAGGCAGCGGGGTCTGCATATCCCCCTGGACCCCTCAGGAGCTGGGAGCAGGCGGTAGGGCTTGGGCCAAGCCAGAGAGGTGTCTCTGGGAAGGCAGGTGCTAGGGGCTGAGTCTTCTCTCACTTCCTGTTCCCTCGTGGGCCCCAGAGGAAGGAAACCGGGGAGTGCAGGATGCCAGGAGGAGGGCTCCAGCTTTTCCGCAGAGGGGGGGAGAATAAGGAAGGGGCTGCATCCTCCACTTTCAGTTGTCCAGGGAGGGCGTGGCCACCCCAAGGCGGTGTGACTTTTGGCCTTAGAAGCAAGGAGGGTTTGGGCAGATGGAAGGGCAGGGTCTCTTGGTGGGGAGCCTGGGTAGACGCGTCCATGAAGGTGGTTAGGAGCCGGTGGAGAGGGTAGTTTGGTGGGAATGTGGGGGAAGTTTACAGGGGCTGGGAGCGGTGCAGAAGGGCAGGGAAGGAACAGGTCAGGTGGGTTCAGGGTCCCAGGGCCACCCAGTGCTCCGCTGGATTGGGACCCGAGCTCTCAACTCTTGAACGTTAGAAAGACCTTGGGGGAGTCTGTGGACTCCAGTGTGGAGACAGGTGAGGCCCCCTGTGAACTGGCACACACTGGGCTCACATTTGGGCTTTCTGCAGCTCCTGGCATTGCCGCCCTGGCATCTGTTCCCCCAACTCCTGGTCTCCCGCCTTCTTGGCTCTGCGCAGAGTTCGTTCGGTCAGTCGGCCATGGTTTCCTGAGCCTGCAGCTACACTCTGGCAAAGGGGAGAAGCTGCTTAGCATCTTTCAGAGGCATTGACGACTCTGCTTGGGGTGGGACCAGGAGGCCCCAGTCCTTTGCGAGCAGGGAAGCCCTAGCTCAAACTGGCGTCAGCCCCAACAGAATCGTGTGGCTTGTGTGAGTACAGAGTCCGAGGGGCGGCGTCCCCTTTAGGCACAGCTGGGTCCGGGGGCTCCAACACTGTCAGCAGGGCCTCCCCACCCCTCTGAGTGGCCTCCACTCTGAGGCAGGCCCTCCCCTCTTGGCAGCAAGATGGCCTCAGCAGCCCCGGGCAGGCTTCTGATCCCCCAGCAGCCCCAGGAGAGTTTCTCATTGATTCTGCGGAAGTTCCAGGGGAACTGGGTCACGTTCACTCCCCATACCAATTGCTGAGTCCAGGACGGGCCTGGGTACCCGCCCATCCCTGGGGCTAGGGAGTAGGGTCAGCCCTCCCGAACCACAGGCCTGGGGGTTGGGGAGATTCCCCTATGGCCAAGGCAGACTTGGAGGCCATGGTCGGGGGCTGGAGGCTGGCAGCAGATGTACCAGCTGTCCCCAAGGAGGATTAGCCAACCCTGGGGGAGGTGCTGAAAGAGGGCAAAGATGCGCCCGCACTCAGCCTTGCTCCCGCTCTGTACAATGGGTACAAGCATCCAGGTGGCCGTGGCTCATAAGGGTCAAGGGGGGTAGGGGCCCTCAGGGATGATCCCATGTCACTTCCTCTTGCGGAAGCTCCCCCTTCCCCAGCCCTCACCCCTCCAGCCCCCGCTGTTGGCCACCTACCCTCAGGTGGGGTGCAGCTGGGAGGACAGAGCTGCAGGGCCCCCAGCCAGCTGTGAAGCAGGCTGGCAGCGGCTGTGAGACCCGATTAGAAACATGTGGCTTCCATTCCCGGAAACTCCGGGGGGGTTACACATGGATGGCACAGGACAGCAGCTCAGAGAGGGACAGACTTGTGGGTCACACAGCGAGTGGACACCAGCTGCTACCTCCCAGCCCCACCGTGTGGTCCGCTGAGGCCCCACCTGGGCCCAGCCATGTTGCCTCTTTGGCCAAGGCCCCTGTGGTCGGCTCCCAGGGAAACTCACTGGCCTGGGCGAGGTTTCTGGCCTGGAGGTCAGCAACCATCCTGGACAACTAGAGCCCGCTGTGCTTGGGCAGACCACTTGGTTTTTCTGTGCCTCAATATCCTAGTCTGTAAAATGGGTGTAATGGTGGTACCTACCTCGTAGGGCTGTTGGGAGAAGGATTTGTTGAATTAATACTGTGCAAAGTGCTCAGAAGTATCCCGGTGCACAGGGAGGGCTGTGTCAGCTGGCCGCTACTTCTGTCACTATGACCACGGTCAATGATAGTAAATACGGCATTGGCATCCCTCGAGCTCTGGTTTTTATGCTGGGCCCCTGAGGGTCCCCTGAAGGAGCTCCCTGTCTAATTAACAATAAGGAGTAAAGACCCCTGATCCCTGGCCCTCAGTTTCAGGACTCAGTCTCTGGCCCGAGAGTCAGACAGATGGGAATTCAAAGAGCAACTCTGCCCTCTGCCCTCAGGTAGCGCCCCTCCTCTCTGAACCTCAGGTTCATACCTCCCTCCCCCCTCCCTAACTTCCTTCCTTTTATGAAGTCACCTCCGTGGCTCCGCGGAATGCGGATGTCCAGGCCCTCCGCAGGACTTGCCGGGCGCTGGCACCTCCACCCAGAGGCCTGACTCGCCCGGGCAATGGGGAAGGGTCTGGAGCCTGGCGGCACCAGGGCGCTCACAGCCTGTTTCCCGTGGGCTGTTCAGAAGTCTGGGCTTTCTCTTTTCTGAATCATTTATCATGAGTTAATCTGGAAACCAGAACTCCAGAGCTAGGTGGAGTCTCAGAAAGTGGTAGAGCCCCTCATTTTACAGCTGGGAAAGGTGAGGCCCAGAGACGGGGAGGTTTCCTCTGAGAGGCACGCGGTGGAGCGGCCATGGGGACCCAGTTCCACTGGGCAGGGTACTGCATCTCTCTGTGCCTCAGTTTCCTCGTCGGCGAAATGGGGCCAATGCCTTCTCCTGCTCGTAGGCCTTGCCGTGAGGGTCAAGTGAGATGGTATGTGGGAGGCAGTGGGCACGCGGCCCTCGGTGCGTGCGGCTGCTACGTTTTGTTAGTAGTGTTTCCTCACTTCCCCAGGCTGCCTGGTGTCTCCCCGGGGAGACGGGGCTGCGCAGGTTGGCTGGGGTGGCCGTGAACCCCGTCTTTTCCGAAATGCCCCATTGCCAGCCCCACCTCCTTGGGTTTTGACTGCAGAGCCCTCAGGACTGCCCGCAGATCCTGCCCTCAGCCCTGGCTCCCATGCCCACGGGCAGCTCCCAGAGCATCCCGGTGCATCTGGCCAACGCCGCCTTCTTCCAGGTAAGTGAAGGCTGGGTGGGGGTGGGGCGGAGGGCTGGGAGAGTGCCGTCCCCGGTGGGGGGACTCTGCTCTGGGCCCACCACCCATGCTTTGGTTTCCTTCCTCTGAGTTTCCAGGCTATGTTTGAGAAAGCCCCGCTCTGGTTGCACGGAGCTGGGGAAACAGGAAAGTGGGCGGGGAGGGCCAGGCCACGGGGACAGCAGGACGCCCCCAGTGCCCGCAGGAAAGCCTGGCCATGACCCCCAGACCCTTCTACCCTCTAAAGCTCCCCTGATCCAGGCCCAGTGCCCGCCCAGTGCCGCAGCCCATGGGTGACGCTGTCCATACCGTCCCCGCCCTGCCCTAGACCCCAGGCTGAGTTGTGACCCTGGACACCTCCCCAGTTCGTGGCTGACATGTCTTCCCTGGAGAATGGCCAGAGAACCCCTTTGCCGCCCGACTCCCCATTGTCCAGGTGGGGAAAATGAGGCCTAGGAAGGGGATGCAGGTGCCTCCAGGTCACACAACGTAGGGCTGCACTTGCATGCCAGCCCTGGACTCCTTGTTCAGTGCTCTTCCCTACAGCCAGTCTTCCCCTCCTCCTGCCCATCTGGGCTGGGGGAAGGGACACAGCCCCTTTCTGGGTCCCTCCTGGAGGAGCGTCCTGGGTGGGAAGTGTTGATGAGTCCTGGAAGCATGCCAGCCACCCCCTCCCCAGCTTCTGCGGACTTGCCATCTGTCGCTTCTATGGGGGAGCCGAGGCCCGTGATGCCTGTCACACGTGGGGGCCACACGCCAGGCATCTGGGATGCGTCAGGCAGCCTCGTGGCAGGGGCTGCAGCTCCGTGAGGGGCAGGGCGGCCCTGCCCTGGGCCCTCAAGCTCTTCCCTGCAATGGTTGGGAAGAGCCTCCAGGGGCAGCAAGGGGCCTGGACCCATGTGGAGGGCTGTGCCGCTCCCCTGCGGCCCTGAGCCCAGGGACTCGGACGACAGACCCACCTCCCAGCTCAGCGTGGCAGGGACACGTGAGCTCTCAGCCCTGTCAACAGCCACTTTCCTGTGTTAGTTTCAGAATGAAGCGGGGAGGGGACAGGGCAGGGGAGTTGCCGACCTGCTATCTCCTCAGGGTGTCACATCTGCCAGCGACAGGGACATAAACAGGAAGTCCTGCCACGCGGCTGGCCTGACACACTCAAAACCCAGATTTGTTCATTCAGCAAATATTTACTGATGCTGCTCCCGGAGGCCTGTGCTGGGCTGAGGGCAAGACGGGATTGGGGAATTGGCCCTGTTTAGTCTTTCAGCAAGCACTTATTGAGCACCTCTTGCATACTGATAACCGCCAGCATATATTAGGCACCCACAGTGTGCAACCCACTAAAGATAACATGATCTCCAGTTTTCCTAGAATCCTGCAGAGTAGAGCAGCCTCTTTCTGTTGCAGAGTTTAGAAACCCGAGACCCAGAGAGGAGGAGCCACTTGCACAGGGTCACACATCTAGGAGGTAGCAGAGGTGGGATTCGAACCTGGGGGGGCCTGTGTAAGGTAGAAGCTGAGCTATTTCAGCTGCCATCTGCTGCCCTTGGAGGTGCCAGGGGGGCTGAAACCCAGCCTCAACCCTCCCCAATGGGTGGGGGGACAGGTGTAGACAGCCTGCACAGGGGATAAGGGTGGTGCTTGGCCTACAGGGTCGGGGACAGGCTTTAGGAGCTTAATGGAGCCCCTGGCGCACACCCAAGTGTTCATTGCTGAATGGATGGATGATCAAGTGAGGGGTGCCCCTGTGATTTGAGGGGGGAGTCTGGGAAGGCTTTGGAACATGGGACATTTGAGCTGCATTTTGAAGGTTGTGTTGAGTTTTGCTGGGTGGAAGAATGGGCTTGGGCAAAGGCTGAGGGCAGGACAGCCTGTGTGCTCTGTCGACATGCGTCCTGTGGCTGGTCCCAGGCCTTGTGGGGCAGAGGCGGGGGGGGGGAGGTGTTGACATTAAAGGACAGGTGGAGTCTCACTGGGATGAACCTTGTATGTCGGTCATGCTGAAGAGTCAGGGCTTTACCCACGGAGTGAAAGGCCCCGGGTTTAGGCCATTGGGAGATGTTGGTGAGACTTTTAGTGGCATGGAGAGAGCACAAGGCCAAGGTTCCAGGTGTTTATGTACCCCCTGCCTCCATCAAACATTGGACATGGAGGCCTGGAAGGACATCCTGGAGGAAGTGCAGCCCAGGCAAAGGCCTGATAGTAGGACCACGCCCACTCTTCAGGACAGCAGTGTCAGATGTCCTGATGGAGGTACAGGGCAGTGGGTGCTGACCTGAGTCTCCGCAACCCCCCTCTCCCACAGGGTGCAGCGCTTGAATGTAGCTTTGGTCGAGAAGAGATCTTTGAGGCTGTGTGGGTGAATGAATCAGCTGTACGCTGCAACCAAGTGGTGGTGAGTGGTGTAGCTTTAATGGCGGGGGGCGGGGGCAGAGGGGAAGGGGAGGCCTGCGCAAGTCCAGATCCTACACTCCTTCCTTTCTACCTCCTCTTTTTGGACCCCCTGCCCCCAGTAGCCCTGCCCTCATCTGTCTCCCTGACACCCCTCCCCCAACAAAGACCCAGACACCACTCACACGGCTCATGGTTTTTCCTGTCTTTCTGCAGCTGCACACAACCCAGAAGAGCCAGGTGTTTCCACTCAGCCTCCAACTAAAGGGGCGGCCTGCCCGATTCCTGGACAGCCCTGACCACATGACAGGTGGGAGCGCCTTACACGGCCTCAGGGGACTCGGCCTCGAGCGGTGGGTGGGACGCAGCCTTGGGGGACTCATTCCCGCTCCGGTGTTCCCTAACCCACACGCTGCCTCAGATCCCAGCCCTGCTTTTCTGTGCCTGGTCAGTTACTCAGCACTTGATTATGGAGCAGCTCCTCTGGGCAGGCACCACACCCTCGGGGCATCTCCAGGCCAGTGGCTGTGCAGCCCCAGGTACTTCCTTACCTTTCCCTTTCTGAGCCTCTTTGTCCTCATATGAAGCAAGGGCAGAGGCCCTTTCACAGAGGGTGTGGTGAGGATTTGCTGAGATGGTGCACACAAAGCCTTGCAAGGGTGTCTGGGACATACTCTGTGCCCCCATAGGGTGGTTGGTGTCCTTGCTCTTATTATATGAACTGAATCAACTCTCTAAGTGCCTGTCTGTTCATGGGGAGTCTCAGACATCTCGGTGGACATGGGCACCCCCCACATCCATACTATGAAGGTCCCAGACAGAAGCCCCAGAACCAGCCTGCACATCCTGAGGCCCTGGAGAACTGGCCCTGCACTCCTCCTTGTGCCAGTCTGAGGGTCTGGTCTGAGGCTCACAGAACCCGCATTGCTCAGTGGTTCCTTAGCATCCTGGAGCTCCGTGGGGGCTCAGGAGACCCACTCGGGCCTGGGTATGAATCCAGCTCTGCTACTCACAGGCTGTGTGACCTTGGGCAAGTCACTCTACCTCTCTGAGCCTCATCTCTTACCTGTCAAATGGAGCTAATAAACAGCTCCCACTGGATAGATTCACAGTGAGGATGAGTGTTAATGGGGCTGTGGCTGCACTGTGCTTAGCACAGCCCCCGGGGGGTTTGGAGAAGACTAAGAATTTCATGGGGTCCTGATCCTAAGAACCAGGACCCTGCTGACCTGTGCTGCCTCCGTGTCTCCCGCAGTGGAGGTCTATAACTGCGCCATGGGCAGCCCTGACTGTTCCCAGTGCCTGGGCCGGGAGGACCTGGGCCACCTGTGTGTGTGGAGTGACGGCTGCCGCCTGCGGGGGACCCTGCAGCCCCTGCCTGACACCTGTCCCGCCCCCGAGATCCGAGCGGTAAGCACCCCGCCCCCACCTCCCCCCTCGGAAGCCCGTTGCACCCACATGCCTGAATGTGCACACGTACAGCGCCCCACGTGGGCTCAGGGACCCGCAGCACACGTGCTTGCACACACCCAGGCCCTTGCGCACTGTATTACCCGCTGAGCACCTGCTGGGTGCCAGGCCCTGCCCGGTGCTAGAGACACAGCAGGGAAACGAGTACCTGCCTTCTCAGAGCTAATGTTTTAGTTGGGGTTAGGGGACAGCAATAAGAAAGGAAATAATTTACATAGAGAAGGTGGTAAGTGCTACGGCAGGGCAGGGCGGGGGCATTGGGAGTCTGCTGGGGCTGATGGTCTCTAAAGTTTATAGCGAGGTCAGGGAAACCTTGCTGATAAGGTGAAAATGGGGGCTGCCAGTAACTCCGAAGCCTCAGTTTTAATTAAGAAAAAAATCTCCGGGAAGGAGTCGGTTTAGCTTACCCTGGGTCAGGTGCCCATTCCAGGCCCAGTCAGCTCTGGTTGGGATGTAGGGTCATGTGGTCAGACATGGCCACTGGGAGTGGACCTCGGTGTCCCCAGGAGACACCCCTCAAATAGCAGTGACTCTGTCCCTATGCACTGGTGTCCCCAGACCCAAGCGGGCTCAGTATCACAACGGGCAGCCCCAGTGACCTGCCAAGTGGCTGGCAGTGCCAGCGCTCTCAGAGCCTCCCCTGAGTGATGGGTCTGCCTGGCCCTGCCTCCCCGGGAGCCTGCCGCCATCCCAGCCTCTGAACCCCATTCACCCCTTTCTCCGGTCACCTGGCAGATTGAGCCCCTGAGTGGCCCCTTGGATGGCGGGACCCTGCTGACCATCCGCGGCAGGAACCTGGGCCGGCGGCTCAGCGACGTGGTCCGTGGAGTGTGGATTGGCAGCGTGGCCTGTGAGCCGCTGGCCGGCAGATACACGGTGTCAGAGGAGTGAGTAGAGGGCAGTCCCTTGGGCCATTCTGAGTGACCTGCAGGCCCCACCCGCGCCCCGGAAGTGCCAACTGCATCTCTGCCCTCCCATCTCCCTTTTCTTCTCCCCCCTCCCCCCTCCGCCATCCCACTCTCCTTGGCACCCTTCTGCTCCCCAGAAGTCACTCACGCCTGGGTCTCCCGGCCATTTCCACCGTGCGTCCTGCCCTTTCCTGCTGGCGACACCACTCAGGCGCCTGCTCCCCTGGGAAGCCCTCCCGTGTTCCCCTAGACCAGCCCTACCTCCACGGAAGCCTTGCTCCGATGAAAAACATTGCTGTTAGGAAAATGTGGGAGCCACTGGTGGCGCAGAGGTCTGGGCCTGCAGCGGTGGAGCCTGGCCCGGAGGGCAGGGAATGAGCTGGGTTTCCTTTCCGAAGGCTGTAAGTCATGCTTGCAGATAAGGCCATCAGTCTACCAGCCCAGCAAATGTTCTCATGGTTGGAGAACTTTCAAATATCCCCAAAGACCATCTTATCCAATCCCCTCGTCTTATAGCTGCAGAACTGTCGTAAACTCAGGTCGGGGGTGGTCCCGGGGAAGAGCTTGGCACCAGGGTGACTCCTGGGGGACTCAGTGGCTGTTTTCCAGCGGATGGGGAATTGTCTCAGTATCTTGACATGGGTAATGCCATTGGGTGTCCTGGCCAAATAACAGCGCCAGGTGTGAGTGGGAGGGTGGGTGGCTGAGTGCAAGGATGGGGCGCTCACACACCCTGGGGGTGGAGCAGGGGCCATTGCTTGAGGGAGAAACCAGATGGCACCTGCCTGGGCCCCCAGGATCCGCTGGCTGCTCCTTGACCAGAGTTGCCTTCCCCAGGATCGTGTGTGCCACGGGGCCAGCCCCGGGGGCGTTCTCAGACGTGGTGACGGTGAACGCCTCCAAGGAGGGCAGGTCACGGGAGCGCTTCTCCTACGTGGTAAGGGAGGCTGCAGCCTATCCCCTGCCCACCCTGCCAGGCTCGCCCCGGGCTGGCCTGAGGCCTGACCGCCTGCCTTCCTCCCCACAGCTGCCCCTGGTTCACTCCCTGGAGCCTGCCGTGGGCCCCAAGGCAGGGGGCACCAGGATCACCATCCACGGCAGCGACCTCCATGTGGGCTCCGAGCTCCAGGTCCTGGTGAATGACACGGAGCCCTGCATGGAGCTGGTGTAAGCCCGTAGGCCGGGGGGCTGGGGGGCTGGGGGTAATGTCCTCGCACCAGCCATCACCAGGGACTTCACTGGCTGTGTCCCCTTGGCCAAGCCCCTTCCTCTTTCTGAGCCTCAATTTTCTCAGCCGGTAAGAACAGTACCAGTGACTTGTGGGAAGTGCTGTGCCCAGCATACAGTAGGTACTTCATAAGTGACCTTAACCTGCAGTGAAAATGGTGATGATTGTACACACTCTGAGAGCTGCCGCTGGCCCAGGGGTGTGGCTAGTGGCAGGGTTGTGGTCCAGAAGCTCTTGGTGAAATACTTGTCTTTATTATGCACTTAATGTGTACCAGGTGCCATTGATAGGCATTGCTGTGGGTACCAAGATGAGCCCAAAAGTCTCAGCCCTCAGGGTACAGCAGACACTCTCACAGGAGCTAGGAACATCCAGGAGGGTCAGGATTGGGAGAAGTCAGAGCTCTCAGGGCTGTGGGCGCAGGGCCCTCACCGGGGCGAGAGCCAGGGGAGGGTTTCTGGGAAGCTTCTTGGAGGAGGTGGGATGGGGCAGGTCAGAGAAGAGAAGGCAGGGCATCCAAGGTGGGGCAGACAGCGCAGGCAAAGGTGCGGCAGTGGGAATGTGGAAACAAGATTTCTGTATGAGGTGGGGGCCAGGTGAGCAGGCCTGGACCCCAGGCCACGTGCCCCAGGTGACGGGGTGTTGGTCGCTGGGGAGTGACGGAGGCGGGTTCCTGCTGAAGAGGCCCGCGTCCTCCGCAGGCGCACAGACACCAGCATCACCTGCACGGTGCCTGGGGGCGCCCTGCCAGCCCCCGTGCCCGTGTGCGTGCGCTTCGAGCACCGGGGCTGCGTGCGCGGCAACCTCACCTTCTGGTACAAGCAGAACCCGGTCATCACGGCCATCAGTCCCCGCCGCAGCCACGTCAGGTGAGACCAGGACGTGACCCCAGGCCAAGGCACTCCCTGGGGCTGCACCTGGGCTCACGGGGCTTGCTGTCCCCCCACAGTGGCGGCAGGACCATCACGGTGGCCGGCGAGCGTTTCCACATGGTGCAGAAGGTGTCCATGGCCGTGCACCACATCGGCCGGGAGCCCACGGTGAGGGCGGGGCCCCGGCGGGCAGGGCTGGTTGTGGCCCCGGCTGACCAGGCGTCCCTCCACCACATCTCCTCATCTCTGCCTCTCCTGTCTCTTTGCCTCTCTCCCCCTCTTTTCCCACATCTGATTATCCCTCCCATCCCCCACCTTGGCCCCGGCCCCCCTCAAAACCAGCTCTGCAAGGTTCTTAACTCCACCCTCATCACCTGCCCATCGCCCGGGGCCCTGAGCAACGCGTCAGCCCCTGTGGACTTCTTCCTCAACGGCCGGGCCTACACAGATGAGGCAGCCGTGGACGAGGAGCTCCTGGACCCCGAGGAGGCCCAGCGGGGCAGCAGGTTCCGCCTGGACTACCTCCCTGACCCACAGTTCTCCACGGCGAAGAGGGAGAAGTGGATCAAGCACCACCCCGGGGAGCCCCTCACCCTGGTCATCCACGTGAGTGCCAGTGGGTGCCAGGTGGGGGGCGTGAGCAGGCCGGGCTTAGCCACAGGCCTTACGAGCAGCCCTTCTGCTCCCGCAGAAGGAGCAGGACGGCCTGGGCCTCGAGAGCCACGAGTACCGGGTCAAGATTGGCCAGGTGGCCTGTGACATCCAGATCGTCTCCGAGAGAGTCATCCACTGCTCGGTCAACGAGTCCCTGGGCACAGCCAAGGGGCAGCTGCCCATCACAGTGAGTGGACGGGGCACTAGAGACAGAGGTGGGCTTGGCCCCCAGTCTTGTCCCAAGTGCCCGAGCATCTGCCCCCTGTCCGGCACGTCTCAGCTGAGCGTTGTCGTGCTCAGAAGCTTAGACAACCATGGCAAAGAGGAGCTTTACCTCCCCACTTGGCGGATGAGGAAACTGAGACCCAGAAACTTAGTGATCTGTTCAGGGTCGGTGATCGGCCCCAGCTGGCTCTCAGAGGCCATGACGAGTTGTCCCCGTTCCACTTGTTGCTCTACCCAGAGTCTGGGCCGCCAGTTGCCATGCCGAGTCATGGAGGGAGGGAAGCAGGAGTGGAGAGAGGGCCTAGAACGTGGGATCTCTTCTGCACTGTACCTGCTTGCATGCCTCCTGAGATGGGGTGCTCACTCCCTCCCGGGTGGCACATGCCACCCAGGATGGCTCCGACTGCAAAAGCTCCCTTTCACCTGTACCCCAGTCCCAGTTCTGCCCTTTGAGTCCTAAGAACTCACCTGCTCCCCTGGTCGTTGGGCAGCCCCACAGATACTTCAGGACATGGCCAGGCTCTATGAACTACCCGGCCACTGGCTCTTCTGCTGCTCCTCCCAGGCTGTAATAATAATCACAGTTGCCTGTATTTATTGAGTCTCCCTTCTGTGCCAGGCTCGGGACTAAGGGCTTGACAAGCATCATCTCATTTAGCCCTCATAGCATCCCCAGGAGATGGGTGGGGCTCTCTCTGTCTTATAGTTGTGGCATCTGAGGCTCAGAGAGGTTAGGTGCCTTGCTCAAGAACGCACAGCTAGCAAGGAGAAGAGCCAGGGCGTAAGTCCAGGGAAGATACAATCCCCTCCCACCACCTCTGTGCAGATCCAGGTAGGGAACTTCAACCAGACCATCGCCACACTGCAGCTGGGGGGCAGTGAGACCGCCATCATCGTGTCCATCGTCATCTGTAGTGTCCTGCTGCTGCTCTCCGTAGTTGGTAAGGAGCCCCACCCTCGTGTCGTTTTGGGGGGCAGACCTACCCCACTTTGCCTCAGCCCCTCTGAAGACAAGTGGGTAGGAGAGAAGGCATAGTGGGCCGGGGCAGACTGAACAAAGGCGTGAAGGTAGGAATGGGTGAGGCGCTCAGAGGGTGGTGAGGAGTGTGCCCCGGCCACAGCACAAAGGGTGGAGGACAATAGCTGTTGAGAAGTATGCTGGGCCCAGGCGATGGGCCCTGAGTGCCATGCAGAGGGATTCGGATCCTGTTCTCCAGTCAGTAGGGCCTGCTGAAGGTACTTATAAGAGGGCTGTTCAGGAAGATTAACCTTCCTCTTAGGTAGGCTATACCACTATTAAAATAATGGTTATGAAAGTAATGTATTCAATGTAGCATGGAAATTGAAGCCCTCATACACTGCTGGTGGGAATTTAAATGGTGCCATTGCCATGGCAAACTCTCTGGCAGTTCCTCGACGTGTTAAATAAAGTTACCGTGTGACCCAGCAGTCCCCGTCCTGTGTATCTGCCCGAGAGAAATGAAAACATATGTCCACACAAGCACCTGTGCATGAATGTTCATAGCAGCATTATTCATCACCAAAAGTGGCAACAGCCCAGATGTCCATCAGCTGATGAATGGATAAAGCAAGTATGGTTTATCCATACCATGGGATAGTATTAAGCCATAAAGGAATATATATATTTGATACATCTCATTGTATGATATATATATATATAGATATATTATATCTCAGAAAGGCGTTATAAGTACTGCTTTGTAATTTTTTAGAAGTTCTGACACATGGTACAGCATGGATGCCCCTTGAAGATGTCATGATAAGTGAAAGATGCCAGACATAAAAGATCACATAGTTTGGTTCCGTTTATATGAAATGTCCAGAATAGGCAAATCGATAAAGACAGAAAGCAAATTAGTGGTTGCCAGGGGCAGGGGGAGAGTGGATGGGGACTGACTACTTGTGGTTATGGGTCTTCAAGGGGCAGGGAAAGTGTGCTAAAATTAGATAGTGGTGATGGTTACACAACCCTGTGAATATACTAAAAGCCATTCAATTGTATGCTTTACATGGATAGACTATATGGCATGTGCATTATATCTCAATAAAACTGTTTTTAAAAAAGTAATATATTCAATGTAGAAAATTTAGGGAAAACTGGGATAGAATATATAATATATAAAAATATTATACATATTTTTTGGCTGCGTTGGGTCTTCGCTGCTGCGCACGGGCTTTCTCTAGTTGCGGTGAGTGGGGCCTACTCTTCGTTGCGGTGCACGGGCTTCTCATTGCGGTGGCTTCTCTTGTTTCGGAGCACGGGCTCTAGGCACGCAGGCTTCAGTAGTTGTGGCATGCAGGGTCAGTAGTTGTGGCTTGTGGGCTCTAGAGCTCAGGCTCAGTAGTTATGGCGCACGGGCTTAGTAGCTCCGCGGCATGTGGGATCTTTCCCGACCAGAGCACGAACCCGTGTCACCTGCATTGGTAGGTGGATTCTTAAGCACCGCGCCACCAGGGAAGTCCCATGTATATTTTATGCATCTCGTTATATGAGATATATAGAGATGTGTTACATCCCAGAAAGGGGTTATAATATAATACTGCTTTGTAATCTTTTAAAAGTTTCTTAATTCACAAGTAATACCTCGTCGTTGTAGAAAGAACTGAAAATGCTAAATAGCAGAAGAAGAACAGAAATCACCCATAATTCTCTCATCTAGAGAAATCCACTGTTTACCACTATTTTATTTTTTTTCACTCCAGTAATTTTTTAAAATTAATTTTTATTTTATATTATAGTTGATTTACATTGTTGTGTTAGTTTCCAGTGTACAGCAAAGTGATTTAGTTATACATAAACATATATCCATTCTTTTTCAGATTCTTTCCCCATCTAGGTTATTAGAGTGTTGAGTGCAGTACTGTGTGCTATACAATAGGTCCTTGTTGGTTATCTGTTTTATATAGTCGTGTGTGTATGTTAATCCCAAACTCCTAATTTATCCCTCCTCCCACCTTCCCCCTTTGGTAACTGTAAGTTTGTTTTCAAAGCCTGTGAGTCTGTTTGTTTTGTAAATAAGTTCATTTGTATCATTTTTTTTTAGATTCCACATATAAGTGATATCGTGATATTTATCTTTCTCTGTCTGATGTCCTTCACTTAGTATGATCATCTCTAGGTCCATCCATGTTGTTGCAGGTGGCATTATTTCATTATTTTTTATGGCTGAGTAATATTCCATGGCATATATGTACCACATTTTCTTTATCCATTCCTCTGTTGATGGACATTTTGGTTGCTCCCATGTCTTGGCTATTGTAAATAATGCTGCAATGAACATTGGGGTGCATGTATCTTTTTGAATCATGGTTTTCTCTGGATATATGCCTGGGAGTGGGATTGATGGGTTATATGGTAATTCTGTTTTTAGTTTTTTAAGGAACTTCCGTACTGTTCTCCTTAGTGGCTGTATCAATTTACATTCCCACCAACAGTGCAAGAGGGTTCCCTTTTCTCCACACCCTCTCCAGCATTTATTGTTTGTAGACTTTTTGATGATGGCCATTCTGATCAGTGTGAGGTGATACCTCATTGTAGTTCTGATTTGCACTTATCTAATAATTAGCAGTGTTGAGCATCTTTTCATGTGCTTTTGGCCATGTGTTTATCTTCCCTAAAGAAATGTCTGTTTAGATTTTCCACCCATTTTTTGATTGGGTTGTTTGTTTTTTGATATTGAGCTACATGAGCTGTTTGTATATTTTATAGATTAATCCCTTGTCGATCACTTCATTTGCAAATATTTTCTCCCATTCTGTGGGTTGTGTTTCTGTTTTGTTTACGGTCTTTTGGGTTTTTGTTTTTGCTGTGCAAAAGCTTTTAAGTTTAATTAGGTCCCGTTTGTTTTTATTTTCATTACTCTAGGAGGTGGATCACAAAAGATAATGCTGTGATTTATGTCAGAGTGTTCTGCCTATGTTTTCCTTTAAGAGTTTTATAGTTTCCAGCCTAACATTAGATCTGTAATCCATTTTGAGTTTATTTTTGTGTATGGTGTTACAGAATGTTCTAGTTTTTCTTTTACATATAGTTCTCCAGTTTTTCCAGTACCACTTATTGAAGAGACCGTCTTTTCTCCACTGTATAGTCTTGCGTCCTTTGTCATAGATTGATCATAGGTGCGTGGGTTTATCTCTGGGCTTTTTATCCGGTTCCATTTATCTGTATTTCTGTTTTTGTGCCAGTACCATACTGTTTTGATTACTGTAGCTTTGTAGTATAGTCTGAAGTCAGGGAGCCTGATTCCTCCAGCTCCATCTTTGTTTCTCAGGATTGTTTTGGCTATTCAGGTGTCTTTTGTGTTTCCATACAAATCATAAAATTTTTTGTTCTAGTTCTGTGAAAAATGCCATCAGTAATTTAATAGGGATTGCATTGAATCTGTAGATTGCCTTGGGTAGTATAGTTATTTTCACAATATTGATTCTTCCAGTCCCAGAACATGGTATATTTTCCATCTGTTTGTGTTATCTTCAATTTCCTTTATCAGCGTCTGATAGGTTTCAGGGTATAGGTCTTTCGCCTCCTTAGGTAGGTTTATTCCTAGGTATTTTATTCTTTTCTATGCAGTGGTGAGTGGGCTTGTTTCCTTGATTTCTCTTTCGGATCTTTCATTGTTATTCTATAGGAATGCAAGAGATCTGCGTATTAATTTTGTATCCTGCTACTTTACCAAATTCATTGATTAGCTCTAGTAGTTTTCTGGCAGTATCTTTAGGATTTTCTATGTATAGTATCATGCCCTTTGCAAACAGTGACAGTTTTACTACTTCTTTTCCAATTTGGATTCGTTTTATTTCCCTTTCTTCTCTGATTGCTGCAGCTAGGACTTCCAAAACTATGTTGAATAGTAGTGGCGAGAGTGGACATCCTCGTCTTGTTTCTGATCTTAGAGGAAATGCTTTCAGTTTTTCACCATTGAGAATGATGTTTGCTGTGGGTTTGTCATATATGGCCTTTATTATGTTGAGGTGGGTTCCCTCTGTGCCCACTTTCTGGAGAGTTTTTATCATAAATGGGTGTTGAATTTTGTCAGAAGCTTTTTCTGCGTCTATTGAGATGATCATATGGTTTTTATTTCTCCATTTGTTAATATGGTGTATCACACTGATTTTTTTTGCAGATATTGAAAAATCCTTGCATCATTGGGATAAATCCCACTTGAGCATGGTGTATGATCCTTTTAATGTGTTGTTGGATTCGGTTTGTAGTATTTTGTTGAGGATTTTTGCGTCTATGTTCATCAGTGATACTGGCCTGTATTTTTCTTTTTTTGTAGTATCTTTGTCTGGTTTTGTTATCAGGGTGATGGTGGCCTCATAGAATGAGTTTGAGAGTGTTCTTTCCTCTGCAGCTTTTTGGAATAGTTTCAGAAGGGTAGGTGTTTATCACTATTTTAAACAAACACACATTTCTTATTATAAGAATGGGACATGGAGCCTTATCTTCCTGGCCGTTTCCCAAGCCCTTGGCCCTGTAGTTTTCAACCCACTGGGGAGGAGAGGACCATGAGCTGAGGCGCCTACCCCAAGGAGCTGGAGCTGAGGGGTGCAGGCAGGACCTCTCCCTTCAGGCCCAGGCCCTGCACAGGGCAGGTACCGACAAATGCTCTCCGAAGGGCTTTCATTGGCCTGACCCGCCTCTCTGCTGCCCACAGCCCTGTTTGTCTTCTGCACCAAGAGCCGCCGCGCTGAGCGCTACTGGCAGAAGACACTGCTGCAGATGGAGGAGATGGAATCCCAGATCCGAGAGGAAATCCGTAAAGGTAGCGGGTGGCGACCATGCGGGACCTTGGGCCTCGGCTTCACCATCTGATCCACTCACAGCCACTGCCTGTTTACCAGGCTTTGCTGAGCTGCAGACGGACATGACGGATCTCACCAAGGAGCTGAACCGCAGCCAGGGCATCCCCTTCCTGGAGTACAAGCACTTTGTGACCCGCACCTTCTTCCCTAAGGTCAGTTCGGGCCCCTGCCGGCTACTTCAGGAGCTCCTCGACCCCTCCCTGGGCCCTGAGAACCTAGAGGGCACTTCTGTGCTGATGGGAGAACTTGACAAGTGCAGCCTGGGCCCCTTGAGCAGTACGAAACCTGCACGCCTGCCTGTGGCAGCCTGGGCCCCTGCCCTGGCCTGCCGAGGGAGAGGGCCCAGTTTCCCCCACTTGCCTTCTCTGCCCACTGATGTTTTAATTGTCCATACAGAAGCTGGCGGCCAGGCCCACTTTTCTCGTGGGGGTGCTGGGCATGCCTCCCCTCTCAGGGGGTGAGTAGAGGCACCAGATCACTGCCAGCCCCTCTCCTTTCTGAGCCCCTTCCCAGGGAGGCTTCTCTGGGTCTCCACATCTCCTCCTTCTGTCCACTGGACTCTGTCCCATCCCTTCCATGCCTCCTTGTGCTGCTCCAGGGGCCGCTGCCTTGTCCCCACCTCCCCTGGCCTGTCAGGAGTGTTTATGCCAGTGGCCAGCAACCTCCGCTGGCCCTGTCCACACTGTTCTCCATGCAGCAGCCACAGAGAGCCCATATTGTGGTCCCTGCAGGCATTTCTGCCTCAGTTTCCCTCATTCTGCACGGAGCTGCTGTGGCTTCCCCTTCAGCCTCGTGCACTCGAGCTTTGCCACACCTGGGCTCATGCTGCTTCTGCTCCTTTTCCTTCAGGAAGCCCCCGAGGACTCCCCTCCCCTCTCCTCTGGAGTCCTGTGGCACCTGGGTGTGGCCCACTGCCTCTTCTTCCTTTGTAAAGTGGGCTTTGGCATTTGTCGAGTGGCCCCTGCATGCGTCAGGGGAGGGTGCAGCCCTGCCGAGATGCTGGGGGTCTGCGGCCCTGCTGAAGGGCTGGGGGTCTGCCTCCACAGTGCTCCTCCCTCTATGAAGAGCGTTACGTCCTGCCCTCCCAGACCCTCAATTCCCCGGGCAGCTCCCTGGTGCAGGAGACCCACCCACTGCTGGGAGAGTGGAAGGTGAGTAGCCCTCCACCCGTACACACACACACACACATTGGGCTGCCTCAGGGCAACCCCATCTCTCTCTGGGCCCCACTTTCCAGCTCATCTGACCCATTGATCCTAATCATGGGAAGTTGGGAGGAACCTGCCATTGTATGGTAGTGAGCCCTCCATCACAGGAGGTATTCAAGGGGCTATTCAGGGTGTTCTACGTGCTGACCCCCAGGCCAGGTAGAGATGGGAGAGGATTGGGTCCCCCTGGACATCCCACTCCCCCTGCTGCTTAGAGAATGGAAGGTGAGAGGGTCCCCCCCCCACCTCACACAGGGATACTGGGTTGCCTTCAGGCACCCTTGCCTGAGCTTCACTTTTCAATTCAACTGAGCCACTGTTCCCATTCACAGGGAGGTAGGAGGCGTCTACCACTAAAGGTAATGAGCTCCCCCTCCCAGGAAGCACTTGAGGAGCCATTCAGGGCATCCTAAGTGCTGACTCCTAGGCCAGGCAGAGACACTGGACCTCTGTGGACACCCCCTCACTGAATGCTTCTGCAGATCCCCGAGAGCTGCCGGCCCAACATGGAAGAGGGCATCAGCCTGTTCTCCTCGCTGCTCAACAACAAGCACTTCCTCATCGTCTTCGTCCACGCACTGGAGCAACAGAAGGACTTCGCGGTGCGGGACAGGTCAGGCTGCGAGGCTCTGGGGGAGGGCAGGGGCCTGCTGGAGGCCACCCAGCCGGTCCTGGGTCTGCCTGGCTGGATCCAAGGCTGGGCCAGTTTCCAAATCACCATGTCCTTGGGGCAGCTGGCATCTCCCCAGCGTCAGACCCTGGGTGCTGGGGCGTTGGAGGTCCTGAGACCCCCTCCCCATTCTTCCCCTTCCTGGTCTGCTTGCCAGGACAGGGCTCGTGGGCATGGCGGTTGCTGTGCATGGTAGGGAAGGTAGCCCTTTCTCCAGCGAGATTTTAGTCACACTCACCCGTCCATTCCAGCGACAAGGTAGCAGCAGAACCCCCACTGCGTGGTCCTCGGAGCCCAGGGCCTTGCGGTGCGGGTGGTGCTGACGCCCCCAGCCCATGCCCACCCACAGGTGCAGCCTGGCCTCCCTGATGACCATTGCGCTCCACGGCAAGCTCGAGTACTATACGGGCATCATGAAGGAGCTGCTGGTGGACCTCATCGACGCCTCGGCCGCCAAGAACCCCAAGCTCATGCTGAGGCGCACGGAGTCCGTGGTCGAGAAGATGCTCACCAACTGGATGTCCATCTGCATGTACAGCTGCCTGAGGGTGAGGGTGCTGGGCAGCTGTGCCGCCGCCTGGACCTGATTTCATTTTATTCTCATGCCAACTCTGCGGAAGGGATTATCATGTTCTTTGTGCAGATGTGGAATGGGGGGCTCAGAGGGCACAGGGACAGCCCCATAGGATCCATTATACAGATGGGGAAACTGAGGCTCAGAGAAGGCCTGACTTCCTGCAAGGGCTCAGAGCCAGCCCAGGACGGAACAGAGGCTCTGTCAGTGGCATTGTTTCAGAAGATTGTTTTCTCAGTCCTCATATGCCCCCTGATGTGCCTTTGAGTCCAGCTCTGCCACTTCCCTGCTGGGTGACCCTGAGCAGGTTGCTTGCCCTTTCTGAGTCTTGGCGTCTCAGCAATGAGAATGACACCCCATACCTGGAAGGGTTGCTGGCAGGATGAAATGAATGTGGCCACCCACGTTAGGCGATGTTCGAGCTTGGAGTCCACAGAGACACCTCTGGGTGGGGGATGGGAGGCAGTGGCACCAGGATCAAAAGGAGGGTATGAGCAGGCAGCCACGGAGGTATTGGCAGAAGCGGGTAGCGAAGGCATTCCAGGTTGGGGCCGGACTCTGGAGTGTGGGCTGGAGGCCAGGGGCTGGGCCAGGCAGTCTGGCCTCAGCCTCTGACAGGCGCGCACCTTCCGCAGGAGACGGTGGGGGAGCCGTTCTTCCTGCTCCTGTGCGCCATCAAGCAGCAGATCAACAAGGGCTCCATCGACGCCATCACAGGCAAGGCCCGCTACACGCTCAACGAGGAGTGGCTGCTGCGGGAGAACATCGAGGCCAAGCCCCGGGTGAGCCGGGCGGGCGGGCAGGGAGGGGTCCCGCACCCCCGGAGAGTCCCGGCTCCACTGCTGCCCGCCCCCCCCACTCCCCACAGGCTGTCTCCCCTCCAGGGCCCGGTGGTCGCCCGCTGACCCTCCCCCTCTCTCCTGCAGAATCTGAACGTGTCCTTCCAGGGCTGCGGTATGGACTCGCTGAGCGTGCGGGCCATGGACACAGACACGCTGACGCAGGTGAAGGAGAAGATCCTGGAAGCCTTCTGCAAGAACGTGCCCTACTCCCAGTGGCCGCGTGCCGAGGACGTCGACCTAGGTGGGCAGGGTAGGGCAGGGGCGGCAGGCGTGGGGCTGCTTCAGCAGCGCAGGCTCCTGCCTTGGGCGCACACACTCCCGCCGCTCATTAGATGTGCGCTAGCTGTGGCTCTGGGGACGTGCAGACAGATCAGCTGCCGGGAGCTCTGTGTGGGGCGGGGAGGGGAGACAGGGCCTGCGGTGGGAGGCCGATGCAGGCTGCTGCCCCAGCAGCTCTGAGGTCCCAGTGATAGCCCCGAGGATGAGGCCTTTCCAGAGCTCCTGCTCTGCGCCCGGCACCCTCTCCCCTCCCCGTCTCCCAGATGGACGAGTAGAGGCTCAGAGACAGGTGTGGGTGCCCCCGGTTCTCTCCCCGTGTGGCCCGCTGGGAGCCTGCCTCCCCGTGGCCCCTGCTCCCAGCCCTGATGCCCTTCCCCCTGCCCGCAGAGTGGTTCGCCTCGAGCACGCAGAGCTACATCCTGCGGGACCTGGACGACACCTCGGTGGTCGAGGACGGCCGCAAGAAGCTCAACACGCTGGCCCACTACAAGGTGGGCCCCGGCTCCACCCACCTCCCACCACTCCCAACCTCCCTGACCTCCGACCTCTGACCTCGGCCTCTCTCCCCCTCAGATCCCTGAAGGTGCCTCCCTGGCCATGAGCCTCACAGACAAGAAGGACAACACCCTGGGCCGAGGTAGTGCTGGTGGACGTGGGGAGGGCCCCTTCTGAGCGGCCCCAGTGGGGAAGCTGAGGCTTGGAGGGACGGGGCTGGGCCGGGCTGAGGCTCCCTGCTGGGGGCGGGGCCGGGCCCCCCTGCCGCAGGGCTGCTTGGCAGGGCCTGTGGCCAGGCCTCTCAGCGCTGGATTCCTGCAGGCAGCAGAGAGAGGCCCCAGGAGGGTGGGATGTGATTCCAAGAGGCCATGTGGGCTTTGGCCTGTGTCCCCGCCTCAAACATCCCATTCATACCTTCAGATGCCCCAGGCCTGGGGTCCTAGGCTCCTCTGGGTCTTGGGGTTCCCTCCTGAGGCAAGGAGCAGGCTCTCGGGTCTCTCCCAGTGAGGTCTGGGCTGGGGGGTGAGGGCCGCCGCCCTGCCCTACTCGAGGGGCCGTGACCATCTCCCTGCTGCTGCCGTCACCTGGTGGATGTTTCCATCTGTCAACGCCTCTGTCTTTCTCTCTCTACCTCATTCTCTGCGTGTGTCTCTGGATCTCGCTCTCAGCTCTCTTACTTTGCATTTCTCTCTCTGTGCCTTGTTCTCTCCACATGTCCGTTTCGCTCTGTCCATGGAGCTCAGTTTCTTTCTCCATCTTTTGGTCTCCATTTCTGTTTCTCTCTCTCCCCACTCCTCTCTCGTTTATTGTGTGTGTTTTCCCTCTCGCAGTGAAAGACTTGGACACAGAGAAGTATTTCCATTTGGTGAGTGCCCTGCCTCCGGCCCTGGGCGTGCCCCCCCTTCACTGGGTGTCGGCTTGGCTTCCTGCCACCCTGGGCCTCTGGGGGCAGTGCTTGCAGGCCCTGGGAAAGGCTGGAGTGGGGAGCGGGAACGGGACCCAGGGTAGCTCGCGTGCACCACAAAGAGAGCCCAGTGCCCACGGGCGGCCGGGGATGGTGCCTGGCGCCAGCACTGACCACTGCCCTGGCCTCCCAGGTGCTGCCCACGGATGAGCTGGCAGAGCCCAAGAAGTCCCACCGGCAGAGCCACCGCAAGAAGGTGCTACCAGAGATCTACCTGACCCGCCTGCTGTCCACCAAGGTGGGCCCACCCTCATCTCTGTGTCCTCACTCCAGTGGGTCAGCTGTGAGCACACACTTGGAGTGAGGGGGACAGTGCTTCCCCTGTGGGGCCAGCCAGGCTCTGGGGCGAGAGGCTGAGGGCTTTGGGTCCCAGCTGAGGAGGGGTTTGCTCCCAGCATGAAGGGTGCCCGATGACAACTTCTCTATCAGCCCGTGTGACATGGAGGGCAGCAGAGGCCCAGTGATGCCCCCAAGGCCACACTGCTGGGGCAGCAGAGTGGGCGCCTGGGAGCTCACACTCCAGCCCAGCAATTCCCTGCTCTATGTCTCAGTCCTTCCAACACCCTTGTGGGGTAGGTTGCACTAACCCGTTTCACAGACAGGAAGACCGAGGCCCAGAGAGGTTAGATGACCAGCCTGATGCCACGTAGCTTCCCCATTCACCCAGCACTGCTCAGTCCCAGCACCACGGGCTCCCCTGAACTGCCAGAGGTGCCTGCTTACCCCCCTCTGTGTGGTCCTGGGCTGACGACGGCCACCTCCTTCCATGCAGGGCACGCTGCAGAAGTTTCTGGATGACCTGTTCAAGGCCATTCTGAGTATCCGTGAAGACAAGCCCCCACTGGCTGTCAAGTACTTCTTTGACTTCCTGGAAGAGCAAGCAGAGAAGAGGGGGATCTCAGACCCTGACACCCTACACATCTGGAAGACCAACAGGTGGTGGGCCAGTGTGGTGTGGGTGGGAGGCCAGGGGGGGAGGGCTGTGTGATTCACTCTATCATTGGGGGCAGCAGTGGTGCGGGGGTTCAGAGCCTGGTCTCTCAGCCCACCGGCCTGGGTTCAATCCCTTGTGCCATTCCAAGCTGTGTGACCTTGGGTAAGTGACTTAACCTCTCTGTGCTTTAGTTTCTCCTAGCTATAAAACCAGGGCAGTAAAAGTAACCCACTTTAATTTTAAGAATTAACTAAAAGTGAGCATTGTCTAAGTTTTGCCCTTACCATCACTCTCCTCCACCCCTCTGCGGTGGGCACCGTCAGCTCCGTTTTACAGATGAGCACACTGAGGCTCGTGGAGATGTTCCTGCCCCCGATCACATCCCTCCTTTGAGGCACGGTTTACCTTTTCATGGTCACAAACCCCAACAAGAAGTTGTTGAAAACCTTAGCCTAACGCTCAGAAAAACATGCCGCAGACCTAGAAGTTTCTGTGTAGCTGCAGGGGCTGCTCAGAGCTCTGGTTGGGGTGGGGTCGGGGGGGTCTGTATGTCCCAGGCTGCCCAGTCACTGGGGAGGAGGGTGTTACCAACCCTCTGGCCCCCTGAGGCTAAGGATCCAGGCCTCTTCCCTCCCTCAGTTTGCCTGGTGACCCAGTTAATGATGGACTTCCCGCAGCCATGCAGGGGCTGGAGGAGGAGCCATGGGCTGCGAGGCGGGGGCAGGGCGGGGGTTCTAATGGGAACCAGGACTGTCTCGCTGGCTCCAGGCTGCTGCGTGAGAGCGGGCGACTTTGCAGGGGTGGGGCGGGCAGCAAGGGTGAAGTCAGGCCTTGCAGCTCCTGCCGCAGCCTGTGGCCCTCTCCACACAGGAAACCCGGCTCCCAGCCCCTCTGCTGCCCCAGCCGGCCGGGGATGGCCATCAGCCGCATTTGTGGGGGAGCAAACCGAGGTTTCCAGAGGTTCCGTCCTGTGACTAGTCTCCGCTGGCCTCGAGGGGCAAAGCCAGCCTGTCCCAAGCCCCCTCGGCAACCACTGCCTCTGCTGCCCACCCCCGGGGGGGGCTCACGCCGCTGCCCCTGTCACTCTCTGTCCCACAGCCTTCCTCTCCGGTTCTGGGTGAACATCCTAAAAAACCCACAGTTTGTCTTTGACATCGAGAAGACGGACCACATCGATGCCTGCCTCTCAGTCATCGCACAGGCCTTCATCGACGCCTGTTCCATCTCGGACCTGCAGCTGGGCAAGGTCAGCTGCTCCTGGGCAGGCCATCTGGTGCTGATGGGGACGGAGATCTTCCTGGGAGGGGAAACAAAAGAGCTCAGATCTGGGGGACGTGGGAATGAACGCGGTCATGAGAAGCGGCGGGGGGGACTCCCAGAAACCGCCACCCACAGTCAAACTACGTGGCTGCAGACTGGCTGCAGCTGCCTCAGGTGTGCCCCGCACCAGTTCCCAACGCTGAGGCCGTGGAGCCAGGCCGGGAGAAGCCAGAGTGAACGTGGAAAGCCTGTGTGGTCTGGCACACCATCGGAGACCCGTGGGCTCCGGACGGCAGCCCTGATGGTCAAGAGCCATCCAGTGGGCACTGAGTGAAGGGGTGGGCAGAGGGGGGCACAAGTGACCAAGACCTTTGAATACATGCAGGAGGGAGACCCCTGAGGCATCTGTCTGCAGGGAGAGGACCCAGCTGGCTTTAGCAGGCCCGGAGGAGAGAGAGCGGCATTCCAGGCCGAGGGAAGGGCCTGGGCCGGGCAGGGAGGCTGTGAGCGTTAATGAAATGGTAGAGTTAGACCTGCCCCTGCAGGAGGGCCGGTGCCCGGCCCTGTGTTTAGCCCATGACTTTCAGAGAGAGGCCACGAGAGGCAGAAAATGCCGTCACCTCTCACACACTATCTCGGAAAGCAGGACGCCCATGACAGAGAACTGGGAACATACTTGGCACGTTTTGCTTTCAGGCGTAGGAAACATGTGGTAGGAAATATTCCACTGAGACAGCAGTCAGGCTTCCAGAAATCTTAGCCACCAAGACCCATATCCCTAAGCAAGGATACAAACAAAACAGCCTGCGTGTCAGAGAGCTGGCACAAGCCCATGCACTTTCCCCCCAGAAGTCGGTCCCCCCTTGAGGTCATCACCCTGACACTTCCGTAGAAAATAGGGCAGGGGTTCCAAGTATAAGGGCGGAGAGGAGAGGGGTGGGGGTCCCTGGTCCAAAGCCCGCAGGGCGGGGACGTTCAGTGATGGGCTCGTTTGTGTGGCAGGAGAGACGAGGGCTCATCCAGGAGAAAACGAGTCTGTGTCTGAATCCCTCACTCCTCTCTGCCCAGGACTCACCAACCAACAAGCTCCTCTACGCCAAGGAGATTCCCGAGTACCGGAAAATCGTGCAGCGCTACTACAAACAGATCCATGACATGACTCCGCTCAGCGAGCAGGAAATGAACGCGCACCTGGCGGAGGAGTCACGGGTGCGCCGCAGGACCTTGCCGGGCGGGACTTGACCGTCAGCGAGGAGCTGTGTTTAAGCAGCGAGTCTTGGCTGGGCTGGGCTGGGCCTGGTTTTGACCATGGAGTCAACCTCTCTCCGACTTCCGCCTTGTCTTTCCTCACAGAAATACCAGAATGAGTTCAACACCAACGTGGCCATGGCAGAGATTTATAAATACGCCAAGAGGTATCGCCCACAGGTGAGTAGCCCCCAGCGCGAGGCCCCCCTCGGAGCTACGATGCCCCCATGTCAGCCCTGCTCACTGCCACCTGCTCAGGGAAACAAACCCAGGGTGAGGGTCCCTCTCAGGCATTCATATCCCCAGGACGTTTCTGCTTTGGGGTGGCCACCAGCAGTGGAAATCCAGGCGGTGTGTTCTCCCCCAGGATGTGCAGTGGGACCCGGGGGTCCTGGGCCCGGGCTTTGGCCCAGCTCCCTCCGCTTCCCCCTCAGATCATGAGCGCCCTGGAGGCAAACCCCACAGCCCGGAGGACGCAGCTGCAGCACAAGTTTGAGCAGGTGGTGGCCCTGATGGAGGACAACATCTACGAGTGCTACAGCGAGGCCTGAGCCTGGGGGATGGCAGGACGGGCGCCCTCCCTCGAGTTCGCTTTGTCCCCAGTGCCTCGGACTCCGGCTGGGAAACGACGCAGCACGAGGGGCCTCTCTGAGCCAGCCAGCGGAGCCCCCAGCCCTGGCCCCTTGGGCACCATCCCCTCCCACCTGCCCCCAGACCCGGCTCTGGGCTGGGGGCTCAAATGCTGCAGCCGTTCCCCGGTAAGGCTCCCACCGTCCACCCAGCACAGCCTGGACGGCACCCCACTTGCTCTACCCTGCACGGCCCAGTGCTAACGAACCCACCGATGGGCGAACAGGCCACCCGGCCCTGAGGTCGCAGCCGGAAACACTACCTCATCCTACCCGGTGGAGGGGAGGCCCCTTGAACCAGCCCTCAGCTGGTTTCCACTTCTTCAACCACCAAAATGTCGTCCCCTTCTCTACTCACCTGCAGAGGACCCTGGCCACACACCGTCCAGCAGTGTCAGGTTTCTGTTCTTGAGCGGCCGCTGGCTGAGTGGGCAGCACCACCGCCCGCGGGAGGCTCTGTGCTGCCCTGGGAGCCGGGCGGGCAGGGGCCGAGGGGACAGGTGCTGGGCGATCCTGGTCTCGAGGGAGGGGAGGGGGCTGAGTTGCACCGAGGCTGTAGCTGGGCTACTTGATCTTGCTGGAAGTGTTTCTAAAGAGAGCACCACTTTTTGTTGTTGTTTTTTTTAAAAAAAGCTTTTATATATTAAAAAACTTATCGCGCGCCAACTGTGAATAGCTGCCACTAGTGCAGAGGACCCGGGGAGGGGTCCCGAGGGGCTCCCAGCGCAACACTGGAAATGACTGTTCCAGGGGACAGGCAGACCTGGCAGAGACCCCCCGCGCCCTGAGAACACCGTCCTTTCTGTTCTGCCAGAAGCGGCTGGCTGGGGCTGACCCAGCCAGTGCTGGGACAGGTCGCAGACCTTGGGGCTGGGCTGGAGGGGGAGGCTGGGATGCTCTGGAACCTTCTTTATAATAAAAGCCTGATGGGAAAACCTGCCGTGGGCTCCAGCCTTTATCCTGAGATGGCTGTACTTGTAGCAGAAAGGAGGGAGGGGGGCCTGGCTTAGGACCCTGCCCGGCTCCCCTCGTGAGGGGTGGGCAGATACCAACTCCGCTTCCAAGAAGGTTCAGTGGGGAAACGCGGGCATCCACTGACCGCCAGGAATATGTCACAGCTGCTGTGTGCCATCTACCCCTGGGTAGGCCCTGCTCCTAACCTACTTACCTATGTAATAAGCCGTGAGGAACAGAATATCATCCCCATTTTACAGATGTAGAAACTGACTCTCAGCACAGTCGAGGAATTTCCCATGTCACGGCACAGGGAAGCCAAAACCAGCTTGCGTGGGCCCCTCATTCCTCTGTTCCATGCTTCCTCCAGGCTGGAGTTCCCACAGCGGCCCCCAAAGCATGTGGGGAGCTCCAAGGTGACCACCCTGGAAAGAGAACTGCCGTTTACACACTCGCCCTGAATTTGTCATAAATATATACCATTAACTCCATTATTCAGATGAGGAAACAGAGACAGTTTCTCCCAGGCTGGTATAACCCTGCACTATTTCTTACCTCAGCACATGACTTGGGATCAGCAAATACCACAGAGACCCCCAGCCCACCCAGCTGGCTCTAGGCCTGAGCTGGGGCTGAGGTTCACTGACCCCCAGGAAAGGTCACTAAAGGACCACCTCCAAATCAGAAGCGGCTTAAGTTAGTTTTTTCTTTTTATGAAGGAAAAATAATCCCCCCCCACACACACCCATTAATCAATCAGGAGTAAGAGCCAGGACAGAAAAATTCGTACAATTTAAACAAAATCCCAAAAATACCAGTTCTAGAATTGAGAACAGAAAAATGAGAAAAGTAAACAATTTTTAGCTTTAAAAATAGCCTCTTCCTGTAGTGCCTTCTGGGCGGAGATTCTTTATCTTTTCAAATTCTCTATTCTGATCACTAATGCCTTTTTATTAAGCAGCAGACTTTCTAGTCTAAGTTATTTACACAATTTGATAAGAATTTTTTGGGGGGGTGTGATGCTAGAATGAATACATGTTTTCTGCAGAACTGTCAGGAAGTACGAAAAGCCTGAAGAAAATAAAAGCTACCCTAACCCACCCATGGTTAAAATCTGAGAGCATGCCATTCCAAACTCCAAATCGTGTGCCTGCCTGGGTCGGAGGCTGAGGAGTGATAATCGAGATCAGGATGTACTCACCATTTCGCAGCTGCCTCGTCCCCCATGCAACATCTTCCTATGCCATTAACTATTCCACGGCCTGTTTTAATGCCTGATTAACATGCAATTCCTTCTTGAAGCTTAAAAACGCATTTGCACAGGGAGGACATCTCTAGTTTCTAGGGTCATTTCTCGGCACAGAAGGTGGCCAACCACTGTGAACCACCCCCAGTCCTTGTCTGGGGCCCTGAAGACTTGCCTTGCAGCTACAGGTGTCCCTTAGCTCCGTCTGAGGGTCACAGGAGGTGGAAACTTTGGCGTAATGTCTGTCCTCAAGCAGGGGAGGAGGCCCTCCCAAGTCTCGTGGGTGCTGGGTGCTGGGTGCTGTCCGGCCTCTGCCAGGTCAGGGCTACTGGCTTGCTGCCAGCTCGTGGGGGTGGGATGCCCGGTGATGCCCAACCGCCCCCCCCAGAAGCTGCCCAGGGTGCCTCCCCCAACCAGAACCCCTAAGGGGGAAGCGCCAACCCAGCTCACTACCGTCTGCTCACTGTGCCCCTCGGGGCTCTGCTGGCAGCCACGTTACAGATGCCCCAGGGAAGCCAGGAAGCCATCGGCAGTGAGACAAAGCCTCATGTGGGATTCGGGGACGCGAGAGCAGGGCTGAGGGAGCAGCGGCAGAAAGGGGACAGTCTGATGCTCCATGCTGGGCTGCCTCAGTTTCCCTTTGTGTCCCATCTTCCCCTTCCCAAGTGCCATCCAGCTTACCTCTGACTCCCTTCAAATCCACCCCTTCCGTCTCTGCGCACTCCCTGGCTCAGCAGTCACCCCTCATCTGGACCACCTCTTGGCAGCCCCCTGAACGAGCTGTTCTCGCCCCAGGAGGTGATCGCCACACAAGCACTTGTGTGGACCCCAAACTGTGGACCCCTTTCTACATCCACTCCCTCAGCATATCCCATCCACCCTGCTTAAACCTCTACCCAGAATCCACTACTTCTAACCCCTCCCTCCATGGCGGCCCACCCCTCAGCTGGACCATTGCAGGGGTCGCCTCCTTAGCCCCCTGCTGCTTCCCGTGTCCCCCCTGCAGGCACTCCGCTGCTCACTGGCCTCTAATGGCTGTTCATCACAATTAAACAAAACCCAAAATTCCTACCCTGGCTTACAAGGCCCTTCAGGATCTTGCCCTAGTCTACCCTGCAGCCCTTGTTATGGTATCTACTGCTGCGTAACAAACCACCCCAATACATTTGTGGTGCTTATGTGTCTGCCTGGGGCAGGGCTCGGCAGGGAAGGCCCGTCCCTGTTCTACGTGGTGTCAGGGGGGCCACTCAACTGGGATAGGCGATCCATTTCCAAGATGGTGCACTCCCATGGCTGGCAAATTGGTGCTGGCTGGTCAGGGAGCCCAGCTGGGGCTGACAACTGGGGTGCCTCAATTCTTCTCCACCGGCTGTTTGGGTTTCCACACAGCATGGTGGCTGAGTTCTAAGAGCAACTATTAAAAAGCGAAAAAACAACAAGAAACAACCCCCACACAGGAAGTAGAAGCTGCCAGTCTCTTAAGGCCTGAGCCCAGCAACTGTCCTAACGTGAATTCCACTGTAGTCTATTGGTCAAGCAATCAACAAGCCCAGGTTCAAGGGGCAGGGGCACAGACTCCAGCTCTCCATGGGAACAGTGTCACATACGTTTTTAAAACACCCCAGACCTCACCTCTGTCTCCATCTGGGCTTTAGCCACACATGCCTGTCAAGAGCATTCCCACCCCACAGCCTTTGCGCTTTCTCTTCCTTCTGAGGATTCCCGAGGGGCCCACAGTCCTACTCAGTGACTAGTCGAACAGTCCACACCTCCTCTCAGCTCCTCTAACCCCTCCTCTCCGCAGCCACAGGGATCCTTCTCAACACACACCACGTCAGCCTCTTCCCTGCCTATAACCCACCCTGGCTCCCCACTGCCCCCAAGACGATGTCTGCCCTCCTTAGTCCACCCTTCCACACCTTCCTGCCCCATCTCCATGGCCCGGGGCTCATGCCACCCCTCCCCCACCTGTTCTCCTCTCAAAACCACAAATCCCCATCCTCCCAGCTCCACCCCACATTCTGGGCCCTCTGCCTGCAAGGCCCTTCCCCTCATCTATCTGGCAATTCCTACTCATCCTTTAAAACCAAAAGCTGCCCCCTCCAGGAAGCAGTCCCAGATCTCAGGCTGCATTAAACACCTTTCCAGTGCCTCCACGGGTGCCTAGGTGACTTTGGATCCCTGCAGCGGTCTGCATCTCCCCAGGGCAGAAGCTTCTATCTGGGTCCTAGCCCTGGATGGCCAAATCCTTAGACCTCAGCCTCCTTCCACACCAATTTGTGGGGGGAAAAGTCTTTATTGATAAATAGGTTACAGTGAAATAGAGTGATAGTTTTTAGGGGAATAAAAAAGTAGAATCTCAGTCTGTCTCCACCCCGCCTCTAGTTCTCGGCTTCTGCCTTCTTACTGGCCGCTTTGGACGCAGAGGACTTGGTGGGAATGCCAGGCTTTCTCGGGCCTTTAGGGGCCTCTGCCTTCCTGGCCAGTGGTACAGGCTCCATCTTGGACCCACTGCCCTTGGGAGGAACAGGGGCCTTGGCTTTAGGCCCCTCCCCGGCCCCCTGCGCAGCAGCCTTTTTAGGGACCTTGCTGCCCATCTTCTTTTTGGCTGGGGAAGCAGCAGCATCCTCGCCCTATAAGAAAGCAAACCAGGAGCAAGGGGACAGAGCTGGGCAGGGCTGGGTGCACAGCTCAGAGCCCACGAACTTAGGGGTGAAATCCCAGCGCTGGGTCACTTTCGACAAGTGACCTCACCTCTCTAAGTCTCAGCCTCTTATCTATAAAATGGGGATGGTGATCCTCACGGCGCTGAAGGGCCGGGGAGGGGAGGAAAGTGCTCTGTACTTTGTAGGAAAATAAGTTGCCCCCTTCCTCGGCTGACCCCTCTGGGGCCGGGTGGGGATGCCCAAGCTCTGGTCGCTGGAGACCCGGAGCAGGAAGTCACCCAGGCACCTACCTTGGTGACCGTGGGTTTGGAACTCTGACTCCCAGGCTTTGTTTTCCTGTGGGCCTTGGTATCTGCTGGAAGAGGGGATGGCATGTGAGAAACACCCCTTTCAGGAGGAGCTGCTGCTGGGCAGGAAGGTTCAGGGGTCCCACAGCCCTCGTCCTGCCCAGGGCCCAGTCCTCACTCTGACACTTGCAGGCTGTGTGACCTGGAGCAAGTAGTTTAGCCTCTCTGAGTCTGGGTGCCCTAGTCTGCCAACTGAAGGTAGCAGCCTCTCTCCCACGGACAGTTGGAGGATTAACTGGACAGTGGATGACCACCCCTCACTCCGTTCACAGCTCCACGCCTGCCCACACCAAATGCCCACGACAGGTGTATCTGCCTCTAGCCTTTAACCCATCTTCCACATGGCAGCCAGGATACATTTTTCTTTTATTATTATTTTCTTTTTGCAATACGTGGGCCTCTCACTGCTGTGGCCTCTCCTGTTGCGGAGCACAGGCTCCGGACGCGCAGGCTCAGCGGCCATGGCTCACGGGCCCAGCCGCTCTGCGGCATGTGGGATCTTCCCGGACCGGGGCACGAACCCGTGTCCCCTGCATCGGCAGGCGGACTCTCAACCACTGCGCCACCAGGGAAGCCCCAGGATACATTTTTAAGAACACCTTGGGCCCTAGCTCTCCCCTGTTCAGAGTCTTTCTGTGGCTCCTCATCGTCCTCCAGATAAAGTCCAGCCTCCTGCTGCCCTTCACAACCTCCCCTCCCCCTCCCCCAGTGCACACAGACACAACTATTTGTACTTCTTCCACCTTCTTCATGCTTCCAGGCCTCTGCACAAGCTGTTCTGCCTGGGACACCTCCTCCAGGAAGCCTCCCCTGATCCTTCTCAGAGATGACCCCTCCTCCTCTCTCTGCGCTCTTCTCCCCCATACCCACCCCCACCAGCTACCATGCATTCTCTGTCTCTCTGAGTCAAGCCAAGTGCTCAGGGCACACTGGCTAGAAACCCCTCCTCCCAGAGCTGGCCCCTCCATTCCAGCTCATGTCCCGTGGCTGCCAGAAACCCCCTCCCATGCCCTCCTCTCACCCCATTCACATCCATACCTCGGCTGCTCCTTCCACCTTTGACCTCTGACTTCCCGCTGGGCCCACTGGCAATGGGAGGGGCCTGTGTGGCCTTGTCTGGCTGTTGGGAGGACTTCTTGGCCTCACCCAGTCTTGCCTCTTGGTCCTTGGTCTGCTGGCCTTTCTTGGGGGCCTTCTTGGCTGCACCTGGTTTGGGGGGAGCTGTCCTCCCCTCTCCCGGCTTCCTGGATCCTTTTTTCACATCGCCTGGGTTGGGTGGGTTCTTCTTTGACTCAGTTGGTTTCTTGGAGTCCTTTCCCTCAGTTTGACCAGGCCTCCTGGGGGCCGTCATGGTGGACGTCTTCCTGGGCTGGATTTTCCTTTTGTCTTTGGGAACTAACTGGAGGAGGAGAGAACGGGGTGGGATTGAGAGCAGAGGTTCTGGATGTCTTACGCCCCTATACCCTACATGAGGCTCAGAGAAGACCCCATCCCAAAGGAGGGGGAGAGGAAGGCGGCCAAGGGCTTGCGGAGAGCACGCAAAACCACCTCCTAAATGCCGGCTGCCAGTAATGCATTCCACCCATTCATGCACTGTGAGGAACGGTGCTGCCATTAGGAGCTAAGGAACCCGAGTCTCCAAAACTCACCCAAGCTTCTCCTACCCTCCCTGCACAGGTGGCGGGCACACGCCTCCCACCCCCGCACCCGGAAGCCTCAGAGCCAGGCTTCTGGGAGCACATCGTGCACACTGAGCCCTAACGGTATCTCTGAGATGCTAACCTATAATCTCCTTTGACCCCCCAACACCATCCACAGACTGTGGCTCGGACTCCCCACCTCCCCGCCTCACACCACTGTGTCCCCAAGTCTCCCTGCCGCTTCGCTTCTGTGTAGTTGGACACGGACATGGAAGTCAGACGGCTGAGAGTTCGTGGCTTCCTGGGGCCTCAACCCCAGCCCAAGGGCGACTCGCCCAAGTCTTCTCCTCCCCCTCTGGCCTCGGTCTCCTCATCTTTACAATGGGGCCAACAGGGAGGGTACAAGTGGCAGGAGGATGCAAGCGTCCCCGGCAAACAGGTGGTCCCTGCCCCTCTAGAGCCCAGCTGATGACGCTGCTCCCAGCATCCCTGGACCCTCACGGCTCCCCGTTACCCACCAAGACCAGAATCAACTCCCACTCTCTGCACACACACATTCCTGACTCCGTGGTACCCAAGACCCCCTTCCCTGCCTCCCAGCTCGTTGGCCCACTTTCCTGACCGTCTCCCAGTCACACGCACTCCCAGTGCCCTCTCTTGCTTCCCTTCACCCCACCCTGTGCCCCTGGCCTTGCCATGGCTGGTGTCCAATCTCTGACCCACACACCCAGAGTTCCAGGAGGGGGGATCCCCTGTGCTCAGCCACCCTATTCCCACAGGGATTGGAACGTGGAGGTTGAGAATGTTCCACCGTGTTCCATGGAGCCTGTCAGAGGAACTGCTACTTGCTGGGGCACAGCAGTGACAAGACAGACCCCATGTCTGTGTCGCTGAGATTTCCCTGGTGGCAGCTGGCAGTCATGATGCTGGGGCTTAATTCTGTGGCCAAATTTGCCCTTAGCTCTGGGTGACCCTCCCCTTTGAAAGAGGAGGATGTAGGGGCTCAGGGAGGTGTCAGCCCTGGTCTGGAGACCATGGGTCTGGAGCCAGACAGCACGGGGAACAAACCCCATTTCTGTAACCCCGTAGAGGCCAAGGTTGGGTCTGTGCCGCCCGTGGTAAGGAATTCCAGGAAGGGGTCACGGGCGCCAAGGACCCAGAAGTGGAACAGCTGAGACGGTCTCTGGTCACTCAACACACCCGACAGGGATGGAGGCGGAAGCAGCAGGGTGACTGGGGCCGTGTGGGTGCTCAGCTTTCCCGGGGAGACGGGGGGTCTCGGCAAAGACAGAGGAAGAACGAGAAGAGAAAGAAGGAGAGAGGGAACAGGGCAGGGAACCAGCACCCAGAGGCTGGGAAGAAAGAGCTGGAATTGGGGTTCAAGCCCTCGGGCAAGTCCACCTGCACCCTGGGGCCTCTCGCCACCCCCCACCCCATTCCCAGTGCCTGACTTTGAAGCTGCCAGTGGCTCCCCGGGCCTTGGAGTTGACGGGCCTGACAAGGAGGCCGCGGTGCATGCCCGTGGCCAAGGCCTGCTTCAGCAGGTACTTGAACCGGAGGACGTTCACTGTCGGGTACTTCTGCAGGATGTAAACCTTGATGGCCGCCACCGAGGTACCCCGGCGCTGCTCCCCCGCCTGCAGCGCCTCCAGCACCATGCGCAGCACCGGAGGGTGGCGGCGGGGCGCTCGGACGCCGCTCCGGATCAGGCCTACGGACAGACAGCAGGACATCACCCGGGGCCCAGACCTCCTTCAGACCCCGCTGAGGACAAACATGCCTAGTGAAACACCCACTAGGCGCTGGCCAGGCCCCACTGTGTGTGAGCAAGCGGCCGGGGGATCAAGTACACACCCCTCACCCCCACCCCAGGTCAGGGCCACTGCCCCCTGGCCTGGGAGCAGACGTGGGGGCACTGCTTGGCCACCCGGGGTCTCCCGGTGCCCGCCGTGGGGCTGGGCACGCAGCAGCCCTCCACGAAGGCTCAATAAAAGCATTAAAGCGTTCTTTAACAAACAAACCTACACCAGGTCAGTTGTCTAGCTCTAACTACCAGTTTACAGGAAATGCAAGGGCCACGGGCATGAAATCAGTAAAACCCAGACTGTGAGGAACGCTCCAGAACACACGGCCCGGTTTCTCCCACAAACAAGCAAGGAGGAAAAGACAATGTGGGAAGGGCCCCAGAGAGGAAAGATCCTAAGAACCCCTTTAACCAAATGCAACATGGGGGCCTTGCTCAGACTCAGAATAGGATTTGGACAATCCAACTGGAAAAAAAAAAAAGGCAACTAGACAAATGTGAACACTGGAATATTTCATGATATTCAGGATGATACTGTTTCCAGTGTGCTGATGGTATTGCAATTATTTTAAGAGGTTCTTATCTTTTAAAGATAAATACCGAACTGGGACTTCCTCGGTGGCACAGTGGGTAAGACTCCGTGCTCCCAGCATAGGAGGCCTGGGTTCGATCCTTGGTCAGGAAACTAGATTCCATATACATGCCACAACTAAGAGTTTGCATGCCACAACTAAGGAGCCCATGTGCTGCAACTAAGGAGCTGGTGGGCTGCAACAAAGGAGCCTGCCTGCCACAACTAAGACCACGTGCAGCCAAATAAATAAATAAATAAAAGATAAATACAGAACTGTTTACAGATGAAATGATAAGTCTAGCATTTACTTCGAAATAAGACAGTAGGTGAAACAAGGGTACCTACAGGCTGTTAGCTGTTGAAGTCGGGTGATGGCTGCCTGGGGTAGGGGCGCAGGTCACTGTATCATTCAGTCTAATTTTGTGTCCATTTAAAAGTTTTCATCGGGGCTTCCCTGGTGGCGCAGTGGTTGAGAGTCCGCCTGCCAATGCAGGGAACACGGGTTCGTGCCCCAGTCCGGGAAGATCCCACATGCTGCGGAGCGGCTGGGCCCGTGAGCCACGACCGCTGAGCCTGCGCCTCCGGAGCCTATGCTCCGCAACGGGAGAGGCCACAACAGTGAGAGACCCGCGTACCACAAAAAAAAAGTTTTCATCATGGGACTTCCCTGGTGGCACAGTTGTTGAGAATCCACCTGCCAATGCAGGGGACACGTGTTCGATCCCTGGTCCGGGAAGATCCCACATGCCGCAGAACAACCAAACCCATGCGCCACAACTACTGAGCCTGTGCTCTAGAGCCTGTGAGCCACAACTACTGAGCCTGCATGCCACAACTACTGAAGCCCACACACCTAGAGCCCACGTTCCACAACAAGAGAAGCCACTGCAATGAAAAGCCCATGCACCACAACAAAGAGTAGCCCCCGCGCACCACAACTAGAGAAAACCCGTGCGCAGCAATGAAGACCCAACACAGCCAAAAATAAAATATAAATAAATCAATTTATTTTAAAAAAAGAGTTTTCATCATAAAAAGTAACAAAAGAATTTCACTCCTATGCCCAAGAGAAAAGCAAATATACATCCACACAAAAATGTGTACACAGATGTTCATAGCAGCATTATTTATAATAGCCCAAAAGCAGAAACAACCCCAAAGTCCATAAACTAGTGAATGGATAAATAAAACGTGTTATAGACGTAAAATACAATGTCATCCAGGCAACAGGAGGAATGAAGTACTTCCTTGAAAACATTATGCAGAGTGAAAGCAGCCAGTCACAAAAAGTCATATATTGTATGAGTTAGTTTATATGAAATGTCCAGAATGGGCAAATCAGAGCCAGAAGGTAGATTAGTGGTTGCCAGGGGCTGGGAGGTGGGCAGGGATGGGGAGTGACAGCTAATGGGTACAGGTTTTCTTTAGAGAGGATGGAAATATTCTAAAATTGACTGTGAAGATGGGTACACAACTGTGAATATACTAAAAGCCATTGTACACTTTAAATGGGTGAATTGTATGGTATGTGAATTGTTGAGATATCTCGATAAGCTGTTGTTTTTTTTTCCTCAGTACGCGGGCCTCTCACTGTTCTGACCTCTCCCGTTGCGGAGCACAGGCTCCAGACGCGCAAGCTCAGCGGCCATGGCTCACGGGCCTAGCCGCTCCGCGGCATGTGGAATCTTCCCAGACCGGGGCACGAACCTGTGTCCCCTGCATCTGCAGGCAGACTCTCAACCACTGCGCCACCAGGGAAGCCCGATAAGCTGTTATTTTAAAAAAGTTGCAAAGGAGAGTAGGACCCAAGGGTGAGGAGGGAGACAGTGTGAGAAGTTGTCAGTCACCGTAAATCACATAAAAGTGGTTTAATTATGAAACCTGATTTAAACATTGTGATTAGAAATGTTGATTTCCAACCAATTTGCAAAAACTAAAGACAAAAAAGGAATCAAGTGGCTAAAATATATATATATATATTTTTTGTTTTTGAGGTACACGGGCCTCTCACTGTTGTGGCCTCTCCCGTTGCGGAGCACAGGCTCCAGACACGTAGGCTCAGCTGCCATGGCTCACGGGCCTAGCCACTCGGTGGCATGTGGGATCTTCCCGGACTGGAGCACAAACTCGTGTCCCCTGCATCGGCAGGTGGACTCTCAACGACTGTGCCACCAGGGAAGCCCATAAAAAATATATTTTTTAAAAAACCACATTTTAAAGTGAAAAAATAAAACAACCTTGTACATATACAGACTGCTATATCAAAGCCACGTGGGAACTACAAACCAAAAAACTACAATAGATACACACACAAAAAAGAAAAAGCAACCCAAACACAACACTAAAGATAGTCATCAAACCACAAGAGAAGAGAACAAAAGAAGGGAAGAAAGAAGAGCAACAAAAACAAATCCAAAACAATTAAGAAAATGGAAATAGGAACACATGTATTGATAACTACCTTAAATGTAAATGGATTAAATGCTCCAACCAAAAGACATAGACTGGCTGAACGGATACAAAAAAAGACCCATCTATATGCTGTCTACAAGAGACCCACTTCAGACCTAGGGACACATACAGACTGAAAGTGAGGGGATGGAAAAAGATATTCCATGCAAATGGAAAACAAAGAAAGCTGGAGTAGCAATACTCATATCAGACAAAATCAACTTTAAAATAAAGACTGTTACAAGAGACAAGGAAGGACACTACACAATGATCAAGGGATCAACCCAAGATATAAAAATTATAAATATGTATGCACCCAACGTACAAGCACCTCAATATATAAAGCAAATACTAACAGCCATAAAGGGAGAAATTGACAGTAACACAATAAAAGTGGGGGACTTTAACCCCCCACTGACACCAATGGACAGATCATCCAGACAGAAAATCAATAAGGAAACACAGGCCTTAAATGACACTTTACACCAGATGGACTTAATTGATATTTATAGAACATTCCATCCAAAAGGAGCAGAATACACATTCTTCTCAGGTGCACATGGAACATTCTCCAGGACTGACCACATGCTGGGCCACAAAGCCAGCCTCAGTAAATTTAAGAAAATTGAAATATCAAGCATCTTTTCTGACCACAACGTTATGAGATTAGAAATAAAAAATACAGGAAAAAAAACTGTAAAAAACACAAACTCGTGGAGGCTAAACAATATGTTACTAAACAACCAATGGATCACTGAAGAAATCAAAGAGGAAATTAAGAGAGACAAATGAAAATAAAAACACAACAATCCAAAACCTATGGAATGTAGCAAAAGCAGTTCTAAGAGGGAAGTTTATAGCAATACAATCTTACCTCAGGAAACAAGAAACATCTCAAATAAACAACCTAATCTTACACCTAAAGCAACTAGAGAAAGAAGAACAAACAAAACCCAAAGTTAGGAGAAGGAAAGAAATCAAAGATCAGAGCAGAAATAAATGAAACAGAGATGAAGATAACAATAGAAACGATCAATGAAACTAAAACCTGGTTCTTTAAAAAGATAAACGAAACTGGTAAACCTTTACTAGACTCATCAGAGAAAAAAGGGACAGGCTTCCCCTTTCAATAAGATTAGAAATGAAAAAGGAGACTACTACAAGCAACTATACACCAATAAATGGACAACCTGGAAGAAATGGACAAATTCTTAGAAAGGTACAACCTTCCAAGACTGAACCAGGAAGAGATAGAAAATATGAACAGACCAATCATGAGTACTGAAATTGAAACTGTGATTTAAAAACTTCCAACAAACAAAAGTCCAGGACCAGATGGCTTCACAGGCACATTCTATCAAACATTTAGAGAAGAGCTAACACCCATCCTTCTCACTCTTCCAAAAAAAATTGCAGAAGAAGGAACACTCCCATTCTACAAGGCCACCATCAGCCTGATACCAAAACCAGACAAAGATACCACAAAAAAAGAAAATTATAGGCCAATATCACTGATGAACCTTGATGCAAAAATCCTCAACAAAATACTACAAACCAAATCCAACATGTTAAAAGGATCATACAGCATGATCAAGTGGGATTTATCCCAGGGATGCAAGGATTCTTCTATATCTGCAAATCAACCACTATGATATACCACATCAACAGACTGAAGAATAAAAACCATATGATCATCTCAGTAGATGCAGGAAAAGCTTCTGACAAAATTCAACACCCATTTATGATAAAAACTCTTCAGAAAGTGGGCACAGAGGGAACCTACCTCAACATAATAAAGGCCATATATGACAAACCCACAGGAAACATCTCAATGGTGAAAAAATGAAAGCATTTCCTCTAAGATCAGGAACAAGACAAGGAAGTCCACCCTGACGACTATTATTCAACATAATTTTGGAAGTCCTAGCTACAGTAATCAGAGAAGAAAAAGAAATAAAAGGAATCCAAATTGGAAAAGAAGAAGTAAAGCTGTCACTGTTTGCAGATGACATGATACTATAGAGAATCTTAAAGATGCCACCAGAAAACTACTAGAGCTCATCAATGAATTTGGTAAAGTTGCAGGATATGAAATTAATGCACAGAAATCTCTTGCATTCCTATACACTAACAATGAAAGATTAGAAAGAGAAATTAAGGAAACAATTCCATTTACCATTGCAACAAAAAGAATAAAATACCTAGGAATAAACTTACCTAAGGAGGCAAAAGACCTGTACTCAGAAAAGAAAGAAATCAAAGATGACACAAACAGATGTTCTTAGATTGGAAGAATCAACATTGTGAAAATGACTATATTACCCAAAGCAATCTACAGATTCAATGCAATCCCTACCAAATTACCAATGGCATTTTTCACAGAATTAGAACCAAAAATTTTACAATTTGTATGGAAACACAAAAGACCCCAAATAGCCAAAGCAATCTTGAGAAAGAAAACAGAGCTGCAGGAATCTGGCTCCCTGACTTCAGACTATATTAGAAAGCTACAGTAATCAAAGCAGTTTCATTGCAGCACTATTTACAATAGTGAGGACATGGAAGCAACCTAAATGTCCATCAACAGAGGATTGGAAAAAGAAGATGTGGGGACTTCCCTGGCAGTCCAGTGGTTAAGACTCTGTGCTCCCAATGTAGGGGGCACAGGTTCGATCCCTGGTCGGGGAACTAAGATCCTGCGTGCTGCAGCCAAAAAAAAAAAAAAAAAAAAGATGTGCTACATATATACAATGGAATATTACTCAGCCATAACAAAGAACACAATAATGCCATTTGCAGCAACATGGATAGATCTAGAGGTTTTCATACTGAGTGAAGTAAGTCAGAGAAAGACAAATATCATATGATATCACTTATATGTGGACTCTAAAAAAAGGGTACAAATCAACTTGTTTACAAAACAGAAGGGTCACAGATAAAGAAAACAAATTTAAGGGCTTCCCTGGTGGTGCAGTGGTTAAGAATCTGCCTGCCAATGCAAAGGACAAGGTTTTGAGCCCTGTTCTAGGAATATCCCATATGCTGCAGAGCAACTGAGGCTGTGTGCCACAGCTACAGAGCCTGCATTCTAGAGCCCACAAGCCACAACTACTGAAGCCCGCATGCCACAACTGCTGAAGCCTGCACACCTAGAGCCTATGCTCTGCAACAAGAGATGCCACCACAATAAGAAGCCCACGCACTACAACAAAGAGTACCCCTGCTCGCCGCAACTAAATAAAGCCCGCACGCAGCAACGAAGACCCAACACAGTCAAGAATAAATAAATAAGTAAATGATTTTAAAAAAGAAAACAAATTTATGGTTACCAGGGGATAAGTGGGGGGAGGGATAAATTGGGAGGTTGGGATTGACATATACACACTACTATATATAAAATAAATAACTTATAAGAACCTGCTGTATAGCACAGGGAACTCTACTCAACAATCTGTAATGGCATATATAGGAAAAGAATCTTTAAAAAAAAAAAAGGAGTGGATATATGTATATGTATAACTGATTCACTTTGCTGTACACCTGAAACTAACAACACTGTAAATCAACTATACTCCAATACAAATTTTTTTAAAATGAGACCCAATTAAACTTAAAACTTTTGCACAGAAAAAATAAACAAAAGGACAACCCATGAAATGGGAGAAAATATTTGCAAATGAAGTGACTGACAAGGGATTAATCTCCAAAACATATGAACAGCTCATGCAGTTCAATATCAAAAAAACAAACAAACAACGTAATCCAATCAAAAAATAGGCAGAAGATCTAACTAGACATTTCTCAAAAGAAATACAGATGGCCAAAAAGCACATGAAAAGATGCTCAACATCACTAATTATTAGAGAAACGCATATCAAAACTACAATGAGGTTTCACCTCATACCAGTCAGAATGGCCATCATCAAAAAGTCTACAAACAATAAATGATGGAGAGGGTATGGAGAAAAGGGAACTCTCCTACAGTGTGGGTGGGAATGTAAATTGGTACAGCCACTGTGGAGAACAGTATGGAGATTCCTTATAAAACTAAACATAGGGCTTCCCTGGTGGCGCAGTGGTTGAGAGTCCGCCTGCCGATGCAGGGGATGCGGGTTTGTGCCCTGGTCCGGGAAGGTCCCACATGACGCAGAGCGGCTGGGCCCGTGAGCCATGGTCGCTGAGCCTGCGCATCCGGAGCCTGTGCTCCGCAACGGGAGAGGCCGCAACAGTGAGAGGCCCACATACCGCAAAAAAAAACAAAAACAAAAACATAGAACTACCATATCATCCAGCAATTCCACTCCCAGGCATATATCCAGAGAAAACCATTATTCAAAAAGATACATGCACCCCAAGGTGCATTGCATCACTATTTACAATAGCCAAAACACGGAAGCAATCAACATGTCCATGGAAAGATGGATAAATAAAGAAGATGTGGTACATATATACAATATATACAATGGAATATTACTCAGCCATGAAAAAACCGAAATAATGTTATTTGTAGCAACACCGATGGACCTAGAGATGATCATACTAAGTGAAGTCAGTCACACAGAGAAAGACACATATTGTATGATATCACTCATATGTGGAAGCTGAAAAAAACAAGGTACAAATGAACTTATTTACAAAACAGAAATAGAGTCACAGATGTAGAAAACAAACTTACAGTTACTGGGGGGAAAGGGAGGAGGGATAAATTGGGAGATTGGGATTGACATTTACACACTACTATATATAAAACAGGTAACTACTAAGGACATACTGTATAGCACAGGGAACTCTACTCAATACTCTGTAATGACCTATATGGGAAAAGAATCTAAAAAAGCGTGGATATATGTATACTGTACACCTGAAACCAACACAAAATTGTAAATCAACTATACTCCAATAAAAATTAAAAAAATAAAATAAAGTGGGAAAAAACCCACCTGAAAACTCTAGATCTCAGCAAAAATTGTAAAGAGGCTTAATCAAATTCAACCTCTATTGCCTCCTGGCCAGGAAGAGCCCAGTGTCTGAGAATATTCATTTTGGGGCCAGAGCCTGCTAATCAGTAGAGTCTGAGATCAGTCAGGACCTCTGGAGTCTCACTCTCCTCTTGCAAATAAAAACTTCCCCATCTCCCGTGGTGGGGAGGGGGCCCTAAGGAGCTCTGAGCCCTCCCAACTGCAGTGTCAGAGGGTTTCTGGAGGGGCCTGGCCTGGCGTGACAGCTCTGAGACAGGCTGGGACCTGGGACCGTCTGCTGCAGTGCTTGCACCTGGACAGACATCTCCTCAAACATCTACATACAGAGAAACTATAAGGGACTAAAAATAACTGCATGCATGCCCAGTGGGGCAAATTATGGACAACAAGAATCAGAAAAACCAAAAACCCAACTGCTACTTCTGAAGAGCTGGGAGCAAAAGCAGGGTACTGCGCATGCCCCCTGCACACACCACCTAAGGGGTGGGCAGACCACCTAAGCGCCCCCTGTGGCCCGACCCCTGGACACACCCTTCCCCCCCACCCCATATGCGGAAGCAGTTTGCACCCCTCCCTCAGCAAGTGAGCAAGGGAAACTGTTACTTGTTTTCGCTCCCCTGCTGCTGCAGCAGGGGTCCCAATAAAGCCTTGCCTGAATTTTTTTTGTTTGTTTGTTTTTGGCTGCCTTGGGTCTTCGTTGCTGCGCGCGGGCTCTCTCTAGTTGCAGCGGGCGGGGGCTACTCTTCATTGCGGTGCGTGGGCTTCCCACTGCAGTGGCTTCTCTTGTTGCAGAGCACGGGCTCTAAGCACGCGAGCCTCAGGAGTTGTGGCACATGGGCTCAGTAGTTGTGGCTCGTGGGCTCTAGAGCACAGGCTCAGTAGTTGTGGCACCCGGGCTTAGTTGCTCTGCGGCATGTGGGATCTTCCCGGACCAGAGCTTGAACCCGTGTCCCCTGCGTTGGCAGGCGGATTCTCAACCACTGCCCCACGAGGCAAGTCCCTTTGCCTGAATTTCTTATCTGGTCACTGATCAATTTCTGTTGATAAGGAGGCCAAGAACCCTGTTCAGTAACATACTTTGTGGTGACACCTCAAAGGGACAATTGTTTGCTTCCCAGAAGAGCATCTATGCACCTCCGGACCACTGAACACAGCTTCCCCATGGGTGATAAATGGGCTTCTGAACCTCGTGTTTCAGGGTCACCTCATTTGGTAAGTCTGCCTTCCTGGCCCCTGGGGGCCTCAGTACCCTCATTCAGGCAACTCTTTCCCCTTCCCCTTTGTCCTTTTTCCCTCCCCGCTTTCCCTTTGTCCCTTTTCCTCTCCTGAAATCTCTCTGCTTCTCTCTCTGTCCTCTCCTACTTCTGTCCTGTCTTTCCAAGAGAGTGGACATCGGGCAGCTACAGCATCACTCCTCTCAGCTTGTGAGACCTGCTCGCTCTGGCCGGCGACAGCTCACCTCGACAGGTGACAAGCAGAGGTGGGAGAGGCTCGCCTCACACAGTGCAGATCCTGGTCCAGCAGGCTCTCCTGACAGGAGATTTATGAGAATGATAGAGGTTCAAACCTGAACATGTGGCTGGAAGTCCGATCATCCCAATATTCTCACCTTTATTTTCCTGCCGCCCAGAGAAGTCCCCTTAGACAATAAATGCTGGAGAGTGTGTGGAGAGAAGGGAACCCTCCTATACTTTTTGTGGGAATGTAAATTGGTACAGCCACTATGGAGAACAGTATGGAGGTTCCTTAAAAAATTAAAAAGAGAGCTACCATATGATCCTGCAATCCCACTCCTGGGCATATATCCAGAGAAGAACATGGTCTGAAAGCATACCTGCACCCCAGTGTTCATTGCAGCACTGTCTACGATAGCCAAGACATGAAAGCAACCTAAATGTCTATCAACAGAGGAGTGGATAAAGACGACGTGGTACATGTGTACAATGGAATACTACTCAGCCATAAAAAAAGAATGAAATAATGACATTTGCAGCAACATGGATGGACCTAGAGATGGTCATACTGAGTGAAGTAAGTCAGACAGAGAAAGAGAAATATTGCATGATATCGCTTATATGCGGAATCTAAAAAGAAATGATACTGGACTTCCCTGGTGGCGCAGTGGTTAGGAATCCACCTGCCAATGCAGGGGACACGGGTTCGAGCCCTGGTCCGGGAGGATCTTGCATACCGCATAGCAACTAGGCCCCGGCGCCACAATTACTGAAGCCCGCACATCTGGAGCCCGTGCTCCGCAACAGAAGTCACCCGCAGTGAGGGGCCCACGCGCCGCAGTGAAGAGTGGCCCCGCTCGTCACAACTAGAGAAAGCCTGTGCATGGCAAGGATGATTCAACACAGAAAAAAAATGAATAATTAAAGAAATAAATTTAAAAAGAAATGATACAAACAAGCTTATTTACAAAACAGAAACAGACTCACAAACTTAGAGAATGAATTTATGGTTACCAGGGGGGAAGGGTTGGGGGAAGGGATAGTTAGGGATTTTCAGACTGACATGTATACACTGTTGTATTTAAAATGGATAACCAACAAGTATCTACTGTATAGCACAGGGAACTCTGCTCAATATTATAAGATAACCTAAATGGGGAAAGAATTTGAAAAAGAATAGATACATGTATATGTATAACTGAATCACCTTGCTGTACACCTGAAACTATCACAATGTTGTTAATCAACAATACTCCAACAGAAAATTAAAAGTTTAAAAAAAGGAAAAGGAGAAGTCCCACTGGGAATGGGCTAAAGCGGCAGTTTTCTATATACTGGTGTATGCGTGGGTTAGACTCCCACAGATGATGTACAACTGGCTGATTTCCAGGCTTGATCACCGCAACAGGCAGTGGATAGGGTCTTCCCTCCTTCACTGGCTCTTTCTGGAAGCACGCAGGTTGGTGTCTGAATAGATACCCACAGGGGGCGGGTTGAAAGGGCAATCTCTCTCTTTCAGTCTTTTCTTTCCCTCTTCCCTTCACCTGTCCCTCGGTTCCCAGCCCTGCACTCTCATACCCTTAATCCTAAAGATTTCTTGTTTGTGTGTTTAAGTTTTTGTCACTGGTGTCTTTGTATTATGTAGTCTTGTCTGTCCAACTGCTCTTGCAAGTCTCTGCCAAAGCACAGTGGAGCATTTAAGCCTTGAAGTACAAACACACACAGCCACATCGCCTGAAACTCCAGTCGTGGGTTACTTGGTGGGATTTTAAAGAACAACAACAAAAAAAAAAAAAAAAAGAGAGGGGCTTGCATTTCTCTCCTTTGCCTTTGCAATGTAACTATTCGGCCTGAGCTCCAAGAATTACCTGATCCATCTGTAGTCCCCTAGTCTGAGGGAAAAAAAGAGGCCTTTTTAATTTCAAGAGGGAAAACTATGAGATCTCTGATTCTGTAGAAATTAACTTGTCTAACTTAAGCTTGTCAGTTTAATTGATACAGACCTGTCTTTAGAGTCATCAACATTAATTATAATATTTCATTTGTACCTAGGGTTACTGAAAGTCAGTAAGTACATATTGTTCCTGTTTTAAAATCTGTCATCAAGGAGAATGACCTGATGTGATTAAACCTTTAAGTAAATTTAACTATGATAAACTTTTTGATAAACTCTATGGGAATAATTATGTTTTGGAAACTTCCATCTACAATAGTCCCTCCAAATTTTGGTAACTTAAAACTAAATTAAGGCAAATGATAGGAGTCCATCGAGTATCCAGGCCATTTCAAATGAGATGAAATACTGGAACATCAATGGCTAAACAGGTCTGTATTTACCTACTTTTGTCTTCTTGTGAGAGGGAAACTAAAGATGTTTGGGTTTATTAGACACATGTCTTGCACCACATTAAGGAAAGAAATTGTGTTTTGGGAAGATACATGTTTCTAGATGTTATGAGATATTCCAATCAAGGAATGCTAATGTAAAAGACAGTTCATGGTTGCTTAAGGAAAGTAGGATGTGTGTTTTCAGAAAAGAAGGTATGAGGGTGGCTTCCTTGGTGGCACAGTGGTTAAGAATCCGCCTGCCACGTGTTAACCACCAGGAGGGTGTCGAGCTAGAAGTCCTTGTCCCTGCGTGCTCCTTCTCCCTGTCACCTGTCACCATTCTTGTCAAGCTGCCCAGCTTGGAGTTGTCTGTCGTGCGCTAGTGTCCCATGGTTATAGTTAGAAGAGCAAGAGTCTCCTGATAATGCGTAATAGCTTGAGAAGAAGTTCTTTTTTCCTGCTAACCAGGTAAGCAGTCTGAGGAGAGCATGGGCATCGTTTCTGTGTTTGTTGGGGTAGTCAGGGTAAGATTGGGACTTAGATAAGATTCCTCTTGGGACATCCTTAATATTTATTAGCTTCTAACTAGTGTTGTAAGCCCAGTTGCCAATTTGGAGATCTCAGTTCTTCTGTTCATGGATTTTTATTCACTGTGACTAATAAGCTTCCTAATAAATCCTTGCCAGACTTAAAAAAAAAAAAAAAAAAAAAGAATCCGCCTGCCAATGCAGGGGACACGGGTTCAAGCCCTGGTCCGGGAAGATCCCACATGCCGCGGAACAACTAAGCCCGTGCGCCGTAACTATTGAGGCTGCACTCTAGAGCCCACGAGCCACAACTACTGAGCCCGCATGCCACAACTACTGAAGCCTGCGTGCCTAGAGCCCGTGCTCCGCAACAAAAGAAGCCACTGCAATTAGAAGCTCATGCACTGCAATGAAGAGTAGCCCCCGCTCGCCGCAACTAGAGAAAGCCAATGTGCAGCAACGAATACCTAACGCAGCCAAAAAATAAATTAATTAAAAAAAAAGATATGAGGAACAGAAATATATTTTATTAAAAGGAAAAAGTGATTTTTGTGCTAGGGCTGGTTATTTCTGAATGGAAAGAATAAGGGACAGGATGATATGGCTACACAAAGTTGCAGAAGGTTTGCAGAAAAGGATCATTGGAAAAAGAATTTTGTATGTGGTCAGGACTTTCTAAGGTTGGGTCAAATTTAATTAGGAAAATGGATTTTATTAAGAGGAGGCTGATGCAAGACTGGATTTGGTTTCTCTCTCTAGGAGAACAAAATTGTCCTGGAATGCTGCTTGTGATAAAAGATCGTGTGAATTCCTGTATTTACTTTTGAAATCTTTTTTTCACCTTAGCTTAAGGAGTAACTACTCTCACTTTATTCTATGTCCAAAAATCCCCTGTGGGAATACTCCCACCTCTAGGCCCTCAGGTTCTGACCCCTGTGGCCTTTTCCATTGTGAATCTGTAAGGAGAGGTTTGGCAGGTTCTCAGAGAACTCTGACAAGTTTAGGGACGAATTTATCAGGCTGGGGTTGACATTCTCTCTCACCTGGCAGGACATCATGGTTATTCTGGCCCACTGTCGCACCCTGGATTAAAAGGAGCGCATACTGAGAAAGGCCAGGGGACACGCAGATGGCCTGGTGGCCACCAATCCACACCACCAAATTTATCAGGTGGGTGGGGATGCAATCCTAGAACATGACCCCCACTGGGACTGTGGAGATTGTGCAGGCCAAGCTAGGATGAGACATTATATTACTTGTCTATCAGAAGGAAGGAAAGGGTATATGGTGAAACCTTTAAATTATGATAAGGTCTGAGAGGTTACACAGGAAAAAGACGAAAATCTGGCAGTCTTCCCGAGCCGGGCAACAGAGGCATTCATGAAGGACACCAGTACAGACTCTGAGTCCACAGAAGGGAGGACACTGTTGGCCATGCATTTTATCGCTACTCCTGATAGCAGGAGAAAATTACAAAAGCTTGAGGCCAGGCCCCAAACCCCGTTGTCAATCTTGGTAGAGGATGCCTTCAAGGTCTGTAACAAACAAGACTTAACGGAGGAGACCAATAAGAATAAGAGGCTAATAAAGAAAATGCAACTTTTGGCTGCTCTGATCCATCCACCACCTCGAGGGGATCCTGGAGGGCCGAGAAGGCTGGACAGACCGCCAAGAAGCTGCCTAGGCCAGAACCAGTGTGCCTTTTGTTGGAAGGGGGCACCGGAAGGGGGAATGTCCTGAGGGCCCTCCTGTGGGATGCCCTAGGGGCAACCCTGCCCCGCCCCAGTTCCTTGCAAATCTCTCGGATAAGAGATTCCTGCACACCGACTGAGGGGGCCGGAGCGCCTGCCTGCCCGGCTCCAGATCCCACTCGATCCATCCTCATCACTCCAGGGGAGCCTTAGGTCACCCCTGATGTGGCAGGTAGGAGAACTGACTTTCTTGCAGACACTGGAGGCTCCTGTTCTGTTCCGATTTGGCCAGCTGGCCCTCTCTCCAACCGTGATTGTACTGTGACGGGAGTCGATGGGCAGCCAAAGGTAAGGCAATTTAGGTCTCCCCTTGCCTGTGGAATTGGGTCCATTATTATTACTCACTCCTTTCTGTATATGCCAGAATGCCCTGTCCCCCTCCTCAGAAGAAATTTGCTAAATAAATTAAGAGCTAGTATATTCTTAGGACAGGGGAATCCAAGGAGGTAAAGAATTCAAACAGAGAATGCATCTATTTGTAGCCCCAGATGGCCCACCTGCTGGTCATCAAAATGTTCCCCAAGACATCCCCCAGGAAATTAGAGAACCGGTAGATCCTGCAGTTTGAGATACCTCGGTGCCAGGAAGGGCAAAACTTGTTCCCCCAATAAAAATATGGTTAAGGCCTGGGGAAAAATACCCCTGGAAAAGACAATATCCTTTAGATGCCACGTGCCTGGTCTTGTGCTGCTCGCTAGGGGTGTTGCCTTAGAGATCTGCATGGGCTGCGCTTCTGAAAGGATCAACATGCCTTTGGCTAGCGATTCCAAGATCCTTCCTTGGAAAGGAAAAGAAAAAACATAAAAAGAAATGGCTCGGGGCTTCCCTGGTGGCGCAGTGGTTAAGACTCTGCCTGCTAATGCAGGCGACACATGTTTCAGCCCTGGTCCGGGAAGATCCCACATGACGCGGAGCAACTAAGCCTGTGCACCACAACTGCTGAGCCTGTGCTTTAGAGCCCGTGTGCCACAACTACTGAGCCCACGTGCCACAGCTGCTGAGCCTGAGTTCTAGAGCCTGCGAGCCACAACTACTGAAACCCGCACGCCTAGAGCCCGTGCTCCGCAACAAGAGACGCCACTGCCATGAGAAATGAGAAGCCCACATACCACAACGAAGAGTAGCCCCTGCTCGCTGCAGCTAGAGAAAGCCCACGCGCAGCAATGAAGACCCAACACAGCCAAAAGTAAATAAATAAAATTAATTAATTAAAAAAAAAAGAAACGGCTGGTTCAAAGCACAAATTCTTATTTTATGGATGTAAAATGTCCAGGTTGCTACAAGATTACCACGGTTTTCAGCTGTGCTCAGACAGTGGTGCTTTACGTAGGTTGTTCAACAGTGTTGCGCCGGCCAACAGGAGGAAAGGCCAGATCCACAGAAGGGTGTTTGTTTAGAAGAAAGCAACACTAATGTTCCACACAACTTCCTGAATTTGTGTTCTATCGCAGAAAGCCTTATCAGTTCAGCAATTCCAGTTAATCTACCAAGATAATGTAATTATGTTTAATTCTGTAAGGTATACAACAGCATTCTTCTATCTGGCTGTCAGTTTTTCAATCGAGTTTTGATTATGGGGGAAAAAAAATGCACAATATCCTTTAAAGCCTGAAGCCCTGAGAGGAATCCAACCACTGCTCATCAAATTCCTAAAACACAAACTCATTAGGCCCTGCCAGCCCCCTTGCAATACCCCAATCCTCCCCGTTCAGAAGCCTAACAGGGAGTACTGGTTTGTGCAAGGCTTATGAGCAGTGAATGAGGCCGTCATCCCTATTCACCCACTGGTGTCAAAGCTATACACCCACCGCACCCAAGTGCCAGGGGGCACGCAGTATTGCTCTGTTTTGGACCTCACTGATGTATTTTTCTGTATTCCCCTAAATCCAGACTCTCCATACCTTTATGCCTTTGAATGGAGGGACCCTGACACCTGGAGGCTACCCAATACACCCGGACAGTACTTCCGCAGGGTTTTCAGGACAGCCCCCATCTTTCTGGAAACACGTTAGCAAGGGAACCCAGGGAATTGAGCCTTGAGAAGGGAACTCTGCTACAATATGTTGATGATTTCTTGATAAGTAGTGAGACCAAATAAGATTCAGATAAAAATACTGTTACGGTCCTAAATTTTCTGGCAAGAAGGGGATATAAAGTATCTTCAACCGATATAAAGTATCTTCAACCAGCAACAGTTTCAATATTTAGGACTGGGTTTGACCCCAGGGGCACCAGCCCTTGCCATAGATTGAAAAACAGCAGTTAATGCATTACTATCTCCAACCATAAAAAGGCAACTCTGAGGCTTTCTCAGGATGGCTAGGTTCTGTCGTATCTGGATTCCAAATTATAGCCTTATAGCAAAACCCCTATGTGAGGGTCTAAAGGGAGAAGAAAGGGAACCCCTTCAACGGAATAAGGACCACCAGCAGGCCTTTGAGACTCTGAAGACTGCGGTGAGTAGAGCACCAGTGCTGGGGCTTCCAAATTCGCACAAGCCCCTTACCCTACACGTTCGTGAGAGGTCAGGGATAGCACCACGAGTCCTGACCCAAAAGCTGGGACCGGATCAGGGACCAGTGGCTTACTTCTCAACACAGTTGGACTCAGTGGCCCTGGGATGGTCAAGCTGCCGGCAGGCAGTAGTGGCCACATCCCTGTTGGTAAATGAGCTTCCAAGCCCACCCTGGGACAACACTTAGGCGTGTCAACCCCTCATCAGGTACAATTTGTGCTGCAAGTCAAAGGACATCATTGGTTGACTGGAGGAAGGTTAACAAGTTATCAGGCCCTCCTATTGGACGCCCCCGGCATTATCTTAAAGGTGTGCCAAACCCTGAACCCGGCGACTCTGCTTCCAGCTGTCTAGAGTGGAGACTTAGTGCATCAGCGTAAAGAGACCATAGAACAAACTTGCTCCAGCAGGTCTCATCTAGATGAGCCCCTTGACAGCCCTGAGGTCAAACAGTTTACTGATAGGAGCAGTTTTATAGAAATGGGAACCCAAAAGGCAGGGTATGCCAGTTAGTCTAGATGAACGGAATTGAAGCCAAGGCCCTGCCCCCCACAGACATCAGCCCAGAAAGCTGAACTAATTGCATTAATGAGAGCTTTGCAATTAGGGACGGATAAGAAATTAAATATTTTTACTGACTGTAAATATGGGTTCCACGTGCTACATGCTCACGCTGCCATTTGGAAAGAGCAACGTTAATCGCTACAAATTCCCCCATAAAATATAAAGATTTGATTCTGGCTCTTTTAGAAGCAGTGCAGCTCCTGACCCAGGTAACAGTAATCAGCTGCAGGGGCCATCAGAGGGATGGATCCCTTGTGAGTCAAAAGAACAGCAAAGATGATCAAACTGCAAAACAGGCAGCTCAATTGCAAGAGCCTGAGCAAATTATGGCCCCAGTGATTGGCCCCCCTGAACTCCCTAGCCTTCTCCAGTATTCCCCACAGGAACAGGAAAATGCTGAGAAACGGGGCTATGAGAAGAGAAGCACAGGCCGGTAGAGAAAGGAGGATACGGTTCTAATTCCTGAGGCCCAAAAATGGAAACTCACTAAGAGCTTACACGGTGCCACCCACTATGGGAGGGATCACTGCGGGACTTGATGCAAAAGGCTTTTTCAGGGAAGGGGCTTAAAAGAACAGTAAAACAAGCAACACTTGCCTGTGATTTATGTGCCCATAATAACCCACAGGCCCATCCAATCCCCTCTTCATTACTCAGGCCAATTCAATGCCGAGGGACATATCAGGGGGAAGACTGACAGTTAGGTTTCACCCAAATGCCCCCACGGTCAGGATATAAATATCTTATGGTGTTTGTCAATACTTTCACAGGATGGGCTGAAGCCTTCCCCATCCAATCTGAAAAGGCTATGGAAGCCTGTAGGTCCCTTTTAAAAGAAGCAGTTCCTCGGTTTGGACTTCCAAAGTCCCTCCCCAGTGATAACAGGCCCTGTTTTATAGCCAGAATCACACAGGGGCTCACAATGGCCCTAGGGATAGACTACAAACTACACACCTCTTGGCACCCCTAGTCTTCAGGGAAGGTAGAGAAAATGAACCATCCTTTGAAGAAAACCTTAGCAAAACTCTGCCAAGAGACTCATGTACCCTGGACCAACTCGCTTCCTACTGTACCCCTCAGGGTCCGTGTAGCCCCAGGAGTGGTCTGAGGCTTAGCCCATCTGAAATGACCTATGGGAGGCCTTTTCTTACTACTGACATTCTACTGGATGAGGAAGTGAACCAGGCCCTGAGATATATTATTAATCTAGGACAAGTTCAGGAGGCAATCCAGGACTGTGCCCACAAGGCACTGCCAGCCCCCACTAACACTACAGAGGAAGGAGCAGGGCCTTCACAAATAAACCCCGGGGACCAGGTTCTTCTTAGAACTGGAAAGAGGGGTCCCCCAAAGACCAACGATTGCTAAAATGGAAGAGCCCCTATAAAGTAATTTTAACCACCCCTACTGCTGTCAAACTGCAAGGGATATCTAGTTGGGTACATTTGTCCAGACTGAAGCTTTTACCTCCAGAAACCCGGCAGGTTCCCACAGAACAATACACCTGTGAGCCAGTGGAAAATGTGAGATACCTATTCAAAGACAGGCACCATCAACAGATGAGTAAAATGATGTGGTAGACTGGACTCCAATTTTCCATTCTTGCTATTGTGCTCAGCAGGAGCATACACGAGCATCTTGTTAAAAATGTTGTAGAGCTTTAGGTGCTGAATTATCAACATAAGCGTCTGCTGTCTGCTAATTTTTTTTAAATTAATTTATTTATTTATTTTTGGCTGCATTGAGTCCTCGTTGCTGCACGCAGGCTTTCTCTGGTTGCAGCGAGCAGGGGCTACTCTTCGTTGTGGTGCGTGGGCTTCTCATTGCAGTGGCTTCTCTTGTTGCGGAGCACGGGCTCTAGGCGCACGGGCTTCAGTAGCAGCATGTGGGCTCAGTAGTTGTGGCTTACGGGCTCCATAGTTTTGGCACAGGCTTAGTTGCTCTGTGGCACGTGGGATCCTCCAGGACCAGGGCTCAAACCCGTGTCCCCTGCGCTGGCAGGCAGATTCTTAACCACTGCGCCACCAGGGAAGCCCTATCCCCTAATTTTTTAAGTACTAACAAGAGTTATGTCCTTCAAGGACTGTCCTCTCTTAACAACCGTGAGACAGATATTCAGTTCTGCACCCCAGAAGTGTTTGTTTTTCCTCTGCGGACACACAAACCATCAGATGTTATGGAATTATGGCCAGGCCCCTGTCCTTTTCCAACCAAGCTATAGCATATAAATGCATTGATAATGTTCACTTCATAGGAGAGTGCATTCTAGGGACTATAGGGATAAGAGGGGGTTTTATTGGTAACAGGACCACTCCAGCTCATCAGCGAACCCAGAGAGCACTAGAAGTGATCTTAACAGGGGCAGGGCTGGCCATTGGGCTGGCAGCTCCGTGGGGAGGCTTTACCTATCATGAAACAACACTGAGAAATCTCACTAGACAGCTTGGTTATATGATGGAACAGACAAGACAAGCCTTAACGGGACTGAAGATCTCTTGTTTCTTTGGCTAATGTAGTTCTTGACAATCGTCTAGCTCTTGATTACCTTCTGGCAGAACGAAGTAGAGTTTGTGCGATAATTAATACAACCTGCTGCACCTGGACCAATGCAACAGGACAGGTAGAATTTAATATTAAGGAAATATATGCCCAGGCAGAGCAGCTTCACAATTTTGGCAGGGGCGACATCGCCTCCGCTGTCTGGTCAACAGTTAAGGAAGCCCTCCCAAAGTTAACTTGGTGCCTTCCCTTTCTAGGCCCTTTAATGGCTATTGTTGTTCTTCTCCTTTAGGGCCCTTGTTTGTTTAACCTTCTGGTTAAGTTTGTGTCTTCCAGCCTCCAACAGTTTCAAGTAAAGACTCATGATGTCTCAAGGAATTCAACCCATTCCAGGGAAGAGTGGCCCACGTCCATACAGGTCCTTGGAATAGTCAGTGAGGGACTTCTACACCACTAGGGTAGGCTAGGGTCTGCGGCCCCCGTCTAGCAGGAAGTTTCAAAAGGAGAGACCTTTGGCCCCTTACCCTTTAAGAATAAGGGGTGTAGAATCCCTCAGGGGGGAATGAGACAGGCTGGGACCTGGGACACTTTGCTGCAGTGCTTGCCCCTGGACAAATGTCTCCTCGATCAATGACATACAAAGAAACTCTAAGGGACTTATGCATGTGTATAACTGATTCACTTTGTTATAAAGCAGAAACTAACACACCGTTGTAAAGCAATTATACTCCAATAAAGATGTTAAAAAAAAAAAGAAACTATAAGGGACTAAAAATAACTGCATGCATGCCCAGTTGGGGCAAATTATAGACAACAAGATACAAAAAGACCAAGGTGCCCAACTTTTTCTTCTGAAGAGCCAGGAGCCAAAGCAGGGTACTGGGCACGCCCCCTGCACACAACACCACCACAGAGGTGGGCAAGCCTCCTAGGCCACCCCTCTGGCCTGATCCCTGGACACACTCCTACTCTCACCCCATAGAAGGAAAAAGTTTGCCTCCCACCTGAGTGAGCAAGCTAGCAAGGGAAACTGTTACTTGTTCTCAATCCCTGCTGCTGCAGCAGGGGCCCCAGTAAAGCCTTGCCTGAATTTCTTATCTGGCCTCTGATCAATTTCTATTGATTAAGGAGGCCAAGAACAGCTGGTTGGTAACATATGTGTGGGTGGGGAAGCTGGGAGTCACTGTACCATTCAGTCTACTTTTCTGTCCGCTTGAAAGTTTTCATCATAAAAAGTAACAAAAGAATTTCACTCCTAGGTATATACTCAAGAGAAAAGAAAATACAGGTCCACACCTAAACGTGTACACAAATGTTCATAGCAGCATTATTTGTAACAGCCAAAAAGTAGAAACAACCCAAAAGTCCATAAACTAATGAATGCATAAACAAACCGTGGTATAGCCATAAAATGCAATGTCATCCAGGCAACAGGAGGAATGAAGTACTTCCTTGAAAACATTATGCAGAGTGAAAGCAGCCAGTCACAAAAAGTCATATATTGTATGAGTTAGTTTATATGAAATGTCCAGAATGGGCAAATCAGAGCCAGAAGGTAGATTAGTGGTTGCCAGGGGCTGGGAGGTGGGCAGGGATGGGGAGTTGACAGCTAATGGGTACAGGTTTTCATTTAGAAGGGATGAAAATATTCTAAAATTGACTGTGGAGATGGGTACACAACTGTGAATGTGCTAAAAGCCATTGTACACTTTAAACGGGTGGATTGTATGCTACGTGAATTTTTGAGGATCTCAATAAGCTGGTTTTTTTCTTTTAAGTTGCAAAAGAGAGTAGGATCCAGGGGTGAGGAGAGAGACAGTTGTCAGTCACCATAAAGCACATAAAAGTGGTTTAAATATGAAACCTGATTTAAACATGGTGATTAGAAATGTTGATTTCTGACCAATCTGCAAAAACTGAAGACTCAAAAAAGGAATCACATGGCTAAAACATATTTTTTTTTAAAACCGCATTTTAAAGTAGAAAAAAACCACCATCCCAAAACTCTAGATCTCAGCAAAACTTGTAAAGAGACTTCATCAAATTCAACCTCTTTTGTTTCCTGGCCAGGAGGAGCCCAGTGTCTGAGAATATTCGTTTTGCTAATTGGTAGAACCTGAGGTCAGCCGGGACCTCAGGAGAGTCTCACTCTCCCCATCCCCCATCTCCCACGGTGGGGAGGGGCCCTAAGGCAGTCTGAGCCCTCCCAGCTGCAGTGTTCGAGGGTTTCTGGAGGGGCATAGCCTGGGGTGACAGCTCTAATCCTTGCCCTGTCTCCCCCAAACCATGCCCTGTCCCAGGGAGCCACCCCCAACTCTCCTTCCTCCCCCCCACCCCCACCCTCCAACTGTGTTCAGCTTCTCATTCCAGTTATTCGATGCCTGCTGTATACCAGGATGTCCAGAACAGAGCTCACAGGTCCCCGAAAACCTGTCCCCCATCTTCTCTCTCCCACAAATGTGCCCACCCCCATACCTACCCAGACACCCAAACAAGCGCCCGGGGAATATCCTGGAACCCCTCCTGCTCCCCATAGGCTTCTCTGCCTCCATCCCCAGGGCACAGTCTCCTCCCCCTTTCCGACCCTCTCCTCCATTACCTTCAGTACAAGGGCCAACACACCTGACCTGGCCTTGGAGGCCCAGTCTGATCAGCCCCTGCCCCCATCACCGCGTCTCCCCCAACTCTGCTCCAGCCAGCAGGAAGACGGCGCAGCTCCCAAGCACTCCACCAGCACTCTCCCCTCCAGGCCACAGCCTGTGCCATGCTGTTCCCTAGGCCTGGGCGGCCGTGGCCACCCAAGCAGCTTTCATTCATCCTTCAAGGCCTAAACATCACCGAGATTTGGACCCCAGCCAAACTGAGCAACTCTCCCTGTGCTTCCCAGGCAGATGGGACCCCTCACTTCCTCCAGAGGAGTCTTTGCAAGTACTCAGAACACTTCCCCTGCCTCAGCCCTCCTTCCCCTGGGTGAGGCTTATCCCTCCTTCAGAGTCACCTCCTCTAGGAAGCCTTCCTTGACCTCCCAGAGGGGGTTAGGCGACTCCTCTGGGCTCCTACAGCCCTCTGGGTCCCCACCACTAAAGCACACGCCACATTATCAAATGGCATCTATAATGAGGCAAGCTCGCCTACCAGACTGGGAGCACCTGGAAGGAATGAAATGGGTCTCTTTGCCTCAGTGGACCCCATATCCAGAGAATCCTTGAGGCGTTGTTTGTTGATTGAAAATTGGGACGCAGCCCTAAATCCAAAGCCCAGTCAAGCGTCGAACGCTTGCTTCGTTATTGCTCCGGCCCCTTCAACTAGCTGCCCTGCAGCTGCAGCTGGGCTGCCAGCCCTCGCCCACAGCAAATGGGCTCCAGCTGGGGAGGCCCCCCCTCTGCTCTCTTCCCTGGCCCCCGCTACCACTGACATCAGCTCTTCTGCCCCTGGGGTGGGTTCAGGGACCAGACAGAGAGAAGGAGGAGCAGGGTCGGGGAAGAAGGGTTCAGGACACCCAGGGAACGGGCTCGCGCGGATGAGGAAGGAGCCGCTCCCTTTGCTTACCTGGCTTTTCAGACCCAGATGACCTGGACGACCCCAGTGTGGAGGTTGAGGAGGTGTCACTGGAGGCGAGGCTCCCAGGAGCCATTTCACAGGCAGATGCAGATGGCCCCCTACCCAGGCGTGAGGCCCCCAGACCTGCCTGCTCGCCTTACATACCAGCAGGCCCGGCCCCACCACTCCAATTAGCCCCTGATTGGGCTGGAGTCTCCGAGCCGCTGATTGGGCAGGAAAGCTGAGAGGGGGCACTGCAGCCCTGCCTTGCGTGCTGATGCCTCAGCCGGGCCACCTGCTCCTATGTGAACTTGGGTGTATCGCTTGACTTCTCTGGGTCTCAGCCCCCATGGCAAAATGATGGGGGCTGAGATACCTGATCCCTCCTGCGCCCTCTGCTCAGCAGAACCTGGAATGCTGATGGGGAACTGGGCACACCTGGGCTGTGGAGGTAGCTGCTGAGGCCCTCCAATCCCACTGCCCCAGTGTCCACTCCTGTTCCCAGGCCACTGCTGGCCTTGGTCCCTCAGGAAGCAGCAGTTGGGGGCCGACCAGTGGGTTTACCTGGAACAGACACCCCAGGTCAACCTGTGGCCTCCTTTTGTTTTGTTTTATAAGAAAGAATTTTTAAGGGATGAATGAGCAATTTTTAAATTACTTCCCAAAAGTCTCCATAAATAAGGACAATGTCCTCTGGGAAAATAAACAAAGAATATTGATTCATCAGAAAGGCTGATAAGCACAGGAAAATATCTTCGACTTCTTTGACACTCAGGAAATTTTAAATTGAAACAATGATGAGATACTGTTTTCTCATCACATTGATAAAAATTGAAGACAAAGCGTTGGCAAGGATGCAGGGAACCAGGCCCTCATTGCCTCTTCCAGGGGCATAAATTGGGTGCAGCCTACTTGGAAAAGGTATTCCCTTGAGCCCAGCACTCCACTTCTCTCTCCTAGGAGTGCATTAGTCGGAAAAGAAATAATTGCTGCATTATTTGGAAAAGGAAAAAAAAAGAAGTTCTAAATGAATCACTCAGGCTCTGGCTGAATTACACCCTTACTGCAGAATACTCTGCAGCCATTTAAAATGACGAGATGGATTAAAACAAGGATGAGGTGGTATTTCACACCCAGTAGAATGACAACTATTTAAATGCCCATCAATACCGCGTGTCTAGGATGTGAAGAAAGGCACAGCTGTCGGGAAGGTAAGTTGGTGGCCACATAGAAAGAATTTAGTAACGTCTAATACAACTAAGATGGATTCGTGCCACATCCCATCCACGTCATTCTGGGTATAAATCTGAGAGGAACTCTTACACTGATACACTGCAATCTTAGCAAAAATTCAAAACAACCTAAATGCCCGCCAAGGGGAGATTGGACAAATAAACTGTGATCTGTTCACACGGTGGAATAGTACACAGCAGTGAAAATGAAATAAAACAGAAAGTATCTGTGGAATATGTCCCCACTTCTGAGAAGACAGAACTCGCGTGTGTGTGTGTGTGCGTGTGTGTGTGTGTGTAAGTGAAGCCACAGAAGAAGGTCTGAAAGGGTTCATTCCAAGGTAATAGCAGTGGTTACCTCTGAGGAGGGTGTAGGATTTGAAGGGGACAGGTTTAGAACAGACTTGCAGTTTTCTCTCTGTAGTCCTATTGTTGGGATTTTTCCAGGGGACTCTCCATCACCAGAGGTCTGGATTGAGGGAGGCAAAGTGTTCTAAAGTGAAACTTGGTATCACTGCCCTGCCTAGCACCCTTCGTGGCTCCCCACTGCCATGGGTGAAAGCTTGACCTCTGTCTTATGGAGCCTCCTTCCCCCTGTAAACCCACAGTCCAACCACAATGAGGCTCTTGGAACTGGTTAGGTGTTGAGAGCTGGGTTTTCCCCTTTGTGTTTCCTCTGTGTGTGTATCTGTTAGATTGATGTCACAATGGCCCCAGTTTTTCACCCCTGTCCATATCCATGCCCATTTGCAGTATAAGTTTGCAGCTCCTCCTACATGCCTTGGATCTGAGCTCGCCTTATGACTTGCTTTGACCAACCCTGCACGGTGGAAATGATGTCCAGTCCCAGTCCCATGTGAACAAGGCTTCTGGATGCTGAGCATCCCATGGCCCAGTCTCCCCTGTCACCCAGCCCACAGCTGGCCAACTAGCCAGCCCTCCAGCTGACCACAGATGCTTGAATGAGCCCAGCAGAGATCAGCCAAGCTTGGTCCAGATCACCTGGCTGACCCGCAGAGTCACGAGCAACAATACGTGGTGTGTTGTTTGAAGCATGAGATTTGGGGGTTGTTTGTCACACAGCATAAGCTAGCTGATACACTCTCCCTAGAAGGCCCTCCTTTATCTCCACCTACCTTCTCTGGACCATTTCTCACTCATCCTTTTGGCCTCAGTGTAGACATCACTTCCTCGGAAAAGCCCTCCCTGACACCCTAGGATGTTCGGGGCCCCCGCTTGTGTTGCCAGCAGCCCCTCAACTTGCTCTGTGGGAGCCTCTAGCACCCCAAGTTAAAACACTGCCTTACCTGTCTCCTTGAGCTCTGAGAGGGAGTGGGGGTGGGCAGGGCTGTGTCTGTCTTGTTCCTGGTGGTGTTCCCTGGTGCCCAGCACAGCACCTGGCACGCAGTAGGTTCTCAGCACCCATTTCTGTGGAAGCCCCAGTGCCAGAACCCAGCTTGGCTGAGTGGAGGGAGGCCTGAAAACCATCTGCGAGAACCATCTAGAGCAGGAGATGAAATGAGGCAAAGAGGCGCATGGAAGCTGGTGCCAATGGGGGCAGCAATTTTGATCACATTTCCAAGAACTGAGAAGTAGAGAAAGACTCAGTGATACAAACATTCCCACGAGCTTCATCTGAAACCCTGCTCCAGGGCTGTGCCAGGACAGAGTTTTGCATTTGGAGGGAAGAAGTTCTAAAATGTGCTGCGTGATCTAAAAATTCTTCTAGAGGATTGCCTTTTCACAGGGAAATGGTAATTGTGGGGATCAGGCTTCTGGAGAGAGGACAGGTTCCTTGGTGTACGCATGAGACGTGTTTGCTGAGGCCTGCACGAAATGTAAGTTTTGCCAAAAACTTTTTTTGCCATCTTGTAACATTGAATGAGGTCCTCCTATGTGTGAACTTACAGTTCTGCAGGTTTCAGTTCTAAACTCTTTGAAGCAGTGCCTGTTTTGTGTTAACTCTAACCCCTGTAGCATGAGGACATCTGTGACTTTAGGTCAATAAATGCATAGACGGCAGGGTAGAAAGAGCTGCCATGTTCAATGTCCACATATTTTATATTCACTGTTATATTTATACGTGAAAAAGCTAAAGTTCAGAGAGGACCTGCATCAGGTCTCCCTAAGTCCAGACCCTGGGCTACAACCTGGAAGCTCTCTGCTTTAGTTAAGAAACCATCCCTGACTCCAAAATAACAGTGGCTTCAACATGAAACCAGGAGACTGTTCTCTCATGAAACCCCTCAAGTCTCGGTTGTGCAGGGCTGGTGAGGCAGCATGGGAGATCCAGGCTCCTTCCTTCTTGATGCTCTGCCATTATCTGCCCACAGATTCTACCTCATGATCCAAGAAGCTGTTGCAGTGCTGGTCATCATGACCACATTCTAGCCACCAGGAAGGAAAGAAGAGAGGACATGGTGGACACCTCCATTCTCTGAAATGCACAACCCAGAGACTGCACATATCACTTCTGATTATAGTCCTTCGGCTAGACCTTAATGTCACCTACATGCCATTGCAGATGCAGGGGAAGCTGGGAGATGCAGTCTTGTGCTGGGTGGCAAGGTGCCTAGCTAGAACTTGGGCTGATAATACTAAAAGAAAGAAAGGGAATGAATACTGGGGGCAGTTAGCACTTGCTTCCACCTTTCCTGAGACACCTCCATTATTTTAATCTCTCTACACATCTATCTCTCACTATAACAGGAGCTGCTCCTTTGAACTTGGTTCATGTCTCTGGGACGGGAACTCACATTTATTGAATGCCTATTATGCACCTCATCTCTTGTATCAATAATCTCAGTCCCTTTAGACAATTCTACCAACTGGGATGATTGATTCTCCCCTTTAAAGCTGAGGGGCCTGAGCCCTAGTGAGGTTCAAGGATTTGGCCTGAGGTCACACAGCTGGGAAGGGTACCCACTGTCTCCCAGGGGCACTTTGGGGTATGTGGAACACATGTCTCTACTAGAGGGCAAGGGGCAGGCTGTCATCAAGCCCTGCTGCCTTGGGGTGGAGGTTCATGCGCTCTCCTCCCAGAGGCAAAATCAGGGGTGAGAGAGTTCTGTGGCCCTGACGCTGGCCAGGTCACAGCCCAGAGACTTGCTCCCTCCAATCCATCTCTGAGTCCCCAGCACGTCCTGGCCTAGGGTCAGCTTCCTTAGACTGGGTTGAGTGAAGATACGATTGTACACAACAGGCACTCCATAAACCTGTTGGCTTCCTGGAGCCTGGACATGAGCTGGGTAACACCCTCTCTCCAGCCTCAGTCAGCAGCTCTTTGCCTTTATTTATGGCGGGTTCTCCATCAGTGGCTGTCAAATCAATTATAAATTAAGGAAGTAAGGAGGCTTTTCTCTCTATCAGGAAAAGCCAGCGAATGTTCTGGTTTTAGAGTAAATTTTTTCTCTGGATGTGAGGCTGAATTCTCAGAATAAGTTGACTAGGGTGTGGGAGTGAGAGGACAGGGCTGCCTGCAAGGCAGACGAGCTGAAATGCTACTGTCTCTCCCACTGCCGTGCCTGGCCCGACTCAGCACCTGAAATGGAGGGTAAGACCCGCGGGGGCCCCGTGGGAATCTTCTGTGCGGGTCCCCGCTGTGGGGGGAGGCTGGACTAGCTGGGCGTCACCGACATAGAGTCCCTCCCCTCTGGCCCGCTGTTGGTTCTGGCCACGCTGTCTCTGGCCCTCCTCCTCTAGAAACAAGCCCCTGAGGTTTTCTTTGGGCTCCTTCCTGTCCCCACCCTCAGACCATTTGGTTTCTGTGGGGTTAACTCTACCTTTGGCTGCAGAGGCAAGCAGGTAACCCAGGTCTGGCCAGTCAGAGGATGAATCCCCATCCCAGCCTGATCATAGGCTTAGGGGCTATCAGGTGACCCAGGCCTGGCCGACGAGAGCCCTACCTGGGAACTGTGCTGGAACAGATGAGAAAGGGAAGACCACTTTCTGTAGGCCTTGCAGAGCCTGGAACTGCTGGTGGCCTTTATGCCACCTCTTGAGAACAGTCAGCCTTGCATGAAGCCAACACAGAGGAAAGTGCAGCCAGAGCGGAGACGTACAAGCCAGATTAACATCATCCGCGCACCGGCATCCAGCTGTGCCTGATGCCCTGAGAGTTTCATTTCTGGGAGCCAATAATTTTTCCCTTTGCTTCAGTGCTATTGAGTGGGATTTCCTGTCACCTGCAGCCAAAGTAATCCTGACCGACATCACCTAGGGAGACAGAGTTAAGAGGGGCAACAATAGAGACCCCAGCCATTACCCGCTCCAGTCCCTCCATGGCACTGGAGATCTTCCTTCTCAGGCTCCTGCCGCCCTTTCCTACCTTGGAGGATGAGGGTAATTTGGGAGCTACATCTCCATCCCATTCCCCTTGGAGATGAGGTCCCTGGTAGGGCCAGCTCTGAGCCAAGGCTCCGGTAATGCCAAAAGTCTCCCACTGTCTGCTGTGTCCAGGAAGCAGGTTGGCTGCATACTGAAAGCTCAGCAGATCCCATCGAGGTCAGCTTTGAGATTCCTTTTTGCACATAAGGAGGCTCAGAGAGGTGACAAAACTTGCTTGCGGCTTCACGGGTCACCTGGATCTCTGTGACTCCAAAGTTGGGGGCTTTTCTCATTCCCGGGCCTGCTCCCCCCACCTCGTACTCCCAGGGGGCTCTGACGGTTGCCCAAACCAGGCAACCCAGGGTCAAGGGTCAGGTGGACGCCGCCCTGTTCCAATCCATCCTGCAGATAAAGAGCTTGAGAGTGACACAAACCACCACCATCAACACCAGGTATAGGAGCTGAGCTTTTAATACCCCAATTTGCCTTCGTCTCCAGGCAGAGCTGGGGAGAGGTAGAGCTTCCAGCTTTGGTTACGCGGAGGAGCAGGGGCAGTTGCTGAAGCAGCTCAGTTTCGATGCCCCAGCGTCCCAGCCAGTTTCACAGCAAGGACTCTCCGCAGTGCAGAATGGACTGGAGCCGCGGAAGGCTCGGCCAGCAAGGGAGCCGAAATCTGAGACCTGTGGACATCCCCAGGGAAGGTGGGCCCAGCCAGATTTCCCATTCTTTGTTTCTAAGCTCTTTGAGACAAGGGTGACATTGGGGACCCAGCTCCCCATTAAATGTGGGCAGGTAAGCATGGCTTCTAGAAGCTCCATACTGGCCCAGAGATGCTGCAGCCTGAGTGCTGGGGAGGAGAACAAGTGGTTTCCGGAAGCTGAGAGAAAGGCCTGTCTCTCCATGGGCCACACAGAAAAGGGGTGGCCCTAGTCCCGGGGCTCCATGCTGGAGGTGAGATCCCCAGGCCTCGGTCCCACGCTCTGAACCCCCCATGTTTTTTCAGTCCTGATGACTGCGTTCTGCACTTCCTTGACTGTCCCTCCCGTGGCCCAACACCCAGCCCTGGTCTGGCCTTGACGTCTGGCTCATTTTTATAAACCTGCTGAGGCTGGTTGCTCAGGGCCTTGCCCAATCTCAAAATGGTCACTATCAAGAGGAGATGATCATAGCAATGAATTAATTATATACATTGATATTATTTATAATGTTAACTACAGCCTGTACAGCTCCTTACCATTTACAAAGTGCTCACACACACATACACACATGCACACGCACACACACAATCTCATTTGATCTTCACAGCAGCTGTGTGGGGGATTTGGAATTTCCACTTTATGGGGCAAGAAAGTGAGGCCCAAGGAGGAAAACAACTGCTCAAGGGCATCAGACAAGGGTGAGCTGCTGCTGCTAACATGGTTTTGAGAGGATAGATATGCTCTCCCTGCCCATTCATCTCTCCATTCATGTCTGCACTCATTCCTTCCTTCAACCATCTAGCATTTATTAAGCACCTACTATGTGCCCCACTCTGTGCTACACACTTATCCCTAAGCTGGGACACTTTTCCAGAGCAAGAGTTCTCGTGTGCCTGAGAGATGAGTTTGGGGGGAAAGGGGGGTACAGATCCCACCGGCCCCTGGGAAATCAGGACTCCAGACTGGGCCATCCCTGCCAAGTGAGGAGCCTCATTTTTCTCTCATTAATTCTCTTTTTGTTTGTTTGTTTAAACTCAGGGAGCCTGTGTGACCTGGTTCCGACAGGCACGGCTCCTGACGGGGTGGCTGGGGTGGGGGGCGGGGGCTGGGAGACTCCTACAGTTGGCCACAGAGTCCTTAGGCAGGCGCCACCTGGCTGGTCTCTGTCTTGGAGGCAGTGGTGGAGGCCTCATCGTCACCCAGTGGGTTCCTGCCACAGCACAGGGTGGTGAGCATGCAGTTCCGGAACTGGAAGAAAGGGCATGAGTCAGTGTCAGGGTCCCCCAAAATGTGGGTGGCAACCGGCATGGTCGGTGAGATTTGCCTCCACCCCCGTCCCGCTTCTGGCCTTCCCAGCCTCCACTCCCCTCTCAAATGGCTCCCTGTAGGAACTTACTAGGCCTTCACGACCCCACCCAGAAATGCCAGGACCAAACCTCAGGGGGCTTTGTCACTGGTGATGCTCCATGATGCCCTCTGTGTGCCAAGGGCTATCTGTAAATTATCTCATTTAACCCAAGAGTTTAGGAATTCACCCTTCCTATGGATGAAGAAACTGATGCCCAAAGAAGGGAAGTGACTTGCCCAAGGTCACACAGCTAGAAACTAGCAGAGCTGGGATTTGAACCCAATATGTCTGACTCCATGTTTTCCCCACTGGATCAAGGGATCTGCAGAGGAACAACTGGTCTGTGTTAAAGGACCGCTTTATCCTTTCATTCCTTGGAACAAGACTTTTTAGCTCCCTGTCCAGCTGTGCGGAAACTGTCACCTATTCCCAGGCTTGGGACTTTGACCGTTTGACCTTTAAAGCAGGCCTCCGAAACCATCTGGATGGGTGCTTCTCATTCTTGAGCCAGCATCAGAGCCACCTGGAGGGCTTGCTAGAAATGCAGGTTCCTGGGTCCACCCTGAGCCTCTAATCAGAAGGTCTGGGGGTTGGCCCAGGAGTCTGAATTTCTCCCAGATGACTCTGACACCCCGGGGAAGACCAACTCCCTGACCATTTTGCAGGTGGAAAGACTGAGGGCCCAGTCAAGAATGTGGCTCGTCCTCTTGTGGCCTTGGGGGACCTGGACCCTCCCGCCTCACCAGCAGGCACCTGCTTGTTCATCATGATGTAGATGACGGGGTTGTAGATGGAGGAACTCTTGGCAAAGAATGACGGGATGGTCATGAAGATGGGGCCAAAGTCGGAGCCCTGGTGGGTGAAAATGTAGAACGCCACGCTGGCATAGGGCACCCAGCAGATCAGGAAAGCAACGACCATGATGATGACCATGCGAGTGACCTCCTTCTCGGCCTTCTGCGTGGTGGCCGACTCCTGCTGTTGGGCAGCTGCCTGCGGGGAAACAGGGCCTGGTGTTCAGACTGAGGCTCCTCTGGGACGGGGGCTGGGCTCAGCCCAGTCAATGTGCGTGTCCCCAGCGCCCAGCATAGGACCATACCTCCTTGACTGTGAAGACCAGCTGCCCGTAGCAGAAGAATATGATGACCAGGGGGATGGTGAAGTGGACCACGAACATGTAGATGACGAAGGACTCATTGTTGACCTCTGGCGAGAGCGTGTAGTAGTCAATCCCGCACGAGCACTGCATTCCCTCTGGGATGTACCTGAGGACCGGTGGGGAGATGGGGCGGGAGGGGCAAAGGGAGACCCACATGTGAGGGACTTGGGAACAGGCCCAGCTGACCAGAGTCCCCTGCCACCACCTACTGTAGGGCTGCTCTCACTCTGGGCCTCACTTTCCCTCTCTGTAAAATGGGGATAATAAACCTCTCCTTGGTTGTGTGACTGAGGATCACATTGACCGAGGTAAGCGATTCAAATGTATCTGTGGAAACAGTGTTGCTTCACTGTTCGTTCAGCGCCGTGTTATCCCGGGACCACAGTCTCTCCAAGTCTCTCATTCCAGAGGCACGCCCCCAACCCCACGCCCACCACCGCGCTGCTCTGCCCCGCCCCTCCCAGCCTGCCACTCCCCAGCAGCCGGAGGCCAGGCCTTGGGCCACACAGGGCACAGGTTGGTGGGGAGAAGGGAAAAGCCCTGCCAAGCTCTGTATTTGAGGCGCCCAGGTCTTTCTAGGCCAAAGAGGGGCACACAGGGTAACTAAGGGATCTTTGCACTTTCTGGAAACAAGAGGCCCCGGGGCATCTGGTTAAGATGTTTGGGTGATTTCAGACGATGGTGACACTGGACCGACCTCGGAAAACCCAGTGTCTGTTAGCTGTGCCTACCAGGATGTAACCGGGCTAGACTGGAGAAGACAGGGAAGGGGACCAGAGTTGTTTGTCCCTTGCTGAATTGCTCAAATTCAGCACGGGGCAAAGAACACTGGCCCCAGGAAGACTGAGAGAGGAGGAAAGTGGAGAGAGATGGGAGTTTCCCGGAAGCAGAGGGACACGAGGCCGCCTACAGAGTCACTAGTCCAATGTCCGGAACCACTGTCCACCGCAACCCCAGCTCATCTCAGCCCATTTGGAGATAACAGCCTAGAGTCTGGACAGGACTGCTTCCCAGAGGCTACAATGTCACACCTGCACGAGGAAGGCTCTGCCTCCCCAGGTGCTGAGGCCTAAGGTCAGAGGAACTGCTCAACAGGGCACTGGACCAAAGAGGATTGGAATCTGGCCCTGGCTTAGCTGCGGATTAGGGGCACAGCCAAGGTGAAGGGTTGGGGCGTCTTGGGGTCCCCTTGACATGGGGACCAGCCCCATAGCAGTGTCAGGGGCTGACCCTCTCTTCCCTGCCCTAAACCTCAACCCCATGACAGCTGCCAGCTCGGGACCTGGAACCAGACAGCCCCCCTGGCTGGAGGACCCTACAAAGAGCCCTGGAGACCCTTCCTTCCCTTCCACTCGGTGCTGTTACCTGGACCAGCCGACGAGGGGGGGCGCGGCACAGGCCATTGCCATGATCCAGGTGAGGGCGAGGCCCATGATGGCATGGTTCTCCCCGAAGCGGAAGTTGCTCATGGGCTTACACACCACCACGTACCTCTCGATGGCCAGGACCACCAAGGACCACAGGGCAATTTCACCTGCAAGGTAGCCAGCTGTCAGTCAACACACCACGTGGCTGGACCTGTCTAAGGAGGGGGAGCTCCCCTGAGGGATGGGGTGAGGGCAGTCAGGAAAGCACCTGGGGGCGGGCCTGGAGCAAGGCCTTAGGGTGCGGAGGGCCTGGACATTGAAGAGCGGGTGCGGGGCAGAGGGGCCTATATGCCGCGCAGAGTAACTCCCAGGAAGGTTAGTTCAGCTCAAGAGCTCTGGGTTCTTGAGGGACACAGAAATCGGGTCACGGGGTCATGGCTGGACCGGGAGCCCTGTAGGAAGTTTTTATAGAAAAATGTGTCCTTCATGGGGCAACAGGCAGAGTTCCTGTCAAAAGATATTGCAGAGGCAGCAGAAGCCTGGAGTTGGGAAGCCTTCCCTCCCTCCTGGGCAGCGGCCTCTCCCCTCCAGGGAAATGTAACAACATGAGTTATGTGGGACCCTCTCCTAGGAGCCAAGGAACTGCATAATGTTTTGCTCAGAGAAAGAAGGAGGAAATAATGATGTGATTTAGACATCTGCCCTGCATATCACCCCAGAAACTCAGGAGGGAGGGTGGCCATAGGAATTATCAACCAAACTAGGACATTTCTGAGTGAAAGGGAACACTAGTGAGTATTCCAGGACCATAGTTGTAGCAGAGACGAGTCCGCCTGTGTGTGGCACCCTTCTGGCCTGAGACTGTGTGACTGTGGTCACTGAAGGTGACAAACACCCAGTGATGGCCAGAGTCCCAGGAATGGGGCGGAGGCAGCAGCCTGGACACAGGTGGGAGAGAGAAGACAGGAGGCAGAGCGTCCTTGTGGCTGGTTCTAGGCTCTCCCTGTCACCCTGGCTTTGTAATAATGACCTCTCGTGTCTCCTGCTTGCCTGAGAGGCCATGTGTCCCCAGAGAACGTTCCTCGATCTGAGCCAGGAGACCTAGGCCCTGGTCACTGCCCTGCCATATCCCTGAGTCACTCTTCCCCTCTGCACACTGCAGTTTTCTCATCTGCTAAATGGGATCTATTCTCTGCAGAGAATCAGTTTTTCAGTTAAAGAAAGTATTTTAAACTATGGTTCAGAGCTACACAGATCACCTCACAGGTCTAACGTCTCCCTGTAAATGGACTCATCAACGCAGAAAGCATTCAAGCATGGCAGAGAGGCTGGAGGTGGGCTGGGAGGGAGTCAGCTAGATGTTGGAGAAGGACCGAGCCCATCGCCCAGTACAGGCAGTCCAGTGACTGGAGGACTCAGAGCCCTCCTCCCGCCCCAGGCTGGGAGCCCTGAACACAGGGATCTGTCTTGTCCAGCTCTATCCCCAGTGCCCGGCGTGGGTCTGACCCAGCACAGCTGCTGCGAGGGAAGCAGAATATGTCCTGAAGGGCCTCAGAGACATGGGCTTGAAACTCAGCCCCGCCAGACACTTGATGTGACCCCAGCAAGGCCCTTGACTTCTCTCATCTGTTTCCTTGCTGGAAAGCAAGACAATGACCCCACTCCAAGTGAGATCAACAGTGTTCAGTGCCCACCCTCGACAAACGGCAGCCTAGCTCATCATCACTAAAGTGTTTGTTGATTAAGTGAGGGCTTTGGATAATGGCCTCTCAGCCACCATCCCCAAGGCATAGGCTGTCCCCAGACACTGGCCCCCTCACGCCGCAAGCTCCCGGCTCCTGTAGCCCCCGTCACCCGCACCCCAGCTCATACCGCCCAGGGTGGCAAAGAAGCCCTCCAGATTGCATCCCGTGGGCCCGAAGACGAAGTACGCGTGCAGAGAGGTGTAGAGGGTGGTGGTGAAGCCACCGAAGACCATGAAGAGGTTGGCCACGGCCAGGTTGAGCAGGATGTAGTTGAGAGGCGTGCGCAGCTTCTTGTGCTGGACCGTGACGTAGAGCGTGAGGAAGTTGATGGGGAAGCCGAGCACGATCAGCAGGAACATGTAGGCGGCCAGCACGGAGAACTGCCACGGCTCAGCCAGGTAGTACTGCGGGTACTCGAAGGGGCTGCGCACCACGCCTGTCTTGTTAGAGAAAGGCACGTAGAAGTTCAGGCCCTCCGTCCCGTTCATGGCTGCGGCCCTTGTGGCTGCCCTGCGGCAGCTCCAACCGGAGGATGCTGCTGAGGCCTGAGCTCAGCCACGCAGGGCTCCGGCTGGATGACTCCAGGCTCTGAAACCCGCCCCCCCCCCCAGGCCCTTATAAAGTGACCTCCCCTCCCTAAGCTCCTGGCTGAATCAGCACCTGCGAGATTGGGGGCGTTATTAATCATATTAATCCTCACTGCTGCAACTGGGGGCCTAATTGGCTTCCAAGAGGGGCCAAGGTGACTCCAGGTAGAAGGCTTCTGTCCGGGAAGGGAGGTGCTGGGGACCCTGGGAAAGGGCAGGAGGCCCGCCCCCAACTCTCCTGTCCCCGAGGAATCTCTGTCATCTCAGCTGATGGCCTTGGCCTGACATTGGGACCTCTGACTCCATACCCCCACTTCCCTCTGGCTTAGTGCAAGCAAACTTCGTCTTCCTCCTAAATGGACCATGAGCTCCCAGAGGGCAGAGGTGCCGGTTATTCTCTCATCCCCTCACTCAGCCCCTCACCCATTCCTTCCCCACCTAAGTCACCTCCTGGCTCATGCAGTAACCGCATACTGAGAGTAGCCCATCTGCCAGGTTGTGAGCTTCGCAAGGGCAGGGCACTCCCCATGGCAGACACAAGCCCGGCATCACCCAGGAGCTCAAAAAGCATTTGTTACATTGAATTGGAATTCACTCGCTTACTCGTTCCACAATCATTTATGTGCAGGCCACTGGGGAGCCGAAGCTTGAGGAAGGAGGAGCTTACAGGCTGAGGAAGACTCCCGTGTGGGAAGAACAGCTCCTGGCCCAGGGAGGAAGCGTGCCTACCTGTGGAGATGTCCAGGGAGATAACATTTTGAGGGAGGGGGGACACTGTGCCAGGTTGCCAAGTGGGGAAGACAGCGTAGACTGAAGACAAAGGCTGGGCAGAGGCCTGAGGCCCACGTGGGATGTGGCCAGCTCTGGTGGGGCTTAGTGCCGGGGGCTTTATCCAGGGGCAGGGGCAGATCTCGGCAACAGAAAGGTGGCTCAAAAGCCCTCAAAGATGGGTTGAAGGGAGCGAACATGGAGGAGGGTACCAAGCGGGGGCGGGGGGGGTTGACCGAAGCAGGGAGGGGACAGAGGCCCTCGGGGCTCCGGAAGGAAGGCCCTTGACTGCAGGAGGTAAGCTGTGCCAAACGCGTGTCAGGCACCAGATCCCTGCAATGAGTGAGGCAGGCGTGGTCCTGGGCACCCCCGCGTGAAGGGGAGGTGGACCCCGGAAACAGGACTGGGTGGACACTGCAGCACACAGGATGTGACCCGGGATGTCTGGTCAGGCTGGGTTGGGACCGTGGGCCTTGGATGCCAGGTGATAGGCAATGCCATGAGGGTGGGTCCCAGGACAGCGGGATGAGCTCTGGGGGAAAATGAGGGCCCCCATGTATAGCAGGATGGTGAGGACATCCCCCAGGAGTGAACTGGGAGCCTGGCCTTCAGGTGCTCATTGACCACGGGCCAGCCACAATTTTTTTTTTTTTTTGTGGTATGCGGGCCTCTCACTGTTGTGGCCTCTCCCACTGCGGAGCACAGCCTCCGGACGCGCAGGCTCAGCGGCCATGGCTCACAGGCCCAGCTGCTGTGGGATCTTCCTGGACTGGGGCACGAACCCGTGTCCCCTGCATCGGCAGGCAGACTCTCAACCACTGCGCCACCAGGGAAGCCCCCAGCCACAAATTTTTATCCAGCACCTACTGTGATCCACACAAGGTGCTCAGTTCTGGGGGACAGAGTGGACAAGAAGGACCAAGGCCCTGCCTGCAGGAAGTGTCTTTCTTGGACACAGGAGAGCAAGGAGGGCCTCACAAACAAATAATGAAACCAGTAACAACAGGGTAAGTTCAGATGGCAACTTACTCCCACAGCACGGTTGTCTAGAGCAGCCCAGGAAGGCCTCTCTGAGAACTCAAGGGTGGAAGGAGTTCTGTGGGGGTAGAGACGCTCAGGGAGAGAGAACAGCATGTGCAAAGGTCCTGAGTCTGGGAATACAAGGCCGGCCAGGGAAGTGTACCAGTCTTCAAGACTTCCATCACTTAAGTTCCCTCATGCTAGTTTCTCTTCCCACCTGGGTTTCCTACACCTGTCTGCTTAGAAATGTGCCCCCTTCCCTCCAGCCCACCTGGGGCTCCAGACCCCTGAGGCCCCGGGCAGGGTCAGGACTCGCGCACAGAAGTCTGATGAAATGTGTGCTGGTGAATGAGCCAGGGGCAGGCGTGGCGGGTGGGTGGGGCGTGGTCCCTCAAAGTGCAAGGCGCTTGGCCCAGTGATTAGGCCTGTCATTAATGAGGTCAAGGTGAAGAGTTTCTGACGCGCCCCTTGGTAGCCAGACAGAAGGAGAGACAGTGGACACCCTGGATCAACACCAGCCCACACAGCCCTGCCCAGGCCGGGCTGATCCCTCGACCCTCGACCTCAGGACCTTGCTTGTTACCTCCTAGCGCTTATGACAATCTGGAAGCTTTTAATTCCTATTCTGTTCATGTGTCTTTTGTCCATCTCCTAGGCTGTAACGTTTGAGTCCCTCGGGGTAGGCTGGGGCCTGTCCTGCTCACCACAGGGCCCCAGAGCCCAGCTCCACACACAGCAGGAGCATGTAAATCATTTTCCCTGAAACTGAATGAGCTGGGATTTCTGTTTGGTTCACTGAAGTATTCCCTGAGGTCTGGCACATAATAGGTGCTCAAGAAATATTTGTGGACTGAGGCGATGGATCTAGGTTACATCAGGAAGTGCTTCCCTTCTCTAAGACTCAGGTTCACCCTCTGTAGGAAAGTCTAATAATCCCACACTCACAGGGTGAGAAGATGGGGGGTTAAAGGCCATCCCTGATGTGATGGAGCTCTGTTCTGTAGCGCATGATAAAAAACTAAAAAAAAAAAAAAAAAGCTCTTTTTGTTCAGAGGAACAGGCTCATGGAGCAAGCAGGAAGGTCATTAAAAGATACCTACTCTGACCCCCTCCTTGCTGCATTTTGCAGGTGGGGAGACCAAGGCCCCTAGTTGGCAGGGAGTCACCCAGGTCATGTGACAAACCTGCCTGGCCACATCTCCCTCCTGCCCCAAAGACGGCTCTCAGGAAGAGCTTCCCTTCATAACTCACACCACGCTGCCAATGACAAAAGAGGGCTGCGCTGGGGTGCTGGAAAAGGCCTGACTGAGTCGGTCAAGCCTGGGCAGCAGTGGTGGAGGTGGCACTGGGCTCAAGCCTGTGGCTCTCGGTCGCCAAGAGAGCCCCGGAAGATCCGCTTCCCCTCTCAGTTTGCTGGGGCTAGAAAACTCCGGGGATCCACGCCCACCTGCATGGTAAACCTGACCCGCTTTCCCCACCAGGGAAAGCGCTCACAAACCTTCAGGCCTGACGATACAGGTCTCACGGTCCTCCCTCGCTGGACTGAGGCTCTGCGGCCACAGCGCCAGGTGTAGCCCAGCCCTCCCCACTTCCCTGTGCCTCAGTTTCCTGTAAGTGATCAGTGAGCATTGCTGAAAGCGTTATCCTCTTCTGAACCTCGTTCAATTCATAGCCATGGAGAGCCCCCACCAGCTCTAAACGTCTGGGCACCCACCCATCACACGTTCATTTCCTATTCCGTAGTCATCACCGTTAGCAACGGTCTTATGTGTCTCCTGACTGACGGCCCATCTCTCTCTAGAAGGCAGGGCTGGCTCGGCCTGTTCTTGGCTACACCTGAGCTTGCAGCCCAGAGTAGGTGCTCAGTAAAGATTTGCCCAGTGAAGGAACATCTGCTCCCAGCCCCGTGAGGAGGCCTCAAGTCCCCTCTGACCACTGGAGGAAATGATGTTCCTCGGCAGAGCCGGAACGGAGGCCAGGCGGCTAGCCCTCCAGCCTGAGCTCTTTCGTCCCCTGTGTCAGGAGGTTTAGAGAGCGGCTCAGAGCACACGAGGCCCAAGTCCGGGTGTGGGCAACCTTCTGAGCCGCTGCCCCTCTTGGCCAGGCTGAGAACAAGCTGCGAGGAGCCGTGAGGGGTGGCGCCGGGGCCACCGGGGTTGGTCGTCTCTGCTTCCCCGGGCCAGCCCCTCTGGCACGCCAGGGGTAGGGCTCCTACTTGGCCATGCAGGATTAGGGTTTAGGGGACAGCGCGCAAATAGCTCGTAAGCCTCTGCGTGGAGGTGCTGCTTGGTCAGCAGCACCCGCCCCCCGCCGCCTCCCCTCACTGGCTTAACCCCACAGGCTGCGTCACCACAGCTGAGTGACGCCTTAGACTGAGCTGAGAATGTCAAGGGGGGAGAGGGAAGGAGAGGCCGACTCTCCTCTCCTTCCGGCCTCCTCTCCTCCCGCCCCACTTCCTTCCTCCTTCTTCCTTCCCTCCCACTGCAACATTTGGCCTGAGCTGGGTGCTGGGGACACTGAGATGAATCCTAGACTGTCCCCGTCCTCAAGGAGCTCCCAGGCTTAGGAGGCAGCAAAGGGAAAACTAATAACCGTGAGAGGTGGGAATATGCTCCAGCCCCAGTGCTGTGGGGGCCCAGAGGAGTGAGATTTGGACCAGGAAGTGGCGAAGCTCCCCAGCCTAGGCAGGGGGACAGCTGGGTCCAGGTCCAAGGAGGGAAGGGCCGGCTGGCGTAGAGGCGCTGGGGCCGCGGGATGGGATGGCAGGGGAGGCAGGAGGGCCTACGAGTCCGGGGGGCCAGCTGGCGGCCAGCAGGAGCCACTAAAGTTACAAGCAGGGGAGGGGCGTGGCCGGGTTCCATTCTAGGAGATGTTCTGGAGTCTGGCTGGAGGAGTATCAGGGTGTACTTGGGCAAGTGCTGGGCCCAGGGTGACAGCCCTGCCCAGTGGTGGCCTGTCTGCTGGGGCTCCTACCTACCCTGAGGTCAGGGCTGGCACAAGTGGAAGGTCATCTGGTATCTGCCACCGGCAGCAACCTTGGAGAAGGGGCACCTGCCCACCTGTTCGAGAGCCATGAGGGGCTCCCGGCTTCGGCAGCCTTGCTGGGGGTAGGTGCAGACACCAGTGGGCTGAGGCCGGGCCAGAGCCAGGGCCACCTAAGGTCTGGCCTGGGGCTCTTTCTGGGCCACCCAATCCCTGCTTCCGTACCTCCTCCTTCCAGGAACTGGGAACAGTGCTGAGGACCTGGAGCCAAGAGGTCAGGATCAAGTCGCAGCCTGAACCACTTCCAAGCTGCACAGCCTCTGGCAGCCGCTCCCCTCCCCGGGCCTCAGTCTCCTCTTAGTGAGACAGGCATCTCGAGACCCCCGTGGTGCCTGCCTCACTGTGGCATGGGAGGGGCTGTCAGGGTCATCTGACACAGACTGAGGCTGGAACCTCAGTGTCAGAGCTGGAGGGGCCTCTTGTACAGATGGGAAAACAGCCTTGGAGAGAGGGCTGGACCTGGCCAAGGCCTTGTCCAGGTCGGAACAGGAGAGCAGCAGGACACAGTGCTCACGCACAAAGGCTGTGCCTGCCTGTGACTCTGTCTCGACTCAGTAAATATCTGATGAATGAAAGAAAAGAGAATGTCACTGAGCCTCAGTCTCAGCATCTGTACAATGGACATCCTTGAAGACGGCAGAGGGTTACAGAAGATGATGCACGGAAAGTGCTCGGCACCATGTCTGGCGCTCAGTCAGTCAGGGCCAGACTTAACGGGAGCTCAGATCCAGGCCTCTGGAGCTCAGCTCCCCTGTGGCAGCAGAACCCGGCACAGCACACCCTCACCTCTGCGTCGTTCGGCTGACAGGATGCATGCTGGAGTCTCAGGCTGGGCCCCTCCCCTGCCTCTAGCCTCCATCTTATCTGTCACTGTGATTGACGCCTGTTAGGTGGCGGTGGGGGGGCTGTTTATTCCCTCTCCTTTCTCCCAGCCATATGCAAGTGCTTTCAGTTCAAGTAATGCGCTAATGGAAATGCTAACACATTAATAAATGTTTAGCGAGAGAGAGAGCATGCATGATCGTACGTAATTAGACACTCAACGGAGGAGTTCTGTTGGCACAACTCTCTGGCTCCCTTTCTGTATTTTCCTCCATCATCCCCTAAGAGAGATGCAGAGGGAGGCTGGTAGGAGAGGGTGGGGCAGGGGTCCAGCTCTGGACTCACCACTGGGTGGCCTCTGCAGCTGCTCCCTTCTCCAGGCCTCAGGGTCTTCATCCCTCCGATGGGGACATTTGTCCCGCTCTGCCCACTTCACAGATGCCCTGTAAAGTATCAATATCTAATCACCAGGGTGGTTTCCACACATTCCCTGGCAGCCCAGTTCCCTTCTTCCTGCCGTCAGGACTTTGTATAAAGCACTGGATTGCTCGCTGCCTCCTGGGCAGGTAGACCGGAGGGCGAAGGGAGAGGCCTCAGGACAGGACAGGGGCTTCGCAGCCAGGGCCCCAGCACCTCCACTAGCCCCCATGGCGGCAGAAGGGAAATCACCCCCCTCCGTCACTGAGCCAGCCTATGAGAACTGAGCCAGCCTATGAAGCACGGCGGGCACAGAAAAGGTCCCCAATAAATGTCAGCTCCCCTCCCCAGCTTCTCATCGGCCCTCGAGCTGCCGAATCGGACACTTGCCGGTGCTCAGGAGAAGGGACCTTCCTGGAACTTCAAACGAAACCTACCCGCTCCAGGAGCTGAAGGAAGGGGAAAGCTTCAGCTCAGCTTGGGGGGCTAGGGGATGGTGGGGAGCAGGGGGGCCTGGCCCCAGCTGGGAAGTAGAGAGTCGACTCCAGAGCCCCCGGGAGCGGCAGCCCTCTTTGCCACCTTCTTTAGAGCCAGATATCTTATCTTCTCGTTGAGATGGAGCCCCGTTAAAACCAAAATAAATAAATATTTTTAAAAACCCGTTCCCCTACCATTCCCATTTCGATTAGATTAAATTTTAAGAGCACACAAATGTAATGTTCCTCTCAGATCAAATTAGAAACAGGTGCACTTTTGCATAAGGAAATTAAGTTGCAGACAATACGAAGATTCGTGAACATGCAGGCACGGATGATGAAAATAAGTAGCCCTTTTATTTGTAATTATTGAGGCAATCTGTTCACAAAGTGTACATGTTAATGGTCTGACAGATCTGTGGACTCCAGCAGGCTGCCGTGAACAACTCAGAGCCGTTCTGAAAGTAACAGATTTTTTTTTCTTAGAAAATATATGTACATTCTCTTCTCCCTCTCCTGGCAGTATTTACAAGGCATGAAATGCCATAAATAGGAATTCCGTGGTTACACAAGGCCCCTCCCTAGAGTTCAAACTTGATCTGGGCAGAAGACACATTCTGACAGTTTAACTCTTCCTTCGATAGCCCAGCTGCCTGCAAGGCGGCCGGGAGGGGGCAGGTGGTCCCGAGGCTGCGGGTCAAGGGCTGGGGTCGTCGATGCGCCTCCGGCAGTAGGGGCAGCAGGTGTGCTGAAGCACCAGCAGCTCGTAGTCCTCTGAGTGGAACATCTGAGGAGAGACGGCCGGGACCCCAGGCCGCAGCTCTGGGCGCTCAGCAGCCCCAAGCTTGGTGGGGACCACTGACCTTCCAAGGGCAGGTGGCTTGGCAGTGAGTCGGGACTAGAAACACCACATCCAGGCCACCTTTGTCTGAGGACTGGGAGGGAGGGGGAGAAGGTCTGAGGCCCCTTTTTTTCCTAAATGAAGTTCAAAGGTGCATCACATTTGCCCAGCCCTCCTGGTTTAAGGGCAGGTACAGAAAGCACAGGGTCAGGGGCAAGTCCACTCCAGACAGCCCATGGAATGCATGTGAGAGTGGGGAGGGCCTAAGGATGGCCGAGTCTTTCTCCCAACTCGGAGCCCTGGCCTTGGCCTTGGCCGCTGAGGGACACCTGTGTTCCTCCCAGATGCCTGGCCTCCCTAAGGGGACATCTGGGAAATGGAAAAGCAGTGGAGACGAGAAACTGGGAACCACACATGAGCTGCAGGCAGCAGGCAAGGTACCTGGAAGCAGGAGGGGCACATGGTGATGGAGGCGTCGGGCAGGAGGGAGCGGAAGTACTGCCACCGCAGGGGCGGGGGCCAGCGCTTGATGAGCACGTCCCGCCGGCTCATGGAGCGCAGCACCGAGCGGTTCACCACCACGGGCACAAACTCCAAGCCACCTTGCTGTAGGGCAGGCGGGGAGAGGGGCACCAGGGCCCTCACTCAGCCATGGGGACATGTTTACGTGGATTATGATCCCAGAGGACCCCAGACACTTCCCCCACCGGGTCCCTCAATAGAATCTGGCCAGGCCACCTCTGTGAAGGCACCTCCTCTCCCCCGAGTGGCCCCGACAGGGAGTGTGCGCAGGAAAGGGACCCAAGACCGCCCTCCCAGCAGGCCTCATGGGCCTCAGCAGCCCGTCACTCAGAGGGGCGCCCTCACCTCGAAGCTCAGCTTGGCTGTGAAGGGGTCATCGTCTCCCATGGAGTCCAGGGTCTCGTCCAGCCTCAGAGTCTGGGAAGCTGCAGGAGCTAGTCAAGGACGGGACCTGAGGCCGAGGGACAGGCCCCACCCTCCACCCGATGCGTTGAGACCCACGGGAGCTCCCTCCAGGCCTTGAGTGGCACTCTCCCTACCAGCCGTGGGGAAGCGTGGCAATGTCTGTGGAGTGGCTTTCCAGATGGAGGGACAGAGGGAATGTGGGCCGGGGTGACGCCGCGGTCACACGAGGCCGGGGCCACACCCAGAGCACAGGTGGGGAAGGAGGAGACAAGGGGCTCTGACGGGCCTCTGCTGCCCCCTCAGACCAGGCACGGCTCATGGAGACCGGCGAGAAGCGCCGTGTGAGCGGAGGCCTGTGGGCCTGCTGGTGTGGAAGCAGCAACGATGGGCCTGGCTGGAAACCACGGCCGGCAAACCCGCCAGCTCCTGGAGAAACACTCAGCAGCTGCCGGGTGGTCTGCAGGCACCTGAGGTGGCCTCGCAGATCCTGTTTCAGGGAGAAGGCGGAGAGTGCCTGCGGATCCCAGGGAGCCGCCCCTCTGCCAGGCTGGCTGGGTCCGATGAGGAAGGGCCCCCCAGGGGAAGGGAGGCTGCTGGTGCCGAGTCAGGCGCGGGACGTGGCCCCGCACAGCATCTACGATCCAGCCTAAGCATCTGACGTGAGTGTGTAGAGGGTGGGCGTGAGTGCAGATACGGTTCCCGTCTCTGTCCTTCAGTAAACAACTGCCTGGGTGTTCCTCAATCCTGCTCCTCCAAACGTGGTCCACAGACCAGCGGCACCGGCCTCGTCTGAAAGCGTGTAGAAACACCGGCTCCCAGCCCACCGAGACCTGCCCACCCAGCTGCCGTGTGCTCACAAGGCCCACCGTGTGCACGCCGTGGCTCAGCTGGGACCATGACTGCGGTCCTGGCCACAGGGACACCTGACGTGTGGCCTGTGGCCCGAGCTGTTCCAGGGAGGGCGTGCCCCGGGGTTTATGCTGACACGCTGGGAGAAGCGCCGGGGGTCGCAGGGCTGATGGGATGCAGGCTGGGCACTGCTGGTGGGGACAGGGCAGGTGCGGCCTACGAATGAAGCTACCAGAGGATAGCAGGCCCCAGAGGACAGGAGGCAGGCTCCCGTCAGCGCTGAGCAAGCATCTGGGTGAGGCTGAGCACCCGTCCACGCTAGGTTTCTCTACACCTTTTTGTTGCCTGGCCTGTCCAAGTTGTGTCTCTGTCCCTTGTCCATAAAAGTGACCTGACCAGAAGAGCTGGGCCACCGACACAGGCGTCATACGCCGCGTTGGCTGCTCACCAGCCCCACACAGCCAGTAGCAGGGGAGCGCCTTTCAGGAGCCAGGGGTGGGTGGGAGGCCCTCCTGGGTGGAAGGCCAAGGTGGCATCTCCACTTCCACGTGCCACTTCTGGCCTGTGGGCACGTGCTGTCCCCTCCTGCACCGCTGCACCCTGGCCAGAGCTCTGCCCATTTCTGGCCCTATGCCTGCTCCCACATGGTCCTCACCATCACACAGGGTGGCCTGCCCTGCCCTGGCCTTACCCCCCAAGGCCCCTGCCTCCTGGCGTGCTCCCAGGCCGACGCTCAGCTGACACACACAGGGTCTGGCCAGCACCCAGGATACTGTTGCTTGCGATCTCTTGCCATTTATTCTCACGCTTGTGTCTTGGCGCCTCCAGGTCAATTAGAGAGACAGCTTCTTCATCAGTAATCCCCTCCTCCAGGTAGAATTCAACCAGGTGCAGCACCTCTGCAGGCACAGGGAGGGGGAGGGGCTGGGGCTGGAATGCTCTCACCAGGCAGCGCGAGGGGGTGGAAGGGTCCCAGAGCTCCTTCCCCACCCAGCACAGGCCTCTCTGAAAGCTGGCAGGTGCAGCATTGCTGCCTGCCACACATCTGGGGTAAGCAAGCATGTGTGCGTGTATGTGTGTGTGCGTGCAGGCATGCGTGTGTACGCAAGGGTGAGCACCGGGGGCCTTTACCCCTGCTCTGTCCCCCTAGGAGCCGGAGGGACTCCTCTCCAACGGAAGAAGAGAAGCGTCTCTGCACAGCTACTGGGAAAGGGCTTTTGACCCTCGTCAACATGGAAGAAGCTGGGGCTTGAGAGCCACGTCAGCCTCGCAGACGGAGGGCCTGACTAGCGGCGCCTCTTCCCAGGCATTTTCATCAGGCAGCGCTGCACACTGGGCTCTGAGGGGTGGGTGCTTCAGGTCGGGGCAGCACTGGGGTCCTGCCTCTGGGAACCCGGAGTGACTGTGTGTGTCAGGCGGGGTGGGGTCTCACGGTCCCCGATTTCCAAAGGAGGACACAGGTGCCCCACCCACATGCTGGCCGCCCCAACCGCACACAGCACTCACCATAGGAAGAGGCTGAGAAGACGAAGGGCTGACGGCAATTGATGCAAACGTTGCCCAGGTTGTTTAGCAGCGGGTTGTTGGTGGAGCAGCGGTAGCACAAGGGCACCAGCTCCTACAAAACGCCAGCACCACAAAGGCCCGAGGGCCCAGCAGGGGTGGGGTGGGGTCCAGCCCCGTCTCCTCCCCTGGCTTCAGCTCCCTGGGGCCTGGCAGCTGAGAGGAAAGGCCACCTGGGTAGGTGGGGAGGGGGCACTGGAGAGGGCACAGCGCACAGGCTCTGAGCTGCAGCAAAGCAGCATAAGGGCCTACAGGAACCACAGCGGTGCTGGACACCCCCTTCCCAGGCAGGGCTCAGCAGCGCGGTTCTCCTGGCAGGAATGACAACCACCGCGGCCCCCGTTTACCAGCCAGTCCCTGTGCTCCATGGACTGCACTAAGCACATTACCCACGCTGGCTCACTTCTCTTCACAGCCTCTCGTGGGAAAGCTATTAGGCGCATCCCCATTTCATAGAGCTGGAAACCGAGGAAATGGGGGAACTGGGATTTGAACCTAGATCTGTCTGATGCCAAGTCTCCGCTCTGTGCTTGAAGGAGGGGACTGTGAAAGAGACAGCGGCTGGTTGGGTTGGAGGAAGGCGGGCTGGGGCACTGACTGAGCTGCAGACACTCGGAGTAGATTTGCTGGCAAGTGACAAACCGGTTCCAGAAGGGGTGGGCTAGGGGAGGGGCTCCTAGGCTGAGGTGAAGGCAGGGCCAACCTGGGCACTGGGGCGGAGCAGACCTGGAGCCTCGGGAGAGCTAGGAAGCAAGGGAGGGCAGGGCTGTGGCGGAGAAGAGAGGACACAGAGAGGGAAGAGGGGAGAGAGTTGGCAAGCCAGGGCTTGGGTGGCTGGCAGGCGGGCGGGAGAGCAAAGCCCCAGGAGCACGGCAGCCATCTACAAATGAACCCAGATCGCACTAGGAGGTGTCAGGAGAAGCCTCCTGCCCGAGGGGGCCGCGCCCTCACCTCGCTGTCCTGGAAGGGCTTGGAGCGGATGGTCAGGCTGCCCAGCTCAATGGACTTCTGGAACCTGGCCGGGGTGTGCAGGCCCTGCAGTTTGTCATAGGCGTGCCGGGCCAGCTTGTAGGCACCCAGTGCTTTGCTCTGTTTGGCTAGAGTGAAGAGCGTGTTCCTGCCGATAACGACGTTAAGGACAGTAGAGGTCACTCCAGGCCCGAGAGCTGGCACTGCCCACCTCTGGAGCGAGCTCCGTGCTGGAACGCAGCTCGTGCTGGTGCCAGGAGAGCACGGGAAGGAGTCTGAGCACTGCCTCGCTCATTCGTGGGATGTAAGTATATTTCTCGGGTATCAAGGCCCAGAGATTTTTCCAGAGATAGAGACAGCGTAGTTTCCATTAATATTTTGATCTTGCTTGGGGTTTCTGGGCCTGCTGACGGCTCACTCTGTACCCTGCCTAAGCCAGAACGGCTCCCTCGGCCTCACTCAGCCTGCCAGCCAGGCCCTAGGATGCCTGGCACCAAGCACCCCCCTGCTCCAGCCCCGCCAACGGAGCCTGGTCCCAGACCTCCCCGGTGCAGACACTCCTCTGCCTGCACTTCACCAAGGCCATGGCGAGCTCTGAGCGCAGCCTCCCTTGCTCCAAGGCCCTCCTTGGAACTCCTAGGCTTTGTGCTCCATCTCAGGTCACCTCAAAGGCCGGCTGTGCCCAGGCCTGGCCTGCCCTTCCTCCGCTCCCCCCACCTATGAATGCCCTTCCCCACTTCTCCCTAACACGCCTCAGCTAAATGAGGCCCAGGCCCAACCTCCTCCCCACTCTCCCTCCCCGAGGCTCCTGTTCCCCACACCCCCAGCGTGGCCCCGCCCACCCCAGCAGTCACGTGGAGGCCAGTTTCCTTGTCTGTGTCTCCACCGTGCCTGATCAGGGTCAGGCGCTGTGTCGGGAGCTGTTTCCACATCCCCAGTGGACAGCAAGGGTGAAGCTCAGGGCAAGGGTTCAGTCAAACTCTGCTGACTTGAACAGAACTTGCAGCAAAGGCCGGGTGTAGGTCCCGAGAGCCCCTTGGTCTGTGGCAGCTTCCCCTGAAATGTAAATGACGGGCCTGAAACCCTTTAGAGAAGCTAGTTCTCACCTCTGAACCCTCGACTGGGAGGGTTTTTTACTCAAGGAAAGAAGGCAGGGTTGGGTGGGGCTGGGAAGGGGCTTAGAGATAGTGGTGTTTAGAAGAGGACATGGGTTTATTATGACTTTTATCACTTTGAGGACCTTCAGGATTTGGGGTCATTTCCTGGTGGTTTCTGGCAGCACAGGCCCTCAGGCCCCGCCTCCGCTCACGGACCCTCCGTGGCCCTTACCAGACAGAGAAGGAGAGGCCGGCTCACAGGGAGGCCCTCAGGCCGCTGCCCCTCCAGCCTGGCTCACACGCAGGGGGCCTTCCTCTGCGGGGAAGGACCTTCCTCTCTGAGGGGGAGCTCCTCCCTCCCCCCACCTCACTTCCCTCCAAGCCCTTCCAGGCGCTGGGCGCTCCCCTGGAACATGTACTCCACGTCTTCCCTGGTTACCTCAGCCTACAGGATGGCTGTCACCTCCTCTAGGCAGCCTTCGCCAACCCTGGCCCCGGCCTAGCTGCATTCCACCCTGGGACACAGCACACGTCCCACTGAACAAGGCCCTGACACTTGTCACCTCCCCATTTGATGGCAGTTTGTCGCCTACTGCCTGGTCCGGAGCCGGGGATGCAGCAGGTGCTCTGTCCGCCTGGGCTGAATAAATGGTCCCCCCCCACCCGCCAGGGAAGTGCCCAATATTCCAAGCCCCGAAGGCCTGGCGTTTCCTTCACTTCAGTCACACCCTCATCTGTGGGTTCTGGGAGGGCCTGGACAGTGTGTTGGCCAGAGGCCTGCTGCTGGGCCCAGCCCAGAGAGCCCTGAAAACTAATCCTCCCTTGGCGCTCCCTCGGTCTCCCTGGCTGAGCCTCTCGTCCAGCCGAACAGCAGCGGCAGGGCGAGCTCTCTCCCCTCCCCGAGGCAGCTGGAGAGAGGGAAACTTCTGCCAGCAAAGTGCTCTGGCCATTAGACAAGAGGGGCGGGACAGAGGGTGGGGTGAGAGAAAGGATACACTTTAGAGATGCCCAGGGGAGTGTCCTTGGTCAGGCTGTGCAGCAGGAACCTGGAGATGTTGAAGAGCGTTTCGGGAAGGTGGAAACTGAACGGCTCCTCCTGCCGTGAGGAAAGCAAACAGGATTGAATTTCTCAGCCGAGCTGCTGCTGGGCCGGGCGAGAGGCAGACACCAGTAACTCCAAGCGACTTCAACAGAACAGCAGACCCACCCAGTGGGCACCTACTGTGTGCCGGGCGCCTGCAGCCACTGCCTCCGGTGGTCCCCAACCCAACCCCGTGAGGGAAGCATTGTCATCCTCACTGTGCTGACGAGAAAACCGAGGCCTCGAGAGATGATCTGCCCAAGTCACCAGCTAGAAAGGAGTGGAGCTGGGATTCAAACCCAGGTCTGATCCCAAAGCCCAACAATGTCTTTCTCCCAAGCTCACTGCCTCTGGGGTCAGTAAGGATTCCACTTCCCTGAGCTCAAGCTGTCTCCAAGTAGCTCTAAAAGAGGAGACCTTTATGCGGTTTAAGACGACCTCCATATAAGCACGTCTTTAAGCGGAGGCAATTAACCCTTTGTAGGATGAAATCGCAGGCCTCTTCTCTGCTGTACAGCAGCAGCCTGACTGTGCGACGCCCACAGGTGTGCCAGGCGCTGGGGCTCCCAGCTGCATCCCTCCGCCCCCAGAGCCCGGCACAGGCCCTGACAGACAGGCACTCAAGACATGCTGAGTTGAAGGAACAGGTCTTCTGCACCCAGAGGCTGCCAGAAGCTCAACACAGTAGAGCAGAGGGAACTTTCTATCAGGAGGAGTCTATAAAAGATTAAGAAAACCCTGTTTCGAAGGAATCTGGCGCGCGGCTTTAGATGACAAGATGAAAGCAGGCCAGCTACCCACCCCCACCCCCCACCAGTGAGCACCTAATGGTAATAAAACTGACATTTCCTGAAGGGTCTTGCTAGGCCACAGTCATCACTGAGCCACCAGGACTTAGGTCCTCAGTTTGTGAGGGTCTTAGGTCTCAGTTTGTGAGGACTCACTTTACACTACTTCTTTGGTCCAGAACCCAGCATTCTCTCTTTAGTTCTCACTTAAATTTCTATAGCTTCTGTTCATTCCAAGAACCCAAGAAAACCTGAGAGTGCATCCTTTTCTGGGTGACAGCCAGGGAGAAGCCTGCCTCTGGTTATACTGCACTAGATGTGGAAGCTAAGAAATGTCCCAGAAAGAGGAGGGAGTGTGTGTGTGGTGGGGGGGGTCCTCGGGATTCGCACCTCTCCTCTGGGAAGGACGCCATTATCTCAGAAAAGGTCTGATGCTTCCCTTTCCAGCCTGCTCTGAATCAGAGCTGCTCTGCCGGGCCCTGATGCCAAACCCTAAAACACCACACCCACCTCCAGGCCTTTGCTCCCGCTGTGACCTCTGCCAGGAATGCCCTTCCTCGTCCTCTTCACTTGCCCCATTCTTACTTATCTCCCACCTCTTGGCTTGGGGGCCACCTCTCCGAGGAAGTCGTCTAAGCGTCTCCTTTGCGGGAACTGCACTGCAGTCGCCTGTTACTAGACTATGAGCTCCTGGGGGGCAGGGACAATGTCTCCTTCAGCACTGTGCCCGAGGTCTTGGCACAGGGCATGTCACACAGCGGGCATTTGTTGAATGAAGGAAGGGCCCAGTGAAGAAGCCTGAGCTGGGATGAAGAGCCAGGCCCTGCAAGTGGGTGTGAAGCTGCCACAAGCTCACAGCTGCATCAGGTCCTGGGGCAGAGCTCAGCTGTTCCAGAGAGGAGACCGCCAGGCCCCTGCCTCCAGGGACCAAGGGCGATGAAGAGCAGGGAGAGACGGAGCTGGGTCCCAAAGTGGCTCAGGCAAATTGAGACCGGGCTGGGCCCTGACTTCCACCCTGAGTTTGGGGTCTTTAATTTGGAGGGCTTCCTTCCAGGTAAGCACCTGATAGAGATAAGGGGCCCCAAAAAGACTGTAGGGAAGATGAGGTCCCTCGAGACCACTGGGCCTGGTGCGGGGAAGAGGTGAGATGCAGGGCTAATGGCTCAGGCAGGGAACCTCCCCTCCCCACAAGAGTCATTCTTGCCAGACTTCCCCCAGAGGCAGAGAATGTACCAGGAGCTCAGCACAAATGAGGGGAAAGAGGCACCAAGGGTGGAAGGCAGGGCCTTTGAGACACCCAAAGGCAACTGCTCAGCCTGCGGGGAGTGGGCCAATGGAAAACTGGTTTGAGGCCTCCGCACAGGGCAGTGGGAAGAGCTGAGACTCGTGCAGGGTCACTCTTCCAAGTGCTTCCCAATATTAACTCACTGAATCCTCACAACAATGCCATCAGGTAGGTACTGTTATTATCCTCCTTTTACAGAGAAGGAAGCTGAAGCACAGAGGAAAGTAAACGACTTGCCCAAGGTCACACAGTGGAGCTGGGGCGTGAGGCCAGGGGTCTGCCTTCTCTAAATTAGTGGGGTGGGGGGCTAAGAGCACAGGCTCAAAGTCAGCCTGCCTGGGTTCAAGTCCTGGCTCTGCTACTTACTAGCTGTGGGATCTCTCTGTCCAGTGCCTCAGTTTCTTCATCTGTAAGATGGGGATGACAGCACTTATCTCACTGCATGGTTGAAAGGCTGACACAATAAAGCCCTCAACACATTGCCTGGTATGTAGCAAGTGCTCAATAAAGGTCGTCTATTGATATTACCCTCTGGCTTACGAGCACAGGATAAGCTCACGTTGTTGAGTGATCGAAGGTACCCAAAATAGGGAGGCTGATAACAATCTGTCACCTGTTCCCTACTGTCAGGAGGCAGATCTAAAATGGCTTAATCAGAAGGATCCAGGAGTAACTAAAAAGAACTATTTGGGTCTCTGGAGATCAAGGCAACACTCTTCTTTATAGAGAAGGAAACTGAGGGTCAGAGAGGAGAAGTAAATTGCTCAAGGTCACATAGCAGGTCAGTGGCAGGGCCAGGGAAGAGACCTCAGGCCTTTGGTTAGAGCTAGACCTTCACCCACCTAGAAGAGAGGGCCCCAGGCAACGTCCCCCACCGATCACTTAGAGAGACAGCACTTTGAGTGGCTAATCCAGAGTCTGCCCGAGCCATCCAAACCTGAAGCAAGCAACCAGAAGGGCCCACTCCAGCTCTGGCTTGCTAATTCTGAAGCCCACATGCTGCACCTCAAACAAGTAACCAATCAAGGAAAATCAAAGTTCCAAACTGTCTCCCAGGAGGAGACGAGGATTTCTCAGCAGGTCATCATGCCCTGGGTTTACCCTCCATCCAGAGGTCTGCTGCTCTGTTAAGACGTACCCAGGGCTCCCAGCTCAGCCGGGACTGGTGCCCCCGCCAGGACTCATCTCCCGGCCACCTTACCGTGTACCGCTGAATGGCGTGGTAGCCGTGGTACAGCTCAGCCAAGTGCTGGAAGTGGTGGAACTTGCCGAGCATCACGTCCTTCTGGGCAGGGTCTGCAGGGCACAGCGGGAGGGGAGCAGGGCAGGAGGGAGAGGGCGTGTCAGACTGTGCAGGTTCTCCCCCGACACCAGACCTGAGCCAGGGAGATGGGAAAGGCACTCTGCGCAGGAGCTGCGCTATCCTGAGGCAGCTAACGTCTCGGCAGGGCAGAGCACACAGCAGGACTTCTCTCAGGGTCATTCCCTAGGGGAGGGCCAGCTGTGCGAGAGGGCCATCACTGGCATCCAGACAAGCCAGAGCCACCTGGCAGGGAGGGTGGACAGACGTCAAGTTCATTCACGCTCACCTCATGGCTCTTCCCTCTGTGTCCTTGCGTATCAAATCACAAACCACTGGCCAGAACAAAAAATGCCACCTTCTGCTAGAGCTTGACAGCTTTCAAACTATAACCATGGTTCTGGGAGGCTCACAGCAGCCTTATGAAGGAAGCAGGGCGGGATGACCCCCACGCTACAGATGGGGCTGCAGTGCTGAGGAAGGACTGTGACTTGTTACGAGTCGCCTAGCTGCTCCAATGCCAGTGTCTTTCCCACTCCTGCAGGCTGGCCTCGGCCCAGTGGAGAGCATCTCCCTGCCCCGTCCGCTTCCAGAACTCCCTCAGTGCATCATGGGAAGTCTTGTGAAAGAAAGCAACATCGAAACTATCTTCCTGCCTGGGATGAGCGAGAATCTGGAGTGTGTTACTGTAAACGGATCTCTTTTTCACCTTTTCATTTAGTTCAACATTTTGAAACCACGGCTCAGCCAGGTCCAGTTACAGGTTCCCAGGTAGCAGGGAAAAGATATGTTCTGAATTAGCAACACAGGGGAAAGCCCAGGGCTTTAATTAAAACCTCGCAGCTCTTCTGATGTTTATCTTGTTGCCAGAGTGGGGCCAGGAAAACAAGCGGCCCTGCTGATGTTTACTTACCTTGAGCTATATCGAGGCACTGCATGGACAGCATCCAGTAATAATAGGCAGCGTCATTAAATCTGCTCTCGACCACGGCATTGTGTGTGAGCTGCTCCAGCACCCTGACTGCTTCCCCCTGCCGCCCGGCCTTGTGGAACGCTGCAGGGGCACAAAAGCACACACCATGGGGGGAGCTGGGTGGAATTCTGCAGGGCTTGCAAGGGGCTGCTGTAGAAGTAGGACCCTTGTTGGAGCATCTGCAGCACCGTGCTGCTGGGATGCGCCTCTCAGGCCAGAGGCTATAAATAACCAAGGCTACATCCTGAAAAAAAGTACAGAGAGATATACGCCTTTTTGGCTGGGAAAAGGCAACCCGCTTTGGCAAGGCATGGCAGACAGAGAAAGCTGAGGGGCCAAACTGCAGGGCAAAGTCCGAGGACAGAAGCGCTGCTCACCGTCAGTGAGGTTCTGCCCCCTGCCCTGTTCCAGGACAAAGCCTAGTGACTCCCCAGGTGACACTAACAGGACCTGGCACTGTAACGGCCTCGGTGGTTTTACAGAGTGCTTTTGTTGATGATTCCCTCACAACAGAATCTGTGAGTCTGTTGGATCGTCACAACAGACCTAGGAAGACGCTTTTGAATGCACTCGCAAGGTGGAGGTGAAGTGGCACACCCAAGGTCACAGAACCGAGCCCGACTCAAGCGCTTGGTCAGTCTCCAACTGAGTGCTTTTTGATGACAACCTTGGAAAATCTGGCTTGGTTCTAGCAACCAAACATTTGTGAAAACAAGCAAAAATTTCTCAGTCGTTCTCACATCCACTTAACAGAAATTTCTTGAGTCCCTACTGTGTGGCCAGACCCTCAGGATGTTGGGGGCAGCTGGGGAAGCACTTCTAGCTGTGATGCTTGCCCACATGTGGGTGGCTCAGATGATCCAAATCCTCTGCGTTAGGGAAGGAAAAGGTCTGGCCTTTGTTCCAGTCTCATCTCCAATCTCTTGTCTGAGTACCAAGTTACTATGGCGATGGATTCTTGGAAGGACAGACCAGACAGATGGATAGGTTGATGTGTTTTGCCCAAACATGCACATACTTCAGCAACTGGGTACTCTGGAAATGCTGAAGCAATGGAGAACGTGCTGTCCTTCAACGGGGCCTTTCAGCTGAGGAGCTTCCACAGGGAGCCACTCCGAAATGTGTCCGGAGGTGGCAACTGTTCCCACAGAGAAGTGCAAATGGGATGCTATGGAACATGACACATCCAACTTCAATTAGAATACTTCCTAGAGAAGCAGTGAACCCTAGTTGGGAGAATCAGCCTCCCCAGTCTGACAGATCCTGGTCCAATTCTGGCTTTGCCACTCTGTGGCTTTGGGACTTTGCAGGGCACAGTTAGCCTCTGCGTCTCTGTAGGCTACTGCCGAGGTGCAAGGTTATGTGGTTAAGCACCCAGTCAGTGCCTGACACACAGAAGGCCATCACATTTAAAAATTATTATTACCATTTAAAGCGCTAGACTTCCTCTCACTCCTGTGCCCAGCCGTTTTACCACTGGGTAAGCTGAGGAGCAGAGGACACCCCGTTTCCCTGAGCCAGAAGCAGAACCCAAGTTTCTCTTCCGGGTGAGGAAAGTGGCAGGTGGGACCATTCTGGCCATTCTGCGGCCACTCTCCTTCCGTCCTCCCCCACCCTGCCTCAAATTCCCTCTCTGCCACCTCCTAGCTGTGGGACTTCAGACAAATCCCTTTACCTCTTCCAACCTCAGTTTTCTCACCTACAAAACGGTACCTACATCACAGGGCTGCTGCGAGGAATAAACAGGAAGATACACTGGAGCTCACGGTGCTTTGCTCAGAGAGGAGACAGGACCTGCTGAAGGTCCTGGGGCATGTGAGTGGTGGGCCCGGGTGCATCCCACGCAGAGCCCGTGTTCCTCCCACGGCTCCATGGCCTTTCAGCACCAAGCACATCACAGCCGCCGAGGAAGCTGTCTTGGGGCCCACGGCAGGAGGGCTGGGCAGCCTACCTGACGCGTGTGTCTTGGCAGTGCTTTCTCCTGCCCCTTGTGCAAGGTGCCAGTCTATGTGGCCTACCTTTCTGGGCTTCCTCAAAACGATCGTTCTCTGCTAGCCACTGAGCGTAGGGCACGTAGATGTCATCCTTAAACTCGGGATGCTTCTCACCCAAGGCGAAGGCCTAGAGGAAGGAGCAAATGGCTTCTTAATAAAGCAGCCCCCGCAGCCCCCATGAAAACACGGGCGCTTGGCTGAATCCATCAGGGATGTCATATTTTGCCAGCCTGACAACTCGGAGGAGGAGAGTGCCTCCCCCCGCGACCACCCCCAGAAACGCAAAAACAAATCAGCTCTTTGAAAACAAAAGGCAATTAACAGCAATATGCAAGCAACTGGATTCAGTAACAACACAGTCTGTTTCTGAACCACAGAAGTGGCACAGAATCGGAAACATTTTATTTTGAGGCTTTGCGTGGGCTCCTGTCGCGCTGCAAACAGATTTCTTTTAATTGCAGGCGACACCTAAGGAAAGATAATTGACATTATCATCATTGCTGCTTATTAGCTGTCAAAGATGACCGTGGTCGTGGTGCTGCATGGGACCCGGTGACTGCTTCATCTAAGCCTCAGAACCACCTGTCAGACCGGGAGAACCGGAAATGAGTCACAGGGGAAAATATGTGGCAACGGGGAGAAAGTCTGCCTCATGCACAGCCAAGATGCTCTAATTTATGCTGCTTGAGAAATCTGATAAATGTATCTTGAGAAGCCATTATTGCCTCTGTCCCTGGCTCCACCTTTTCTCATCAGTGACCCTGTCACCTCACCAAATGGAGCCAATTAGCGGGGAGACAAGAGTCAGACAGCTCTTACCAGCAAAGGCCTTGCAGCGGCTCTGCAGACCAGACCACAGTGGGTGGGTGGGGAGGGTGAGGACGGTGTGCACAGCTCTCATCCCCTCGAGGATGAATTTTAATCCAGGGCACAGGGAGCCAGTCAGCTGGAGGGCGGGACTTAAGCCACAGAGGGGCAGCACACCAGCTGCTCCACCAGCCCCACCACAGCCATCTCTCCCGCTGGCCTGGCTAATTCTCTGACCGACCCTCACGACAGAGGAGTCGGGGGGAGGGGGCCAGGAAGAGGAGGAGGAGCTGGCCCCTGAAATGGCTCCGGCCATTTCAGGGAAAGTACGGGTGGCATCTTCTGCCAAAATGCCAGCCAGCAGGTTTTAAATGTCACACAGGTGTGCCTCCCTGTCTGCGATGCTTCAGCCCGTGGTGCTGGTCAGAGGCAGCTCAGACCAACAGCAGGCAGTGGGGGCTGTCACGTTAACTCCCACATCCTTGGGGTCCATCACTGGGCTGGCACACAGCCAGCAGGCCATAAAAATTTTCCAAATGAATGAACGAATAAGCGAACAAACAGAAAGTGAGTACGGAGAGGCCCTCCAGGATACTCTGGCTCAGAGAATTCACAGGTGAGTCTCGTGACTGCCAGGCCAATGTTCACACCCACAAGGAGGACAGCTGCTCTCCACCCAAACCCCCCAAATCCCCATGTCCCAGGGCTCAGGGAGGGCCCCCTATACTCACCTCATCCCAGCGCTGGGTGTCCACGTGCAGGTGAACCAAGGACTTCAGGTCACCAATCTTCAGGTAGGTCTCGGCAGCATAGCCAGGGTTATCCAGCTTCTTGAAGTAGTGGGCGCACATCAGCAGGGGCTCCCGCTCGGCCTTGTCCAGCTTACGGGCAATGTCGATGAGCCTGGAGCGGCGAGAGCAAAGGGAGGAGATGGACTCCCAGGAAGGGAGCCCGGTGGAAGGAAGCGAGGGTCTGCGTCTTCCCAGGGCAGGCTCGGTGTTGATCCGTGCTGACGTCCCCAGGCCTCCGTATGGCGCCATGGCCCCTGGTGCTTGATGGGAGGTTATTAATTGAGTGAATACTTAATCCAGAAACGCTGCTTGGTAAAGGACACAAGCTCCCCCACCTCTTGCGCCTTTCACATGAGTTACGAACCTATCCAGCAAGCTTTGGGGAGAGAAATCAACGTTTACTCATCACCTACGGGCGTCAAGCTCAGCGCCATGAGCTTTCGCATGTGTGATCTCACTGAACCTTCACCGCCCTAAGGGGGTGGTACTGCTATTCCCATTTAACACATGAGGAGACTAGAGGCTAGGGTGAAAGGTGAAGCAACCTGCCCAAGACTCTGCAGCCAGGAAGTGGCAGAGTGCCCTTTCCAGCACCATTTGAGGAATTCTCACAGGAAAGTAGAAGCAGAGGTGGGAGATGTCTTCTGGGACAGGACCTCTCAAGGAAGAGGCATGTGCGGTTCTGCTCTGAGCTCTGGAAGGAAGGCCTGCAGGGAATCTTGACTGTGCCTCTCCTCCTGGCCAAAGTGCTGACCAGGCTGAGGGGCCATGGGGACCACTGGTTCACCACTTTTCCCCAGTGGTAGCCAGCCCTGCCACTGCTCGTGGGCTCATGAGGCTGCGTGGAAAGTGCTTGTTCCCTCTGGTCAGGCCGGGGTTTTGAGTAAAACCAGCTCTCCCAAGGGAAAGGGGTTCTACCCAGCTCGCTCTTTGTGAGAAGCAGCTGTAGCAAAGCCCTGTCTCAGAGACAGGCGAGCTCAGGGAGGCCTGTCAATCTGTACTTAGAATAATAATGGCATCTAAAAATAACACTTCTCAGCAAAGAAAGGACACGTGTTTAGGGAAAGGTGGCACAGGCAACCCCTTAGCACCTCCGCCCCCGCCCCGCCCATTAACCCTAATGTCCCTGGAGGAGAAGCACCTTTTACAGCCAGGCCTGGAAGAAGGACAGAACATGCTTAATGTCTCCTTTCTGCACTAGTTAAGTATCCCCAGGGTAACCTGATTCATATAAGCTGCAAATGAAAGTGACAGGCAAAACCAGAGGATTGAGTGGGGGACCTAAAGCTGCCTGGCTCTCTCCTGTACCACACCTTTCATGAACAGAATAACTGGGGGGCAAAATCTGCACCTCTATCTTCAAGAAACGTTATCCTTGGACAAGAGAAAGATGGGGTAGTAGGTCCCCCCCCCAGGTCCCTTTGTGAGGGACCACACCAACCACATGACTTAGCCATCAACCAGCCCCTCCCCCTCCCAGGTCCCGGGCCACTGCTACCTGTTTCTAGAACAGCCAACAGCTTTCAGGGCTTAGACTGAGCCAAACTCAGGAGCCACTCCCTCACCTCTTCTCCTGTGCCAGCTGTAGCAGCCTATACGTGTGTACATGTGTGAGCACAAAGCCCACTCTCCCTGACGGTGGGAGGAGAAAGCCCTCTGCCTGAAGGTCTGATGCTCTAAGAGTCCTAAGACCAAATCCATGCTCTGTCTGGCAGCTCCACCCCAAGTCCCCGTTGCTTCTGTTCTCTGCCTTGAGTGAAATCACTGACCACCAGGCCCAGAGCTCAGAATCAGCTCTGCCAGCCCTGCCCCGACGCACCCTGCCTTGGGTCCTGTCAGTTCACCTCCTCCACGTCTCTCTCGTTCTCTCAGCTGCCACACTGGCCACTTACCTGGTCCTCCTCTAGTTTTCCCTCCATCCCCCCACCTGCTGCCTGAGTGGGCTTCTGAGAGCACAGCCCCGACCAGGGGTCCTCACCACCTACTGACAAATCTAAACGCCTCAGTTTGGCTGGCTCCGGAGGCCCTCCCGGTGAGGCCAGCCCCGATGCCCCTGCCACAGCCTGCATCCTCCACCCTCACCTGGACCCTTCATGTGACCAACGCCAACTTGTCCTGCTTGGGCAGTTCTTCCACCTGCACGATCTTCCCTTCCTACCAACTCTACCTCCTGAAATTCGTCAAATGACCTTCGTGCAAAGACTACCTCTCAGGAGAAGACATCCAGGGCTCCTCCCGTGAGAATTCACGTCTCCTTCCCTGACATGCTTAGGACTTTTCTTGTTCTTTTCAGGGCCTACCATCATACCGGTTATGGGCACTGAGATCAGTCTGTAGCTCTGCTCCACAAATTCCCAGCTACCTGGCCTTATACGATCACTTGGTCCCTGAACCTTGGTTTCCTCCTTTGAAGGTGGGCATGGAAACACCAACGCGGAGGGTGTGGGGGAGAACCGAAGGCCGGCTCGGCTCGTAGGGAGGGCTCAGGGAATGGCAGCCCCGGGGCCTGGGTGGCTCCCCCCTCAGTCCCCACCACCCTTTCCCCAGGGCCTTGCTGAGCTTCCCAAAGGCAGCGACTGCCTCGTTCAGTCTCTGTGTCTCCCAAAAACCAAGTCACCATCACCTTCGGATCAGATACTTAGAGAAACACTAGTTTTTTCCTTGTCAGTCAAAACCAAGAGCTGACATGACATGACATGCTGCCAAATGCCTCTTGGGGCAGGGACTGAAATCCTACGTGTCAACCCAGCCGTGGTCGCCGCTGATCTCTATGGCCTTGCCGTGTTCGCCCGCCGAGATGTACATCTCCACGGCGGCTTTGGGCTCGTTGATATTTCGAGCCCAGTCGGCCTGTTTGGTGATTAGCATCTTTGTTTCTTTGGGGTCTCCAGATCCAAGGAAATCCTGAGGAAGCACAACAAACAAAAACATTCCGGATTAGAACTTCCTGCTGCCAGCATTACGTCAGGCTGCTGAAGGCTGCAGCAAGGAAGGGCCCCATTTGGCTGCAGCAGGCGGTCAGGATGCAGGCATGAGCCCGTACCCTCGGGGCGGACTGCAGGGCAGGCCCAAGTGCTGGGGAGGAGGGCTCGCAGGCCGCCCCACAGGTGCTCCTGGGGGTACGAGGTCAGTGTCAAGGACTATGGCCTTCAATGTTTCTTGCCCTTCCCACTAATGGACGTTTGTTCTTCAGCTAAACAACACTTTCCCGACTCTCTGGGGTACTGCACACAACCCCGCAGTGTGGGAGGTTTATGATCAGAGTACTTTGTTTCTCTCTCATATAGAGTTTGATGTATGTGTAACTATTCCTTTATAGTGACGTTACAAAATTTCAAACAGTCAGACCTAAAATCTTTATTCAGAGTGTAAGGATGATACCACACGCCTCAGAGTGAGGCTGAGTATGTGGTCCCCTGAACTTAAAGGAGGCAAGATGGTTTACAGAGTTCTACGACGGCCCCTCAGCCATCACCACACTGCAAGTATCACTGGCATCCGTTTTCTGACTCTGTTCACGTTCTGCTGCCTGAACTCAGGGCGTTGTCCCCTCGGCTTTGCCCCAGCTGTTTGCCTGGGGCCGACAAGGAGCACGAGTGGTTTTGGTTATGGTTAATTACTTCTCAACAGGATAGTATCAGACCCTGTCCTGAGATCAGGTCTGCAGGGGTGGGGACAGCAGGAGGCCGTGGGGGATCTGAGGCAGGGGGAAGGGGTTGGGAGAGAATCCATGAAGGAGGAGAGGCCTGTGTTCCTTCCACCGCAACAGGGGCCTCTGAGGGGCCGTGCCCAGCTTCCCCAGGTTGGCCTTATAATTCGCAAGAAACAGTCTCAGAATATCACCTCTTTTCAGGATACAGTTACCCAAAACATGTGTTGAGGGTTGCCATAGTTGAGGCAGCTTTTGGTGCTGACAATTTGAAAGGTGGGGCTTTTCAAAAAGGGAAATTGAGAGTGCTTGGAGCCCAGCTCTGCACTCCTCCTAAGAAGCAGTTTGTCTCAGGAATAATGTACCCTGCAGAGGCTGCGCTGTGTCAAGTTCACAAAGCATAAGAAAGCACTCCTTTCTCCATTGTACATTCCTGCCTCTTTTATCAAAGATAACGTGACCATATGTGCGTGGGTTTATCTCTGGGCTTTCTATCCTGTTCCACTGATCTATATTTCTGTTTCTGTGCCAGTACCATACTGTCTTGATTACTGTAGCTTTGTAGTATAGTCTGAAGTCAGGGAGCCTGATTCCTCCGGCTCCATTTTTCGTTCTCAAGATTGCTTTGGCTATTCGGGGTCTTTTGTGTTTCCATACAAATTGTGAACTTTTTTGTTCTAGTTCTGTGAAAAATGCCAGTGGTAGTTTGATAGGGATTGCATTGAATCTGTAGATTGCTTTGGGTAGTAGAGTCATTTTCACAATGTAGAGCAGAGAAAGGACAGCCTCTTCAATAAGTGGTGCTGGGACAACTGGACAGGTACATGTAAAAGTATGAGATTAGAACACTCCCTAACACCATACACAAAAATAAGCTCAATATGGATTAAAGACCTAAATGTAAGGCCAGAAACTATCAAACTCTTAGAGGAAAACATAGGCAGAACACTCCATGACATAAATCACTGCAAGATTCTTTTTGACCCACCTTCTAGAGAAATGGAAATAAAAACAAAAATAAACAAATGGGACCTAATGAAACTTCAAAGCTTTTGCACAGCAAAGGAAACCATAAACAAGACCAAAAGACAACCCTCAGAATGGGAGAAAATATTTGCAAATGAAGCAACTGACAAAGGATTAATCTCCAAAATTTACAAGCAGCTCATGCAGCTCAACAACAAGAAAACAAACAACCCAATCCAAAAATGGGCAGAAGACCTAAATAGACATTTCTCCAAAGAAGATATACAGATGGCCAACAAACACATGAAAGAATGCTCAACATCATTAATCATTAGAGAAATGCAAATCAAAACTACAATGAGATATCATCTCACACCGGTCAGAATGGCCATCATCAAAAAATCTAGAAACAATAAATGCTGGAGAGGGTGTGGAGAAAAGGGAACCCTCTTGCACTGCTGGTGGGAATGTGAATTGGTACAGCCACTATGGAGAACAGTATGGAGCTTCCTTAAAAAACTACAAATAGAACTACCATATGACCCAGCAATCCCACTACTGGCCATATACCCTGAGAAAACCATAATTCAAAAAGAGTCATGTACCAAAATGTTCACTGCAGCTCTATTTACAATAGCCAGGAGATGGAAGCAACCTAAGTGTCCATCATCGGATGAATGGATAAAGAAGATGTGGCACATATATACAATGGAATATTACTCCGCCATAAAAAGAAACGAAATTGAGTTATTTGTAGTGAGGTGGATGGACCTAGAGTCTGTCATACAGAGTGAAGTCAGAAAGAGAAAGACAAATACCGTATGCTAACACATATATATGGAATCTAAGAAAAAAAAAATGTCATGAAGAACCTAGGGGTAAGATGGAAATAAAGACACAGACCTACTAGAGAATGGACTTGAGGATATGGGGAGGGAGAAGGGTGAGCTGGGACAAAGTGAGAGAGTGGCATGGACATATATACACTACCAAATGTAAAATAGATAGCTAGTGGGAAGCAGCCGCATAGCACAGGGAGATCAGCTCAGTGCTTTGTGACCACCTAGAGGGGTGGGATAGGGAGGGTGGGAGGCAAGGAGACCTAAGAGGGAAGAAATATGGAAACATATGTATATGTATAACTGATTCACTTTGTTATAAAGCAGAAACCAGCACACCATTGTAAAGCAATTATATTCCAATAAAGATGTTAAAAAAAAAAAAAGAAAGCACTCCTTTCCCCTGATTAGCACTCACTTGTCAGAAAAGTACAGTCAATGTATGCTAAAAACCCACTTGAACAATTAGCGTTCTCTCTTTTCTTCCATTTGCTTTCAGGGTAATTGGGTAGCCCCTAAAATAACATATTAGACTGGCCTAAGACAAGCGATTCTTTTCAGGAGAGGAAGAAGCATCATGACTCTGATGCTGAGGATCCAATAAAAGACAGGCCCGCCTCGCTGGCTTGGGGCTCTCTGCAGTGCACACAGGTGAAGGGGCTGGAAGGCAGCCGCTGACTACCTGCAGATGCCTGGTTTGGGCTGTTACAGACCCAGCCTTTACTCTTGGCAGCTACAACGTGTACTCTTTATGCCAACACAAAGCCGGAAACTCTTCTTTAAACTGGTTGGCTAAATGAGGTTAGCAGCTGGGGAAAACAGGCATCGTGAGAGAACAGGAATGTCCTTCAAAGGGAGTGCTCAGTGGATTCCGGGTGTCTCACCCTGTAGTGAGAAGGGTCAGAGGCTAAGAGCAAGCCATAAATTTGGGTCGTCAGTGTGGAGACCAGGCAGGGACACAGCTCCCGGGCTTGAAAGAGCCTCCTCCAGCCCCACGCTCCAGCTCCTGGAGCTCGGACCTAATAGAAGTTAAGTCTAAATGGTGCTTCAAGGCTCAGCAAACTGGGTTTCCAAAGGTTCTCTGGTCCCATGAAGCTAATTTACACGTTATCTGGGGCCATGGCAAAGACTCTGTCCCGGAGTGGACAGAAAGAGGCTGTGCTGAGTGATGAATGAGACTAAACAGTGTTCTCATGCTTGGTGATTTTGATAAGGATATACTACATAAGAGTTAAGAGCATTATAATTCCCTTTATCTCCATATAAACATGTCACTTCCCCGGAAAGCATACAATTTATTTGTACGTGGGAATGTAATTTAAAAATTTTCTGAAAACCAGATTGAATCCTGGGAAGCAATTTTCAAGTAAACAAAAACATGCCATGTTAATAAGCACTGTATCTTCCCCCACCCCCCGACATAATGTGTACGTACACATTTTCTCAAATTCAGACTGTCGGGGGTCGGGGGGGGAATGAAATGGAAGCAACCTACTTGGATCCTACTTGGAATTGTGATCAAAACCTGAAACCGGAAACAACCCCCAGCATATTTACCTTCATGGAGAGGCAGACCAGACGGACTGCGTAAACGGGCTGCCTTTCTGGGTGGACGAGCGTAGGCGCACAAAGCCCACTGGAAGTGTGAGGAGGGGCTTCAGTGCAGGGCGGGGTGGGGCTGGCGGGGGCCGGTCTGAAGGACGGCCATGCTGTGGTCACGCCTGGCTCCACTCACTCTCCCAGCCTTTCTACAGCTCGGCCTTTGTAAAGGGCTTCCTCGTGGGTTCATTTCTGCAATTCTCAGAACTGAGCTCAGCTGGACAAGGCGACCCTCCAAGAAGGAAATGGAAGCTGGCAAAGTGCGGAGCCTCCCCCAGGTCACCCACAGGGAGGCTGAGACTCACGCCCGCTCTCTGGGCACCACGGCAAGGTGCTGTCTCCTACACCACAGCTGCCCACCAGGACTTTGCAGAGGACCCGGGAAGCGCTGTTGGTCCGGAAGAACAACTAAGCCTAGCTGTTCCTAAAGCCTGAATTCTACCCTCAGGGATTCGATCCTTTAGTTCAAGGTTTTATCCTTGGTTTAAATGTTGTCACCCCCAGAAAGAGACACCCTGATTTATGTGTTCTCAGTGTGAATGCACTGTTAAATTGTGTGTGTGTGTGTGTGTGTGTGTGTGTGTCATGTGTGTGGTGGGGTTTGGGGGAGGATACAAAAGTTGAAGAGGGCAAAAAGGGGGCTACCTGAAGCACCCAGATCTGAGAGTTGGGGTGAAGGAGCCACCAAGGAAGAGACAGACTGGAGCCCAGGTGCTTGGCCAGGTACTGATGACCAGCAACTCCCGGGCCGCATCACAGGGACCCATGGATGGTAGAAGATAAAAGAGCACGCAGCCATCTCCAGGAACAGAAAAGCAGGGGAAAAAATGGGGAGAATTTTCCATCTTGAACTCGTTAGCTAATTACCATTAACAGCCTCTAACTGGTTGTGGCTGATGACTCACTGAACATTCTGAAGCCTCTCTGAGGTTACCCGGAGACAGGTTAACAAAGGCACCTCCGTGGAAGGAAGATCCTGGCTGTTCCAGGCACCCACCCTCTTTTCACCCGCGCTAGGCGAACCTGCATGTGTCCTGGTGGTCTGGGGTCCTCAGTGGGACTCAGTCTCACACAAGCCACCAGGAGCTGCTCCAGGAAGACTGCCCTCATGTACCTTTAAAGGCCCAGACCTGTTGGGGACTAACCTTAACAGGGGCCCTCCAAATGCAAGAGGGTATCTCCCCCAACCCCAGGCGAGCGATGGGGGCACAGTGTGCTCACAGTGGCGGCAAGGCCTCTGTCACAGCGCCTTTGAGGCCCAGTGCGAAGCCCAGCACCAAGCAGAGCAGGCACTTAGGAAACCTTGGCTGGAGTGAACCACGCTGGTCTGTGTGACGACAACAGCAGAACCAGCTCATGCCTGAGGACACAGGTTCTCAGTGGCTTCTGACAAAGGTTTGAGAGACTTTGTGGGAAACAGAACCCCGAACCCTTAACAAAGGGACTATGCTGGTTAGGACTCACCGTCCATCCAGTTCTGTCACTGACAAAGCTCTGAACCGTTACACTCTGTCCCTTTTGACATCAGCCTGAAAGGTCAGTTGTAGGTCAGCTTTAACCAGTGGCCTCCGATGGTTCCTCGTTTATCAATGTGCCCACAGCTGTTCTGAGGCCACAGCTACCGTCTGTCCGCACCACCTCTGGGGTAGACAGCCTGGAAGCTGCAGGGTCGGGACGGCAGTGGGCAGGCCGTGGCTGGGTTACCTTGGCGTACTCGAACATGCGGAGGTCTGTGTACATGTCGAGCGCGAGGTTCTCGTGCCCGCTCCTCTTGTACAGTCTGGCGGCCTCGTGGAACTTCCCCTGGTAGGAAAACACATCTGCCAGAAACAGGTCATTGTTGGTCTCTCCCCGCTTCTTCCTCTCCTGGAAAAATTAGAAGCACAGGAAACGGCCTCTGCAGCCATGGCAGGAAGCAGCCTTTACAAAAGTTAGATGTTGCTATTTCAGGTTAAGCCCCTGGGCCTTCCTACTGGAACCTACGCTTGGCTCCTGGGCTGTTGTGTCTCTCACCTAGGTTTCTGGTGGGAATGCTTGACAACAAAAGCAGATTTTTTTTTTCCAGATGAGTGAAGATCAAAAGAGATGCAAACTTTTGTTTGTTTAATGGAAATTCCTCACGGCTGCCTCCTTATATATTCTTCCAAGGAAACAACTGCATAGTGAGGATGGTGTGTACCGCCCACTCGTAGGGGGCCCCCAAGCTCTAAGAGCTCCGAAATCCCCAGGCCTGGTTTGGCCGAGTTGTTACTCATGATAATGGTGGACAAGGACAAAGTTTAGGGTTTCTTCCCAAGAAAAAGACCAACAAAACAGGATAGAGAATCTTACTACGTCCCTGTCTCTAAAGAGAAGGCAAGCAATGCCATGTGTTGAGAACCCACTAGGCGCCGGCTACTCCTCACCCAAGTGTCACACTGCGGGAAGCCGGGACTCGGGAGAGGGGCAGGTCGCGATCACACAGAACTGGCGTTTGGACTCTGTCTGACTCCAGATGCTCTCTGTTCCACATAATACACCCTTCGGAAACTCGTGACGGCCCCCAACAATACACCTGTGCGCGCAGGCAAACACACACACACACACACACACACACACACACACACACACACACACACACACACACACACACACACACACACACACACACACACACACACAGCAGTGATGAGAATGAGAAGTAACTGGCACTCTCCCCTCCCTCCTGTGTTAGGGAACAGTCAATAGTCTACAGCTCAAGTATTTGTAAACACTCAATAGCACCCAATCTCTCATCCCCAGCAGTCTCCTTTTGCTTGTTTTCCAGCAAGTGTATCACAGTGGAGGAAGATGAAACATTGAATCAAACTCCTAGGCAAGGACTTCCCTGGTGGCACAGTGGTTGGGAGTCCGCCTGCCAATGCAGGGGACACGGCGGGTTCAACCCCTGGTCCGGGAGGATCCCACATGCTGCGGAGCAGCTAAGCCCGGGCGCCACAGCTATGGAGCCTGTGCTCTGCAGCCCACGAGCCACAGCTACTGAGCCCACATACCACAATTAAAGCCCACGCGCACCTAGAGCCTGTGCTCCGCAACAAGAGGAGCCCCCACTCGCTGCAACTAGAGAAAGCCTGCACGCAGCAACGAAGACCCAATGCAGCCAAAATTTAAAATTAATTAATTAATTTTAAAAAAAAACAACAACTCCTAGGCAAGCCGGTGAAAGTTATAACAGCTGCAGGCAATATGCTTCCCCCGACAGAAATAATTTTTAACCCCCCCCCCAAAAAAACCCCAAACTACACATAGTTTAGGCTAATCTGCCAAATAAACTAACTCCTAATAGTAGGAAATGAATTAAAATCTTGCAGTGACACAAAGAAATAGGTTTCACTAGGCGTGGAATTTAGGCCAAAACTGTTCCGGGCCCCAGAACCCCACCATGATCAGTACAAAGGATTCCACACACTCAGTGTGTAAGAGCCACATGGACAGATGCCGTTCCTCCTGCTATCAGCACAGTTGCATCTCGCCCATCCAAAAGAAGCGCAGTAAAGAACCCCAGTTCTCTGGAACAATGCTGAATGCCTAGAAGCAAGCAACTAAGGCCTCAGAGCAAACAAAATGGATCCGCACTCAGAGGCACTTTGCTCTTTTTCAAGAGGCAATTCTTACAAGTTTACTTTGCCCAGCTCACAGCACACCGGAAGAGACAGTACACGGGATCTCAGTAAGACGTGATAAGTGGCCAGAGTTGGTCCTCACAGAGGTCGGTTACTTTTACACAGAGAAAAATTATGTTCCATGGCCTCATGTTAAGACCCCTAGATCCAGACCAGCTGATCTACAAATGTGGCCCCTAGTAGTAAGTGGTACTGGGCATCATGGGTAGGTGGCTCTGAAGAAACCCTTCACCGTGCAGGTGAGGAATGAACAGAAGACAGAGATGCTCCTTGTGACTGTGCTGGGGGAGGGAGAGGGTGTGCAGGGCAAGCGCCAGGAGCAACTTCCGAGAGGGCAACACGGCCCAGAGGAAAGACAGCGGGAGCTTGGAAAACAAAACTGGCTTAAATTCCAACCCATCTTTTTGCCCTGGGGACGTGACCCAGCCTTTCTGGGCCTTAGTTTCCTTATTTATCAAATAGAGGTAAGAACAGCAGCTGCCTCATCAAGTGGCTGTGAGGATTTCAAATCGTGTGCACGTCAATCACGCGTGTGGCATGGAGCAGGCACTCAACAAACGGCAACTATCACTAGGCCAAGCAGGCTGTGAGCTCCCGCAGGCCTCTTCCACTCAGCTCTCTGCCCACTGGGCTCAGCCACACGGCTTGGCCCACAACAGGTGTTTATTATGCTGAACTGAATCGAAGGGAGGAGACATTTGCTGATCTCCTCACTGCTTCCATATGTGAATTCAAATGTATCTCACATTCCCGGAGCCTCACAATGAATCTGTTCAGAAGAAGAAATATGTAAACCTTTTTACGGACAGACAGCCTGAAGATGCACAGGAATGAAAAATATTTTCTCCCATCACCCAGCAAATGGTGCAGCTAGAACCAGCCTCTTTAGGCCCCCATCCGCCTCTGAGTGTGGCTGACGAGGTCCAGACCGGGACTGGTGGGCTGCGGGGAGGGCTCAGAGCTCCGCAGGCGCCAGCTGGGTCACACGCCTCCCTCCCCAGGGCCCATCCCTGCAGGTGGGTGCAGACCATGTGCATCTGGGAAATGCCTCCTACACTGGCACGTTGTTGGAGCCCTAGACGGGGGTAGCAAGCTAACAGCCACTGCGAGGATGAAATCCGGTTACTGAGAACTGTTTAATCCTCCCAGCAACCCTGTGAGGTAGGTCTCATCCCATTTCACAGACAAGAGACCGAATCTCTGCGAGATTAGGGACCCACCTGCCTCACCCAGCTAACAAGTGACAGACTGTACTCCCGGCTCCCACGTGCTGGCTCCCCCCACGTGGCACTCTGCCCCCCAGAGCAAGGCTGTGGCCCGGACGCCCAGACACCAGTGGGCTCTGTCCACGTGTCCTCAAGACCCTCGCCTGCTGGAAGAGCCGCCTGCAAACCACAGACAGCGCATCTGCGCTTCCCTGAGAATCAAGAACGCTTCATCTTTTACCTCAATGCTGTTGATGAGCTCTAAATACCGGAGGTCTTGTACTCTGGTGAAGGCCTACAGGGGAAGAAATGAAAGAACAAAATCAGCTGCCTTCTGGGCTTCAAAAGTGCGTGATTGGCTGGGGGTGGGAGTCAAGCTTTAGAAAGTGAACCAGTAAGGAGGGAAAGAAACAAGCACTGATTAATCACCGTGTGTACTGGGAGGGTCCTGCCACCCAGAGAAGCGTGGCTTTATCCCTGGGATTAGTCCATATGAAGAACAGCAAAGAAGCCCTGGTTGCATCACTCACTTTGGGACGAGGTAAACAAAACTCGGATACTGCAGTCAGTGATGCGGCTGGCTTGGAGGAATCTCTATGCGAAAGGGAAGACCAGGCTGGTCTGAGCCTCTGAGGCAGCAGCACAGGAGTGGGAGTGGGGGGACGTGCTGACGGAGGAGAGGCCGCGCGTCCACCTCAGTGACCAGGATGGAGCACAGGAGACAGCCTTGCTTCCCGGCAGGGCACAAACACAGGGCCTGTGGTGCCGGCACAGGGGGAGGAGAAGAGGGGAAAGCTGAGAAGGAACAAAGATGGCTTCGGGAAGGAAGGGGGAGGTAGGGAATGAATCACTCCAAGTCTCTGGAAGGCAAACTCTTATGTAAATCCTAAAAGTGGAGCTCTTGCGTTGGACTCGCAGTAAAGCCAGAGATTTTAACCCATGGGCTACTAGAAACTTCTAGGCAGCCTTCTGCAAGCAAACTGATGTTAGCTAAGCCCCTTGTGCTGCTTTCAGATTCTGCAAGGGTTTTAGAGGAACATAACCCACCCTGTCAGGCGGATCTTCATGTGGCTTTGCTGCCAGCATCTCCTCCCATTTAATTCCTCCCAGGCGGGCTTCTCTACAGCGTCCCATATGAAATGGGCTGACACATGCCTGGAGGAGGCAGCAGGTCCAGGAGCCTTCGAATTTAAAATGCAGAACAACAACCCTGGCCAACTGCTCTCTCTGCTCAGCTGCACGACATCCTCCACCTAAAAAGCCAGGAGATTAGCAGGTCATCCGGCCTCTGGCTGCCTCACAGATGACCAAAATGTGACTTTATCTCTTCATCCTGCAGGGCCAGGCATCCTATCAGGGGCTGGGGACCCAGAGACGAACATGACTTGGCCCTTGTCCCCCTCTGTGATTCAGGGGCCCATATTTTAAAAGGGGAGGCAGGCAGATTAAACAGATCATGAACTCTCCCTGAGCCAAGAGCTATACAATTCCGAACTAGATGCCCTGGAGAACACAGATTCACTGTCTGGAAACGGGCAGGGGCAGGAGGCTGGAGGCTGGACTAAGCAAAGCATCACAGGGTAGGAACCTGACAGATGGGACCTGAAGAGGGGTCCCTTGAAAGGGTCAGGCAGGCATCACATAAGCAAAGGGATGAGGGCTCAAAGCACCCATTTTCCACACAGGAGGGCTTACAAGCTATCGTCTAGATCTGGGCTTCCTGAAAGCAACATGAGGGGGAAGCCTGGGGTGTCTGGCAAGGTGGCAGAGAGGAAAGAAGGAGCATTCTAGGTCTCAGTCCTGGCTCTGAGACCTTCCAGCTGGGGGGCCCTGAACCTAACCCTTGCCTCCAGGCTGCCAACAACTTCCTTATGGAAAGGGGCAAGCTAGCGAGGTCCTCTCCACGGCCTTCCTAGTTCTGCTCTGCTAGGATTTGAGGACTTGTCACCGTGAGAAACGTGAGTTTCTTCAGCCCTGATACATTCTGCAGAGTGAGGGGTGCCCTGGTCGGAGCGGTCTGAGTCACAAGGCCCGTGGATAACCTCAAGCAGAGGGAAGTGTGGGAACAGGGCCGCATCTGCAGTTCTGCTTGGGGCTGCCTTCCCAGGTGTGAAGCAGCTCTCCTCCGCCATCTAGTGGAGACACTGGCCTATCGCAGGGAACCACCCTCCATCCCCGTGTGCCTGAGACTTGGGCAAAGCAGAAAAAGAAAGGCTGGGGAATGGGAATTTGGATAAAATGATCAAGTTCTAGTCTATGGTTAAAGTCTTGTGGGCTTCACACAATAACCTCTATTCTCAGGGAGCGTTTGGAGGATACAGGGTGGGGAGGAGGGGTTCCAGTTTAGTTTGCGTCAAACGTTTCAAACGTTTGCTGAGCGCCTAATGGTCTATGGCACCGTGCTTGGCGGTGTTGGCTGATGCTAGGATGAGGCTGACGCTTAGTTGCGGGGTGTAAGGAACTGACAATCTCTCCGGAAGACTTCTAATTTCGTTCCAGGCTAAAACCAAGCAAAACACATTCTAGGAATCCTTTGTCATTCTTCATCCTTCCTGGCATTTCTGGGTGGGGCAGGAGAGGGAAGCTCCCTCCATGGACTTGCTTCCTCCTCCTCTGAATTCTTAAGAATTCCTAATAGCCCTCCTCTATTACCACTTTTCTTATGCTAACTAGATCTAAAACTATGATACAGATAATTATCGTATCACAGTGATTTTACTTGTTGTAATAATGGTTGGCACTTGTACAACCACTGCCAGTTTTAGAATCCCTCTTACAACGTGGGGGTTACGCCTAATGACACTGTCACGCAAGCCTGTCAGTCCCGTTTTCACCGTCCCGCTGTGGGAGTGGGAGGGCTGAAGCTCCAAGAGAAGCGGCTGGCTGGGGTCATCCAGCCCGTGCAGGCACCGCTGGGCCTCAACCAGGCTGCTGAGTCCCGGCCTGGTCCCCATCCACTCTCTTTTCAGGCCTAGAAGTCCCACCCTAGCACAGGGCAGGCACCACACATTTCTGCAACCACTTGCCCACCAGCCAGGAGTATGGGCTAAATGAGGGCCTGGCTAATTGACTGCGGGGAAGAAAAAGAGGGGAGGGAGGAGTAGGGTAGGGGGGTTTGGAAGCCACTCGTTTCCCCACCTCAGGCTCCAGACAAAAACCCATCTCAGAGACGGAGCTGGGCTTTTTCTAATGTGGGGAAAGGGGGCAAATGTTTTCAACCATTTCTGTAGTTTTAATAGACTAGGCCAGGAAACAACACCACGAATCAAGGCCATGAATCATGCATGCCATGAAGGTATGTGTGGAGTGACACTGCCGTCAGAATCAGAGAACTTGACCATTTCTTCCAATGTACTTAGCAGAGTGCCAAGAAAAACAGCATTGTGTAATAAGTGGCCCTAATACCAGTAAGTGCTTATACCAATGATAAAAGCTACCGGTGACTGAGCACTGACGATGTGCAGGCTTTGCTGTGAGCTGTGCATGGACGGTCACTCATAAGGCTGACAGCTACAGTCTATCAGATGCCCCTTCTTCTGTGTTAGGCTTTACAGGCATTATCCATTAGATCCTTATAACTCCATGAGGATGGGGCCTGTCATCACCCTAATTTTACAGATGAGCAACCTCAGAAAGGCTGTTACCTGCTGAGGCTCACGGAGGTGGCTGTGCTGGGATCCCAGCCCAGGTCAGTCTAACTCCAGAGCCCATGACAGTAGGCATCTGCCTCCTCAAGGGAGCCTGCGAGGACCAAATTCCAGCTCACGCTGACTGACGCTTACCTTCTTTGCTGTTTCAAACTCCAATCCTTCTAAAGCTTCCATGGCCAGCTCGCGCCAGTCAGTGTCTGTCACGCCCAAGCAAGCAATCTGGTAGGCTTCTCGGAACATCTTCCTATCCAGGTACTGGTACATCGGAGCAGACTGGAGGATTTCATCAAAAGGAAAGAAGACTGCTTTCAGAGCAATGGAAGAGTCAGACGCACACAAAGCCCGATTCCACGTGTGTGCACCAACTTAATGACGAATGTCACAGAGCAAGGCCACAATGACCCATCAGCACCCTGCTCAGCCTCACCCCGGCCCACCTGATGCCCTTCCATTCGGCCACCTCTTTCACAGCCATCGTATTGAACCACCGTATTTAGCAGCACTAACTTCCACCCGCCTCCCCTCCACCACTACCGGCTTTCCCCACCTCCAGGGTGGCCGGATCACAAGATGTCACCCTTGCCTGGAATGCCTTTGCCCCTCCTCGCCCTCTGCAAAGTACCTAGTTGGCTTTAAAGGCCCTGTTAAAATGTCACCTCTTCTGTAAAGTCTTCACTGACCCCTCAAGGGGTTTTATTTTTATTTTATTTTTTTAATATTTGTTCATTTATCTGGTTGCGCTGGGTCTTAGTTGCAGTCTCCTTAGTTGTGGCTTGTGGACTCCTTAGTTGCAGCTCGCCAGCTCCTTAGTTGTGGTAGGCGGGCTCCTTGGTTGTGGCACACGAACTCTTAGTTGCAGCATGCATGTGGGATCTAGTTCCCTGACCAGGGATTGAACCCGGGCCCCCTGCATTGGGAGCATGGAGTCTTAACCAGTGTGCTACCAGGGAAGTCATTCTGGCTGTATTTTAATTAAAAGTCTGTCCCCATAAGGCTGTGCACAACCTGAGGGTGGCGGCGGGGTCGTACTTAACTCCCTCAGCAGGCCCTCAGTCTACGTTTGCTGAAGGAATGAACAACGTTACTGAGGAAGGGGCCTGGGATGGCCTCTTACGAAGAGGGCGGAAAAACCTGCTTCTCCCAAGAAAGGCTGCCATCTTCTAGTGCCCTGGCCCTGGAAACCTTCCTACCATCCCTCCATCCAGACAGGGCTGCCTCACCATGACACCTGTGAACAGTTCTTAATAACTTCTTTTTTTAGGTTTACTAAGTGCTTTTGGATCGGTCCCAACAGCCCTGTGTAGTAGGTATTACTGCCCCCTGATTACTGCCCAGAGACTGAGAGGGCAACTGACCTGCTAAGGACACAGAAGTGGCACATGGAAGCCCTGGGGCTGGACTGGGGGCACGCTGTCCAGGTTCCATGCTCCTTCCTGCCGTGTGTGTGTGCGTGTGCGTGTGTGTGTGTGTTCTTTCGCACACAAGAACAGGTGTGAGCTGGGTCCGGGTGTCCTCAACAACGAAAGGCCAGTCAGCGTGCTAAAGGGACTGCACCCCTCCTTCTGGCTTCCTGGGCAGTGGAATTGATCCGCCAGTGCCTCTGCGCTAATGGTTCCCAAATGTGGAGCTGGAAGAGCTGCTGTCTCTGTCTGGGGCCTGTATCTTTGAAATTCCTGACCCCAGTTTTTAGCTTTAGAGTTGAAGGAAACTTGTTTCTTTTTAAGCTATTCTCCCCTCTGACAGCAAGACTGCTTCTCAATGCTCACCTTTTCTGCCCTGCCCCCCCATCTCCCCTCCCTTCAAGGGGGCAGCAGGGCATGAAGCGGGGAGCAGTTGAGCTAGAACCCCGGCCTGGCTCAGCCACATCCTAGCTGTGGGGTTTGGGGTAAACTCATTAGCTCCTGTTATGATGCCCTGCCCAGCCCACTGGCTACCAGTGCGTTGAAAGTGGGAAGGTGCCAGGCGAAAGCGAGCCTGCTCCCTCCCCACTGTGCTTTCTCAGCACAGAAACACACCTGCTGCTCCTTTGTCTTTCCAGACCTTTCTGGGCTCAGATCAACTGTCACCACCTCATGGAAGCTTTCTCAAACTCCCCAAGAACAACGAGCTTTCCTTTCTAAACTCCTTTGGTGAACAACCTCTGTTCCAATTTAGTTGTTCTGCAGGGTTTGCTATTTAAAGATTGATAATAACAATAAGAGGAATTGGGCCAGACAAAACCTGAAGGATGGGTGCGTTTAGCTCCACTGCAAGGAAAAGTGAGGCCCAAAGAGTAAAAGGAGCGGCTCAAGGTCACAGCTTGAGACGGCAGAGTCAGAACTCAAACCCACTGCTCCTTCCCCTCGACCGCCCCCAAGGTTGAGCCCCGTAAGGGTGGTTCGGGGACTCAGACAAGCACAGGAGAAGCCAGCCCAGGACAAATGGTTAACACTCGGGCTTGCCTGGGAGGCACCATCTGAGAACGGGAGTTTTAAAAATATACTGAGGGAACAAATGCCCTCTGAGCTCTACTTGATCTCATTGTTGCATTCCAAGCATGAAGTCACCACCGCCCTGAGAAGCCCGACCAGGGTTCGCCGCCCTACTTGGCAGCCCTGACTAACCAATTCTTGCACAAGATGATGTAAATTTCGAAAGGAAACCAGAAATCCCCAGAGCGGGTCTGCTTTCTCCCTCCTCTCTGGGCCAAAGCCACAGGATGGCTGGAGGCAGAGGCGACAGATAAACAGCCTCTGTCTCGAGGCTGCCTTTCCGAACCCTTGGCAGTAGTGACCTGCTGCATCAGCAGGACGGCCTTCGTGCAGCCAAGGGGGCTCTGGCTGCTGAATCTGAAGGGCTTGGCTTCAGAGGAAGCTCCACGCTGCCCTGCTGGCTCCTCTTGGCGGCCAAAGCCAGGGAGCAGCAGCAAACTGCATTTATCTTCGAGGTCACGATGGCAGTCTTGGAGGAAAACTGTCACTCAGCATGGCCTGTCTGGCACGGTGGAGGAGGACTGTGTTTCTGGTGGCTGTGGAGCCGGGGCTCGGGATGGGGAGCCCCGCAAGGAAACAGTCCAGCAGGGGTGGTTCTTGCCCCTCCTCCTGCCCTGCTTCCACCCACCTCTCTCCCTTCTTTCTCTGGCTTTCTTTTTTTCTCTCTCCTTTTCCTCAGATCTTAATTCTACTACCATTTATTGAATAATTGTTCTGTGTCAGGCACTATTAATTCCCGAAGCAATAAGTAACAAGGGTATCATCAGCTTAGAGGGAGAAGCGGACCCCAGCCCCAGCCTTTACAAGAAGCCAAGGCAGGGAGCGCGAGTGAAGGTGAGGTGTCTGGAGGGGGCGCAGACGGATGGAGCCCAGCTGAAGGGCAATCTGGAGACACGTCTACAAATCTTTCACATAGACATGACCTCTGACCCAGCAATTTCACTCCTAGGAATTTATACCAAGGAGCTATACTGGGATTGGTGCAAAGACTTAACTAGAAAGATGCCCACTATCTACAATAGGGAAAAAGCTGTAAACAGCATGACCATCGAACAATAGGCGCTGGTTGAGTAAGTTGTGGACATCATGTGACGGGACAAAAAGCAATCATTAAAAACAATGGGGGCAGCAGGAAGGGGGTGTGGTTATAACAGAAGGGCAACCTAACACCAGGGACCTTGTGGGCTGATGGCGGAGGTACCACTCACCTACACAGGTGATAAGTCTGTACTGTGGTTGCCAACTGTTACCAGCGGGAACACCTCAGCAAGTTGTACAAAGGACCTCTGTATGATTTCTTACAATTACATGTGAATCTACAATCACCTCAGTATTTTTAAATGCTAGAGAAGCACATTTACTAATGTGGAGCCATGTTTCCAGTAGACTGCTGAGTGAAAAAGCCAGAGTGCTAGTTGATGGCCAATAATTCATACAAAGTGATGGGTCTGCAGTATGTAAATGTCAGGTTAATTAGAAGATTATAATCCACAGTCAGTAAAGTAAGTACAGTAAACCTGAGGTTTCATCTATAGGAGCAATACTTACAGACAAAAGTCACAAAACAGTATTTACAGTATGGTTCCACTTTTGTTTAAAAATGTTTATATAAAATCATATACTCATAATTGCGTATCACACATCTATTATATGTACATATAGAAACGGTCTGGGTGCATATATTCTACAATCTTTAACAGTGATTCTTGGGCTTCCCTAGTGGCACAGTGGTTAAGAATCTGCCTGCCAATGCAGGGGACATGGGTTCGAGCCCTGGTCTGGGAAGATCCCACATGCCGCAGAGCAACTAAGCCCGTGTGCCACAACTACTGAGCCTGCGCTCTAGAGCCCACGAGCCACAACTACTGAGCATGCAAGCTACAACTACTGAGCCCGTGAGCCACAACTACAGAAGTCTGTGCGCCTAGAGCCCGTGCTCCGCAACAAGAGAAGCCACCACACTGGGAAGCCCACGCACCGCAACGAAGAGTAATGAAGAGTAGCCCCCGCTCGCCACAACTAGAGAAAGGCCATGCACAGCAACAAAGACCCAACATAGCCAAAAATAAATAAATAAAATAAATTTATTTAAAAAAAAAAAAAAAGAGTGATTCTTGGGAATTTCCTGGTAGTCCAGTGATCAGGACTTACTGCTTTCACTGCCAGGGGCCTGGGTTCAATCCCTGGTCGGGGAACTAAGATCCCACAAGCCTCAACGTACAGAGTGATTCTCTCTCGAGGATGGGAAATTGAGGGCTAGCCTCTCCTTGGCACTTGTTTCTATTTTAAAACAGCTCCACAGAGGGCGCGATTCCCTTGGGGAGAAGACAGGAAGCTGGGGCCGCCGGGGTTAGGCCAGCCCCAACTTGGGTCGTCAATCTCTGCCCTCCTGTCTGTTTCTGCCCTCCCCACTACTCCGTGGCTCTGGACTCCAGCTCCCCCCAACCCCCCACATCTGTTCTGGCCTCCTCCTGGTTTGAGGGACGGGTGCAGACAGTCCCACACTCCCTTTCTGGCTCAACAGACCTCGGCTCCCACGCCCCGTCCCACCCATATTCTCTCTCACATGCACACACCACCCCCTCACACGCCATGCGGACGCCCTGCTGGACTCCCAGCTGGACTCCCAGCTTTGCCAGCTTGTTCCACTCTGTCCCACGCACGGCTCTCAGTAAAACATGCTGTCTGCTGCCAGACAACCTTGCATACCCCTCCCCGCCCCTCCCAGGAAAGGAGGATCAGAAAGAAATGGAGGCTCAGTGAGGTTGAGCTGTTTGCCCAAAGACAGGCAGGTTGCAAAGGGTGGAGATGGGGTTCAGGTTCAAGTCCAGAGTGCCTTCCATGCTGTCACGGCTGCCACTCTAGTCTCTCTCCCCTCTCTCCTCCCCAGTCCTTCCCAGGCACCACGAGGAGCCTGGCTTTCCTGGTCTCGTCTGCCCTGCCCCGGCTAAGAGCTGACAGGCTCCTGGGTTACCTGTGGCACCTCCACGGCCGACATAGAAAAGGCGTGGAGGCAGAAGATCCTGGAGCCGTTGTAGCCGACCACGAAGCCCTGCAGCTTCTGCTGGTGCACGGGGAAAGTGCTGGCCTTGATGTTGAGGTAGCCGCCTCCAGAGAAGCAGAGCATGTCCTCACACTGGGTGTTCCAGGCCACACTGTTGGCGTTCGGCTCCTGAGGAACAGGGATGGTGAGGGTGACAGCCCCGGGCATGGACACCATTCCTACACTCAGACAAGGACTCCTTTTAAAGCCTGAATCACACTAAGTTGCCAAGAGTGGGGTGTAGGGAACGGGGGGAGAAGGGGATCGGACAAAATGGACAGGACACAGAGGCAAGCTCCTCTTTGCACTGTGTGTGTAGGAATTTTTTAATAAGCATTATTTTTGAAAAAAATATTATTATCCCCAAGTATTAATAATTACATAGTAAGTGAGAAAATCAGCAAGGTGGGTTCTAGTTCTATTAAAGAATGAATATACAAAGCTAGTCATGGAAGAAGGTTTAAAAGGGTATATTCCAAAGAATTAACAGGGATTGTTTGAGGGTGGGTGGAATTGTGGGTAATTTTTATTTTCTACATTTTCTGTTTGTCTGAAATTTTCTTTTAGTCCTTGAACATCTATTGTTTTTTATAATAAGAAAAAGAACAGTGAGTTATTTTTAAAATTAGAAAATAATATATTCTCTCTGCATTGACAATTCACACATGTAAAAACTACAGTCTCCCTGGGAGGCACCCCTCCCCCTCACTTCCCCTCCAGAGTATTCTGCTCAGCTCTGGGGCCCCAGGGACCAGCAGATGTTCATACCTTTCTGCCTAGAATCTGTTACAATGCCTGAATCGTTTATAATGAGCATGGATTACTTTTATAATGAGAAAAAAACAATATAGCTGTTTTTGCTTGCAGGGGGCTGGGGCACCTGAGAGGAGAAAAAAAGATAGCTGGGAATGTTTGTGTCTCCTGGCAAGACTGGAGAATCACCTTCCCTGGCTGCCTGCAGAATCCTCAAGTGGGGACTGGGAAGGACACACACCCTTCCACTCCTTCAAGGCTCAGGCGCAGATTCACAACTGGGGGCCTGCTAACCTACCTCCAGGGGGTGGGTGTTCAGTCTGGAGAGAAGAGACGTAACACCGAGGGCCCTATTCTGTGCCAGGCACTGAGCTAGGTTCTACGGTACCTTATTGAGCTCAGCAGCAATTCTGTGAGGGGGCAAGTACTAGTTGCATGTTAGACGTAAGGAGAAATTGAGGCTCAGAGAGGTTCACTAACTTGCTTGAGATCACACAGTAAGTGATGAAGGCGGGACTGGAGGCAGGTCTGTCTGAAGGCACAGCCTGTGCTCTTTTCTTTCCTCGAAACCACTCTGCCTCCCGGTGATGGGGGCGAGTTGCTATGGGGGAGTCGCCTTGGGCTAGTGGTAGCCAGGTGTCCCCTTCCAAATGACTGAGGCCGCCCCCCCTGCTGTGCTGATTCTGCTGCCGAGGACAAGGAGGAGCCCTGATAAAGGGTCCTCAATCTGCCATGACACAGGGACACCTGCAGTGGCTGAGGAAGCCAGTCAGGGGAGGCTTTAGCTCTAGGCGGACCCGCCTCAGGCAAATGGCCCTGACCGTTTACAAAGCCCTAAAGAGGCAAAGAGCAGCACCGAGTCCAGCAGAAAGCCAGCGGACGCTGGGCACGGAGCCTGTGGGCGGCTCTTCTCCGGGGACACCCCTCCTCCAGCCACAGGACCAAGCAGTGTGTAAGCAACTACTGTCCCCCGCACACTCCACCTCCTGTTGGCTCTTACAGTATCCTTGGGAAACAGCAGAGGAAGGGCTGCCCCCATCCCTTCCCTTCTTTCAGATGACAAAACCGGTCCTGTTTCCTGACCGTGTCTCAGGGCACTCGCAGACACAGGCAGGCCTCCAGCCGGTGAGCAGCAGACTTCTTCAAAAGAATCATCTTCACATTAACCCACCTACTGAGAGCCCACCTATGAGCCCCACTTAGACTGATTATTATTCATTTACTGCTCACAGTAACCTCATAAGAAAGGTGTAACTTGCCCACCTTACCTGTGAGGAAACCAAAGTCCACGAGGCTCGCCCAGCTCCCGCCGCTCGCGTGCAAGGTGCAGGCTGGGCCCGGCCTCTTGGACTCTGTGCTGCCGTGTGGTCCCCACACGCTACACCTCACTGCTCTCCCCGGAGGCCCGCCTGGGAGCCAGAGTGTGAGCCCTTCCTGCAGGGACTGGGAAGCCAGGGGAGGGTCTCTAGGCAAGGACCTCGTCCTGGGCACTCTTGGGGGTCACCTGAAATAGCAACTCCTTGGTGTGGATGTCATACACCAGGCATGTGTCGTTTTCATCCACCACGGCCAACTTGTTGCGGGAGGCGCTCATGTCCAGGCAGCGCACGGCTGTGGCCTGCTTTAGCAGGACGATGGCAAAGAGACTGTCCACAAAGATCTTCAGGATCTGGCAAAATTTCAGAGGAAAACTGTGAGTCCCCAAGGCAACAACACCCTGGAGCACCGCCAGGCCGTTGGAACCGTGTGCTGTACAAGAATAACTCCCACTAACTTCACCAGAGGCTCTGTGTGGAGAAAAGGACCCATCAGAAGAAAGAGAACGGGGCTTTCTCCATAGGAGACCGGGAGTGTGGTCCATCAGAGGTCGCCAAGGTAATGACAGTCCCCAAGACACAACCAACTCACTTGAGTGTCTGCTTGACTGGGGACTATTAACAACATTACCCAAACTGCAGGTTAGGAGACAGCATCTAACGAGAGCTGAGTCACAAACTACTACGGGAAGAGGCGCCTGTAAACACTAACAAGACATCTGGTGTAGCCACAGCAAGATGACGATGATGATGCTGGTGGTGGGGATGATGAGAATTTTGATGATGGAGTTGATGATGTACATAGCTATCAGTTATTGACCATTTTTGACAGCCCTGTGAAACATGTGGTATTCTCTTCATTTGTAAAACCTGAGCCCCAGAGAGGTGAAGTGATTTGCCTAGGGTCACACAGCTAGTGAGTAGCTACAGACGAACATGACCCCAGGTCCACCTGCCCACAAAGCCCATGCTCTCCAGCCTCGCACTGGAAGTGACAGCTGACAGAGAGAAGGAAGCTGGCTTTCCTTCCCTGTGGTGTTGCTACACTGTGGCCCCTGCCAATCTCAACTTCCATGACTTCCGTCCCCAGGAAAGGCCTGACAAGGCTCAGCCACAAGCCATCTGCTAGACAGCTTGACTCTCAGGCTAAAGCAGTTATATTTTTCCTTTCAAATTTCCATGTAACCCACTTAGAACTTTCTTCTTCTGAGCAAAGAACACACACACACACACACACACACACACACAACACACACACACACACACACACACACACACACACACACACACACACACACACGTATCTGCTTAACATTTTGTAACCTAGATTTTCCACATCTATTTGAGCAAAGGGTCCATTTGTCTTAAACATCGAGTAACAGCGTGAGGACTAGTACCCTCTGGGATACAAGCTAGAACACATGCCTTGATCCATTCATTGCTCTAACCGGGACCTGACCTAAGGAACGAGCTCTGCCTTCCTCTCTAGCAAGGCACTGAAACTGAATCTCTAACAAGTCTCCCACTTTCTGGGTGACCTTAGATCCACTAACCCACTCTACAGCAGCCCAGAGGCTGCAGGGCCGACTCTGTCAGAACTCGGCAGGCTATGAGTCGGAGCATCTTTGGCCTGAAGCTGTCCTCATAAAATGGAACTCTGGGATGCCCTCCAATGTGCCTGGGGCGGGGGGTGGGGTGAGGCAGGGGAGCCCTGCTCCTGCCCCGGGGAACCCACCTCAGGGTCACAACCAGTTTGGTCGCCAGTGTCTGCCTGCAGATAAGCAGCCTGATGGGAGACGTGAGGGAGCACTCACCTGTCCGTTCTTCAGGCCGACTAACAGACCCTCCCTTCCTGGGGGGCCGCCGATCACCTTGATGTAGCGAATGAGAGACTCCATCTGCCACTCCCGCTCCTTCACGCCGCTGAAGGACAGGCACTGCAGCCGCTTCTCCTAGAAAGCAAGTGCAGCTCTGCGTGATATTCAACAGAATAAGCATGCCCAGCCCTCCCAAGGAGGTCTGCCTGCACCAAAGGGATGAAAAACACCTACACGCTCAGTACCTACTGAACCCCATCTAGACCCCCTGCCTGGCACCACTACCCCTGCACACAAGTTTTCCCCACGAAGCCCAGCTCAGCCTCAGTTCTTGAGCAGACCTCCAGGCGGCCACAGCCAGAGGCAGCAACCAAAAGCACAGCTTTTTGCCACATCTATCCTATAACCTGTGGTACCCCTAAACTGCCTGAAGTTCTAGATTTTTAGAGAGATTTTAATAGTATTTTACATCCAGTGATTCCTAAAGGATTTCTTCCACTTTATCACTTCCAACAGGCCTAGTTTCTTGAAACCAAATCCACCTCTACTTCCAAGAAAGATGCTGGGCTGGCCTTCTCTTAAAGTCTTTCCAAACCCGCCTGGCGTTGACCTAGACATTTCTAGGAAGCTCTAAGTTGAGAAATGTTTTTCTGTGAAAAAAGTTCTCAGAAGTAAAATTTCCTTTACAACTGTGAGTTGATATAATATTTTTTGTTGTTTAACTGAAAGTTATCACAAATTTTTAGGTGTATATGTTTACCAAAAAATATTGATCTTCCTTTTGTGGGATATCAGGGTATGCTTTAAGCCATTAAAATATATATACAACCGCAGTTTAACAAAGTGCTTTGCAATACAAAAAAGTATTTTCCAGTTTATGGCTCATGACTTTCTGGTAGAGTGTGACTCATCTAGATGCCAATAAAATGAAAGCAATGAATAGCCACTGAGCTTGATGGAAAGGGACTTGCTTCCTAGTGACCAATTTTAAAGCTGTGAGTTGGGTACCCCACTCTTGGAGGAAGCATGAAGTGGATGCGGCCCACCCTCCCAGCCACCGCTGCCCACCTGGCAGAGGATGATGTGGTCGGCACACACCACCAGGAGGTTACATTCGAACTTCCTAACAATCTTCTCCTTCATCCGGTACCGCATGTCCAACGAGTCATCTGAATACAGCTCGTGGATGAGGATTTTCTCGGGCAGCTGGACAGCTAATCGATTTTTGTAGATGGCAATTTTCTTGACAAGCTCTTTGCATTTAATCCGAACTGTCAAAGAGAAAAACAAACAAACAAAAACCCAGCTCTACCAAGAGGCTGTTAAGTAAGGTAGAAGGCAGAGAAATTAAAAGCCACCATTTAGTTACTGCTATTGGCAATTAAAGGAGACACTCTCATCAAAGTATCTTTACAGAGTGTCTAATATGCACAATCAGCTCTACTAAACTGAGATCCAAAATTGTATACAATGTTTGTGGTCCAAAGCTTACAACTGGCTATGGAAAGTAAAATTCTTTGTGCTACCATCACTTGCTGAATATAAATCTAATTCCTCTGCATGGCACTAATGGCCCCTGATGATCGGGAGCCCGTCTGGGTAACGGCCTACACCTCTGGCCACTTCCCACCCCCGACCCTTGACAACAGGGAACCAAAGGTAGTTTCTGGTACACACTAGGGTCTCACACTCTTGCTACAGACCAGGTGGAGAAAATGTCCTCAGGAAGGAAACCGGGGAGCTACCCAAGTAGCTACACCCTCACCATCATAGCTGGAATCTTCAACCAGAGGTGCTGCTCCCAGATGAGGACCAGAGGATGCCACCTGAATCTGCAGGACAAGCCTTGACCTGGATCCCTACCCACAGGCCCCCAGCAGTGTGCTGTGGCCAGCACATCTGGATACGAATGCACTTGAAGTCAGTGCATTTAACCAGCATGGCCACTTGGGTGGACAGAGGAGGAGACTGACTACACTAGGCCTGGAACCCTGATCTTCTGACCAAGCCTGTGCAACCCACTGCGGGCTTATCTCTGGGAGAAGGACCCGCCAGGAGGCAAGTGGACACGGAGCTGACAGAGCAGCACCCCCGAAGGGACTGTGACCAGAGAGGATACAGGTCCACAGAGACCCATGCAGGTCAGCCCCAACCCCCAGCTCTAACTTATGATATGTTACCCTCCTTAGCCAGGGAGCCCACGTTCCCTTCAGTATTACCTGCGAAATTTTCTGAGTCTGTGCTTTTTTCTTTTTTTTTTGTTTTGGAGAGAGGGTTTACTGCTTTCAAAGACATCTACATCCTCTCCACACCCCACCACAAAAAAAAAGCAAGAGCTGGTGGTCCAGTGTGTTTCCAAAAGACCAAGGAGAAACATTTCCTACCATTTCATTTGCCCTGTCAGGAGCCCTCTCAACCTGCCCCTCTTCCCAGTGCCTGGAGGCCAGAGGGGCCATACCTGCCTTTTACCTTTCTGCTCGGTGATCAGGTGCTGCACGATGACATCAGTCATGCTATCCCTGTAGGCATATCGGTCCTTGTAGAGTCCGTGGACTGTGCTGAAAATAAGCTGGTAGAAGGAAATGGTGCCATCCTGGCAGCCTACCACCTGCAGAGAAAGACAGTGTCAATTCCCAGCTCTCTGTGGAGAAAGCGTCGACCCTCCCGCTTGTCAGGAACGAGCGTCAATGATCTGACTGGCTAAACATGGCTGATGTTCAGTGACTACTCTGGCGATGGCCCATCAAATGAACTCCCCCTTCTTACCACATAGTTGGAATCGGGTTTCACTTTACACGTCCACACCCAGGAGTTCTGCTCCCCAACAGTCCCGAGGCGCACTCCATCCTTGGTGAAAAGGGATACTTGCTTGTCTGACCCCCCCAGCAAAATGTACTCCCCTTTAGTAAAGTAGCTGAGGCAGCAGGGATCAAAGTTCAGTGACCGATCCTTCCCAATCTGAGGAAAGAGAACACACCCAGGGAAAGCTACTTCTGAATTCATAATAATCACAACACAATCAAGGGCTTTTCCCTCCAACTTTTAGAGGGAGCTGGGAAGATTGGGGAGAGCTGGCCAGCATTCTCCCACGTGTGACTGATTCCATCATGAACGCAGGCCAGTCCTCTGGAGCACCCTACCTCTCCCCTCCTCACAGCCAAATCCTCCAGTGTCTTCCCCAGTCCCACCCAGCTGCTCCAGGGGTGTGTCTTAGCTCCTCAGCCAACCTGCACCCGAGATGGTCTTTCTCCCATAGGCCTTCCTCCGCACATAGCCTTTACTAGGGTTCAGGACTCCCCTCAGCTTCTTTTCTTCTTCCTTTTCTTTCCTCCCTCCCTCCCTTCTTTCCTTTCTTTTTTTGTATTTCACAAGACTAAGTCCATTCAATTTTCTAAAAACTAACTTCTCTTTATAACAACCTTATTGAGGAATTTCACATACCATACAATTCACCCACTTAAAGTGTACAATTCATCGGCTTTTAATATATTTGGAGTTGTGCAACCATCATCACTAATTTTGGAACATTTCCAACACCCCAGAAAGAAACCCTGTACCTGTTAGCAGTCAATCCCCATTCCCTCCTCTTTCCACGCCCAGGCAACCACTAATCTACTTCGTGTCTATAGATTTGCCTATTTTGGACATTTCATATAAATGGAATCATAAAATATGGGACCTTTCATGACTGGTTCACCCTTGCTGTAGAATGTATCAGTACTTCATCCCTTTCCATTGCTGGATAATATTCCATTGTATGGATATTCCCCATTTTATTTATCCATTCATCAGTTGATGGACATTTGGGTTCTCCCTATTTTTGGCTATTATGAATAATGCTGATACAAATATTTGTGTACAAATTTTTTGTGTAGACATATGTTTTCATCTTTCTTAGATACACATACCTAGGAGTAGAATTGCTGGGTCATACAGTAACTTCATGTTTAACATTTTAGGAACTACCAGACTTTTTAAAAGTGGCTGGCTGTACCATTTTACATTCATATCAGTAGTATATAAGGGTTCCAATTTCTCCATCCTACTGGGTGTGAACTGGTGTCTCATTGTGAATTTGACTTGCATTTCCCTGGTACCTAATGATGTTGAACATCTTTTCATGTGCTTACTGGCCACAAGTATATCCTGCTTGAAGAAACGTCTATTCAGATCCCTTTCCCATTTTTTAATTAGGTTGTCTTATTATTGAGTTGTAGGAGTTTTTACATATTCTAGATGCAAGTCCCTTATCAGATAAGCAATTTGTAAAACTTCTCTCCCACTCTGTGCACTATTTTTTCACTTCTGATGGCGCCCCCTCTGCTTTCAGAATGAAGGTCAAGCTCCTGAGCTCTGTTCCCAAGATCCTTCTCTCAGCCAAAATGAATTTTTTCTAGTTTCCTGAGTGGCCCATGCTCTTTCAATCCTCCATGATGACATGACATACGTGCCATTCTCCACACCACCCCAGCCCTGGCCAAGAGTGCCCTTTCCCTCTTCTTCTCTGCCAGGTGTCATCTCCTCCAGGAAGCATCCCCCAGTCTCCCTGCCCATCCAAGGCCTAATTAAGACCCATCTCCCTGTGCTGGCCTCTCCCACAGCACTTCTCTCACTGCTCTGTAATTGCACATTTAACCTGATGTCTCCCCACTAAAGTCCACGCTCCTCACTGTCACCCGGGTCCTCTGCTGCCCCTGAGTGTGACTTCTGTGACAAAAGACTATTTTTTATTATCATTATTAAACTAATAATCACTTTACTATAGAAATAACTCTAAAATCCTTGTTTCTCCTTAAGTTTTGTTCAACTTACAAATATTTTCCTATTTATAAACCTAGTAAAAATAAGCAACCAGGGCTTCCCTGGTGGCGCAGTGGTTAGGAATCCGCCTGCCAATGCTGGGGACACGGATTCGAGCCCTGCTCCGGGAGGATCCCACATGCCGCGGAGCAGCTAAGCCCGTGTGCCACAACTGCTGAGCCTGCGCTCTGGAGCCTGCGAGCCACAACTGCTGTGCCCACGTGCCACAACTACTGAAGCCTGCATGCCTGGAGCCCGTGCTCTGCAACGGGGGAAGCCACCACAATGAGAAGCCCACGCACCACAACGAAGAATAGCCCCCGCTCGCCGCAACTAGACAAAAGCCCGCGCCCAGCAACAAAGACCCAACGCAGCCAAAAATAAAAATAAATAAATTTAAAAAATAAGCAACCAACTGAAAAGGAGTCTTTCATTAAACTTTACGGAATTCAATTTTGAACAGACCATAAAATCCCTTAGTCTCATTTACAACTTAGTTAATTTCCTTAACCTAATTTAAACTGCGATTATTAACTTAATATATTCAATTTTCCTTTTTAAGAATTTCAAATGCCTAATAATCAAAAGTTCCCCTCGTACTTACATAATGATAGTAGCTCTAATGAGAAAACTAAAAAATCGCATGAGTCATGGCACGGAAGGCGTGCAGCTTCTGGTAATGCTCACTAGTTGCCACTGGACCAACTCTCCTACAGGTAACAACTGTAAACTCTGGACCAGCTACAAACTACAACCACCTGGAGGCAGTGGAGAGCAACCAGAAGCAGAAAGAGACGTAAGACACAAATGCATCTGGAAGAAGGGAATGGCATTAGGTGAGTTTCTCATTTTTTTAATGGCTTTTTGCCTGAGGGCAGGCACTGTCAGTGACCTGATGGATGAGCACAGAACTTGGAGCGACCACAGCAGCTTGCAATTGAGGCAGGAAATCCCAGAAAAGAGACAGATGCAGAGGGGGAGCCCCAATCCTGCACATACACTGCTGAATATCTGGAGCCCCTTGAACTACACACGCCACATGTGGGGCAGATGCCAAGCAGCCTAGCAAAGGCTGAAGAGACACTCCAGCTGCTGCCCACACAGGAAAGGTACAATTTAAATGCTGAGTCCAGCAAAGTTAACTACCTGCTTAAGGAAAAGAAAAAAAACAAACTACACAATAATCTTAAGAGGAACATGACAGATGTTCCCTATGCTGTATCATTCACAATGTTCAGAATATAACCCAAAATTCCAAAAAGCAGAAAAGTGTGAACCATATTCAAGAGAAAAAGACAACCAATAGAGACTGACCCCAAGATGATTCAGAATTTAGAATTAGCAGATGAGAATTTAAAAATAGCTATTTTAGGGCTTCCCTGGTGGCGCAGTGGTTGAGAGTCCGCCTGCCGATGCAGGGGACATGGGTTCGTGCCCCGGTCCAAGAAGATCCCACATGCCGCGGAGCGGCTGGGCCTGTGAGCCATGGCCACTGAGCCTGCGCGTCCGGAGCCTGTGCTCCGCAACGGGAGAGGCCACAACAGTGAGAGGCCTGCGTACCGCAAAAAAATAAATAAATAAATAAATAAATAAAAATAAAAATAGCTATTTTAGGGAATTCCCTGGCGGTCCAGTGGTTAGGGCTCCGAGCTTCCACTGCAGTTGGAGGCACGGGTTCGATCCCTGGTAAGGGAACAAATATCCCGCATATCATGTGGCACAGCCAAAAAAAAGAAAAAAAAAGCCATTATAACTATGGTCAAGAATATAAAGGAAAATATACTTGTAATGAATGAACAAATATGAAAGAAGAGCTAAATAGAAATTCTAGAGCTGAAAAATACAATAACTGAAACAAAAATTCACTGGATGGGCTTAAGAGAAATATTACAGATGACAGAAGAGTCAGTGAAGTTGAAGACTGAGAAACAGAAATCCTCCAATCTCAAGATCAGAGGGGAAAAAAAAGATTTAAAAAATGAACAGGGCCTCCATGACCTGGAGAACAATATCAAAAGGTCTAACATGTATAACTGGAGTCCCAGAAGGACAGGAGAGAATGGGGAAGAAAAGTTATTTGAAGAAATAATAACCAAAAAATTTTCTATATTTGGTGAAATAATAAAGACATTGATGTACAGAATCAAGAAGCTCAGTGACCTCCCCCACAACCCCAAGCCAGAAAATATAATAAATCTCTTTAACATTCCAATATTGCTTAGGTACTTAATAAAAATTTCTTTTATCTTTCAATTTAAAATTGGAAGAATAAGGGAGTTCGCTTCCACTGCCATGGGCCTGAGTTCAATCCCTGCTCGGGGAACTAAGATCCTGCAAGCTGTGCAGCATGGTCAAAAAAAACCTGGAAGAATAAAATTGATTACTAGATTATGTCTTTTAAATGGTCATCATAAGACAAATCTGATAGAGATTCTAATAGGGATTCTAGTACCAGTCTGCCTGGGTTCCAATCCAGGCTTGACCATTAACTAAACTGTGTGTCTTTGGGTAATTACTGAACCTCTCTGTGCCTCAATTTTCTTAGATGTAAAGCGGTGATAATAGTATCTACCTCATAGAGTTGTTATAAAGATTAAAAGAATTAACGTTATAAAGAGTTTATACAATGCCTGAAACTCAATAAATGTTAGCTATTGTCATTATTAAGCCAGATCCCCTTAAACATTACAAACACTTAAAATGCCAAAAGTACACATTATACCTAAGCCTAACACAAAAGTATAGATTTGATCTACTTCATCACTGTATATTTAATTCTAAATCTTCCCAGATTTAGAAGACATTTAGCCACTGAGGAAACAATTTTACTGTCCCAAACAAGTTATCTCAGCAGAATGAGGTTGCTTATCATTCAAAAACTCAGGGCCACAACATGAGCTCTGGAGCTGCATACATGCAAGATATCTCCCATGGCCTGGCCCCCACGTTGAGCTCTTCTTTGTGGTCACTATAGCAACGAGACCCCATTCCTTCCCTGTGTAGTGTGGATTTTTGTTCCCATGAACTTCCAATACCCACACCCGATGTCCACTACACAGTAGATACGCAATAAATATTTGTTGAATGATGATGTACACACATTAAGTGGAAGAATAGATAGGGCCAGGGCTAGATGCAAGATGATAAAAATGAGGGTTTGGGGAAATCAGCCATGGGAAACTGAGAAAACACTCCTTATTTTTTCTTTACTTAATTATAAAAGAAATGACCAACAGTAAGATGAGGTAGAAGAAACGGCCCCAAAGGTAGGCTACACATAGCTGATACCCTTCCCTTCTAGCACGACATTTTTTGAGGAGTAAGGATGTTGTTAAACAAAGGCTCCCTTGAACAGGCTGTAATTCTCACCTGCTTGTATGCGGTTCAAGCCACCCCCACTACCTTCGCTCTAATCCTCAGTGTCTTCTGCCTACTAACAGATTTTCCTACTACCAGGCTCTGTCTACCTTAATCCACCCTCCACAGAAACAAGGAAATCTTCTGAAATGGGAATCTGACCACGTCACTCCCTCCCTGGATCTATGGCTCCTGAATACTTACAGTAGATGATGTTCAAACTCCTTATTCTCACTAGTCAGGTCCTTTACAGTCATGTCCCCATCTTCCTTTCTAGCTCCATCTTTGTCCACAAGTCTGGGGATCCAGTCACCCTAAACAAATCACTGTCGCCTGAACTGTCACATATTTTCATTCTTCCCTGCCTTTGCAGATGCTATTTCCTCTGCCTGAAACGCCATTCCCATTGCCCTCTGCCTAGCGAGCTCCTGCTTGTCCTGCTCAAAGCTCACCTCTACAAAATCTCCGGTCTCCACCAAGCAGTGCTGCCATCTTTTTTTGTGTCCCTATAGCTATCTATCTGTACAATTCTCTCTCATGCCATGGATCACACTGCACGGGGACTGCTGGCTATCCCCACCAGCCTGTGACCTCTCGCAGAGCAGAGGCAATGACTTACACAGCGCTATGTCAGCAGCTCCTAATAGGTGAAGGGCTGGCCTAGTGGCTGCTCATAACTGTTCACAAGGTGAATAAGTCAAATACAGGAAGGTAGGGTCATGACTAGAACCAAGACCTTACAGACCAAGCTGCGTTTCAATCCCAGGTGCCATCATTTACTAGCAGTGCGAGACCTTGGACGTGATATTTATTTCACTGCTCTAAGTATTATCTACTCATTTCTGAAAAGTTGATCAAAGTACCTACTTCAAAAGGTTTTGTAAGAATTAAATGAGATAAAGTATGCATAGCACTGAGCACCGAAGCTGGTATCACAGTAAATGCTCAATAAACAGGAGCTAACAAAAATAATGTACAATTATTATTAATACAATCTCCAAACATGAAAATACACTAAAACAGGCATGACCGAAACCGTTTCTCCCATCGGGCTTGTATAGAGCTACATACCTGTTTTCCACTCAGCTGGTAGAAGGAAAGTTTCTGTCCCCAATCAGCTACAGCCAGGATGTCATTATGTTCCTCTCTAATCAACAGAAGACAAAAAAGGTTACGTGGGGCCATGGCCTGCTCAGGAGTGTAGCCCTCATCAGCATCTACATCTCAGTGTAGCCTGAGAGTTTAACAAACAACAGGAAAAAGAAAGCCCTGGCCAGGCTGTCAGATTGCCAAATGTTGGACAAGAGTACAGAGGCCAAAAGTTGTAATGTGGGCCTACCCATCAATCAGTCCAATGGGAAGGGACCAGGTGAGATTCAGCCCTCCCGGTATCTGTTATTTCACTGAATGCCCCACCACTCAGGTGCTCGTGGTGCCAAGACACTGCCACAATGAAGAGGTGAAACCTCTCATTTCAGTTTCCTAGGAGCAAAGCTAAGAAACAGCAAGGTTGCAGATCCAAGAGTGCTTCTCTCTTACACACTATAAAACATGGGGAGGACATCCCTGGTGGCGCAGTGGTTGGGAGTCCGCCTGCCGATGCAGGGGACATGGGTTCATGCCCCGGTCTAGGAAGATCCCACATGCCGCGGAGCGGCTGGGCCTGTGAGCCATGGCCGCTGAGCCTGCGCGTCCGGAGCCTGTGCTCTGCAACGGGAGAGGCCACAACAGTGAGAGGCCCGTGTACCGCAAAAAAAAAAACATGGGGAGATGGTGGAGAGATATGTCTTCTGCACTGGGAAGGCATGGATCGTCTGATTTTTTTAATGGCCAGAGGGGAACTTGGCTTGCCTCTCCTCAAGCGGGAAATTAACACCTAAAACTAGGTTCTCTCACAGTTGGGGTTTTTGCACAGGTGAAAAGGTTGACTGGATCAAATTAAAAAAAAAAAAAAGACCAACAACTGTCTTTGAAACTGAGTGCCTATCAGGATCAGTGTCTAGGAACTGGGGCTGTAGGACCAGCACAGGAGAAACCTCCTCAGCTAAGGCTGGGGATCAGGCTACTCAGGAATCTGATTCAAGAGAGAGACATTCCCAGCCCTTGAGTCCTGGACTTAATCCACCTAATGTTGCCTCCTCTTTCTTTACTAATTCCAGCTTTTTGAGCCCAGGGCCTTGCGGTCATCTGGCAGCACCATGAGATATGCAGGCAAAGCATGGTGCAGCCCTATCTGCAAAACCCAGCCAAGAGTGGCAAAATAGCACTAATCTGTAACTAAGGGAAAAAAGACAAAGATGGAGAGGGATGGAGCGGACCCACAGGTGAACTCTGTGTGAATGGCACTGAAATCCAAACACATCCAGAGGCCCAGGCTACAGTGAGCCCTCTTGGGGAGACCACATACAGCTCTGGGCCGGGTTCAGCCCCACAAGCTGGATGGGTGGTTTTCAACCTTCTTTTCCCCTTTTCTCCCCCTGGCAGTGGGACTCCTTAGCAAAACAAACACTTGTGCTAACAATTAAAGGGTCTGCTCTGGCTGAAGCACAGATAGGGACCTGAAACCCACCCTTTCCTCCCTTCCTTGTCCCCCACCTCCCACCTTCTTTTTTTTTTTTTTTTTTGCAGTACGCGGGCCTCTCACTGTCGTGGCCTCTCCCGTTGCGGACGCGCAGGCTCAGCGGCCATGGCTCACGGGCCCAGACGCTTCGCGGCATGTGGGATCTTCCCGGACCGGGGCACAAACCCGTGTCCCCTGTGTCAGCAGGCGGACTCTCAACCACTGCGCCACCAGGGAAGCCCCTCCCACCTTCTTTTTCCAAGGAACCCCAGGCACCACAGAACACAGTTTGAAAAGTCCTAAGTTCGATCACTTTTGCCCAATCAGAATATCCTGGCTCCCGCACTCCAGCCTGCAGTGTTTTCCCTACAGGTAACCTCGACTGAAGAGAAGGAAGGACAGCTGGACAGCGAGGATTTGGTGTGAGGACTGCAGGTAAGATGGGGGCCTCCTCTCTGATACGTGTCCTAGCAAATACAAGGTGAGGTGCGGCGTGGAAACAGGCTAAGAAAGTGCACGGTAAGAGAAGAAGCGTTCACTGAACTCCTGGGCGGCCATGCCAAGGGCACACGAGGCAGGCACTAAAAATCATGTTTCTCAAAGGACCGCTAATGTTACCGGAAAAAGTGCACTCTATGATGTTAACTGGAAAAAAAGGAAGTACGATATGATTTGGTTCATTATATGAATACACTAAAAGCCTGAGAGGAAATACACTAAAATGCTAACAGTGGTTTCCTCAGGGGATGGGGTTTTATAGAAAAGTCAAACTTTCTCCCTTAGACTTTTCAGTATTTCCTCAAGTCTCTCAAAGAAGAATTTTATAACTCACAAGTTTTGAGGGAGTGTCCCCCTTGCTGGAGGAGCTTTAACCAGCAACACCCCCGCCCCCGGTCCCTTTTAGAAAGGAGCTTCGGAGCAGCACCTGCCCCAGCAGGTCTACGCTGGGGGCTGGACCCTTCCAAGGAGGGTTCTCGCTCCTCGGGACACACTCACAAGTTGTCGTCCCTGGGACTGTCGTCCTCTTCCTCTGGCTCTTCCTCCTCTGCCTCACTACCCTGACTACTGTACACTGCTGACTTCAGAGTGGAAGGGATTTCCTGAAAATATCTGTTGACAATGACTTCCTCGGCATCCTCGTTCTCTCTGTTCATCCAGAAACTCTCCCATCGGCTGCAGACAGTAAGTGGTTGTTCACAATCACGTTGCCTAGAACTACACTAAAGCTTAATTTCAAAACCTGTCAAGGAGCCCCTGAACCCCGCCCGGAAGAGGACAGCAACCAGGTACACTGGGTGTGCTGCTTCTCATGAATTAAAAATGGTACCCTGAAGCCACAAAGTCATCTGTGGCCACAAAAATCAAACAGCAGGAACTCTGGGGTAGGCTAATGGCCTCTGAAGGCATTAGACATACATGGTACAGCCCTGGGCTGGACAAAATGATTCAGGAAGAAGCATAATAATCTGATGTAAGAAAAGCAATGAAATTAAACTACCTTCTAAATCAAGTAGGCACCACCTGTAAAATGACATTGGGCTGGTAAACATTAAGTTCTTTACCTTCAGAGGACTCTGTGGGGGATATTGGTGGTTTAATAATATCACAGAATTATACAAAGAGGATGTAAAGCTATTAGTCCACCATCAAAGTCACATGAGCACAGTAAGGAAAACGTGTGTAAGGTTAGAGAAGGTAGATGCCAACTGTTTGTGCAATTATAGGCTTTGGGGACATTTATACTTAATTTTGATGTTTTTTTGACAAGGGCAGCAAAATAGGCTCATGAAAAAGTAAAAAAGGCTCATGAAAAAGCACATCTTCTGCTCAGACTTGGAGGGAAGAACTGAAAGGTGGAAAAGACCAAAATAAAGCCACAGCAGAGAGGTGAGCTCTCGATTCCTAAGGAAATGGCTCTCCTGTGTCACATGCGTACATACTCTCTCTCCCTCTCTCTCTCACGCACACACACACTGAGCTGGTCTAGATAGCTCATCTGCTCAGCTAAATTTCTGGGATTCATTCCAAAACTCAAGATGGGCTCTTTAAAAATTCCATTCACATGGAATAGGTTCCAAAACAGATCAGTCAAATGGGGTGAGAAGCCTCTGAATCATGGAGCCCTCGGGGGAAAGAACTCAGCCCGCTGAGAAGGCCTTCTCCACAGAGTTTCCGTCCTAGGAGGAGCACAGCTGTACGGTCACCTTGAAGGGCTCCAGCAGATGGACCACAGCGGGGAGAGGGAGCCCCCTGGCCGCTCAATCTTCACCTTCTCCTCCCCGTTTCTGTTCCGTATGCTGATGACCCCGCTGAACATCCCCAGAGCCAGGTACTGACCGTCATTTGTCCAGCTGTTCAAACAACCAACAATGGGCATGGGGAGGGGAAAGGAACACAGAGAAAGTCAAAGTTGCAAGGATGATACCTTGGTTGAAACAATCTGATGAGGCAGCAATGGCTGGGCTCATCCTGACCCTGATGTAAAAATCAGAGGGCCAAACTGAGAGTCCCATTTCTTCCTGGAGTGGAGGGTGAGATGTGAAGGCGGGAGCACCTTCTTGGTGCCCATAGTCTCTGTCTGCACTGCCACGACGGCCCTCAGCTTTGCCTGCATTGCGGGGTCAGCCTCCATTCCCCGCTCGCCATTTCAACCTCCTCCCACTTCCAGTGCACCTGAAGAACAGAATCTGCGTCTTGGTTGTTGCTAGCCTCTAGAACAGGTGCCAAACAAATGCTGAATGGAAAGAAAGGCTACACTCAGAAGCTGCGCAGCAAGACCAGCCACCATTTGAGAGCGTCTACCACGTGCAGGCACCGCGCTGCTTGCTTTAAACTCATTAGCTCGTGTACATTTCACAACAGCCCCATCAAGTCAGCATCTTAATCCCCATTTGTCAAATAAGGAACCTCCTGAGGTCACAGAGCCTGTCAGCCACTGAATGTGGATTCGAATCCAGATCTAATATCAAAGCCCGAGCTTTCTCCAGCCCATGTGCCGCCTGCACCAGGACAGCCTCAGGTCCCCAGAGCCTCCCCTGAGCACAGCTTGAGGCTGGGGAGGCCTGCTGCTGGACAACTGCACAAAAGCAACCTGAGGAAAAGAGGAAACATGGGGCCCAAACCAACTAGGTAGCACAAGACCTTCTCTACTGTGTGAACTAACCAGACTTTGAGAGTCTGTTTGAAGAGCGGGGAACAAAAAACTACCTTCAGAGCTGCCCTTAACTTACCTGCAGCAGGTGATCTTGCTGCTAGATTTGTGCTTAGAGACAGACTTCTGTTCAGGAGACCATAAGCCTTCAACACAAAATAATATAAAAGAAGAGAGGTTCGTTGGAACATTACTCAGCAACAAAAAGGAACAAACTATTGATACACACTACAATTTAGATGGATCTCCAGGGTTTTATGCCGAGTTTAAAAAGCCAGTCTCAAAAGGTCATATGCTATATGATTCCATCTTATATAAAGATGGGGAACAGATGAATGGTTACCAGGTACAAGGGGTTAGTGCTAACAGGAGATGGGGGAGATGAGGGTAAAGGAGTATCTTTGTGGTGATGGTAATCTACACAGGGGATGAAATGACAGAACTATGTACACACATTGTGCCAGGCCCCACCTCCTGATTTTGATACCGTACAACAGTTACATAAGATGTATCCATTGGGGAAACAGGAAGAAGGGTACATAAGACCTCTCAACTATCTTTGCAACTTACTGTGAATCTATAATTATTTCAAAAGAAAAAAGAGAGGAAGATATATTGGTGAATTGATAGCCAACTTTTCAGGAGTTTAAGTCAAAAGAAATGGCAACTTCACTGTTCGTAATTATTACACTGCAACCAGAGTACAACTTAGCATTCAAAGTAATGAATGACGCTTTCTGAAAATCCAGTCTCTCCTGACCCTATCTGGGCTGTGCCATGTCCCTGGCACACTGGTCACCTTCGGCTTGCTCCCTCCTGCCAGTGACTCAGTGGCCCACAACAGGTGTAGGTCTGGGCAACAAAAGCAAATTCTACTCTTTGCCTGAGCCACGAAGCACGGCCAAGGAAGTAACCCTAGGGCAGAAACGCATTTACACAGCAAGGTGCAACATCAAACAATGTGCTTCCCCTCTCCCCTGCCCAGAATGCCTCCCCCGGCATTTCAGCCTATGCACACCTTACCTGTGGTCCACTGAGGCCCCCTCAGAGCCTGCTGCTGGAGGAAACCACACCCTCCAGGCCCCTGAGGCAGCACTGACCAGAGCAGACTCTAGATGCAACCACATGGCCTAGGTCCAAGGCCTGGGTCCATCCCTTACCCGCTGGGTGACCTCAAGTGAGTCACTGGACCACTCTAAGCTCAAGTTCTGTTCCTCAGTGGAGTGGGGATGAGAATAATACCCGACCTCAGGGGTCGTCACAGAGCTCACACAGGAATTTGTTTCAACTCTCAGGACAGTGCCTAGCATATCACAAACATTCAACAAATATTATTCCTTAATAATATATTTTTACAAATTCTTCCTCCCTACCTGCCCCCAACCACAAGCTCTTTGAGGGCAGGAATTCTATTTTGTCTTTTTCACCCCAAAAGTAAGCACCCAGACCAATGCCTCACATGGAGAAAATGCTAAATTTTTAATGAATGACAGTCCCTTCCCCTTTTATTTATACAACATGCTTTCAATTACATTCTCTCTTTGGAACCTCAGAATTGTATCAGTGGATGGACTGGGGGATGCATTCATCTTAGATCAGGAGGAAACTGAAAGGGATTAGATCTCTCGCTCCTTGACTTCAACAATGGCTGTTCTGTTGTAACCACTATCTCTTAGCAAGGAAGACGGAACTTATGAGCTGTAAGCCAGAATCGACCTTGAAAAGAGAACATGCAAGCCTCTGCTCGCGTTCCTGCCTCTTCGCTGACGTCTCACTGCTTCTCCTCTGCGCCAGGACTACACCAGTGCCGTTTGTGGGGTGGGTGAACTCCTCGGGGCATTCAGCCCCTCAGGAAGGACAGCCACAGCCACTGAACAACTAATGGGGACACGCCGCACAAGAAGCACAGTGAAGCTTTCCACACATACACGGACGCTGGGGGACCCGGAAGGGGGGACAACTGAACTGTCCCTGCCAGGGTGGGGCGGGGAAGGCTTCCCAGAGGTGGCAACACCAACTTAACGCCTGTGCTCTCCCATCTCTCTCACCATCTCCCTCCCAGGGCCCTTCCCGCTGTCTCCCAGACTTCTTACCAGACTCAGTGCCATCACTCACTCTCTTGGTTTCTACACAATTTAAAGAACAAGTGCCAGCCTCCCTTCAGCCATTGACGGCGGGTAGAAAGGCATTAACTCTCTCAGGACAAAACCACCACATTCTGGATAGATTTCAGCACTTTCTGCCAATTTTCAGTTATTCCCAGACAAGACACTGGGAATCAGAACCTACCAAAGTCACTGGAGGAACAGGACGCCAGCTGGTGGGTAACAGGGTTGTAGGAGACACACTGGATAGAATCATTGTGCCTAGGAAGTAAACAAACGTAGATGATTATGCAGCAAACCACAAATGCTTCAGTGGCTACAGCTCAAGATTTTAATGATGGGTCCACAGCCTCTCTGACTCCACACCGTGAACTCTGATGCAAGTGACCAATTAAAAGCACAGGGATGAGTTCTCCCCTCCTGAGCTACCCCCCACCCACTATTTTCCTCTCTCAAACATTACCCACGCATCAGACTGGCCTAGCTTAAATGCCACCTCCTCCAAGACTAGTGTGCTGCACACCTCTGGTGTGCCAGCTAGTAAGAGCATGATGTAAACCACCTCGCCTAGCGCCAGGTGCATAAGAAGTGCCATATTAACAGCCCTAACACTTATTGCTTTGTGGAGGCCTGGAAATACATTCATTAATACAGGATGGAGGTACAATGAAAATACTAGACCAATATCTGGAAACATCTGAGATAACAATGAAAGCTGAGTGAGTCATGTACCACACGGGGCATCTCAGCCTGAGTTGTTTTTTTTTGTTTGTTTTTTTTTTTGCGGTACGCGGGCCTCTCACTGTTGTGGCCTCTCCTGTTGCGGAGCACAGGCTCCAGACGCGCAGGCTCAGCGGCCATGGCTCACGGGCCCAGTCGCTCCGCGGCATGTGGGATCTTCCCGGACCGGGGCACGAACTCGTGTCCCCTGCATTGGCAGGCGGACTCTCAACGACTGCGCCACCAGGGAAGCCCTGTTTTTTGTTTTTAATTAATTAATTAATTAATTAATTTTTATTTTTGGCTGTACTGGGTCTTCGTTGCTGCACACAGGCTTTCTCTAGTTGCAGTGAATGGGGGCTACTCTTTGTTGCGGTGCGCGGGCTTCTCATCACAGTGGCTTCTCTTGTTGTGGAGCACGGGCTCTAGGCACACAGGCTTCACTAGTTGTGGCACGCGGGCTCAGCAGTTGTGGCTCATGGGCTCTGGCGTGCAGGCTCAGTAGTTGTGGCACACGGGCTTAGTTGCTCTGCGGCATGTGGGATCTTCCCGGACCAGGGCTCAAACCCATGTCCCCTGCATTGGCAGGTGGATTCTTAACCACTGTGCCACCAGGGAAGTCCCTCAACCTGAGTTTTATTCCTCCACTTCTGGGTAATACTTTACTTACAACCTCATTCATTCATTCATTTATTCATTCATTCAAATATTGATTTGTTGATTTGCACATCGGTGTTCACAGCAGCATTATTCTGAATAGCCAAGAGGTGGAAGTAACCCAAATGTCCGTCAACAACAGATGAATGGATAAACAAAATATGCTCTGTACATACACCAGAATATTATTCAGCATTAAAATGTAAGGGAGTTCTGACACAGGAACCTTGAGGACATTATGCTCAGTGAAATAAACCAGTTACAAAAGGACAAACACCATAGGATTCCACTTATATACGGTACCCAGAGTAGTCAAATTCATAGAGACAGAAAGTAGAATGGTGGTGCCTAGGGCTGGGGAAGGGGAATGGAAGTGGCTGCTTAATGGGTGTGGAGCTTCAGTTTTGCAAGATGAAAAATAGTCCTGGAGACTGGCTGCACGACAACATGGATGTACTTAGCACTACCGAACTGTACACTTAAAAATGCTTAGGATGATGTTATGTGTATTTTACCACAATTAAAAAGAAAAACGGGCTTCCCTGGTGGTGCAGTGGTTGAGAATCTGCCTGCCAATGCAGGGGACAAGGGTTCGAGCCCTGGTCTGGGAAGATCCCACATGCCGCGGAGCAACTAGGCCTGTGAGCCACAATTACTGAGCCTGCGTGTCTGGAGCCTGTACTCCGCAACAAGAGAGGCTGCGATAGTGAGAGGCCCACGCACCGCGATGAAGGGTGGCCCCCACTTGCCGCAACTAGAGAAAGCCCTCGCACAGAAACGAAGACGCAACACAGCCATAAATAAATAAATAAATAAATAATTTAAAAAGAAAAAGAAAGAAAAACGATCATTTGTTGAGTACCTACTACAGGCCAGGCATTGCACTAGGCACCAGTGACACAGCATGAGCAAAACAGACGCAGTGTCTGCCCTCATGGAGCTTACAGGCTGATGGGAGATATCAATCAGCCACCAGAATAAGTGTAAAACTACAGCCGTTAGGGACTTCCCTGGCTGTCCAGTGGTTAAGACTCCATGCTCCCACTGCTCGGGGCACAGGTTCAGTCCCTGGTCGGGGAACTAAGATCCCACGTGCCACACGTTACGGCCAAAAGAAAAAAAAAAAACTACAGCTGTGAGAAGCACCATGAAGGAGACCCAATCAAGGCTCCAGGGGCAGGAAAGGCTTCACAGAAGCAACATCTGAGATGTGCAGAGTGAGTAGGGGTTAACCAGGCGGAGGGATGGTGAAGAAGAGGAGGAGAGCCTCTGCACTGAGAGGGGCCTGGAGCACACTGACCCCAAGTCTCAGGGTGTCAACGGTGGCTGGATGTGAGGCTCTTGAAAAAGGACAGGTCAGGGTGGGGTGGAATGTGCGATATCAGATTAACTAAACTGAGCTACACGAAAACACCTAGCCCAGTGCTGGCCAAGCCAGCAGTGCTCAAGAACTGTTCCCTCACTTACTCATTCCCCAACCCTCCCAGCGCACAACCCCACAACTTCACTTGAAGTTCAACTGCAGAGAAAAAAGTCCTTCCTGATAGCTTTGCTAAGGGCCTTTTGCTACAGTAGCTCAGTAAGAGGCAAACTAATAATACCGTAAACCTAAACAGTTACTTACGTGTACTTCAGAATGCCTTCCAGTTTTGACGTCCAGATAATAACACTTTTGTCAGCTGATCCAGAAGCAAAGCGCTTGCCTAAAAGTGTTTTTAAAAAGAATAAATTTTCACATTCATTTAGGCCAGCATTTTGCAGAGTATTTCTTAGAAAACGACTTCTTTAAGGTCCCTAGTATGTGTCAGTTGCTTCTCTACCCCTTCTTCTTATCTGTACTGAGTGGCAGTACTTTGGAGTCAGGAAGTTTGAGCTCATATCCTGCTCTGCCTGGCACTAACAAAGATGTACTGAGGGCCTATCACATGCCAGCATCATTTTCTGTGCTCAGAATCAAGTAGTGATTAAAACATACATGCTGTCTACCTTCATAGAGTTTGTCTGGTGGGAAAAGTAGGCATTAAATTAAATTAATCCAATTCAAATACGACGTAGTGAGAAAAAAAAAGCAGGCCCTATAAAAGAGAATACCTGAGGACCCAATTTTGGTGAGGGAGGTTTCTGTGAGAATGGTATCTTTCATTGAGACCTAAAGGTTGAGCAAAGCTTAGCCAGGTGCAACGAGAGGAGAGAGACCTATCCATATGGGTCAAACAGATGTGCAAAGGCCCTGAGGCAGGAAAAACCTGCATGTGTGAGGAGCTGAGAGGCAGCCAGCATAGAACATCAAGGGCAAAGGGTGAGGTGGGTGGGGGAGGGATCTCTAGGGGCTTCGGGGCCACAGTAAGATCCTGCTCTCTATCCCAAAGAAAGGCTTTAAGCAAAAGAGTGACAGATGAGATTTTCATTTTCACACTGCTTGGGCCATGTGACACTGCTGCAAATACTAAATAATAGAAGCTGCTCTTATTTATTATTTCTGTCACTGCTCCCTTACACTGGCAGGCAGCAGGTGAGGAAGAGTGTGGACTAAGGGCTCAGAGTCAGAGCTGGAATCCCCAGCGACGTCACCCACCAGCTGCAGGACCAGGAACAAGCTACTGAACATCTCTAGGCCTTCATTTCCTCATGTGAAAAGTGGACGCAACAACAGTATTTACCTCATAGTTGTTGTGAAGATTAAATGAGATTAAAGTGCTTAGGTCTGTGCCTGGCCTAGAATGAATGCTAAACAAAAGTAGCTATTATTATTATTTCCTTACATTGCCTTGTATGGCTTTCCTTGAAGAAAAACTAGCTCTTAATATACCTTTGTGTCATAGTTGCTCATTAAATACTTATTCAATTTAAGGGGGAAATCGGAAACAAGCAAAATCATCATTTTTTAAAGAGCAAAACCAAATTCAGTGTATCCTCACTTCTAGATCCAAGGGGAAAAGACTTCCTTATCATTACATGAGTGTCATGAGGGGCAGCATGATACACCAGAAAGAACAAGGGCTCTGCAGTCAGAGGATCCAGGTCAGGCCCAGCTCTGCCACCGTCACCCGTAATCGCTCCAAGCCTGTTTTCTGATCCGTGAGAGGAGCTGCGATCCCTTCCCTGCCTCCTTCAGAGGGCTGCTGGGAGATCAAACGTGAAGATGTGTGTGGCAGGACTATGCAAAACGCGGACAAATGCCCCTGATGGCAGGTCTCACTCTAAGATCCTCAAGGGCCTTGATGGTGCTGCAGGCCAAAGACGCCCTAGGCTTATAAACTCTGAGGCCTCACAGGTCTCCCCACAGTACTACTCTGAACTTAAACTCAAACACGCACATAAAAAAATATGACTACCGTGGCACAGGGCTGCTGACTACCAGGCAAGAACTAGCGTTGTCTTTGCCACTACCTCGCTGTATGACCTCCGCCAGTCGTGTGACTTCTCTAAATCTTTATGTAGGTGTAACATGAAGAGACTGGGCTAGATCAGACTAACACTGTGTGCCCCAAATTGTGTGTATACATGAAGTAGGTGCATTTTTCTAGAGAGGGGTCTATAGCTTTCATCAGATTCTCAAAGAGGTCTGTCATCTAAAAGAAATTAAAAACCTGGAGCCTGAATGATCTCCATGGTTCATTTAAGCACTGTACCATCGATTCTGCGACTTCTCAGCAGTGGTCACAGAGGGCCACCTCTAATCCTATATCCACTTGACACATGAGGAAATCGAGACTCAGACAGGGTCAATAACCACCTCAGACTCACAGAGCTTTTCGGGTTGGAGCTGTCTCATCCCAAAGTCCATGCTCTTCCCATTGATGCTATGCTGTGCGTAGCACGGATTTACTTTTAACTCTCAACGTCAGTTTCACGCAGCCAATGTGACCACCACCTCTCCTCTTTCTCACCCCACCTGGTGCCCTAACGCCAATGACTCTTCAACCCCACTAGAACCTCCCTCACCCCTTGTGGTCCTCTCACCCCTCATTACTCAGCAACAAGGGTGCTCACCCCTCATTACTCAAGGTCAATGTATATAATCATTCCTTTGCATACATCCTCTGCCCTTGCCCTCTCACTGCATCTTCAGAGGTGCTTGTAAACCTACCACTCTGGTTAAACCCAACTCTCCACCTCCTCTGTCCCTGTATCTGTGCAGCTTAAAGTGATGGAGAAAAAGACACAATCGCACCACTGATCTCACTTTCAATTCATGACCACCAGCTTTGGGTGGGCCCTTCGTGTAGCTAGGGTCTCACTATACCTCCCGGGGCCATTCACTCAGCCCCTCAACTAGGTGGTGTTGTACTCTTTTTTCTTTTGCCTCAACTCTCGGACACCTCCTTCCCCATCCTCACTCTCAGATGTTGCTGCTTCCTATTTCACTGAAAAAACGGAAGAGAATTCTGTTAGACTCCTACTACGACATGCCCCCGCTGCCAGCACTTGCAGTGACATCCTCCACTTCCCACCATGCTCACCTCTGCCCTGGATCCCCTCTCCTCTTCCCACTCAGCAACTCTGCTCCAGCAATTCCGCCCCCACCTCTACAGCGTCAACTTTCCTCAAACTCAACACGTCTGAAACTGAACTCCGGATCTCCTGCTGTAAGTTTCTCGGCCTGCAGCCTTCCCTATCTCAGTGGAGGGCAACTCCATCCTTTCAGTCATTCAGGTCAAAAACCATGGAGTCACCCCCGACTCCTTTCTTCACGCCCCACATTCTGTCAGGCAATCCTACTGGCTCCACCTTCCAACTGTATCCAGACTCTGACCACTGCTCCCCACTTTCTCTGCTCCTACAGGGGTCTGAGCTGCCATCACCAGTGGCTGACGCTTCTTCACTCGTCTTTCTGCCCAACCCTCAGCCCTTGCAGGCTGTTTGGGGTACAGCATCTGGAGGGATCCTTTTAAAATATAAATCCAATCAGATTTCTCCTCTGCTCAGAACTCTTTAGTGGTTCCTCGTTTTCAGTGAGAATCAAAGCCGAAGTTCTACGACAGCCAACAGAATCCAGCCAGCCCACACCTGCTACCTCTCTACCCTCTTCCCCTATTGCTCCCCACCGATTCTCTCTGCCCCAGCCCCAGAAAGGCACACCCCACCTGAGGGCCTCTGCAATGGCTCTTCCCTCTGTGAGGAGCTCTCTTTTCCCAGATGCTCAGTCATTATTTCCCTGCCTCCCCACCTTCAAGTCTTTGCTTGCCTGTCCCCATCTCAATGAGCCACCATGACTACCCTGTTCAACACTGTAGCCAATGCCCTGCCCACTCAGCACTCTCAATCCCCCTTATTCTGTCCTACTTTTTCTTCTTCCTAACACCACCTTCCGCCGTACTGTTCAATTTACTTATTTACCACGTTTATTGTATGCCTTCCCTCATACTCTCTCTCCTTCCCCCACACCTCCCCCCCACATAGATAAAAGCCCCATAAGGGCAGGGATCTTTGTTTTGCTCTCTGAAGTATCTCAAGCAGCTAGAACAACGCCTGACACACAGATGGGCCTCAATAAATACTTGAATGACTGAATTGAATCGAATGACTGAACTGAAGTCTAAGAGACTAACTATCTTCCGAAACTGCAAGCTGTACTTGAGCTCACTCAACACGACGAAGGCGCAGCCAAGGAGAGAAATGAGTGGCTGTGAGGCCATTAGAGACGCTAAATCCAGAGCAGCCTCTTACCATCCTTCGCATATGCCACACAGTACACAGTATCTTTGTGTCCCTTTAGGGGCTGAAGTAAGGTGCCATCAGACGTGTCGTAAACCTGGCAAAAAAGAGACAAAAGTACAGATTACCCGCGTGGCGTCCAGTAGTCAGAACCCCTGCAAGTTGCTGCTGCTATTTTTGTTGTCAAAACAACACATTTGTCAATATTCTAAATTTGCACCAAGTAAAAACTGAACCAAGAAACCAGAAAGAATGTGACTTAAAGTTGGGAAACCCAAGGAGAGGCTCTGATTCTGCCCATTACACGGCCGGAAATGTGCCATTAATGCTCGAGAAACAAAACTTCACTCCGTGAAACTTCTCTACACAGTTCACTCCCCTTGCATGTATTTGGATATATGACCAAACAAGCTAGGCCCTCCCTAATAGAGCCAGCACAAAGAGCCCAGCTAGAGCATGGTTAAATGCCAGTGTAGCCCTGCCCTACTACCAACATCACAGAGAGATGTTTCATACTTGCTACCAAGAGTTGGAAGTCACAGGCCTGAACTCTGGGTTTGCAAATTGTAGGGAGTGTTATAAAACCCATCTGTAACGTGCATTTACGATTTTATAGCTGTGTAACATGTACAAATATGTGGAGATTTAAAAAACACACCATCTGAGAAATAAAAGCAAAACCCTCCAGAAATGGTCAGCGTTGGAGAAGATAACCTATGGGAAAAACCTAAAAGGATTTGGATTGTTTACCCTGGACAGAAGAAGTCTGCAGAACAATTTACCCGCGGCTTTCAGATTATGTAGTTACCATGCACAGAATGGAGATCAGGCCGTCTGCATATCTCGAGACAACAGAGCAAGAGGAAGCGGACTTACGCAGGAGGAAGAGGAGATCATGCAAAGGGTTTTAGGTCAAACATAAAGAGTTCTCTGAAAATTACTTTTATACACTGGGACAGGTTCCAGAGACAGCTTACGTTCTTTGAAAATATGAAAAATAGGACAGCATCCATATGGAATTGTTTAGGAAGGCCAGTGCCTAAAAGCTGGGGCCAGACTATCTGGCTTCTCACAGAGGGAGCCCCTTCAGGCCTGTTGTTTGAATTTTTCAGGGGGACAAAATATGAACTGACAAAGGCTCACTTTCAAAGGCATTTAAATTATTTTGAACTCTTTCGTGGGTGTCTCAAAGTAAAAAGGGAAAGATTAATGACTCCAAAGGAGGTATTGTTCACAGGTTCCTATCTGATAGACAGTTTACCTACCTGTTTTAAGTAGCCCATTTCCTTCCCTATTAAAAAATAATGACTGGAAAAAAAAAATAAAAAAAATAAAAAAATAAAAAATAATGACTGGTTTTTCCACCTTGCCTTTTTTATCTTAAAAAAAGGGTCAAATTTCAGAGCACTTACAAGAGGCAGAGGAAAAAAAGCACTTAAAAAGGAAACTCAGACAAAATCCTACCAGTAATCTGTTTCCTGCAGCCAAAATCAGTTGGGTTCCGTCAGGCTTAAATGCGAGGTCATATACACTAAACGGGAGACAAGACAAGACAAAAGGACAATTAGGAACCAAAATGATGAGGTCTGCTAATGGCCGGGAAAGCAAACTTTATTTCCATTACGAAGCACTGATTGTGTCTGAGGGAGAAAAATAATAGCTAAGAATTGCATTTGGTTGCAAATTCCATTCAACTACCACACCTTCGATCACAATTCACTTGGCAGTTAGCTGTTGTGTCCCAATTTCCACCTGTCCAGAAGCCAGACGCCAGACATGATTCAAAGAGTAAACAGTGGAGGGCACTACCTCATCTAATAATACCATGAAGGCTACACAAACTGAGAGAACGTGTGAGGGCTAGCAAATCCACAGGTCTCTGAAAAAGTTGGTCATTTATTAAAATATCATTACTGGACTTCCCTGGTGGTCCAGTGGTTAAGACTCCATGCTTCCAATGCAGGGGGCACGGGTTCGATCCCTGGGTGGGGAAGTTCCACATGCCGTGAGGCACAGGCAAAAAAACACAACATTACTCTTTCCAATTAATCAGATACTTACCAAGTGCCTCTTAGGTGCTAGGAGCTAAGAGATACAAGATGAGTAAATCACAGACCCTCCCTGCCCTCAAGGAAATTACCATCCTGAGGAAAGGTGATGGATGCTCAGACACCCACAAAGAATCACGTCATCAATTGTAAAGCACACGTTTTTTTCACATTTGAACATTTCTAATTTTGGGATGTGTCTTATAATTGATGATGTGTCAGTTTAACTGGCAGCATTTTTTGCTTTCTTAGTCGTATGTAAAATAATGATATTTTACAATCAGTGACCTCTTAGACTGGATGAAATATAGAATAATACTGTGATAGAGGCTTTAGGAGACACATTAAAGCATATATTGTAGGATTCCAAGGAGTGGACACAGTGTTCTGATTTGGAGAGGATCAGATAAAGCTTCATGAAGAAAACAATATATGAAAAAGGTAGGGCTTCTGAGACATGCAGGAGGAGACTGGGTAGGCGCAGCATTTCAGGCACAGAAAACAGAACAAGCAAAGACAAGACAGTGGGAATAGCAAATATCTAAATAACCTAATTTGACTGAAACATTTGGCTATGTGCAAGGCAATAGGGAGCGATAAGGCTGGAAAAAACAGGCTGGAGCCTTATTACAAAGATTCTCAAATGCCCCCAGGCAGAGGGTTTCATTAGTTCAGGTGACCCTAGTAAGAGTGTGTCAGACAGCACTGCCAAGATGGCCTATTGTAAAAGTTGAGCATGGGATAAATTAACCTGGCACCTGTGAGTGATCGAAAAATATACACCCTGGAGTATTCCCTGGCGGTCCAGGGGTTAAGACTCCACAATTTCACTGCCGAAGGCGCGGGCTTGATCCCTGGTCAGGGAAATAAGATCCCAAAAGCCACGCGCGCGGTGCGGCCAAAAAAAAACCACACCCTGGTAACTACTTGGAGCATTTACCACAGACACCCAATGCTGAGCTCTTCAAATGCATTATTTTATTCTGTCCTCACAAGCATTCTATGAGGTAAGAATTACTACTCAATTTTGTGGTTGAGGACACCACAGTTCAGAGAGGTCAAGTATCTTGCCCAACATCACACAGCAAGTGAAAGGGCCAGAATTTTAACTCAGGTCTGACTTTACAGTCTGTGCTATATGGCCTTCCACTCTCCTGAATTACTGTCAAGTATAACAAATCTATGCCACCCTCAATACTTTAACAACAGTGACTAATATTTATTAAGCACATTTATTTACGTGTGCAAAGTACAGTTTAAATGCTTTACATGTATTAACTCAACTTTCACAACAACCTTATATCTCTTTTGCAGATGAGAAAACTAAGGCACAGAGAAGTTAACTAACTTGCCTGAAAATAAACTGCTACTGAGTAGAGGTGGAGCCAGAATTCAAGCGCAAGCAGTCTCACTCTGCAGCCCAAGCTCTAACCACTACGCGTGTGGCCTCCATTATAATTATTATTTGCATATGCCATAGTTGACAAAATAATTAGCAAGAGTCTCCATGTTTCATCAGCAGGAAAAAAAAAGTGTTATCATCTACTCAAGGCATCACACATAGAATTCAGAGTTCTTATATAGGCTCCATTGACCTCAGAACCTTCCTTTAATAAAAATAATTCTTCACATATATTCAAGAGTTAAGAGTTGTTCAAGAGGGTAAATTTACATGATCTCATTTGACCTTATGCTAACATAATGCCTCAGACAGGCCAGGCATTATTGGCCCATTTTTACTGATGAGGAAACTGAAGTACACAGGCAAGTCATCTGTCTGCTGTCATACAGCTGGCTGATGGAGAAGCTGGAACACAGCGATTGCTACCCCTCTCCAGTTGGGCATCCCTCGTGACAGAAGCAAACACAAACCCTGAGTCCTTCAGCTTCCTTGCTGTTATGTGGTAACAGACCTGAGCCTTCCCGTCTCTCAGGCTTTCTTTCTCAGAACCTAAGGGACAACGTACTGGGTGCATTTCACACTCTGCAGAGAAGCAGGGCGGGAGAGGGGAAAGCGGGGGGAGCTGGGGCCAGAAGGGCTGACCTCCGGCCTGAGCTGTGGTCCTCACCTACACAGCAAGGCTAGGGAGCTGCCCTCCCGCCTCGCGGGGTACACAAGCACCACCTCCTGTGGGGAGCTGGGAGGCACGAGGTTTGGGAGGGGTCTGCACCTCTCTTCCACAGTCCTCTTGGTCGTGTGGCTCCCTTCCTGCCTTGTACATATCTGAGCCCATCAAAGTGGTTCCCGTGTGGCTTCTTCTTCACTAGGATCATTTTGGGCTGAATTATTAGCAAATCATTTCTAAGCATCTCACTTGAGCCAAGTCTTTAGCTACCTTCCTTTCAGATGTGAAAATTCATTTTCTCTGCATTTCTTGAAGTTTGCTTTTCTAAAGTATAACATACATGTCTGATTTACCCCAATCCAAATTCTTATTGTACTTAGAATCTGTACAATTCAACTTAAGAGTTATATAATCTTCTGTATTTACACTGTTTCAGATACTATCTTATCCCCTTAATTACAGTCATATGCAATTTCAGGGTAATGACCCTATTTTAGACATTTGTGGACCCACAGTACATGGCATTGTCCTAGACACAAAATGAGTATAACTGACAAACTGACAAGATTTTTATCTTGAACCCCTTGGGCTTTAATTACATCATAAGACCACAGAAACTTTCCCAAACTATTGGGAAAGGCCCTAGACCCTGTCATATAGCCCAACTCCCCTACCAGGGCAGGAACTCCCTATTGATGGATCCAGCCTCTGCTTGAACACTTCCAGGGCTGGGGAGCTCACCCGTCTGCAGACAGTACGGTAGGATGGCTCTCTCTCCCCACCTGCCCCCTTTTAAGAAAAACGGACATTGTCAGATTCCATTGCAGAGAGACAGAGGGTGGGTCCTGCAAACTGTCCCTTGCCAACTCTGTGCCCACCCCACTGTCAACTGAAGTCTCAAGGTGCCTCTCCAAATCCTGCACAACCTGATCCAGCCCCCACTTACTTGATTTGAATCTTAAGCAAATTGTTCCCTCATTAAGTCTCAGTTTCTTCATCTGTAAATGGGGTAACAATTCCAACCTCAAAGGCTGCTGTGGAGATTAAACAAGATAAGGCATGTAAACAGTCTGGCCCACAGCTGCTGTGGATGAGGGGCAGAGCAGATGGCAGCCTGCCTGGAATAAGGCATCATGGTTGAGAAGAATCTAGAGCACTGCTTTGAAGAGAGAAAAGGAGGAGCTCAGAGAAGAATAAGAGAACATTTGGGAAGGGCCTTTGGACAGGAAAATGGAGTTTACAGCTGAACTGAAAAGCATAAATTTAAATCTTAGCAAAAGGGGGCAGGGTGGGGCAGGGGAAGGACCACCTAATTAAGTGCATAATCTGACATGGAAGGTAATGGGGAGTCACTCTGGGTTGATGAGAGGTGGAGTAACGGATCACACAGCAACAGGACTCAAAAAAGAGAATTCCTGCTGCTACATGAAGGTTAGACGGAAGCAAAAGAGCAGACCAGCAGGCGGAGCTGTTTCAGTGTGGAGGAAGAATCTTTGACATCTGGGATTTTGGAGTTCTACTATTTATTTTTATAGTTTTTTGTTTTGTCTCATTCTGGGCTATCAGCTTGCATATGTAGCTGCCATCAGTATTGCTGGTCCCTAGAACCCCTAAAGCCCCTACACTAGAATAGCTGTAATGGGCCAAAACCTAAATAACCATTCATCATTCATTCACTCACCTCTTCATTCATTCATGAATACCTCTATCCATGAAATAATCACAACAAACACTGTCTAGGCTCTAGAATAAGCCTTGGAAATGAGTAAGACATAGCCATTGCTTTTAAGGGGTTCATAGACTTCTGGGATCAACAGTTTCCCATAAACTCTTGCACTAGACAGACTCTAAGTACCACAAAAGAAGAATAAACAAAATCCTATGCCAGGGGGTGAAAACTGGGAGCCAATCAGGCTATATTTGGCCAGCAAACGTTTTGTTTGGCCCATATGGTATTTTATTTTGTGTATGTATATATATATATATATATATATATATATATATTTTTACAGATTAGGTGCCAACATTTAAAAATTAGGACATTTCACATAAAAACCCAGATCCCTCGTTTCTGGTGAAAACAGGAAGCTCTGAGCCACACTGGGCCAAATTCCTGCAGGGTGGTAACTAGCAGAAGCAGAGCAGCTGTTGTCCCTTTCAGTCAGAGCATGCGCTCTCCAGTTTGCCACAGTCCTTGCCACTTCTTAGTATCTGACAGCAAAATCAAATGCTCAGCTGCTAGCTATCAGCAGCTTGTGCTATGAATACTTTTATAACAGTTAAGAGAAAAGTAAAAAAAAAAAATTTTTTTTTTACTCAAATCTCTATTAAGAGTAGAAGTGAAAGATACAGTTGTAGGGCTATACGTTTCAAGAAAAGTGCAGTAGAGAAAAGAAGAATACTCCTAGGGAAAACAAACAATTCCTTGTGTTCAAGATGCAAATAAACATCTCGCATTTACGTTGCCTGCCCGATTCCTGCAGGCACTTGAGTTTGCAGCCTCTGTAACAACAGGAATAATTAATGCAGTGGCTAAGAGCATTGGCTCTGGAGTGAGGAAGAAAGCTGGCTCCACCACTTACTCACTGTGTGACCCTGGCAAATTAGTTACCCACTCTGTGCTTCAGTCGCCTCATATGTAAAACAGAAATAAGTATAGTACCTATGTCAGGTACTGTTGTGAGGTGACAATGAGATAAAAGATATGAAGTTCTTAGCCAGTGCCTAGTACAAAGTAAGCATTAGCTATTACTGGTGCAGAGTACAAAGAGAGCGACCATCTCCAAAGAGAGGCTTAAGGACGTTTAGGATTTCACTGTGAGGAGATGAAGGCCTCACACAGAGAGGCCAAAGAAAAGACAGAGAGGGAATGGCTCTGTTCCAGTAGCCAAAGCAGAGGCTTCACGATGAAGCTGAAAAGATCATGTAGGAAGTTTTGAAAGTCAGGCTGAGGAGAACTGCCCAATAAGTCAGTATGCCCCCAAATGTGTTGTTATATGATGGATTTGGGGGATAAAAATGGAACAGGACATTAAACAACGGTGAATCATATAGTGAGAAAGTCATTCTCTTTCGATACTCTTTCAAACCTTCTAACAAAACATAGGAGAAAGTCTTGCTTTGATGCTATTCAACTCAAGCACCTCTCCAACCACACTTGCTAAATCTCTAGCTCTAGAAACACTACACCTGAGGCTCAGAGGTTCCCTAGCAACAGTATCTAGCTACAACTTGTTAACGCCGTTTTGTTTCTCCCTGCTTTAAGTTCTACAGTTATCTTACATTTACAGCAATTGCTACTGGTTTTCATACACGGTGTAATAAAGTTTCCCTGTAGAATGTAAAAGCATGTTTAAAGGAAAATAAGTGGGACAATTTAGAAAAAAGGTTAAGTAAACAAGAGTATAGGTAATACGCGGAAGTGGCATAAGTTGTGAAGATGGAAAACACTGATGAGCCCAGGATGGATTTTGAGTAAAGGAACGACAAGATCAGACTGTGATTATGTGTAAAGCCGCCTCCACAGGCCACTACCTCACGCGTGGTATATCCCCTTGCTCCCTCTCCAGGCCTCAGTTTCTCCATCCGCAAAGCGGTGGGAAGGCGACCCTGCAGTCGCCCAGAGCCGGGACTCAGGGCCCTCAGGCCAGCCCGCAGGCCCGTTACCCTTGGCAACCACCAGGGTTCACGCCATAGCGCCCGCCATCCCCGCTGGGGCTCAGCCTCCCGCTCCTCCCGGACTGCCCCGCTCCTCACCACTGCTCGGCTTTATCTCTCCACGTCAACACGGCCCTCATAGCGGTTTCCCTCACGCCTCGGGCCCCTCCTCCCTGCCTCAGCAACAGGCCTAACTCCTCGAGCCACTTTGTCTCCCTGCGCTACCCCGGCAACGCACATGCGCAGTGAGCTACGCGCGAGGCAGAGCGCTCCGAGTGCGCATGTCTACAAGGGAGGGCTAGAAGGAAGGAACGGGAGGCTGGCTAGAAGGCCTCCTCATATCTAGGACGCGCGCGATTGGTCGGAATGGGTAGGGGGCGGTGCGTCTTCCTCGACAAAGGACTTGATTGGCTGAGCCGTGGAAATGGCGGCTGTAGTCGAGGGGGGCGGCCGGAAAGCAGCTGAGCAGTCGGATAGACTTTCACTGCCTTCATCTTTTGGTTCCATCCTAGAGCTCCGAGCTGAAGAAGTGTTCACCTCTTACTCCGCTCCACACCCAGAGCGACGCACCCTCTCGGCCTATTACTGCAGCTGGAGACCGCTTGAGGGACACGTCTGGGATGGAGAGTCCGAGCCTGGGGGACTGCGGAGCTGCCCCCTCGGTCATCGCCAACCAGCGCCTAGTCCCCGACCGGCCGTGTGACCTCCGGCAAGTTATTGTCCCCTTCGGACCTCAGTTTCACCACCTGTAAAATGGGAGCGGGGGAGTAGAAGGTGGGTGGGCCTTTCTTACCTAGGGTGGATGGACACTTGGAGGCCGGCAGGGTTAGTTCCTGCGAACAAGGGCTGGAGTTCTGAGTACTTGTGTATGTGCGGTGTGGGGCTAAGATGATTTACCTACTTTTTTTTCCCCAAAAAAACATGTGATTCTCAGAACTACCGTGAAAGAGGTATTACTTCCTTTTTACAGATGGAGAAAGAGACTTTGACAGGTTAAGTAACTTGCTCTTGGACCCCATAGGTAGTAAATGGCAGAGCTGGGATTTGAACCCAGTCTGTTGATTTTAAAGTTCGTGCTGTTTTCACCAGGATTCAGTTTCCTTATCGCCAAAATTGTGAACGGTATAATTTCTTAAGATCCACCCAGATCCCCCAAATTATTTAACCCCATATTGCATCAGAAGACTTTGATTCTAATTCTAGTTAGTCACTGGCTCGTGCTTTGTTTCCCTATTTGTAGAAAAGAAGTTGGTTAGACATCTCTAGAGACTCATCCAACTTTGAAAATGTAAATATGATTAAGTGATTAGGATACACTCTACTGAAGTTTTTCAACAATAGTAGAGGGGGAGAAGTATTAGACCAAGATTTAGTAGACCTAGGTCCTGGAATCAGTTCTGCAAATAACTTAATCTTCCTGTCACTCAATTCTGTCAATAAAATGAGAGTAATCCTTATCCTACCTACCTCAGAAGGTTATTGGATCAAGAATGAAAGAGAGTTTGAAAATTCTTTATCAAGTGTTCTTTACCTTTTAGAGGATTACAACCTCTGATGAAAGTAATAGACACTGTCCCCCCACCGCCCCCAAAATGCACATATATATAAAAATTTTACCTCACTTATTTCGGGGGGAGGACGGTGTCTCACTGACTCATTTAAGCTGTTCTGTGGATCCCCAGGTTAAGAGCTCAGCTATTGGTTCATATTTTTAAACTTATGCCAAGTGTCACCAGAAATCTCTATAACAGAGCTATTCAATGATTAACAGCAAAAAAAATTCTTTCTAGCAAGTAGCTTGAGCTTTTCATTGTGCAGAGACTTCCAACCCTTTTTAACCATGTTGGAGGACAGGAAGATATTGGAGAGGAGGAAGATACTTATAGCATGACTGAGCCATACTGATTTTAATCTCTCCCATAGTCCAAATAGTCCATGTGGTTCCTTCTCTGTTATGGACTGAAATTGAATAAGCAGAGTCTAATTAATTTTAAATGAGCTAATCACTTGGAGTTTGTTTTTTTTCAGGGAGGAAGGTGTTGCTTTGGGATCAGAAAGAGTGGGAGAAGATGAGAAACAAATGGTGATAAAAAGCAGCAGTGAGTGTAATCCCCCGCTACAAGAACCCATTGCTTCTGCTCAATTTGGTGGTAGCGCAATGGCAGAGTGCCATAAGTCTGTACCATGTGGATGGGAAAGAGTTGTGAAGCAAAGGTTATCTGGGAAAACAGCAGGAAGATATGACGTATATTTCATCAGGTGAGCGTGCAAGATGGTAAAGATAGTACAGCCAAATAATTTTGTCTAGACAGGTGGTAGGAAAGCATAGCAGGAGTTTTGGCTTTTTTCTGTTTTTACCATAAAACCATTACGGATTCTGTTCCTTCACTGTCACTGGTTACTTACATCAGGTGATTTGGGGACAAATACTTACATTTTCTCCTACTGTGAATGGCTACTGGTAAGGTTGCACTTAAGCTATATTTGTAAAATTATGTTCTGTTGTCATAGAGGAAACTATTTTAAAGTATCACTTGATCACTTTTTTTTATTTTAAATGACAAATGCCCGTGAAAGTTTGGAAATTATTACTAAAAAATCCGAAATATGGTCCAGGTTTTTTTTTAAAGTCACTTTTATTAACTAGCAATAAGTTTTCTTTAATATCATTTTCTAGCCCACAGGGACTGAAGTTCCGATCCAAAAGTTCACTTGCTAATTATCTTCACAAAAGTGGAGAGACTTCTCTTAAGCCGGAAGATTTTGATTTTACTGTACTTCATAAAAGGAGCATCAAGTCAGGATGTAAAGACCAAAGCATGGCAGCTCTGCCATCCCAGCTGCAAAACGAAAGTAGCAATTCAAACCGGAGCCTCAGGACACGAAGCAGGTGGAAAAAAGATGTGGTTTCTTTGCCAAGTGCTAGTTTGGAATTGCAAGACAGCGGAGGACTCTCTAACTTTACTTCCATTCGTTGGCTTTTGAAAGAAGATGATGGTGTTAATGATGCTGACTCCAGAAAGGTTAGAAAGTCCAAAAGAAAGGTGACTGTTTTGAAAGCGATTCAAATTAAGAAAACTAAAACAGGGTGCCGGAGGAGTCTTCCAGATCCTGTTCAAAGTAGTAGAAAAAGAGCATCTGTGTATAATAAGGCAGCAGATGCTGAAAGTGAGCCTCTTGCACAAGAAAATCAGCTTGAGAGAACTTGCTGCGTCTCTGATGCCAGAGCGAGCGACAAGACCCTCACTGTGACCAGTGAAGAGGAGAGGCTTGGTAAAGAAAAATCATTGTGTTCAGGGTCAGATTTTGAACAGACCACTTCTGGCATCATAAACAAATTACGTTCAACCGAAGGAGCAGGACACAACAAGAAGTGTGAGGGTACCTTTTTAGAATCTGAGGAAATAAGAACCGAAGTAGAAGTTGGGGAAAGGAAGGAGCATTTGCATATTGACATTTCAAAAGGTGGCTCTGAAATGGACAACAGCTCACAAACGGAGAAAGACTCTACTTCTGCGAAAATATTCCAAGGTATTCAGTGCACTAAAGTGCTGTTAAACATGTGATGAGGATTTTGCACTTCATGCCTGTACCCAGTTAGCATGTGGGAATAGAATGAAGAAGTAGGGCCAAATATCAGATACATTCTACCAGTTGGTCCTAGTGCCTTGGGTAACTGATATTTAAGCCCTTTTGTACGGCAAAGAATCAGCTGGCTACTGCCCCCAACAGAGGGCAATTGTGCCATTAACCGTTGCCACCATCCTGGTACAACACCTGGGACTCTCCTCCACAGTGCTCTCCCATCTTCCCTTTTTTCCAGCCAATAATCTTACAACTTTAGGGGAAATAAAAAGGTTTCACTTGTGAAAAGATTTGGGGAAGACTCCTTTTATACATAAACTGGTTGAAAATAGTCAGTATCTTCTCTTTGCACCCCTCCTGTTACTTATTACTGATGTGTGACTTCCAATTTAATTTTGTATATATCATAGTCATTTTTATCTTCTATTGTAATGCTTCTCTAAAATGCTTTAGAGCTCTAAGTAATTCAAAACTGTAATCACATAGTTATCTATTATTTGTAATATGCTCTTAATACAGAGTTCAGAGCTTAGCACTTTTGCCTTTATAATACCTCAGTGAATAAGAGATAAAAGAAAGGAGACCTTTGAGCAACCCTATATTAGTTATTCATTATGCCATTATGGTATAATGAGTAACTCCTTTAAAGAAGAATAGTAATTTTACTTAAAGTCCTATGGGGAGACAGCATGGAGATTAGTAGAGCAGGTGGTTAGAGTTGGTTCCTGCTCTTGGTCCCACTCATGATTTTATTATGTCTTTGCTGTGCCTGGAATTTCTCTGCCTTGAACAGAAGATGACCACGTACACCTAGGAACTGCATAAAAATTCTCCAATGTGTCCTTTAAAGACCTTGAGCTTCCTAAAGCCTTGAGGTTCATGTAGATTTATTGCTAGTAAAATGGGCAAGTAAAATATCAGAAACATCCTTTTGTGACTAAAATGGAAGTATGCTAGTCATCCTATGCATAAAGAAGTCTAGTTCTCAACATAAGTACGTTTACTGTAGGTAATAAGTATCCAATGGAGTAGTAAAGACTTTCCCAGTGCCTTAGTTAGAAATTGCCACGTAAATTGAGCTTAGTCTCCTAGTAATAAAGGAGGCTAGTCAGTAATTATCTATAGGAGCCCACAGAAGAAATTATCAAGTAGGTAGTAAGAGCAGTTTCCTTTGTTCTGACTCTGTTTTACTTTCCACTGGGCTTTGCCTATTCAAACTAGAATAGCAAAAAACACTAGACTGATTATCTGGAGGCGTGGATACTTGTCCCAATCTATAGTCAATCCCACTATTGTTTTCAGATAGTTGCTTAATTTCTAAGCCTTAGAGTCTTCATCTGTAAAACACAGGTAATAACCCTCACCAGTCCTGTTTTTCACATCATGAATATTGTAAAATGAGAAGTGAAAAAGATGCCTTCACGCTAGACAAATGCAAGGTGTTATTAACTGACATTCAAATTTAGAGGGTATGGCTATGGGGAGTATTAAATGTGATGATTTTAGAAACTTGAAAGCCTAATAATGGTAGTCAAAGAGTCTTTGTTAAATTAAACTTCCCAGTAGATAGTGGCTTTAGGTGTTCTAAGGTCCAAATCTTAGGCTTTCCTGCAGGTTCTGTTTTATCTGTATCCTTTTTTTTGTTTGGTTTTTGGTTTTTGGTTTTTTTTTTTGCAGTACGCGGGCCTGTCACTGTTGTGGCCTCTCCCGTTGCGGAGCACAGGCTCCGGACGCGCAGGCTCAGCGGCCATGGCTTACGGGCCTAGCCGCTCCGTGGCATGTGGGATCTTTCCGGACCAGGTCACGAACCCGTGTCCCCTGCATCAGCAGGCGGACTCTCAACTACTGCGCCACCAGGGAATCCCTGTTTTTTGTTTTTTTTAGTAAAAGTATTCACTGCAGAATATTTGGAAAATATGGAAAATTAAAAGAAAAGAAAAACTAGCAACAACCATTATACCATTATGCCATTTTGGTTTATTCTAATTTCTATCACATTTTTTCTTTTTTTGTTAAATTGGGATCATATGTAGAATATTGCTTTTATCACTTAAAAATTAATGACATGGGAAAAATTCATGATGTAGTCTCAAAATATTTTAATAACCACATTGTACAAATGTCATAATTTAAAAAATTCTATATTATTTCCAATTTTTCAATGTAGTGAACTCTGAACAAAAATCATAGAGAACTAGTATAATAGTGGTTAAAGGCATGGACTCAGGAACCAGACTGCCTGGATTAGAATTTCAGCTCTTGACACTTACTAGCTGTGGGACCTTGGGCAAGTTACCTAGCATCTCTGTACCTCAATTTCCTTATTTGTAAAGTGGAGACAAAATAGTACCTACCTTGCTCATAGGTCATTAGTAGGATTAAACTGGTTAATTTAGAATAGTGCTAAACTGAACGTTTTATAGTAGTAGTGTGGTGTTGTTATTTGCAGCCCTGAATATTTCTTTAGGCTAAACCATAGATTCTGTAAACAATTTTCACTCTTTCCTTTTCAGAAGACGCCATCCCACAGACACAGATAGAAAAAAGGAAAACAAGCCTGTATTTTTCCAGCAAATATAACAAAGAAGGTATCCCTTTTCCAATCAGAAAACCAGACTTTAAACCTATTTCAAGTGTTCCCCTCTAATACAGTGTGTTTGTTTAGTTCTTAGTCCCCCACGACGCAAGGCCTTTAAGAAGTGGACACCTCCTCGGTCACCTTTTAATCTTATCCAAGAAACACTTTTCCATGATCCGTGGAAGCTCCTCATTGCGACTATATTCCTCAACCGGACCTCAGGTTTGTGGATTCTTTTAATCTTTGTCTTAGTAGAGACAGTGTGATGAGGAGAATTGATCAGAAAACCTGGTCTCAAGTTTGATTTTGACCTCAGGTAAGGCCTTCTTTCGGTCAGTCCTCAAACTCTTCACCTATGGACTAGATGACATCCAACAGCCTTTTTAGCATTAAAGAGCAGATTTTCATTTATGTTCTACTTCCAAATTACTTTTAGTCATCAATGAAAATCTGTTACTTAACCTTCCTCCTCTCTGTGTCATGTATAAAAGCATTTCTTTTTCATTGGATGCTTTCTTTAATGTCGCTGGCACCTTATGTTCTGTATGCTTTTACACTAGTTATATGATGATCTGATTATTTAAAAACCGATATCATACAAGGCCAGGTTTTGGCATAATTTGGACAGTTAACCAAATTGGTTGATGGTGTTGGGTTTTGACTCTGAGAGTGGTTGCTGATTTAGGTAATGTCTTCTCATCAGTGGTTTAAAAACAAAGAAAGAAAAAAACTCTCTATATGAGATTTCTAGATAAAGAAGTACGTGAGCCTAAAATCAGCCCATCAGGAGGCTGGCAGTCACGTAGTTACTTTTACTTCCCAGGCAAAATGGCAATCCCTGTGCTTTGGCAGTTTCTGGAGAAGTATCCTTCAGCTGAGGTAGCGAGAACTGCAAACTGGAGAGATGTTTCAGAACTTCTTAAACCTCTTGGTCTCTACGATCTTCGAGCAAAAACCATTATCAAGTTCTCAGGTACTTTCCCATATACCCAAAGGGAAAAACATAAATTGTGCCTATTTAAGAGAGCCACACCTTACACTTTAATGTCCTCAGTTGCGACATTAATAGAGGTCATTCAGCTCAAGCACTGAAGGCATTTGAACACAGTTCGTTTGCCCCAAAGTGCAGTCTCCCGCTGACCCAGGTGATAAATCTTTGCCCAGCACCAGGTCAGGCCGTGTGGGCAGGATTAGAGGAAGAAGTCAGTGAAGCAGAAAGTCCAGTTGACCTCAGGGACATTACCCCTGTCTCGTTAGGTCAGCACAAAACAATAACGGTTAGTCAGTGGCAGACAAGCAGGTCAGACGGGGGCGGTGGCTGCAGGAATTCAGAAGAAAGCAACCACAAGCGAGGCTGTTAGGAGAGACTATGTCCCGTCCCTTTCTGTTGTTCCTCCTTTCCGGGGAAGGTGTTTTCCTAGAGGCTGACCTGATATGTGGGTGTTGTATTCTCAGATGAATATCTGACAAAGCAGTGGAGGTATCCAATTGAGCTTCATGGGATTGGCAAATATGGCAACGACTCTTACCGAATTTTTTGTGTCAATGAGTGGAAGCAGGTAAGGCCCGTCTCCGGCACATTTTGTCTCTGAGGTAAAGTAAGTCCACCGTTATGGTTAGAACTATTTCTTGGACACATGTGCCATTACAGTCACAACCAGCTTTGTTCCAAGCTTGAGGGGCAGTGGTGGCTTGGGGTTATTGACAGCAGGAGAGGGTCCATAGATTTCCCCAAGTCCACAAAGACTCCCTGGTCTCTGACTGACCTCCACTGGTTTGCCACTTCTAGCCCTGTTCCTGTCATTTCCATTCATGTACTGTCTCTAGGCCTAATGTGGCTTTCCTCCTGTCACAGTCATACTCGCCTTCAAAAGCACGCCACTGAAGGGAAGCAGGCAGGTGCAGGATTGGAGGGCATCCTTGTCGGGTTTCTTCTAGTGGTCTCAGACTATTTTTGTGGTACATGGGTCCTACTTCGGCTGCCCATTCTATTGAGTATGCCCAGCCCACAGGCATCTGGGTGGCATCCTGGCAGCAGATAGGCACTGCCACATAGCCTGTACACTGCCCTCTTAGTCTGTGACTTGCCCTAAAGCATTTAGCTGGGAGGTCTGGCCAAGCCCATCCCTGCTTCACCATTTATTCTGACCTGAGCAGTCCATTTAACTCTCAGGGTCTGTAGGCTCCTGGAAAATGGCATATTAATACTTGACTCATGTTATCACCACCCTCCACACTGAGTCCCATTGAAGATCAGTACCAAATTGGAAAGTACTTTGTAAACTGTAAAGGATTACTTTGATGTAAGCTATAATTTTAACCATTCATGAATCTCATTAGGGTAAAGGTTATCATTTTCAGGTATATTATAAGGTACTGTTCCCCCGCCATATCTTTAAAAAGCCAATTTAAAAAATGTATTTCTGACTAACTTACATAAGGCCTCTGTCTCCTAATGTGTTGTATTTCTTCCAGGTACACCCTGAAGACCACAAGTTAAATAAATATCATGACTGGCTTTGGGAAAATCACGAAAAATTAAGTCTATCTTAAAACTCTTTGACGTTTTCAAGCTTGTTTTTATGCATCGCTTTGCACTTTGATTCTTAAAAGCTCCACTAAGCACAACCGCCTTCCCAGGTGTATAGATTCTAATCAGCCCAACTAGAAACCTAATGTGTGTCTTCGTAACGTGTGTACCACCGGAAGATCTTTGCTACTGAATGTGCTACGACATGTTCTGAGATTTTTTTAAAAAATAAATTGTTATTTGACAACAATCCTGAAAATGTATATGACTTTTCCAATAATGAAATGTGATTTGAAGTTTAAAGAAACTTTCCTCAGTTATTAATAATATGAAGCAAATTTCTATCAACCTTGCCTGAGGGAAGATTAGACCTCCTGTTGTCCTTCTATAGAAAATGATATCACACAATTGTTATATGAAGAAGCAAAGAGTTTTCAGCCACACATGTCAGAAAAGATATGATAGGGTAAATTAGGCAGTTAATTAATAAAGTATTTTTATTAAAAAACGCTAACCTCCAAAGAAAAATAAGATTATTTTGTCATTCTGTGTCCTTGATGACTGTCTGCTGGCTTTTAGGAGTTGGAGATTTGACTGTTTGATAACCTAATGTGCATATCTGCCTGTAGTTCTGTTGCAGAGTGTTGGCTTCTGGCTCACGCATTTACCTTGATCCCTGTGTGAAAACTCGAGCATTTACCCATCTCCCATCTTCCAGCTGGAGGACAGGACCTTTTAAGTTTTATGACTTTTTTTTTTTGCGGTACGCGGGCCTCTCACTGTTGTGGCCTCTCCCGTTGCGGAGCGCAGGCTCCAGACGCGCAGGCTCAGCGGCCACGGCTCACAGGCCCAGCCGCTCCGCGGCACGTGGGATCCTCAGAGTGTACAATTCGATGGTTTTTAGCACATTCACAGTGTTGTGCAACCATCATCACTAACTCCAAGATATTTCCATCACCCCAACAAGAAACCCCTTACCTATTAGCAGTCAAACCCAATGATCCCTCCCTCCCCCAGCCTCTGGCAACCACTCATCTGCTTTCTGTGTCTATAGATTTGCCAGTTCTGGGCATTTCTTACAAATGGAATCATATAATCTGTGGCCTTTTGTGTCTGGCTCCTTTCACTCAGCGTATTTTGAAGGTTCGTACATGTTGCAGTATTACCGACCCAGGTTCTTAGACTCTTGAATCAACAGAAATTGGTAAGAGGCCAGATGAGAAATTCAGGCAAGGCTTTATTGGAACTAGTGCTGCGGCAGGAGGGAGTGAAAACAAATAAGTTCCCTTGCTCGCTTCTTGGGTGGAGGGGGTGAGCAGGTCCCTTAAATGGGGCAAGGGTAGAGGCTGACCCATGGGTCGGGCTGGAGAGGGGGCTTAGGTGGTCTGCCCACCCCCCTCGTGGTGCTGTGTACAGAGGGCCTGCGCAGTACCCTGCTTTTGCTCCCCACACCCCAGAAGCGGCCGTTGGGTTTTGGTCTTTATGTATCATGTTGTTCATAATTGGCCACAACTGCACATATGTGCAGTTATTTTTCATCACTTATATAGTTTCTTACTCGAGGAGACACTTGTCCAGGTGTAAGCACTGCAGCAAAGGGTGCCAGGTCCCAGCCTGTCTCAGCAGCATGTGTCACTACCTCATTCCTTTTTATGACTAAATAATATAACGTCGTTTGGATAGACCACCTTTTGTCTATCCATTCATCAGTCAATGGACATTTCAAATATTATTAATACTCCAGTTCTCAGGTTCTATAATTCCAAACCATAGCACCCTGTCTTTCAGGGACAAAGCATACCAAAAACACTGCCTCTATTTGGCCACGACCCTCTCGGGTTCCCTCTGGAGGAGGGAGCGCCTGTTCTTTGGGTGAGAACACAGCCCTAAACATGTAGAGAACTGCTGAAGACACTACGGCTTACAGGAAAACCTGGGATTTATTACTCCAGATTCAAGGGCCACTGGGCCAACCTAAGAAATCCTGTCTTTTGCGGAGCCGGATGCTCTGCACCATTTCCTCGCGGCTTCCTCCAAGTCCCCTCCCAGGACCCTCGAAGGGAGCGAGACTGTCGGGGTCTCCCGCTCGGGCGGATCCTCTCCCCGCGGGCCTCCGGTCACGTGGCGGCATCCAGCCAATCAGCGCGGGGCGTCCGTAGTCTCGGCAACAGTTGCGTCCAAGTTCTGCAAGTCACGGGTCTCTTGCAAACTTGGTATTACTGTTTTTCTGGTACCCCATACCCCCGCGCAAGCAAACACACACACACACACACACACCACGCACACACGCACGTTCACACACTCTTTTCAGCACCCGCTTCCGGCCCCGCGACCATGGACTATTTTTCTGAAGAGTACGAGGCTGTGTTCCGGTCTCTGCTCCGTAAGTTCACCCTAAGCTCCCGGGAATCAACGCCAGCTCCAGGAAGCCCTCAACCCCCGGGTGGACGGGTGCAAGTGGGGTGAGGACTACGACAGGGACGGATATCTCATTGTGTCGTCCTCTCTCTGGGTGCGGGGTTGCCAGGGAGTCGGGGGCAGGTCGTGCATGTTTCTCAGATTTCCTTGCCCGGGCTGGAGGAGCAGGCCGAGTTGCTTTGGCTTGGAACTAGCGGCCCAATCCATGGGCCCGGGAAAGGTGTCCAGGCCCTCTGGCTGGCCCTACTTCTTCGCTAGACATTAGTGTGTTCAGTATGGGAGAAGAGGCATGGAGAAGACCAACAGTCTTCAAAATTTTGGTGATAGCCTGCTGTCTTTGACAAGCGCTGCAACTTCAGAGGTGAAAGCCAGATAAATGGATACTTACAGAAGAAGGGATGAATACTGGGTCCAGGGGTGACACCTAGGAGTAAGAGGTCTGCTAAGTGCAGAGGATGGGGAGGAATGATTCCAAGGTCCTGGAGAGCTCTTTACACTGGAGCTTCAATTAAGGATACAAGGAGTTATCCAAGCCAAAAGGGGGAGGAAAGGTATTCCAGACCAAGGGAACGGCATGCACAGAGGCCCAGAGACATGAGGTCCTCAGAAAACTGCTGGTAGTTTGAGTGTTGCTGGAGATGAGAGGCAAGAGGGGTCAGAAGGGACAGAGCAGGAGAGATCTTGTGAGCCAGGAGATGGGGAAGCCACTGAGAATGACAGGATTGGATTGGGAGCGTCAGCAAATGCAGAGTCTGACTTGGCAAACTCACAATGTTGGGAATGGGGTGATCTGGGACTGTCCCAAATTCCCAGGCCAAAGACACTGGGAGGTGAGGGAAAGGTGCCAGGCTAGAGGGGGCTGATTGGATGGGGAACTTGGAAAGAGTTCAGTCTTGGTTGAGTTGGAGATCCTTGTAGGCCGTACAAGTTGAGATGCTTTAGGAGCAACTGTATGTAGAAAGTTGGAGCTAATTCCAAGTCATAAATATGGGTATGGGTGTCCTCTGCATATGCAGGGCCACAGAAATGAGAGTGGAGGAGAGTGTTTGGGGGAAAAAAAAAAGAGTGCCCAAGTGTAAGCCTGGAGGCTATCTACATTTTAGGAGTGGGTAGGAAAAGAGAGGCCAAGAACAAGTGGCCAGAGAGGTAGGATGGAACTTAGGGAGAGATTTGTATCAGAAGCCAAGAGAAGAGGAGAGAATTTCAAGGAAGTAGTGAATTGTCTCCAGACACCTGAAGGGCTGTCCCAGAAAACAGGGAACAAATGTATTTTCTGGGGCATCAGTGGGAGAGGACTAGGACCAAGGGTCGTAGAAATTCCAGGGAAACAAATTCTGGGTCAATATAAAGAAGTCTTTTCTAGCAGTTAGAATTAGGCACTCACAATGTTAAGTAGAGAACACCCTGTCACTGGAGGTATACAAACAGGCAAAGTCCGCAGGGGCGTTGTAGAAAGAGTTCCCTGACCTGGGCAGGCAATGGGACTAGTTGGCCGCTGAGAGCTTGCCTCATTAATCCCTGGGGAACATTTTCACACAGGCTCTACCCACAACCACATGGTGACCTCTTTTATTCGAAGAGCCCGCCTCACTTTTCTATCAACGGACAGAGGACCCCAAAGACTACTAGAATGCAAGCTTGGTGGGCCTACAGCCTTCACTCTGGAAGGGAAGGAGCGTAGGGGGAGGTTAGGGAGGATGCAGGAACCGAGTCCCAGCAAGGTAGCTTTGCAGGCCATTGTGAAAGAGCGTCCTTTACTCTAAGAGCAGGAGAAGCCATTTCAGTGAAGCCATTGCAGGGTTTCAGGGGGGAAGGGATGCCTCTGGCTAAAGGCAGATCATGGATTTGGTGTCTAGGGGGGGCACAAGTGGAAGAGGCGAGACCAGTGAGGAGCATGTTTTGAATGCGTTCCCACGGTCTGCAGAGTACAGTTTAAACCCCTGAACCTGGTGCTGCAGATCACTCCAACTGTATTTTCTTCCATTAACCTCCTCCTTCACACACAATGTGCTTCCAATTTGTGAAACAGTTTAGTAACCCTGAAGTCCCTAAACCCCACCCTGATTGATCCCCATGCTGGCCCCTGTATCCCTTGAAACCAAACTCATTCTGAAAGCACACTCAACGTCCCCTACTGCACGATGACTTCCCAGATCCCTCGGTCAGCGTCTTTCCCCTGACTGAAACCACCTTGTAACCCCTCTGGTTACCCCACCTTGTTCTGTGCCAGCACACTGCCTGTTGGGCACCCAGCCAGTACCAAGCACTGGGTAACTTTCAGTAAATGCTGGTTTGATGAATGACTAAATTTTCAGTCGTACCAAACATCTTGTCCTCAAAGAAATGATAAATGGGTTGTTGAGAAGTACTTACTTCTGTCCACATTGATGTATACATACTTTAATTATTTTCTGACTATGAAAGGAATACGTGGGCATTGTAAAGGGACTTAACAAATGTACTCACTGTTCACTTTGTGCCAGGCTGGGTACTGGGGACGCACAGGAAGTAAGACACAGTTCCCGCCATTGGGAAACTCACAGGCTGTTGGGAAAGAAAAGTATCTTCATCCAGAAAAATATGGTAAATGCTATGAGGGGGCTAAACATAGGGGCTATGGGGACCAAGAGGGGGACGAGGGAGAGCCTGGGGTGCTTCAGGCGACCGTAATGCCTGAGCTGAGCCTCAAAGGCTAAGTAGGGAATAATCAAGTGAACAGGGGAGAGACAGAAGCGTGTTTCAAAGACAGGAAAGAGCACGGTTTGTGGGGGGGCAGGAGGAGGGAACTACGGAACCACAGTCAGCTTAGTTTGGGTACAAATACAAGGTGAGGCAGAAGGAATGAGAGAAGGAGCTGGAGAAATTAGAGGGGTTGGCAGGGGTGGGTGGGACAGGTGAGGCTAAGTTAAGGAGATGGAACTTTATTCTAGAGGCAGCTGGGAGCAATAGAAGGGTTTTAAGCAGGAGAGTTTGGGTTTTAGAAGGAAAATGATGGTGACAATATTTTTAATAATAATGCTTTATCCCTTCTGAATTTCAGAACATTCCCACACGTGTTATTCATTTGATCTTCATAATAGCTTCGGGAGGTTGCTACAGGAGAGTTTATATCATTTTAGGCATAAAAGAATTGAGACTCAGCAGGATTAGGTGACAGCCTGGGGTAATATCAAGTAATGGCTAAGAGTTGAGCTCTGGGGCCAAACCAAAGTTCATGTCCCAGCTCTGCTACTAATCAGCTGTGTGACCTTGGGCCTCTCTGGGGTCGGTGTCCTTACCTGTAAAAATGGGTGTAAATCATGATGCCAACCTGTTACGTCTGTCCACTTGCCATTCACTCACTCACCAAATATCTACTGAGCTCCCACTATATGTTGGCACCGTGGAGGTGCTGGGACTCCAGCAGGGAACAAGAGAGATGAGATCTCGGTTCACGGTGTATTGGAAAAACATAAACCAAATAATTGCACCAGGGGTTTCAAATGCAACTGTCTGCCTGAACCAAGCCCTTACTGAATGAAATGAGCTGCGTGTGAGACGATAGGGAATGGTGAGGCCTATGGCAAGCTGCAGAGCGCATGCCCCAGCCTAACGCAGTGCAAACTGGAAAAGTTTAAGCAAACAAGTATGTCAAGCAAAACAGGACCCTAAGCCTCGTTCAGTATGAGGGCTGCCAGTTTGCAACCCTTGATTTACATACTTATGATAAGTGGTCTGAAGGAAAAGTACAGAGATAACAGGAGGATACAACGCAGCCTGAAGCTGGAGAGTGAACATTTGGTCTGACACGTGGAGAATGAGGAGGAGTGAGGAGGCGATGGATGGGGGAGGGAGCATTCCTGGCAGGGGGAGCAGCGTGTGCGGAACCCTTAGGCAGGATGGGGCTTGGATCATTCAGGGAACAGAGAGAACGCCAAGACATCAGGACAGGGTAAGGAAAGACAGGCAAGTGATGAGGCAGGAAAGGTTGGCGGAGGAGGGTTATGGGACTTTATTTTGAGGACTATGAAAAGTCATGGAAGTATTTCAAAATGGGAGGGTAAGTATATAAAAAAATAATAGTAACAGTGCACTTATTATGAACAAACTGGACTGATTCTAAACATCTCCACCACTCAATAAGGTAGGTATCATCATTATCCCCATTTTACAGATGAAAAAATTGAGACCCTGCAAGGATAAGTGATCATGCCCCCAGTAAGCGGCAGGACCGGAACTCAGACCGGAACGTTCTGGCTGCAAAGCCTCTGTGCTTTACGGCACTAGGCTGCCTCAGTTGATCAGACCAGATCAGAATGGCATTTTTGAAAGATCATTCTGATTGCCAAGGGGTACTGGGGGCGGGGGGAGTGGGGTGGAGTAAGATTAGAATCTAAGAAGTTTCATGAGAACGCATATAAATCTCTTAGCATAGTGCCTGCCGTTGGGATTGCCCAGTCACGTTAGATGTAATTATTTTCATCATCATAGCGAGGCAACAATAACGCCAGGCCTGGAACCCAGGTGCCCTGATGCCCAGCCTGGTGCTGAAGCATTTCTCCTTCCTGACTCCTTTGGTCCTCTTCCTGAAAGGAACTCACCTTCTAACCCTCTTCCAGGGTTGCGCCAGTCTGAGTACTTGGTTGACGATGGACGTGCCAGCAAGGAGCTCGTGTTCAACCCTGACGCGGTCATCGCCCACTGCTTCAAGCAGTTCAAGCAGGAGGACTTCCACCTGCCTCAGAGCCGCCGGAGGATCATCTTCTTGCCTCGAAAGGAGGCTCTGATGCCCGTCAATCCCACCCCCCACCCCCAGGCTCCCCCCGAGCCCACCCCCAGCTCCAAAGCCCTGGAAGTTGGGGACATCCAAGAACAGCCAGAGGACCCAAGGGCCTGGCTGACCCAGAGGCTGAGGGTTCGGCAGGACCTGGAGTCATTTGGCAGCATAGAGAGGTGGCTGCGGAACAAGTCCAGACTCACGCCTTCGGAGGCCAAGGTCCTACACGAGAGCCAGAAGGAGCACGAGGCCCAGCTGATGGGCCAGCTGGCCACTCCCAGAGACACCGAGGTGAGCAGCCCCATTTGCCAGATGCAGACACTTCGGGTGTTAGGGGCATGCTGTCATTTCACTCCCTTGAATTAAGCAGGATGGGGATCTTTTACCCCCACCCCCACCCACCATCCCCCTCCCAGTCCCAGGGGAGCAAACAGAAGTCCTAAAAAGGTGTATTTGTTATCTATTGCTGCATAACAAATACCCCCAAGGTGACTTAGAGCAACAGATGTTCATTATGTCACTGCTTCTGAGAATGAGGAAGCTGGGAGGAGCTTAGCTGGATGGCACTGGCTCAAGCTCTCATCTCAAGATGCTGGCCTGGGCCACAGACACCTGAAGGCTTGACTGGGCAGGATGACCCGCTTCCAAGCTGGCTGCTGGCAGGAGGCCTCAGTTCCTGGCCACATGGGCCTCTCCCAGGGCTGCTCGAGTGTCCTAACCACATGGCAGCCGGCTTCCCCCAGAGCAAACGTCCAAGAGAGCAAGGAGGAGGCTGCAATGCCTTTTATAACCTCATCTCAGGAGGTCTCAGTTTCAGAAGTTTCACACCATCACTTCTACCACGGTCTGTTTGTCAGGAGCAAGTCACTAAATACTGCCCACATTCGAGGGGAAGGGGGTTGAGCTCCACCTTAGAAGGGAGGAGGGTTGAAGAATTTGCGACTATATCTTAAAACCACCCTGGGAGGAATCATCCCTGGCATTCATCTGTGGGGCATTTTGAATACTCACTGTTCATTCATTGGTTCATTCATTTGTTGAGGGACTATATGTGCCAGCAGGTGCTCACAGGGCTACTGTGAGGATCACAGCTGGGAGGTTGGAAGAAAATTTTTTATAAATTTGTATATGTATTTATATACATTATACATATAAGTCCCTTTTATAAATATGAAAATAGAAGCTCAGTGAGGCCATACATTGTCCAAACCCATAGGGATGGTAAATGGCAGTCAGTAACCAAAGCCCTCATCTTCCAACTCTTTGCAACACAGACACTGTATGGGACATCTCCTTACAATACAGACACTTGAAATTTCTCCCAGTTCAGGTAAAGCTGGCATAAGAGGTTAGGTAACTTGGGTTTAAACCCAGCTCTGCTCCTTCCTAGCTGTATGATCTGGGCCTTAGTTTCCTCAGCTGTTCAGTGGGGATAACCATTGTGCCTGCTTCCTAGGGCCACTGTGACATCTAAATGGACTCATTTATATATGGTGCCTGAGACAGTGCTGAGCGTATCGTGAGCACTCAATAAATGTTTGCCATTTTTATTATTATTGTAGACTTACTGATGTCATCTGGGTTGGCCCCCAAACTTCAGAGTCAGTCCTTGGTGTAATCACAGTCAAAAGCCAACTTTCATGGGTCCAGCACACGCTTTCCTGCCAGCAGCACACCATCTAGGTATAAGCACAGGTCTTGGGTTAGAAACCCAGCTCCACCGCTTACCTGCTGTGTGAGCCCGGGGAGGTCACTTCACCTCTCAGCCTGTTTCTTCATTTGTAAAAAAAAGGGAAACTAATACCTCATACCGAATTCACAGCATTGTTTTCTTCATTCAGCAAACCATCACTGCCTACCTGCAGAGGGCTGGGGGCTTTGTTGAGTACAAGGATAGGAGGTGGGGTATGTAGCTAAATAAAACATGGTCATGCTCTCAAGATGTTCCCATGCTAGCGGCAGAGGTGGACAGAGCAGATTAAGGACTCTACAGTTTGCCACAGGCCATGAATAGACTCTAATACCCTGAGGGGCTATAAGCTAGGGAACAGCAAGGCCCTTTGTAATCTGTCAAGTGCTGCACCAAAGTAAAGGAACATTATTCCTAAGTACAGTCTCCCTCGGCATCTGTCGGGGGGGACCCCACAGATACCAACATCTGAAGATGCCCAAGTCCCATATATAAAAGGGCAGAGTATTTGTATATAATCCCCAAGCATCCTCCGTATAAGGAGGATAAATCATAGATTACTTAGAATACTTAGTATAACGTAAATGCCATATAAATACAATGTAAATTTTATGTAAATAGTTGACAGCCAACAGCCATGACAAATTCAAGTTTTGCTTTTTGGAACCTTCTGGAATTTTGGGGGGGAATATTTTCTATCTGTGGTTGGTTAAATCCGTGGATGTGGAGCCCGTGGACCCGGAGGGCTAACTGCATTCCCGTTCACCTGGAAATGGAGGAGTAGGATTTGGACAGGAAGAGAAAGAAGGAGAGGTGTTCCAGGCAGGAGGCCCAGAAGGGGCAGAGGCTGGGAGGTGAGGGCAGCGGCAGTAGGAAGCTCCGGGCTGGGGCATGAATGTGCACCGAGAGCCCAGTGCAATTAGAATACTGACTGGTCTGACAGGAGAGATGTGGATAAGAAGAAAGTTTTACTTCTCATATTGTCCAAGCCTCTTGTTTCTCATGGGAAGTTGGAGGCCCAGAGAAGCCAGATCCCCCAGGCGTCCCGTGGCAGGACGCACCTGCCGGAATCCAGCGCTCCTTGCCCTTCCCCTTGCTGTCTGTTCAGGGTGGCTCAGACTCTCTCTCTCCCACTTCTTACTCTGGGGATCTAGCTCCATCGGCCTGTCTCCCCCAAACTCTCCCCTCTACCCCACTCTCTTGCCTTTTTCAGAAGAAAAGCCCGCGACCCCTCCACCGGCAGGTGCCCCCGCTACCACTGCCCAAACCCTCTGCCCTGTCGGCCTTGTACTCTTACCTGTGCAGCCACAAGATCAAGATCCAGGAGATATTTCACAAGGTGGAGCAGGGCAAGAACCAGAGGATCTCCAGGGAGGAGTTCATCACGGCTCTGAAGGCGGTAAGCGCCTCCCCCGCCCCCGAGGCTGGCCTGACTGGGGGATGGAGGGCGCCCATGCACCACCCTCCCCCTGCTGCCCCCTCCCCAGATCCTGCTCCGACCATCAGCCGTATTACTTATAAAGCCGCACTGGTATATGTGGCTTAACCTGAGGCCCCATCAGACCCCTAAAGCCACCCTGCACTGACCTGACCTTGAAAGGCCCTAGCTGAGTGGGAAGTCTGCGGAGTCAGCCCCATAAGCCGCCAGCTGCTTGGGGAATCACCCCAGAACTGAGCACAGAGAGAGCTGGGCCTTCAGTCCTGCCTCTAGAACCTTCTAGAACTTCTGGAACCGTCATTGGCATATGACTCACCCGGGGTCTTGTTAAAATGCAGCCTCTCTCTCAGCTTCCATCTTGTTAAAATGCAGCTTCTTGTTAAAACGCAGTGGAAGCGCGGAGTCCTCACCACTGGACCGCCAGGGAAGTCCCCCCAAGATGCTGCATTCTAACAAGCTCCCAGCGATGCCTGTGGTACAGGTCCACGGACCACACTTTCACAGGTTCTTCAAAAATTCAAATTAGTTGTAAATAAATAAAAATCCAGTTCCTCAGTCACAGCAGCTACAGTTGGAGTGCTCAATAGTCACATGTGGTGAGTGGTTCCTCCACTGGATCCCTCAGACATAGAACATTCCCGTTATCCCTTCCATCGGTCTAGCAGAGGTTTGCTAACCATGGCCCAGGAGTCAAATCCAGCCAGTCTCTTGTTTTTGTAAATAAAGGTTTTTTTCCTGTAAATAAAGTTTTATTGGAACACAGCTACACCCATTATTCTACATATCGACATGGCTGCTTTCATGCTAGGAGGGCAGAGTTGAGTAGTGGTGACAGAGATCACGTGGCTCCCAGAGCCTAAAAATATTTACTATCTGGCCCTTTCCAGAAAAAGTTTGCCGACTCCTGGTCTGGGTGAATTAAGCTTTTATATATTTTGAATACAAGATACCTTTTAAAAAAACTTTAGGAAGGGGAATGCTACATCTTTTATGGTCTTAAATTATCACCAGTTTTCCCACTATCATTTTATGACATGTAATTATCGAAACAACATTTCAAAGCATTTAAAACAACAAAAAATGAAGAGTTGTTAATCAATGTAACCAAAAAGATAAAACATTAAGTCCTTTAGCACCAGGTAAGTTCTGATCTTCTTTAAGTAAAGCTCAGTGAATAATATCTACAGTCTAAAGAAGCTGATGAAGTTGTATTTCCTTTAAAACTTTTCTTCTTGAATATTCGATATTGCTGGCAAGCATTTTACTTCTCTGAAGTTGCTCACCATCCTTAAAGGAGTAATGTGTATCAGATTTCCGATTCTTTTTTACTTCAGTTCAGGGAGGCTTATGTGTCCCTCATGGACAGGGATGACAGACGTGAAATCCTTCTTCCAGCCCAGCACAGGAAGGCTGTCATTGAGATTGGAATGGGGTGGGGAGGGAGGCCAGAGGAAGAAGTAACAGACTCTGCAAAGATGACGATATGTCTGGACTGGGTTTTGAAGGAGGGATAGGAGTTTTTCAGGCAGGAATTGGGAAATGTCTGAGTAAAGGCAGAGGGTGAGAACGTGTAGGGTGTGTTCAGGGCCCCGGGAAGGGCTCTGAGCTCCTGGGCAGAGACCTTGGGTGTGAGCTGGGGGTGGCTGAGGATGAAACTAGACGGGGAGGTGAGGCCAGGCTGGCTGTCCTGGCAGGACGTTTGGAGTCTGCCCGCCCGCCTTGGGGCTTCTCTTCTCTCCTCAGGTTGGAGTCCCTCTGAAAAGCCAGGAGGTGGAGGACATCGTGATGTATCTCAGCTCTCTGGGAAAGCACAACAGCATCACCGTGGATAACCTGGCCAGCACCTGCGAGCAGTGGTCTTCGGCTCAGCAGAAAAGCACCCTGGCAACTGCAACAGAGTGTACATATCCACCTCCACCCCCGTGTCTCCACTTCCGCATCCTGGGAGCCAGTGTGATGGAGGCAGCCTTGGCTCACTTGAGTGTGTTCTCCACCTCTGGCTTACTATAGGTGGGCCAAGCCTCCCTCTGGTATTTCCAGGCCCAGAGATCAACCGCAGGGTAGATATTCTCTTGAGTGCCCAGCTCCCGGGTCCATTCAAAGATGAATGAGGCCCAACCCTATCCTTAAAGGAGGATTCTCAAAGGGTGGTTTTAGCCCATCAAAGCCCACCTGATAGGCTGAGACTGACCCAAACGGCAAGCCTTTCCACTTGTATGTGGGTCCAAGGCCTTCCCACTATTAATCTACATATTATTGATAAAAAGTTAACTAGAATTCAGAAACTAGAATTAGTACATGTTTAGAGTTTACTGGAAAACCTACTTTGGTATTCTACTATCAGGGATATTAGCCGGGCTGCTGTGAACAGTTGTATAGGTTGTGCACAGCTCAAGTTCCATTTGCCAAGCTGTGTGCTTGTGAAGCCACATCCATCCAGAGGAAGCACAGAGGCAAGTTATAAATGAACCAGCCGTAGCTCTGCCTATGAATTTACAACACAGGGTACATCATGTTTTTTGTTTGTTTGTTTGTTTATTGTTAGTGCCACTATTGTAAAAAAAATTTTTTTGAACTATAGATAAAATTAAAGCCCTCCCTTGACTACTACCCACCATTCCAGAGTCCTCCTCAAATATAAACACCTCTCTCTTCTTCTAAATGAAACAGATCTTGCTTTGTCCCCACCCTCAGGTTGGCAGGAATTTAATTTCAGACACGTTTGTGAGGGTGGACGTGGGGGGACCTCCTCGCCCTCCCTGAGGTCATGTAAAAGCCCGGGAGGGCAGCAGAGGGGTTTCCTTACAGAGGTGAAGATTTGGGCGGGGTCTCTGGAGTTCAAGGTTACACGGAGCTGGGTGCTCAGCGTCCTCACGGGTAGTTTTAGAGACGCCTCCCGTAGCGCATCCCCTCCTCAGTCCCACAGGGGAGCGAGATTTCTGACCTCTGGTCTCAACAAGCCTCCAGGCCGAGACACTGTCACCCCAGGCACAGTCTCCGTCCCTCTCAGAACCCCAGGGAACCTGAGTGCCCCCACTGTAATGAGATCCTGTACCCTTTGTGTCTGGTGCATCCTTGAGGTCTCCTGGAGTTGGGTGGGCTTTCCCACCCATGCTCTTTTTGCCTTGTCATTATGCATTACCAAAGCTTATCATTATCCGCGTAGTTGGCTGCAAGTTATTTGCTGAATGATCAGAGTGCCCCAGACACAAACGTGCTGGTACACGTTTGCAGCAAAGGTATTTGGGACCTATTATTCCCTAAGAGCCAAGAGCAGGTATCTGCTTGGCCAGTGCTATCTCAGTGTCCTCACTGAGTTCCTTTTCCCTGGAGAGCAGCAGTGGGTAAGGTAAGCGGACTTGGGTATCGCTTGCTTTGCTTAAAGGGGCAGTAGCATCAAGAGTCTGGACGCCTGGCTTACAAGGGAGAAGGCGGTGGCTTTGGGGCACCCCCTGTGGGCTGCAGAGCTTTACCCTCATTTACCCACAGCATTAGGTCATTTTCTCCTTCCAGTCCCGGGAGGTCAGAGCTACTATTCATGCTTTGCAAGGAGGAAGCTGAAGCTTGGAGAGGCTGAACACCTGTCCACAGTCTCAAAACTAAAAGGTGGCAGGGCCAGGATTTCATTTCTTCCTGGGACAGTGGAGGCCTGGAAACAGGATGCTAGAGGATGAGAATGGCAACAGGAGGGCTTGTGGCCACGGTGCAGGTGACGGAGGAGGTGGCCACACTGGAAACAGAAGAGGGGACACCTTCAAGGTGCACCTCAGATGGCACTGACCGGACACGTGGGCACCTGCTTGGTGACACTGGTTAACTGCTTGATGGATTCCAGGGCTGGGCACCCTCTCAGTTCCTCCTTCCTCTGTCTCTTCCCTCTGCTCCTAGACTATAGATCTGCCAAGGACAGTGGTTCCCCACAGAGTCCATCCAAGAAGCAGCAGGAGAATTTAGCCCCAGAGCCTCTCAAGATGGACCTGCTGACCGTGCCCGTGGTCGACACCGACATGGAGGCCCAGCCTATGACCCTGGAGGAGATGGACGATGTGGGCAAGCGGTACCGCGAGAAGAAGCGGCAGAGCAAGGTGCCCCCGCCAACAGGGGAGGGATGGGGCTTGGAGACTGGGCAGGCCTGGGTTCAAATCCACTGCCCCTGCATCACCTTCTGGCCGGGGGAGCTCTTAGTAGGGGGCTTCCTTACCTCCCTGTTGCCTCTTCTGTATGTAAGAATGGCACTTACCTCACAAGGTTTCTGTGAAGATAAAACGAGATGATGCTTCTGAAAGTATCCCCTTCGTCCAACTCTTTAATTATGACTTCACATCCTGAGCCCAGGGCTCCATCTTCATCACAGCTGGAATCCAGGAACCTGGCCTGGGGCCTGGCGCTGAGTAGACACTCCAGAAACAATGTGACGAGTGAAGGAAGGGAATAACTGATTACCTGAGTTAATTCATCCAATAAATATTTATCGAGAGCCTGTGATGTGTCAGGCACCGTTCTAGGTGCTGCCTAGAACAAAACAGCCCCAGGCCCCAGGAAGCTGAGAGTCTAGTCAGGGAGGCAGACAGTACTAATATAATACTATCTATCAATAAATATTTTCTACTATATACTTTTTTTGTTTCTTTTTGGTTGCTTGGGGTCTTCCTTGCTGCGCGTGGGTTTTCTCTAGTTGCGGCGAGCGGGGGCTACTCTTCGTTGCGGTGTGTGGGCTTCTCATTGCGGTGGCTTCTCTTGTTGCGGAGCACGGGCTCTAGGTGCACGGGCTTCAGTAGTTGTGGTGCACGCGGCATGTGGGATCTTTCCGGACCAGGGCTCGAACCCACATCCCCTGAATTGGCAGGTGGATTCTTAACCACTGAGCCACCAGGGAAGTCCCTCTACTATATACTTTTTATAGTATAAATATGTATGTATATATATACATATATAAAATAAAATGTCAGGTATTGGTAAGTGTTATATTGACTAAGATCTGATTAAGTTGCATGATGAGAAAACCCAGAATGTTAGAGCAAGGATCAGCAAACTTTCCCTGTAAAGGCCCAGATAATAAACATTTTAGGCTTTGCAGACCATGTGGTCTCTGTCACAACAACTCGGCTCTGCCATTGTAGCATGGAAGCAGCCATAGACAACAGCTAAACAGATGAGTATGGCTGTGTGCCAATAAAACTTTATTTATAAAAGCAAGTGATAGGCCAGATTTGACCTATAAGCTATACTCTGCTGATTCTGATTTTATTGTATTTATTTATTTTTGAACAAAAACAAGGAAAATTTTGTTAATAGTTGACTACATCAGAGCAGTGATTCAAGTAGACGTCAGAAACTACTTTGGTTTAATTAGAACAAGAGATTTCTATTTTAAAATGCATTCTCGGGGGACTTCCCTGGTGGTCCAGTAGTGAATCCACCTTCCAATGCAGGGGATGTGGGTTTGATCCCTGGTCAGGGAACTAAGATCCCACATGCCACGGGGCAACTAAGCCCGCACGCCACAACTACTGAGCTCACGCGCCTCAGCTAGACAGCCTGCGTGCCGCAAACTACAGAGCCCACGTGCCCTGGAGCCCATGTGCCACAACTAGATAGAGAAAACCCACATGCCGCAACTAGAGAGAAGCCCGCGCACTGCAACGAAAGATCCCGCATGCCCCAGTGAAGATTCCACGTGCCGCAACTAAGACCTGATGCAGCCAAAAAAATAAGAAAAAAAAAACCTTAAAAAAATTAAATAAATAAAAAATTCATTCTCGGACTTCCCTGGCGGCCCAGTGGTTAAGACTCCACGCTCCCAATGCAGGGGGCACGGGTTCGATCCCTGGTTGGGGAACTAAGATCCCACATGCCTCATGGCACGGCCAAAAAAAAAATGCATTCTCATACTCACAATAGCTATTTAATCATTTCTTCATAATACATACTAAGGTAAGCAATGACCTCCATTAACAGCTGATTCTGATTTTAGAAGCTTTAAAAAGATAGACTTTTTCTTTCCTTACAAAGAAATAAGGCCAAAAGTGGCTGTACGCTCCCCAGGCCTCTTCTATACCTTCAATACCTTGCTCTGTCAATACCTATATCTTCAATACCTTGCTCTGTCATCCTTAACACGTGGCTTCCACTTCAAAGTCACATGTGGCTGCACCTAATTTAAATTCCCACACAGCCAGACAGTCGAATGTAATGTTTCAACAGGACACCTCTAGGGCCTAGTGTATGTATGATACAGTTGTGTGTGCGCTTCCGTGTAAGGGGCTGTGCACACAGAACCGCACACGCTGACCATTCAGATGCTCTTCCGGGGATCACCTGGACCACGTGTGATTTTTCCTCCCAAGCCAGACTTCAGAACCTGCATTCTTTGCTGTTGCCCCTCACGGGGGCCTGGGGGGGGGAGGTATATGAGGCTCTACATCTGCCTTGGGCCAGGAGGTGAGGAGGGGTGAGTGCCAGCCTCTGCTCTCTCCACAGCTCACCATCCCCTCCATCCAGTACACGGAGCACAGCGGGAACAAGCACTTTGATGAGCACTGCCTCCCGTCCACCATCCACGGGGAGATGGAGGCGCTGATCAACAGGTCGCGCACCAGCACCTTTCTGGTCTACCTGCAGTGCTGGAAGCTCTGCAAATCCTACAGCCTCCCGCTGACCGAGGACGTCCTCATGAGAGGTAAGGGCCTCGGGGCTGGTCCTCCGGAAGGTGCCAAGGGGGCCCACAGCCAGGGCGAGGATGGCGTCCACCTGAGGTCTGTCCTTCTCCAGCTGACACACATCAAAGCACGCCGCTGCGGCCTGTGGTGGGGACATTGCGGGGCCGGGCGGTGGGGGTGGGAGATGTTGGTGGTGGAGGGAGGAACAGCCCCGCCTGGTTCGCTCTTAGATGGGATTTTACAGCCCTGCAGGGCTGCAGGCTTCACAGGCCTGGAGGTCTGGGTTCCCCAGTCTAGAGCAGGAAGCGCCAGGCCAGGAGTTCCAGGTGAGGGAGCCAGAGGTTGGGCACAAAGAAAGGATCCCGATTTCAGAGAGGGAGTCTGGCTGGAAGTGGTAACTGCTGTGATGCACTGGGTGCTCCAAACCACTTGTCTAGGCCAGGCCTGTTTCCTGGTGCTTCTACCACACGGAGGGAAGAAGGCACCGGGAGACAGGTTCTGCTGAGGCCCTTTGCTCTCTGCTCAGACCACAGGCCTCCACCCTGAGATTTCCTACTGGTTCTGCCCTCTGCGTGGGGGAAGGATTGTGTTTTCACACACGCAAGCAGAGCTGAACCCTCCACATCTCTGGGTGTGTGCTTCTGAGACATGGGACAGGGGAGTGTCCCCATAAGCCCCTGCTGACCATGTAGCAATGCCGGCATCCCACATTTATGAGTTTATTTATTTAACGGGCAGGTCACTGTCTGTGCTTTAAAAACACGGAGTGAGCTGCACTTGAGGGCAGAGGTTTTCCCATAGGAACTCTGCAGGAAGGAGCTGTGGCCATACTGGGCATGTGGCTTTCTCAAAAAAGGGGGCCCCCAGAGAGTAGTGTGACTTACCTGAGAACAAGAGTTAACAGTCACAATTGATTGTTTCCATCTTTTCCCCCAGATGGAGGGAAACACGTGCTAAATGTACAGGGCCCTGGGTCTTATATTAGTTTGCTAGAACTGCCATAACAGAATACCACAGACCGGGGGCTTAAACAGCAGAAATGTATTTTCTCACAGTTCTGGAGGCTAGAAGTCCAAGATCAAGGTGCCAGCAGGGTTGGTTTCCTCTGAGGTCTCTCTCCTTAGCCTGCCGATGGCCACCCTCTGGCTGTCTCTTCACATGGTGTTTTCCGTGTACACATGAACCCCTGCTGTCTCTCTGTGTGTCCAGATTTCCTCTTCTAAGGATACCAGTCAGATTGGATTCAGACCCATCCTAACGGCCTCATTTTAGCTTAATCACCTCTTGAAAGGCCCTATTTCCAAATACAAATTCTGAGATTCTGGGAGTTAGGGCTTCAGTATATGAATTTGGGAGGACACAAGTCAGCCCATAACAGGTCTATACAAGGGGAAGTGGCGAAGGGCCTTCAGGAACACAGGCCAACCAGCCTAAACGGTCATTGTCTGCTGCACACGCTGCCCACCCCTTGGTTGGGCGGCCACTTGCTGCCCGCCTGGGTGGGGAGGGCAGAGACAGTAGGAGACCCCACTGCTCTGGACACCAACTTTTCACCACATCATCGTTCCTTCCTCCTCCCCTGGGGAGCCTTGTCTACCTGGATCATTTACATTCCCTGGTCTTGGCTAGCGGTGGAGCTGCAGCTGTGTCTTCTAAAATACCAGCATGCTTGCCAGGTACCCGAAGGCTCCTGTGGGCTAGGTCTTTTCCCCGGACGTGCCCCTTGGTCTGTCCCCACCAGAGGCTTGAGCCTCTACTGATTCTCTCCACCACTGGCTTTTGCTGGCTTCTGGGTCCGCACACAGGTGAGCTTCACCTGTCTGCAGGATCCCACCACCCATGGGCACATGGGAGCATCTGTGGGTGGGCTTCCTTTTGCTTCTGATTGGTCTAGATGGAAGAGACACTGGTCCATCTCTGACCACTGCCCTGGCCACTATCTGTTGGCTGTCCTTATGACAGAGGCATGATCTGCTGTGGCCCAAGAAGCACAAACACAGGGATTTCCAGGTCTGTGTTCAAGGCTAGAGCTTGTGTTCAAGGTCTCAAGCTTATGGGCCGGAACTCCAGAACATCGAGGCATTTCCTGTCCCCACTGAATATAGCTTTATTATTTTTCTCCCCCTGATTTTATAGATAATCCATGCTCACTTATATTTTTTGAAAACATAAAAATAAAAATCCCCCCAGCGTGAGTTGACCAGCAATAATATTTTAGTGACTGTCCTTTCACAAGGACAGTCTTTCTTTACTATTTACACAAAATTATTTATGTAAATCATTTTTAAAGTCGTGTGTGTGTGTGTGTGTGTGTGTATATATATATATATATATATATTTTTTTTTTTTTTTTTTTGCCGTACGCAGGCCTCTCACTGTTGTGGCCTCTCCCGTTGCGGAGCACAGGCTCTGGACGCGCAGTCTCAGCGGCCATGGCTCACGAGCCCAGCTGCTGCACGGCACGTGGGATCTTCCCAGACTGGGGCACGAACCCGTGTCCCCTGCATCGGCAGGCAGACTCTCAACCACTGAGACACCAAGGAAGCCCCTATATATATATATATATTTTTTTTTAATGTAGTTTTCAAAAATCATTTAAACCTTTAAAAAATGTTGACATGGCACGTCTCCTCCTTCCCTCCCTTCCCTTCTCAGCTCCGCAATCCCTGCCCTCCCCGCCCCAATAACCAGCATTAATAACCTGGAGAATAACCCTCCATCACTGTGTCCAGAACATGAGATGTTTGTGTGTCACCATCTTAGGACAAGCCCTGCTCAGCAGCTGCAGGAGGGCGGAGCCCCAGCCCAGTGCTTCTTACGTTCTTTACGAGGAGAAAACTGCCAGCGACTGGGTCTAAGTTAATCTAGTGAAGTCTTGGGTGAGCCCTCCCGTCCTCCTCCTGGACTTCTGACCAGGACGCCCCTGCAGAGTGGGGTGTAGGGCAGCGCTCCGTCCTAACTACCCCCAGGCCTCGGGGCCACTGCTGCCCTAGCTGTGAACAGGCACCCTCACCTGTGGTCCTGTGAGCGGTACCGCGCCAGCCGCGCCTCCCGACAGCGTGCTGCGGTGATGCACACACCACCGTAGGGGAGGCTGGGAGAGGGCCTGGGGGACGCTCTGCGCTACTGTTTGCAACGTGCTGTGAATCTACAGTGATTTAACAATAAAAATTTTTTTAATGTATATAAGAAAAATCTTTTCAAGCAAAAATGTGAATTTGTTAAAACAAATAGACAAACCCCCCGCTCTGCCCCAAAGGCTCGGTATGGGGAGGGGTCTTGGGCTGACAGGCCGTATTTCTCTTGCTGCTCACAGCCCTGCTGTACCCGGGGGACAAGATCATTTTCCAGAAGGACCAGGTGCGTCCAATCCGGCAACCGGGAGGCTACTACTCGGACCTGAAGATCTTCAGTCCGAACCAGGCCCTGCTCCGATCCCAGGGCGTTTCCAAACCTGTGGCTCAGAAGCCTGACAAGCTGAGTGTCGGCCCCCTCCTCCCCTGCCTGTGCTCCTGTCCCACTGCTGCCCCTTTGCTGGGGGGCTGGGGGTCACGTTGTGCCAGTGTCTGTGTCCTAACCTGGCATGTCCAACCCAACTGATCACCATGGACTGGCCACGTGTCCCCAGGCACGTGTCTCTGCAGCCGCCTTGCCTCGTTCCCACACAGCCACCCTCCTGACCACATCCTATGTGACCCCAAGCTCTCTGGAAAAGGTTAAAAAGAGGGACTTCTTAGAGAAATGGGGGAGGACCCTTCACAAATTATGGGCTGGGTGTCAGGGCCCCTGCAAAGGACAGTGATGGCAGCCCCTTCTCTGTCCTGCCTTCTCTGGCAAAAGGTGGGCTTGCAGCCCCCCAGGAGGAGAACAGAACTCTGCACTGGGGCCTCCCCCTGACCCTCAGATCCCAAGTCCTCTCTAAGAAAATGTCCTCCTTTGTCAGGAGGTTGACCCGAGGGCAGGCTATGAACGAGCATCAGTGGTGACTGCAGACTGGAGAACGGCAGCATCCCTGCAGAGTGCGGGAGGAGGGGGCAGCTGACCAGATACCATGAGGGGGGGAGGGGCCCAAGACGGAACCACACCGTAGGTCACTGCCAGCTGCCTGCTAGGGTAGTCTGGCCAGAACAGCGGGGGTGGGATGTAGCAGAGCCGAGTGGAAATCCAACAGGCCAGCGGTTAAATGGACAAGCTACCTTACTCACCGAGCCTCAGTATGTTCATCTGTAAAATGGGCACAACAGCTATACCACACACAGTGAGGACCAATGAGAAATGCAAGTAAGCTTCTTAGCAGTTAGCACTCGAGCACTGATCGTTGTTGTTGTTTTAGCCTGCCCCGTCATGGCGTTCTCCAGTGCAGGAGTGGGCTAGGTCTGCAGGTGGGGCTGTCCACAGCCCTGGTTGGGAAGAGCTGAGCATGAGCAGGGCAGGTGGTGGCCTAGAGAGTCCTTTCTGATCCCCTAGTGACTGCCTTCCAGCCCCTGAGTGGCTGCCACCAGTTCCTGAGCCATGAACCTAGGGAACCTGAGAAAGTGACTTTTGTCCTGCTTAGGTGGGCCACAGTTATAAAGGATAGATGTCCCCCGGGGCAGGGGTGGACTGGTTTCATTGGCTTCTTTGAATGCATTGTGAAAGATGCTGGAGCCAGACGCAGGCTTGCTGGGAAAGTGTGCTGCGGTGATTAGTGATGTCTGCCAGGCCTGAGGTTTGGGGCCTTAGCTTTCACCGCCCTTGTCCTCAAGGCTGGATTCAGCTCTGGAAGGCAAGTGGGAGTCAGGGGCCCCAAAAGGACTCAGATTACCGAGCATGTCTCATAACCATCTGGGAGGTCTCTGTGCTGGGAAATGAGAAACCCGAGGCTCCACAAGGGGAGTGACTTGCCCCAAGTCACCCAGCCAGCCAGGCCTTGAGCCCAGGGCTGTCATCCTGTCTGCCTGACCAATAGGGGCCCAGAGGTCTAGACACCCCAGCGCACTGTGTGTTCCACTGGAGCATGGGGCACAGAGTCAGGGCCCCACCCAGGCAGAAGAAGTTCTCCTTTCAGAGCTCTGGTCTGGGCTCAGAAGTGGACCCCCTGTCACACTGACCTACTCCCCAAAGCCCCACTGACCTGGATTTCCTGTCTCCTGAAAAGGTACCTCTCTCTCTCTTCTCCACTAGGAACATGCTGAAGAAAGTCAAGAAAGTCAGCTTTAAGAAGTTTGAGGAATTCACCAGGTCCGTAGTGATCATCTAACTCTGGGAGGGGGGCGGGTAGGAGGAAGGTGCCCAGGACTCGCATGTTGCAGGGTACACGGCAGCACTGCACCTGGGACTCAGTGCCCAGGAGCTGAGGGGCATAAAATGACACTTAGGAGTGCTAGGCAGACACTGCTCTCCAGATGTTAGCTCACGTAAATCCTCTCAACAACCCTATGAAGTTACTCTTAGCATTCCCATTTTGCAAAAGAGGAAACTGAGGTACAGGAAGTTTGACTATCTTGCTCAAAGTCACATCTCTATTAAGTGGTGGAGCAGGGATTCGGACCCAGCTGTGCTGGCTCCAGAGGCTGCATTTCGAACAGCACATTAAAATGCCTCTGCAGAGCAGACAGTGTGCACTTAAGAGTTTGGGTTTAGAGGCAGCAGACTGGCACTCAAGCCTGTGCCCTGCCACTTGCTGGCTTGTGTGGTCTTGGAGAAATAACTCAGCCTCCTTAGGCCTCCGGGTCCTCGCTGGTGAGGCAGATGGGACAATAGAGCCCACCGCACAGCACTGTCGGGAGGGCTGAGTACTAGAGTGCTTAGCACGGTGCTGCACCTCCACTCTGCTCACAGCGGGTGGGCTCCGCTGGGAAGCAGCCCCAGCCGCCACCTGTCTCCATGACAACCGTCCCAGTGTCTTCTCCTTCTCCAGGAAGCTGAAGGCGAAGAGGCCCAGTGGTCCGCAGCTAACCCATCCCAATTTCTTCTGGCCGGGTCACCTCCTGGACAAGCTGAAGCTCTACCTGCCCACTGTGACCGTGGACCGGAGCCTGGCGCTCTTCAGTTGTGTCCAACACCGGTCCCAGGCCTACTCAGCCACCTACCATCCCGACCACTGGTGGCCCATTAAAGACATGAACTACATGACCTATGCCTATTACGATGCCCCCAAGATCTACCACATCAACTGGACTGGCCCAAGTGTCACCAAACCTAGCCATCCTGGGCTGGGGGCCAGTATAGCTAGCAGCCCAGAGCCGTAGACACAGGGACGGTATCAAAGAACCAAACAGAAGTCGTTTCAGTGGGAAGGCCCGGGCCAGCTCTCTCCAAACTCAAAGTGTGCAGTGTGTCAGAGAGTGGATGTGTCCAGGGAAAGATGTGGGTTTTGAGCATTTCCCTCTCCTGACCTCTGTCCTTTTGAAATAAACCACGTTGGAGTTTTTCTCATGTCACCTGTGATACAGCTGATGTGATTTCCTGCTCAGGAGCTGTGGCCAGAGGGATGTTGGCAAGCTGGGGTCCTGAGCCTGGGAAAAAAACACACATTGCCTGGGGTTTTGATGGGGATGCCTGCATGGCACCTCCAGCCTCTCATCCTGGATCTCAGGGCCCACCAGGAAGCAGCAGGCAATGTGGGTACCCCTGTGCCCTTCTCTTGAAATAAGTGTCCCTCATCCCCCAAAGAATGAGCCATTTGGGTCACTACTTCCAAAACTCTTGGGCCTTTCACAAGTGCAAGCACACTGGTTCGTGAGCCCTTCCCCTGATTCGCCCACCTGACCCCCACATCAAGACATTTTCCTTCACAACACACACCCTGTGGGCTGCTGTTAGCACAGTGCCTCTGTGCTCAGCATCCCAGTTGACTTCCACAGCCCACAGGGCAAGCAGGATTCGTGAGGCGTGGCGCAGTCTCGTGAGGTGTGGTGCAGTCTCAACCCTACGGCGTGCCAGCTGTGTGATCTTGGACAAGACATTCCCTTCACATTTCACATTTCATGTCTCTGGCTCTCCTCAAACTCCCCTTCACAGTCAAAATCTCACGAAGGAGTTGTCAACACTTGCTCCCTTCCCTTCTCACCCATTACGAAGTCAACAACACCATCCACTTCAGCTTCTGTCTCCATCTGGCCCTGAAACTACTCTACCACGGATCACTGATGGATGACATGACATCCCTATCGTGTTCGGGCTCCGTTTTTTTTTTTTTTTTTCCTCTCTTGAAATTTGATTTTCACAATAACCTTCAAAACAAAATCTAGGGCTTCCCTGGTGGCGCAGTGGTTGAGAGTCCGCCTGCCGATGCAGGGGACACGGGTTTGTGCCCCGGTCCGGGAGGATCCCACGTGCCGTGGAGCGGCTGGGCACGTGAGCCATGGCCGCTGAGCCTGCGCGTCCGGAGCCTGTGCTCCGCAACAGGAGAGGCCACAGCAGTGAGAGGCCCGCGTACCGCAAAAAACAATAAAAATAAAAGCTAAACTAAAACAAAGAACAATTAAAAATGAGGCAGTCTAGCCTAATGGTTAGAAGTGTGGATTTTTTTTTTTTTTTTTGGCGTCAAATCTCCATACTTCACTCTCTACATATGTAAAATGGGAAAACTAATAGAACTACCTCATGGAACTGTGCGAAGCCCACTGAACGAGAGCTGTTACAGTCTCATTGCTGTTTACTCTATAAATTCACGTGAGAGAATTATTAAAATGTCGCTGTTTTGTTCCCTCCTGGCCACTAAGAGGCGCACTTCGGAAGAAGAAACGCGGGAGGCAGTATTCTAAAAGCTGGATTATCCTCCGGAGGGGCGGCTTCAATTCCTGGCGGAAGTGGATGCCTCCTCACCAGGTCTTAAGAGCTCAAAAAAAAATTCCAAATTTTTACGTAGTCCCAACGGCAGGCATGAAAATTTTAGCGCTACTCCTAGATATTAACATCTAGGAAAACACAAGTATCCTCGAATTTTTTCACTATTATTTCTCTGGCGTGTCTATAGTATCTTTGAAGGACCAGAAGCCGAAAGTGCTCTCCTTTTCCCCGCCAGGACCCAAAGGTGAAGTCCCATCAGCCTCGCGCGTTAACTTCCCCTCTTTTCCTCAGCGGTGCCTGCGGAGGTGGCCGCCATCTAGTACTCGGTGAGTGTTAATCGTTGGCCATCCTCGTCTCTGCGGTCTCCATTTGGCCCCATCGCTCCCTGCCAAAGAGGTCCGTCCTTCCGAGCACTCGTCTGGGTGGGCATGGCTCTTGTCGGTTGGCTGGACCACCTACAGGCACAGAGCGAAGCGGCCTGGAGGGTGATGGCTTCGCTTCCCAGGGCCGCTTGCTCTCCTACGGGGGCCGCCTGGGGTCAGAGCTGCGGACAGCTTGTTGGAGTCCTGGGGGCGCAGGGCGCCGGTTGGGGCTAGACTAAGGGGGCTCCTGGGGGCCGTGGCAAGACTGAGGGGGTTCCGGCCTTACGGCCCTGGGACACCTCGCTCAGCGATGTCTGCCCACGTGTATTCTTCTATGTCCGCTGCTCCACGCTCCCTCCTTTTCAGTTTTTGGCTCTGGGGTTGCCTCTGCGGCGGAACTGCCAAAAAAACAAAAAAATCGAGCTGCGAGTCGAATAATTCAATTGACCGAAATTCTGGTAGCGGGTCAGGATCTCTGGGAACGTGAAGCCACATCCTGGTCTTCGAGGAAATCATTGGGGGTCGGGGGAAGTTCATTTATTGGACAGATTTATTAAGTAACTGCTGTGTGCTCAACAAAGAAATTGGTGGCCGTGAAGAGAACAAAAAGGGTGCTGGGGTATAAAAGATAAGGTAGCCGAAAAGGGCATCTTGAGGAACGTAACTTTTTAAAGCTGGCATTCGGATGATGGTCAGGTGGAACAGAACGTTCCCAGGCTTGGAGGCATTTTAGAAGCACATGACGGTTTTGTGTATCTTTTGAGGGTGTCATAGAGCAGCAGCACCCTAGGGGAATTACAGGTTTCTCTTTACTGCACATCTCTTGTGGTCCGCGCACTGCAGGTGTTCAGTGTGCAATATCTCCATTTAAAAGGTGAGAAAACTGAGATTCAGGTTCGTGAAGATTGCCCAAAGCCTGCAATTGGGCCATCTCAGGGCCGGGACACTTTGTAGAATGGGATTTGCTGCTCCTTTGCAAAATTTCCCTTTGTGGTTAATTTGTTTTCGGTTAGCTGTCGGCATTCTTTCTTGGTTTTGACTGGGCAAGGTGACCCCTGACCTCCCAGGACCGCGTCTGGAGAATGGCTAGTATTCTGCCAGCTTCGGAGTCGGGAGGGAAAGCAAGCCTGGCAGAGGTACCCATTCCATTCCCAGTTTGCTCCGTAGCTGGTGATTGGAAGATACTCTGCAACAGGCCCCAGGCAGGGTGGGAAAGCCTCCTTCCAAGACTCATCTTTGACATGGTCTCTTGCCTCTTTCTTGAAGGCATCATGGCTGCCCTCAGACCCCTCGTGAAGCCCAAGATCGTCAAAAAGAGGACCAAGAAGTTCATCCGGCACCAGTCAGACCGATATGTCAAAATTAAGGTGTGTGGCCCAGGACGGAAGTGTGTGTTGGGGTGAAGAAAGGGGTTCCTAAACAGGCTGTTGGGTTTCTCACATCCCCAACTCAGATGACCTTTGGTAGGTGAACTGGTCTGTGGCTGGTGGTAGAGTTCTCTAGAATCCCAGGTGTCTCTGCCTTATTGGCACTCAGTCTCTTGATGTGTAAATTGAAATTTAAATGGCAAGGGACACTTGCCTGTTTTGAGGTGTCTAGAGGCTTATATTTGTTATATTTCAGGTGGCCTTATGACAATATGAGAGATAGATTACGCTTATTTCATAGACGAGAAAACTTAGGTGTTGATTGCGATGTTAAAAGCCATGCTTTTCACCTTACTTTATACATGGTCTCCTCGCATCCCATGGGTATGTAGTCTGCTTTTCCTTTGCTTGGAAGGAGTGTGAGTTTGGATCTGTATTCCTGCCGGTGAGATGCAGGAGCTCCTATTTTTTTCCACCAGAAAAAATGTAGTGAAATCCTGTTCCCTGAAGACAACTACTGTTCGGCATGTTTCCTTTTCATCTGGTCCCTTTTTTCTCCGAAAGGAAGAGTTGGCGTCTTCACAGACACTAACCATGTGTTTTCTTTCAGCGGAACTGGCGGAAACCCAGAGGCATTGACAACAGGGTGCGCAGGAGATTCAAGGGCCAGATCTTGATGCCCAACATCGGTTACGGGAGCAACAAGAAAACAAAGCACATGCTGCCCAGCGGCTTCCGGAAGTTCCTGGTCCACAACGTCAAGGAGCTTGAAGTGCTGCTGATGTGCAACAAGTGAGCTGGGTCCCACATCTGGGTTCAGGTGTCAGAAGCCTGCGTGTGTGAGCAGTTTGGGCAGGGACTCTGGACCTTCTGGAACGCATCTGGAGGAGTGCTGTGTCCTCAGGAGCTTGGGTGATGCTTGTTGGTGACTGCAGAGTGCTTGCTTTGCTGGAGAGATGTGGGTTGGGAGCTGTCCTGAAAAGTGTAGAGACCAGGACCGGAAGAGAGTAAAAGTGGCTTTGCTTGAGCTTGACAGCGCGGCTCCTGCCGTAGCCTCTGGCAGTCATTTTCAGAACATTACTTATGCCGGGGATGGGGGGGGATGAAATGTAGCCTCAGATCTAAGGGACACTTTACACTGTGGCCACAGGTATCTTCAGAAGGCTATAGGAGTAGAGGAATTGCTGCCTCATTTTGGGCTGTGATCTGAAGTGGAGAAATGGGGGGAAGGCTGCAGGCAGAGAGGACAGCTTACACAGAGTTGTAGGGGTGCAAGAGGGTATGGAGGTTCACAGCATTATTTTAGCGTTTTGAGAAATTTAGACAGTTGGCGAGCTCTGTGTGTAAGAGACTTTTGGTCTGCTTAGGGCCAGACTGGGGCAGTGGGATGAGAAAAGATTTCTCATGGGTAGTGATTTAGACACAATTTTAATCTGGATTGGGGGGAATGGTAATTTTTGGTTAAGCAGAGGACAGTTTGTTTTCTTCCCTTCCTGTTAAACAGGAGCTAAAAAACCTGCGTTTTCTTGGTGAGTTAGAAAGGACATGGAGAGAGTGACCAGTAACATCTGTGTGTACGTATGTTTACAAAGATCTTTTACCTGTAGTAATTGTAGACACAAGTAATAAACGACCATTATTCTCACTTTCAGAAATCTAGCCAGGCATTGAAATGCTGCAGATACTCTTTAGAAAGGATGAGCATAGGAATTAATGTTGGATGCCCAAACTGCGGTAAGCAGGTTGATAGAGAATTGTGACAGAAAGATGCAGTTTAATATCTTTTGTGTAGCAAAGATGATTGCTGTGCAGATGTAGTTGGTTGCCATAAGATAAGTCTTTTTAATAGCAGCTTGGCAGTTTGTATCAAGAGGCACAGAAATACTCTGGATCTAATTTAATTCACAAGTTCCATTTCTGGGCACTTATCTTGAAATAATTGAAAAGTAGGGAAACTGTAAGCTGATCATTGCAGCAGTAACTGCACTATGTGTAATTGGTGAATGGTGGGGTTACAAGCGCCGGCTGGAATGTTGTGTGTACGTTAAAAACGGTTGTCATGTATGGAAAATGCCCAAGCAGAGGGGAAAGTATTTGAAGTATGTGCAGTGTGATTGTGATTATTAAATACACATGGATGAGGACTTGGGGAGTTTTTGAAAAATGAAAAAAGTATGATGCAACTTAAGTCTCCTTGGAAATAAAGATTGGGGAAATGTTTTAAGATATTGGACTTGAGTGGACTTCTTTACATAAAACAGAAGAAGTTCTCTGTCTGGATTGGTTTTTCTCTTGCTTTGAAGCTGTTTTCCTGCAGAGTTCTTAAAAAGAACTGTGCCCACTGCCTTAATCACTCCCTAGTCTTACTCCTCTCTCTGCTGAAATTCCTCCTGGGGTAGAGTGTCTTCTTAATTCAGTGTTGATGGCTTCATAAATCACTTCCTTACTGAAATGTGCTTATTAGGCCAATCTGTTGTCAAACTGGGGTGTGGTGTGGCTGTGAAGGAATGAATAGAACGGTACCTGGCACCAGCTCAGGAAATGTTAGGTGTTGTCATTCACTGGGTGAGTTTAGGTATTGTTACTTTTCAAGATTTTGTCTGCAGCAAACTGGTAAAATGTTTACGGTCTGGGCTGGTGAGCCCTTGGCTTAATCAGGCTGTTGGGCTTTGCTGTTGGTTGCTTTGCAGAAGCAAAGCTTTTCATGGGCAAGTCCGAGCTCCCTGAGACTGCCTTGAGCTGGGCAGGCTGGTTCAAAGGACTGAGGGAGAACCTTTGAACCTGGAGTCTGGGGCTGAGCAATCCTGCCTGTGTGTGTCTTGGGAATGCACCTCCACTTTGTGGGCCTTGGTTTCCTCGTCTGTAAAATGGAGGTGCTACCTGGATTACAAGGCCTCTGGGAGGGTTAAACGAGAGGGATCATTACCAGGGAACACTTCAGAGCCGTGTTGCTAGTGCCGTGGAATTAGGGGAGTTAGCAGCTCCCCCCACTTCAGTGCTGTAGCTCTGGAAGCAGAGTGACCAGGGCTATTGCCTTCCCGGTGGAACACATAAGTGTATTTTCCAGGATGGCCTCCTTACGTACCGATTCTCTTCCAGGTCTTACTGTGCTGAGATTGCGCACAACGTCTCCTCCAAGAACCGCAAAGCCATTGTGGAGAGAGCAGCCCAGCTGGCCATCAGAGTCACCAATCCCAATGCCAGGCTGCGCAGCGAAGAAAATGAATAGACAGCTCGTGTGCAAGTTTTGTTTAATAAAACCGTAAAACGGCCATCTGGCATTTCCCCCTTGGTTTTACTCTTCAGTTTGTTTGACAGCTTGTCACAGAGATTGCTCTTTTGCCTGTTTGTGCTCTGTGGAACCTTCTGTTTGGAAGGCGTTTGTAAAGGATACGTGATCCTTCCTTCATGGGGCCCAGGCCTCAGGTGCCCAGAGCAGCCTTGGTCAGCTCCAGGTAGGCTCAGGAAGATGTGGCCCTCAGACCACGGTAGGTTCTGAGACCCCTGGTGAAGGACCTTGCATCTTGGAGCAAGTAGTCATTTTTAGCCTCACTTTATAAAGTGAGGAATTACCCTGTGTGGTTCTTGTGAAGATTGAGGACAATCAAGTTTCCTTTTCAACTACAGTCCTAGACCTTAGTCAACAGTACCTAGAATTCAGCTGTTTTTTGAGGCTAAGAGGCCATTTTTCCAAGACATGGTATTATTAAGTGGCAGCACAGGTCACAAGGAACAGGGCACGTGGCACTCTATAGCACAAGGTTGGATTTAAGGCCCTTAGTTCAGTAGATAAATGTCTTACAGATTCGCTCCTGTTCAAAACTCAGTCTGAAACGTTTGAGTAAATTGTTGGTCATTGTGTGACTTCTCTGAATTGACGTGGGGAGCATTCTGATAGTCTTGACTACAGAGTAGAGGAATTGTGTGGAGAAAACAGTAACAGTTGAGGATCTGTCCTTTATTAACCTGGGATAGCAGAAAATTCTTTGGCCTGTCGCTTAATGTTTCTGTGTCCTTGATACTAAAAACTAGAAGGGACATGTTCACAAACCACCTGGTTACACCTCGATGGGGGGACATGAAAGGTGGTTTGTACTTTTTCATTTGTGCTTTCCTGTCTCTCAGTTTGCCACCTAAGAGTTTCGGGATTAGAAAAAAACATTACATCTAATTCCCTACCCCACTCACCAGCCTCTGCAAAAATAATACACATTCCTGGTTTATCACTGCCAATGAGAAAGAAAGCATTTTGGATTCTAGAGTGTGAATAGCTCTGAGAGGTACCTGAGTTTAAGATGCCCAGCCAAAGCACTAATTTTTGGCACATCGGATCAGGTGAAAACGTGGGAGCAGTGTGAATGGCGCATCTAGGACAGCGGGGAGGAAGGCATCCGGCTGCCTCCTAAGCTTTTTGCAGCTGTGAGCACAAGTATTTCTAAATACTAAGTACTCGCTGAGGCTGGGACCCCCAGTTTGAAGGAGCCAGGCTGACCTGTGTGAAGTCACATCCATCTTCCGTGGAAGCTTTGGAAGAACTACCACACCCGCTTTGAATAACTGTCCTGAGTTAAAAGGGCCCAACTGTTGGCAGCCTTGCAGCTCTGACTGGGGTCCCTGGAGAAGGTGCCCAACCAGGAGAGGGAGGGCCCCAGTGAGATGGATAAGGGGCAAAAGTTAGAGGCCTGTGGTGCTGGGAGGGTGAGGCTCTGGCTTCAGTGGGCCTCCTTGTGAGTTAGGGTCCCCAGGGGGTGGGGTGGGGCACTAGCTGAGCTCCATGGAGTCTGTGCTGGGGGCTGAAGCAGAATCCTTCTGGATGCTTTCAAAGAGGGTGGCCAGCTCGGGGTTGGATCGAATTTGGGACGAGAAGTCAGCCATGATGGGGCTCTTCCCCACTTCTGGGATGGTCAGCAGGGCGGCCACTGCCCTCATCGCGGAGCGCTTCAGTTCATCTTGCTTCTCAAACTCCTGTTTCACAGAACCAGCTTTGACCTAAGGTGGGGAGCAATGAACAACGAGCCATCCTTTATTGAACACGGCCTTGCATTTCCCTGGTCACCTGTCATCCTCCCCAGCTCATGCGCCATCTCCTATCTTTATTTACTGCGCTTAAAGCAGGCTCTTGGCACCATTGGACTTCAAGAATGGGTTGCTGTGACAGCCTTCTAGCTGGCCTCTTACCCCCAGTCAAGTCCTTGCCTCTGCCACCCATTGTGCAGACAGGCTGGGGAGTAGACTTCCAAAGCTGCCTCGCCTGCGTTCCACTGCTTTATCCCCTCCCTCTCCCGCTTATTCACAGAATCTCAGGAATTTCCCCACTGCTTCTGGAATAAAGTCCAGATCCCTTCTGCTCTGCTCTCAGGACACTCAGCCCAGACAACACTCGGGCCCTTCCCCGAAGAGGCTCAGGTGGAGGTGAAAAGTTTGGCATTGGGGCTGGACGGTCCTGGGTTCAAACGGCTCTGCCCCCTAAGAGCTGTGACCCCTCTTTAAGCTCCAATCTAAAATACTCTGCTTTCTTCTTGGTTAATTCCTACTCTTCCAAAACCCAAATTAGTTTTGCATTCAGCAGGCATTTACTAGGTGTGATAGGCTCTGTTCTCCACGTGACAGCTTTCCGTGAGCCTTCTGCCCCAGATCCTCCCCGGACCTTGAGGCACTCCAGGCTAACTGCCCTATACCAATCAATGAATCAGTCAGTGATTCTATCTTTCTAAGGGTCTGACTCAGTTTCCCAATTAGGATGTGAGAGGAGGGAGTCCATCATGTTCAATGTTGCATCCCTAGTACCTTGCACAAGGCCCAACCCTCAGGAAGTGTTTAATGAGTGAAAGAAAGAGCTAGGTTTGAATCCCAGCTCTGCAATTTACTAACTGTGTAGCCTCAGTCAATAACTTAACCTCTCTGAACCTTTGTTTCCCTGCGTGTATAATGCTAAGAATAAGTACTCTGTAGGGCAATGATAATGATCAAATAAAGCACTTCATACACCACCTGTACTGCAGGAGATTCTCAGTAAACAGTAACCATGAACGATCTGCAGAGAACCCGGCCGGTGCGCCCAGGGCTTGGCAGGGGGCTTACCTTAGCGGTACAGGTGGCCCTGAGGGGCTCGATGAGCCGGTCCACCCTCTGCAGGACAGGCACAGGACACAGGGTAGCTAGTCGGGCGAGCATGATGAAGGTCAGCATCTGCCCAGGAGGAAGGAGACAGTTCTTGGTGAAATGGCCCAGGACAGAAAGGAGCAGGCCCTGGGGAAAAGCAGAGGTCTGGAGCTCAAGCCCAAGCTCTAGCAGCCAGGCTGCCTGCCTGCCACACTGACCTGTGTGTACTGGCACTCACCAGATATTGGTTGACGAAATTAAGGAATGTTTCTGTGCATTTTCCCGGGAAAGACTGAGATTTACAACAGTGGTTCTCTCTAGGTGGAGTGGAACTTTTTGGCGATTACTACTCACTTTCCTATTCACTTTTAGATTGTCTAAACCCTTTAAGACAAGCATAATTCCTTTTGATTATTTTACACTGGTTTTTTGTTACAAAAATGATTCATGTTCATTGTATGTATTTTAAAAAGCTACAAGGATAGAAAGTAAAACCTGTCTCCCTCACAGGTAATAAAAAAATGGCCCAAACTTCTACAACTCACTTATCACCTAACAGTGAGTCTTGGCCACCTTCCATGCCAGCACAGAGATCCCTCTCCGTCCTTGTAATGCTGCCAGGATCCCATCCATGGCTGGAGGTACCCGGCTTACTGAGCCAGCTCCCCATGAGTGGACATTTTGGTAGCTGCCAGCCTTTCCCAACTCCCAGAAAGCTGTGGAGAACCATCTCTCACATAAAACTCTGAATGTATTTGTATTTTTGAGTCAGTTCCATGAAGTCAGTTCATGGAGTGTCTAAGAATTCTAAATTTTAAAATGTTTCTAAGGTATGGGGATATATGTATTTGTATAGCTGATTCACTTTGTTATAAAGCAGAAACTAACACACCATTGTAAAGAAATTATACTCCAATAAAGATGTTAAAAAAAATCCCCCCCCCCCCCAAAAAATAAAATGTTTCTAAATTCTACATTTTTCTAGTTCTGGTCAAACCATCCTCCCAAGAGCTTGCCCAGTGTAGACTCCCACCAAAGGTGTGAGACGTGGGTTCTTTTTCTTATTGTTAAAGAACAAAGCAGCTGTTTTCACGGGGGCGCCTGGGGCAGGGGTGGGGGACAAACAAGAAGTGGGCCCTGTGGCGCCTGGCTGTCCTCCCGCTGCGGAGTGGGCCTGGGTCCGGCAGGGGGCTCGTCCTACCCGGATGTCGTAGTGGTCCTTCAGGCCGTCCTCCACGTGGTTCAGGAACTCGCAGATGTCCAGCTGGCCCAGGCAGCTCTCGAGCAGCGAGTACATGCACTCGAAGGCTGCCTTCCGCACATCCAGCCCATCGTCCACCGTGTGCTTAAAGGGCCCCATCTCCACCTGCAGGAGGGAGGGATGACAGCGGGCTGGGGGCTGTGACCCCAGGGCATAAGGACACCTTCCCAGGTTCCTGCTGCACCCCTCCCCCTCTGCTGTTCAGTACTGCGTCCCATCCCCAAATCATGCCTTAGACCCTTAAGTCTCCATGCCTTTGCTCAGCCCATGATGCCTTTTGATAATAATAGTAACAATAATTATAATTACAATGATTAGAATCTACTGAGCAGTTATGATGTGCCAGGCACTGTGCTGAGTGCTTGACAGATGACATTTTACTCATTCAACAGTCCCAGGAAGAGAGTGTTACTATTAACTCCATTTAATATATGAGGAAACTAAGGCTCAGAAAGGTTAACTAACTTGCCCAAGGACACTAGCCCAAGCTAGTAAATAGCTCAACCAGAATTAAAACCCCAGGTCTCTCTGAAGTTATAACCAGAAGGCTCTGCTCTTAATGGTAACTCCTTCTTACCCCTCAAAGCCCAGCTCAAATGTCCCCTCCTTTTGGAAGACTTTCCTAACCCCTCTAAACAGAGTCACACCCTCCTCAGCAATGCCAGGTGGTTCAGCCCTTCTCATTATATCGTGCAATGACTTGGCTGTTCAATCACTTTTAATCTCTGCCTCTTAAATCCTAACTTCACCAAGTGCTCTAAGTAACTTAAATAATCAGCAGAGAGGGTATCCCTCCGTCTCCTTCAGGAGGCCATGAGCTCCCTGGTGCCTGGACGCAGGGCTGGTGCTCCATGAACACCTGCTGAATGTTGAGTGATAACAAGAGTTGCTGGGGCTTCCCTGGTGGCGCAGTGGTTGCGAGTCCTCCTGCCGATGCAGGGGACGCAGGTTCGTGCCCTGGTCCGGGAAGATCCCACATGCCGCGGAGCGGCTGGGCCCGTGAGCCATGGCCGCTGAGCCTGCGCGTCCAGAGCCTATGCTCCGCAACGGGAGAGGCCACAACAGTGAGAGGCCCGTGTACCGCAAAAAAAACAAAACAAAACAAAAAAACAACCAAGAGTTGCTGACATTTACTGAGCACCGACTGCATGCCAGGAGCAGTTCTGAGCACTTGTAGGATTTAACTCATTAAAAATCTTCTCAACAACCCTATAATGTGGACATGGTTATTTCCCTCCCTTTGCCCGTGAGGAGAAACTGAGGTTTAGAGAGGATCGCGTTGCCCCGGCCAGGGTCACACAGCTGGGAAGTGGAGGGGCAAACCTGACCCTGTGGGCCGGACCTGCTCTGATGAGCTTGACCCTAACCCTGGCCCCAGCCGCAGGGGTCAGACCCAAGGGCTCCCGGCTCGGTCCTCCCACGGCTTCACCTCTCGGATGAGGTCCCGGCGGATCTTCGTCTCCTGGTAGAGGAGGGGCAGGATGTCGTCCAGCAGGTCGCGGACCAGTGAGGGCTTGTTGTGCACGGCGGAGTTGAAGAAAGCCAGGGTGGCCCGGCGCACATTCAGGTCTGGGTCCTGCAGGCTCTCCATGAACTCTCCTGGCGGAAAGACCAGAGGTGGTGTGGGGGGCAGCACAGCCAAACACAAACCACCCCCACCCCACCGTGCTTATCTGGTTAACGGGAGCCGTGCAGACCTGGCTGGACCGGGACAAATGTGTTCTGAGCATCTACTCTGCACAACAAACCTTCAAAGTCCAGATAAGAATGTAGACTTGAGTTTGGCCTGGGTTCAGATCCAGGCTTGACCACGTCCTAACTGTGGCACCTGCCTCAATGTCCTCAACTGTAAAATGGGTGTAACAGCAGTACCTACACTGTAGGACTGGTTTTAGGATTAAAAATGTGGTGATGTCTACAAAGCACACAGCAGAGCACCAAGTGAGGACTCTATAAATGTTAACTTGATTTTATTTCAGATGAGAATGCTGAAGATAAGAGAGGTGAAGAGACTTACACAAAATCACACAGCATTTCTTTTCTTATAGGTTAGACTTTTTAATAACTATGTTAATGTCTTATATATTCAATAAATAAATAAAATCAAGAATGGGAGGGATCCCTAAAAAAAAAAACCAACTGAATTTCAAATGATTAATATAACCACCCAGGTTATGAAGGAGAAAACAACTCACCTAAGTAACTTCCAAAGCATTGTGACAAGATGCCCTCAGGCTAAAGACAAAATTATAAACGAATACTGATTTTTCACAGATGAGGGTTAGCAATTCTCATGACTACCTTCTGTGTATTCCAGGATTAAGTGAATAAATATCTCAGGAGCTGGGTTTCTCCTGTAACGGAAGGGTATATGGAAAGGGAAAAGGCTAGCATGAACCCTGTGGTGTTGGACGGGAATATATATGTGTGTCTGACTATGCACGTAAACTCATACATACTTAGATTTCCTGATTCTGTCTGCTGAGAGGGCCTCGAAGTAATGGCACCCCAGTAGCAATGAGCACACCTAGTGCTCAGATCTTGGATTCTGAATACTATTCTCCACTAAAAGGAATCAGGCTCCTTGGAGAAATGGTTGATTCCAGGGCTGGGGCAGGAAAGGTTCAAGATGGGTCGGGAGCACCTTATCATGCCAAAAGGTAAGGAGATGCTCAAAGAATGATGGAAACATATCAACAGAACATAAGCAGCAGCTTGAAGGGCTCCCACTGGCTAAATGTGAGACAATCTTGGGAATCAAAATAAATTAAAGACAGTAATAGATTATAACCCATTGAGTGAAATACAAATCCCTGAGTCTATAATGATATGAACAAATCAATGAATAAATAAATGGGGGAAAAGGAAAAGTTATTTCTGAGAACAAAATGCAAACTAATAAATATGGGAGGAATGCTGGAATTAGAAAGTTGTCATTTAGCAACTGTCAGTAATCATTTATTCAGGCAAGAAACCACAATGGATGCAAAATGTAGTGGGCAAAAATTTGATGAGGAAGAAAATATTTCAATAGGCTTAAAAATACTTATTCATGGGGCTTCCCTGGTGGCACAGTGGTTGAGAGTCCGCCTGCCGATGCAGGGGACACGGGTTCGTGCCCCGGTCCAGGAGGACCCCACATGCCGCGGAGCGGCTGGGCCCGTGAGCCATGGCCGCTGAGCCTGCGTGTCTGGAGCCTGTGCTCCGCAATGGGAGAAGCGGTGAGAGGCCCGCGTACAGCAAAAAAAAAAAAAACAACAAAAACTACAATGAGGTATCACGCCACACCGGTCAGAATAGCCATCATCAAAAAATCTACAAACAATAAATGCTGGGACAGGTGTGGAGAAAAGGGAACCCTCCCACACTGTTGGTGGGAATGTACATTGGTGCAGCCACTATGGAAAACAGTATGGAGGTTCCTTAAAAAGCTAAAAACAGAACTACCATATGATTCAGCAATCCTGCTACTGGGCATATACCCAGAGAAAACCATAATTTGTAAATATACATGCACCCCAATGTTCACTGCAGCACTATTTACAACAGTCAGGACATGGAAGCAACCTAAATGTGCACAGACATAGGAGTGCATAAAGAAGATGTGGTACATATATACAGTGGAATACTACTCAGCCACAAAAAAGAACAAAATAATGCCATTTGCAGCAATATGGATGGACCTAGAGATTGTCATACTGAGTGAAGTAAATCAGACACAGAAAGACAAATATTGTATGATATCGCTCATACATGGAATCTAATTTTAAAAAACAATACAAGGGCTTCCCTGGTGGCACGGTGGTTAAGAATCCGCCTGCCAATGCAAGGGACATGGGTTCCAGCCCTGGTCCAGGAAGATCCCACGTGCCGCGGAGCAACGAAGCCCACGCACCCCAACTACCGAGCCTGTCCTCTAGAGCCCGCGAGCCACAACTACTGAGTCCACGTGCCACAACCACTGAAGCCCACACACCTAGACCCCGTGCTCTGCAACAAGAGAAGCCATCACAACTAGAAGCCCGTGCACCGCAAAGAAGAGTAGCCCCCGCTACCCGCAACTAGGGAAAGCCTGCGCACAACAACCAAGACCCGATGCAGCCAAAAATAAATAAATAAATTTATAAAAAACAAAACAATACAAATGAACTTATCTACAAAACAAGAACAGACTTACAAATATCAAAAGCAAACATATGGTTACCAAGGGGCTGGTGGGGAGGGATAAATTGGGAGATTGGGATGGACGTATACCTACTCCTATATATAAAATAGATAACTAATAAGAACCTACTGTAGAGCACAGGGAACTCTACTCAATACTCTGTAATGGCCTATATGGGAAAGAATCTTTAAAAAAAGAGTGGGTAGAGATATAGGAATAACTGATTCACTTTGCTGTGCACCTGAAACTAACACAGCATTGTAAATCAATTATACTCCAATAAAAATCAAAAAAAAAAAAAAGAAAAATCAGCTCAAGCCCAAGAACAGGGTGGAGGTGACCAAAGGGGGCAGAGGGGCGGGGGCACTCACCAACGAAGGTCTTCAGGATGGGGTCGATGGGGTGCGGCTGGTCCGAGATGAGGAACTTGAGGGCTGTGATGACAGTGCAGCGGGTGTGTGGCTGACCTGCAGGACGGGAGGGGGCACTTGGGGCGGGCGCGGCGGGTCCCGGACACCCGCAGGCCGGAGGGCACTGAGGGTCCCCTTGCCTCCGTGGGAGACAGAACCACGTCTCCTCCCCACACGAAACGCCCCGCACATCTCTGGGGAAGCTGATGCTACCACTTTCCTTGGCAGCCCAGAATCTCCCCTGAATTCTTCCTACTTCGGCTGAGAGCGTAAAACTGCCAGCTCTCAGGCAGCCACGCCAAGGACAGGAACGGACAACGAGAACCCAGGACAGGGCTCCAGCCCAAGAAAGACCTCTCTGCCCAGGCCTTGGGGCTGCGTCCTATTTTTCAGACACATTATCTCAATTAATCCTCAGGATTAATTAATCCTAGTCACTGGTTGATAATAATAAAAAATCATATAGGGCTTCCCTGGTGGCGCAGTGGTTGAGAGTCCGCCTGCCGATGCAGGGGACACGGGTTCGTGCCCCGGTCCAGGAAGATCCCACATGCCGCGGAGCGGCTGGAGCCGTGAGCCATGGCCGCTGAGCCTGCGCGTCCGGAGCCTGTGCTCCGCAACGGGAGAGGCCACAGCAGTGAGAGGCCCACGTACCACACACACACAAAAAAAATCATATAATATTAGTAACAATAATTAATAAAAATTCTTCTTAATCTCCATTTTACATGAGGAGAGACTGGAATGGTTAAATTCAGGTCTAAGGTCACCCAGCAGGTCCAGAATTCACCAGCTGCTTCTGAGCCCTCTCTGTGGGCTTCTCCAAGGAGGGAGCAGTTATGCTTCAAGCAGGCTGAACTCACTTAATTTTGCTTTTCTGCTTGCTTTCTGAGTAGAGAAGCTGCAGAAAGGGAAGGGAGTACACTTCCCATTAGGGTGAAGGAGATTAATTGGCAGTTTCCACCCCTCCGGCACACAGCACTGAATGGGTTAAGGCTGTTTCCATCCAAGACTGCAGTTCAAGACTCAGCAGAAAGTTTACAATTTGATGCTAGGGTATGAGTGAGTGAGTTACTGACTTCAGACTTGTAGTTTTTTCCTCTTTCTCTTTCCATCCTGACTGGCTCCTAAGAAGATTCAGGGTGGCTGATAAAGGTAATACACATAGAAGAGGATTAACTGAATTAAGAAAAATGAGGCCAAGGACAAAGTGAGATGGAAACCAGAGTGAGGGGCATGCAGCGAGAGGCAACTAGAAAGTCCTATGAACTTGCTAGAAGCAGGCCGCTGATTCGGCTCTAAGCATCCCAGCAGCCAGCAGTAAATAGGAAATGTGACTGGTTAGCTGGTTCAACAGCGGGCACGAGGTCTAAACAAATCTGAGCTTAGAAAAGGCAGGGCTGCCCCTCATCCCAAGACTCTTGCCTCCCAAGGTTCCTCGTGAAGAGCCCTGTGCAGTGTTAACAGGTGAGGTCCTCAACGTGGTTGTCCTGCCCACACAGCGGTGAGGGCCCAGAGCTGCTGCTTGTATACCAGCAACCCAGGAAGGGCTTAACTGGAATCACTGACACAGCAACAACAGTGGATACTAGCAGTGCTAATTAGGTACCACCCACTATAGCAAGCACTTTGGCTGCATTATGTCAACTAACACAGCATTGACCCTACGGGGACCAGGGGACTAGCTCAAGGCCTGGAGGCCTTTCGCCCTCAGGGGCTTTCACCTGCCTAAGAGCCCACAGTCCACCTGCCCGCTTTCTTCCCCCCTGAGCTGCAGAACACCCTGACGCGCCCTAACCCCAGAACGTAAGACCTGCCTTCCTCACCCCTTCCCTGGCCCTCTCCACACCCGGGGCCTGGCATCCAATCCTAGCCCACGTTTACATTTGCTCCTGCCTCATGCTAGCCCGACACAGCTGCATTCTGCAGGCTGCCGTTTCTGGCCCCTCAGAGAACTGCCTTTACTAACCCTCACCTGGAGCACAGGGCTGCTGTCCACAACAAGTGGCACCGTGAAAAGTTTATTTGTTGGAGGGACACATCAAGGATTCTGTCCCCTCCATCCCAGAGGGTCCCACAGGCAGAGGCCTTTAAATCTCAGGAAACACTGTTTTTAATGGCTCCTCTGCCTTGAACCTTGTCAACACTGTGACTCTCAGACCTGACCACCTGAACAAGTTCACCCTATGTGGACCTCTGCCCACCTCCGATCTGGGCTGCCTTTGCCCACCCCTGTGCCCCTACCTGCAGCAAGTTGCTTCCGGAGCCGCGGCAGGAGGAAAGGAGGGTTCACAAGGACCAGCTTCCCGAGGCACTCGGCCACCACCCCCCGGGTGCCCTCCTCGGCGCCCTCGCAGCGCTGGAACAGCAGGGCCCAGATGTCCTCGGCGTAGGGCTTCAGGCTGTCAGGCTGGGCGGCCCCCAGGGCCTCCCGGAGCGAGTGTAGCAGCAGGTACCACCGCCGGGGCTCGGCCTCCATCTGCCCCAGCAGGAAGGGCAGGAAGTCAGGCAGGTTCCCCGCGCCCACGTGGCCCAGCGCGTAGGAGGCAGCCGCCCTCACGTCCTCGCTGGGCGAGCCCAAGGCTTCCAGGAGCACCGTCTTCAGCTCCTGCTGGGGGCCCGGCCCGGCCACCTGGCCCACCTCGGCCAGCGACAGGAACGCCAGGACCTTGACCCCTGGGCTCGAGCTGGGCGACCTGGCATCAGAGACCAGGCGGTTGACTGTGCCCGCCACCTCCTGGGGACAGGCCACCGCGAGGGCCGCCATGCACCGAGCCAGCGAGTGGAACACCTGCTTGTGCAGGCCGGGCCCGCCGTCCGCCACCTGCTCGTAAACGGGCGCCGTGAGCAGGCCGACGAGCTCGGCGTAGTCCACGCACGGCGGCCGGGTCCCCACCAGGGCCTGTAGGAAGCCTTCAGCGGCCGCTAGCACACCGGCTGGCAGGAGGGGCGAGCGCAGCAAACGCAGCAGCTCTGCCAGCACAGGGCCGCTGACCTCGGCCAACGAGTCTGGCTGGGCGCGGGTCACGGTGGCGAGGAAGTCCACAGCCAGCTGGGCCACGTGCATGTCGTTCTCACTGACAAGGGAGGGCAGCTCGGCCAGCACGGCTCGCACGGCGGATGGCGGGAGGCCGAGGCCCTGACTCTGGGCCAGGGCAGCCAGGGCGGCCAGTGTGGCCAGCCGCAGCGCCCGCTGGTTCTTCCGCAGGAACGAGGCCAGAATGGGCAGCGCCTCAGCTAGTATGGGCTGCAGGTCGATCCGCAGTGGGGACACGGCCACCAGTGTCAGCGCCTTGACGGCAGAAAGCCGGGTGATCTCATTCCGCAGGCGGTCCAGGAGAAGCAAGAGTGACGGCTCCAGGCTCTCCCCGAGCCGGTCACCCAGGTGGCCCACGAGGTGGCCCATGCAGGAGATGGCCCGCTCCTTCACCTCCTGGTCCAGGTCAGTGGCACGAAGCCGTGCCAGGGTGGCCGCAGACATCTCTCCAATGTAGGGCTCGGGGTCCAGCAGCCGAGGCCCGTCCAGCGGCCACAGGGCCCTCACCAGCTCCTGGAGCACCAGCAGGGCCTCGGCTGCGATCTTGTAGAAAGGGTCAGCCACGCAGGCCATCACAGGTGGCAGGAGAGCGGGCAGCTGGGGGTGGAAGGCCTCAGCCGGCTCTGTGCCCAGCAGCCCCTGCAGGAAAGCCAGGGCATCCATCCGGATGGTGGAGGAGCTGGAGCGGTCCGCCAGCGAGAAGACGATGCCTGGGGGTGGGAGGCAAGGTTACCAGGCCACAGACCCTGACCCAACTCAGCCCTCCCTGGATGCAGGGGTGGAGTACCCTCAGGTGTCTGAGCTGGACCCAGGCACCTGGGATCTCATGCAGCAGATTCTATGAGGTCAGGGCTTGGCCGGGGCCAGGGCTGAGGACACAGGCCAGGAAACCTATTTAAAAACAGAACATGGCACCCCGGCCCTGTTTTCACTGCTGGCAGTGGGGAGCCACTGTAGGTTGCTGAACAGGGGCACTCTCAGGGATTGGGGCTGGGGTCTGGGTTCAGGAAGAAGCCCAGAACAGCAGACACTGGGTTCCAGTCCATCTTACCTGCTACCAGCACGGGCATGTGCTCTGCCAGGCTGCCCGGGAGGACGCCTGCCAGCTCGGTGAGGAGGCTGAAGCAACCCTGGCGGGCCCTGACACTCCGATCTTTAAGCTGCCTCTGCAGGGCCTTAATCACAAGAGGCACCTGTGGATGGAGGGGGGAGGTCAGTGACCACCCGGGAACCTCCAAACCCCACCCACTACTGCGGGACTCGGCCTGGGCACCTGCCCATGGAGGACCCCCAGCGTGGAGAGGATCATTCCACCCCAAGCTTCCCATCACTCGCTCTGTACCAGGCACCTGATTCCACACTCACCAGCTGACAGATGGGAAACAGGCACAGAGTTGAAGTAACTTGCTCAAGGTCACCGGGCAGTGTGGTTCTCATTCCTACGCTTGGTGAGGGTGAAGCACCGGGGCCCCCTTCCCTCCTCCAGCTAGATTCCCTCCCCAGTGAGTTCATCCACTTCCGAGTTGAGGATTCCCCTGAAGCAATGACTCCTAGATCTACATCTCTGACACGAGACTTGTGTGCCGACTGCCCGCCAGACACCTCTACTCCGGCATCCAACGAGGGCTTCGAACATAAATGTCCAGAACAGAACTCTGGACATGCCCCCGCTCCACCCTCCACCATGTCAGGGACTGCACTATTTTTAGCCAGAGCCCCGAACTCACATGACACCTCCCTGCCCCTTGCCTTTCACATCCATCTGCAAACCCCAAAACTATCTCTCAAGTCCAACCACCTGTCCCCCTGCCCCCTGCCCAAGGCACCAAGCCCTTTCACCTGCACAGCTGCAGCGGCCTCCAGCCCGTTACAATCCATTCCCCACACAGCAGCCAGAGTGAGCCTTTTCAAATGTGAGTGGGATCCCATAATTCCCCTCCCGTGGCGTCTACCCTCTTATAAAAAAACTGAACCCCCTTGCTATGGCCTGGAACCCTACTCGTGCTGTTGGCTATCTGCCCGAGACTGTGTGGTCCAGGGACAGGGACTTCATCTGTCTTGCCCCCTGTTGTGCCCCGCCACTTCATACACAGGGCTGGGCACACAGCAGGTGCTCGGTACGCACAATCCAGTGGGTGGAGAGATGGGGGGCGGTGGGAGGGTGAGGGGATGGAGGAGGGAAGGGTGGTGAGCAGGAGGGAGGGGCAGGGGGAGGGGCGGGCAGGCACACCTGTCCTCGCAGCATCTGGAGGTTGCTGCCCGACTGGGTGGGCTCCTCCTCCAGCCATCCCTTCGGGGGCCGCGTCTGCCGCAGCAGCACGATGTAAGCTCCGAACACGTCGGCCTTGACGTTCTCCTCGCGTTCCCTGAAGCGGCGGATGAGCACGGGCGCCAGGGTGCAGTGGAAGTTGGTCAGGAGGTCGGGCCGAGAGCTGATCAGAGCCGCCAGGCACTTGGCCGCTGCCCGGCGCACCTTCCAGCTCATGTCATCATCGTCGCTGTACTCGTCCTCGCTCTCTGGGGAGGGAACCGGACACTCATGGAGCCCTGCGCACCACCCAGGGCGGTCTCCCAGGACGGAGGGGTGAGAAGTGAGGGAGCAGTGAGGAGGGCTCCGTCGGGGCCCCACCTTTCCATGGTCACTACCCGTTAATGAACACCTGCCCTGTGCTAGGGGTGGCGTCAAGCAGGGAACCAGCTGGAGGTAGGCCAGCGTCCTCCCGCTGCCTCCAGACTCCTGGTTGTATTGACTACACCAGGGAAAAACTGACTCCCAAGCTTCCAGTGAGGATTTAGGGAATCCATTTGGGGCACAAGACCCAAACTTTGGTTTCAGCACTGGCTGCGTGATGTTTCATTTACTGGGATTTCAGAAGGGAAAGGTGATAGCTCCCCTGCCCCAGACAGAGTCCTGATTCCAGCTTCCAAGCAGGACTAACAATTAAGGAAAAGCTGTGTTTGTGTGGCTCTCCACTCTCCAAGCTCCCCCAAGAGATCAGAGCTCAAGTCTTCACCATGCCTCAGGAATGAAGGTGTCTTGAGCCCCCTTTTATAGATGATACATGTAAGGCTCAGAGAGGGCGAAGACTCTCCTGAGAACACACAGCTAGAAACAGCAGAGATGAATGAGGCCCACAGAGCCAACTCATACATCTGGGAGACACGCATGAGGCTCAGAGGGGGATGGTCCTCCCTAGGGACACCCCCAGGCACAGGCTCAAAGGCCAGCATATTCCTACCCACACTGCCCTGCAGAGAACTCAGACTCTCAGAGCACTGCATCTGGACAAGCCATAGTGGGCCAGATGGATGGTCCCCCAGATGTGTCTTGTCAGCTTAGCAGATGTGTCCCCTCTGATGGACCCTCGTTATCTCCACCCTATGTCACCCATGAAGAAACATCCAGAGCTCCCTGTTACTCACAAGAAAATGCCCAATCTCCTTGGCCGGGCAATTGAGCCCAAAATGCCTGTCCAATCTCATCTCCTACCACTGCATCTCATTCTGAGTACCCATCAGGACCTAAGGCCTTCACCTCCATCAATGCCTCCAGGGCCCAGGGCCTTCCCTCTGAGTGACAGACAGACCCACAGGCACAGAAGGAAAGAAGCCATTGAGTCCATCCCCCATCCAGGTATCTCTCCCTGTCAGTGCCAATCATTCCACCACTAGAGCTTCACTCTGCTGGGTTAAAGCAATGGCTCTTGGAAGCCGTAACTAAAAAGGTACAGAGATGGCAGCACGAGGTGGGAGAGTCTGGCAAACATGGCTCCAAGTCCCAGCTACGACACTTCCTAGCTGTGTTATCTCAGGCAAATCTCTTCTCATTAAGTCTCAATCTCCTTGTCTGAAATATGGGGATGATAATAAATACCTCATTTCCTAGGGTCATTATAAGGAACATGAAATAAGAGAGTACTCAGGGGACTTCCCTGCTAGTCCAGTGGTTAAGAATCCACCTTCCAAAGCGGGGGACGTGGATTCGATCCCTGGTCGAGGAACTAAGATCCCACATGCCGTGGGGCAACTAAGCCCGCGCACCACAACTAGAGAGAAGCCCGAGCGCCACAATGAAAGATCCTGCGTGTCGCAACTAAGACCTGACACAGCCAAAAATAAACAAATAAATATTTAAAAAGAAAATAGCACAGAGGACATCAGGAGATGCTCAATAAACAACAGCAATTACTACTATCTTGTGATCTGTGCAATCAGAGAGTGTGGGTACCACAGAGGATCCAGATTTCCAAGGGCAGGGCTGGAGCCTGAGGAAGAGCTGGGATCAGGATGGGGGCACCAGATGTGGCCCCTGTCTTTGGCTGGGGGATTCCCGGGAAGGCTGCACCCATTTCCACCCACCAGCCCAAGGACAAGTTGGCCACTCACCCTGCTCACTGAACTCACTGTCCTCTGTCTCCATCTGCTCCTCTTCCCCGTCACTGTCATAGTTATAGTTGGGGTCGTGCTTTATGTACTGGAGGCAGAGGCTGGTCACGCTGGGCACGTGGGGGCCCATCTCCTTGGGGCACCTGTGGGGTGGGATGCAGGAGGCTCTGCTGGACCCAGGCAAGACGGGGTTGGGGATGGGGCCCAGTGGTGAGTCCTGAGACCTGACTGCTTTGAGGCCAGCATCCTGCCCCCACGCCATCCCCACCAACTTCTCAAAGAAACCCCAGGGCCCCCGTTTTCCAGCACCCCTGTTGCACCTACTTCCTCAGGAAGGCCTCGAATGCCTGGAGGCAGGACTCCCGAAGCTCATCATCATCCAGGTTGCAGAACTCCTCCACCAGGGGCACCAGTCGGTCCAGATGGGTCCCTGCAGGGCCAGGTGGGTCACTGAGGCAAGGTGAGATGAGGCCAGACCATCTCCAGGGCTCCCCCAGCCCACAGCATTCAGCCTGCGCCTGCACCTGCAGCCCTGGCCACTGCAAAGTTACTCAGAGGCTTCAGAGTCAAGCAGATGTGGGTTCTAGCCCTGACTCAGCACCCTATAAGCTATGGGACCTTGGGCACATCGCAACATTCTTTAACCTCAGACCACTCATCTTCACAGTAGGGATAACAACGCCTACCAGCCAGAGAGTTTGTCAAGATTAACAGTAAGATTCAGGTAAAGATCTCCACCCAGGTCCTGGCACGAAGCAGGCACTCAATAAGTAGCTTCTGTTGTTGAAACTATTACTCACGTTCTTGCCTGATTTCCTGCGCTAGGTTGTAAACCTGGGCAAGGAAAGTGGGGAGGCAGGCACTGCCCTTACAAACCAGGCAAGAGGGGCCCCCCCACTGCCCCCGGGGCTTTATACGGACTCTGCCCTAGCTTTTCTCCAGCCGTACCCTTCCCTACCCTGAACCTTTCCGGTCCTGTGCAGTTCTCTTGCCCAGGTCCATGCTCCCGAGGGTGGCTGCTGTTTGGGGGGATGTGGACAGAGTATGGACTGCAGGCTTGGGGCCTCCATGTGCGCTTTTAAGGTCCCCTGCAGTGAGCGAGCCAGAGGGGAGGGAGGGCAGACCGTGGCCACTCTACTTACACTGCCCTGTTCTAGCCCGAACTAACTCCAAGGTGTTTGAGAATAAATTCAAAACTGATTGCAGGATTCCATTTCTACAAAACTCATCTCTGGTGACAGAAAGCAGGTCAGTGGTTGCCTAGGGTGGGGCAGAGGGTAGATGGACTGCAAAGAGGCACAAGGAAACTTTTGGGGGTGATGGAAATGTGCATCTTGATTGCGGTGGTAGTTTCACAAGTGCGCGAAAAGGTCAAAACACACTGAATTGTACACTTTAAGTAGTGCGGTTTATTGTACATACATCATCCCTTTGGAGGCATGACTTATAATTACCCTCGCGAGCCTCTGGGTAGGGCTCAGAAGCAGGTTGAGCTCAGGGCCCACCTGGCTGCCTCTCGAGCCCTCTTCCTCTTCAGGCGCTTCAGCACCGCCACCGACCCTCCCCACCTCAACCACGCCCCCTAACCAGAGGTGGCTCACCCGGGCCCCACCCCCTCAGCCCAGGTCCCGCCCCTCTCCCGGGATCCCGGTAGTCGGCCCCGCCCCCTTACGTGGGGCCCCGCCCCCTTACCGAGCCGGTGGCCTGCCTGGCGGCCAACGCTGCCCAGGCACTGGATCAGGGTGCGGATCGCCGCGGGGCTCGCGGGCGCACGTGGGCCAGGCAGCCGGTCCAGCAGGTGGTCAGCAAGCTCGACGAAGAGGTCGGTGCTGCAGGCGGCCGCCAGATGGCCGAGCGCCCCAACGGCCCGCTTGCGCACGGCCAGGCGCGGACTGCTCAGCTGCGGCAGCAGACAGTGCAGGAGGCTGGCGTGGAAGGCGCCCAGCGGGGCGCCCAGCCTGGGGAGCCGGAAGGAAGGGGTGTCGGGCGAGGCCCACCCGGCGGGCAGCCTGGGCCAGGCACTTCCCCTCTCCCCATGGGTGCCTGGCCGCCTCCCCCATTATGACAACCCAAGGACCCTCACCCTCCCCATCACTGAGGCCAGAGTGATCTAAAGTGTGCCTCGGGCTTCCCTGGTGGCGCAGTGGTTTAGAGTCCACCTGCCAATGCAGGGGACACGGGTTCGTGCCCCGGTCCGGGAAGATCCCACATGCCGCGGAGCGGCTGGGCCCGTGAGCCATGGCCGCTGAGCCTGCGCGTCCGGAACCTGTGCTCCGCAGCGGGAGAGGCCACAACAGTGAGAGGCCTGCGTACCGCAAAAAAATAAATAAATAAAAAAGTGTGCCTCTGCCTAACTCCTTCAGTGGCTCCCCAATGCCCTTTAGATAAGCTGAGCTCCAGGCTCAAGGCAAGAGGGAACACCAGAGAATGGTTTCTGCACAGATAGAACGCAGCCCCTGCAGCAGCTTCTGTCCCACCTTCAAACCAGGCCTGTGCTTTTCCTGTCCCATATGTGTCCTGAAACCTTTTCTTCTCTCACTCTACACCAACACATTGACCTCACCCTCCCATATCTCTCTGTCCAGCCCAGACCTCTCTCCTGGGTTTCATTTATTTATGTGTTCACCTACTATGTGACAGGGCCTGGGCTGGAAACTCAGGAGAGCAAGACGGACTCTGGCCCTCAGTCCTGCCCTATGGAGTTTTCGGTTGAGTGGGTACCTCCCAGGCACCTCAAATTCAACATGTTCCAAACAGAAACCATCACGCCCACCCCGACATTGCTCCTGGAGCGCACCTACACGGCCAGTGGCCCTGTGTCTGTGCCCACAGTTAGGAAAGCCAGACCCCTGGGTGTCAGCCTTGAGTCTTTGCCTCTCATCCACTCCAAGCACTGTGGAGTCCACCTCCTAAATACAACCTGAATTCACCTGCCTGCAGAAGCCTTCTAAGCAGTTTCCCTGCCCATTCAACCCCCTCCCATCTTCCGTGCACTCTGCACATAGAAAGATCAGTCTAAAACACACAAATACACCCAGGGCATTCCTCATGCCTGCCGAGAACCCCTCCGTGAGCCCCTCACACTTTCAGTAGAATCTTTAGTCAACTGCCCCACCTTCCCAGCCCTTATCTCTCCACACCAGCCCCTCCTCATGACACCCCATGACTGCCTTACACAACCCCCAGGACCTCATGTCTCTCTGGTCTTTGCCCTCTGGGCCAAAGGCAGGTCCCCCATACGGGGTCCCCCTTAGGCTCACCCACGCCTGGCCAAGTCCTGCCCACCCTTGAAGGCTCAGCTGGCTGGACCCTCTCTAGGAAGGTTCCCCATCCCCCAGCTGGGTTAAGGGCTCCTCCTCTGAGCTCCTACGGGCCCTGCTCTTAGCCGTATTGTTGTTCTTACTCCATTCACAGATTTATGTGCCTGTGAGCTTTTCCTTAGGGGCCGCCAAGACCCAGCCAACTCCATATTCCCAGAACTAGTCCAGCACCTGACATTTTTCCAGTAGGTGCTCAAATCTTGAGAGGCTGAATGAATGAATACTTTAAAAATGTGCAGTGCAATTTAAAACCAAGGCCCAGCTACACTAATCCAAGAGAAGAAAAAAAAGAGAAAGAAGGGCCGAGGGAGAGGATGAACACACGTGGGCTCCAGCTATGGAGAGACCTGAATTCAACACCTAGGTTCTGCCATTTATTGACTGTGCCTGCAGACAGGCCACATCACCTCTCAGAGCCCAGAAAATGGTGACAAACGAGTTCTCCTGGGACACTGCTGGTACGATTAAAGAGCCCTAGCACAGGGACTGGCGGACAGTAAGTGCTGGCTCTGTGACTTTGAGACCCTCCCTGTCCCCCTGTCCTCCTTGCCCAGGGTGGCCTCCCGCACCTGCTCAGCATGTCAGAGAGGATGTCCAGGGCTTCCAGCTGCACAGCCACGTCCTCCTGCTGGGCGATGGCACTGGTGAGCTGGCCTGTGATCTTCCGGCACACACTGGTGGCCAGGCCAGAGCCTGCACAGAGCACAAGGTGGGTGCGGTGAGGCCCAGGGCTGGCCTCCACCTGTGGTCGGCCTTTGCTCTGGTTGTGTTCCTGAGCCCACATCCCTCAAATCCTGCTGACCAGGGAAGCCAGGGGTGGCGTGGTCCAAGGTTTGACGCAGAGTCAGATGGAACTAAAGGAGACAGCTGGGGAGCTAAAGAACCAAGGGCGGACCTGCTGGCTGGCTCACCCCACACCTGACCCCTTTGCCCTCTGCCTTCCCATGGGGAGGTGGGAAAAGTTAAGCACTTCTTTCCTAGACTCCTTTGCTGCTTGGAGAGGCCAGGTGACCATGTTCTGGCCATTGAGATACAGGTCAAAGTCTTCTGGGGAAACACGTGCTTTTCTTATAAAGGGCAAGAGACATGGGTAGAGACTTCAGCCCTGTCCTAAATGAGCTTCTGAATGGCTGTAAAAATGGAGTGGCTGATCCCTTCAGAGTTATGTGAGAAAAGTAACCCCCTACTTCTTCAAGCTGCCATTAGTTAGACTTCGTTACTTGCAGCTAAAAGCATCCCTGAAACAGAGCCATGAAGTTTAACAGATCTGGGTCTGAATTCTCTGCCACTTATTAGCTTGCTGACCTTGGGTAAGTCCTTTCACCTCACTGAGCCTCAGCTTCTTCAATCATAAACCAGGACAAATAGCAATAGCACCGAGTCCCTAAGACCTGAGTACCTGTGGCTGCAGGGGGGAGCTCCGACAGGACGGTCTTGAGGCCGATGCCAGCGACGTCTCGGAGCTGCTCCTTGTCTGACCGCATGTTGGCACAGAGGGCATCCACGATGGTCTCCACCTGGTACTCCTTCACTTTGCCCACCAGAGGACCCAGGCTGAGTATGGAGGGAGGGAGGGAGGAGGTCCAAAAGCCCAGGCTCAGCTCGAGTCGGGCTACCCCTTACATCCCCTCATGTCTGTGGGGCCACATGTGCTGAGGAAAAGGCCCCAGATCAACAGGGGACTTCCTATTTTGCCAGAAAGAAAGGTACCGTCTGGGTATGCCGACATCATTCCTGGCACCTCCCAAACCTGCATCTCCTCTTGGGTTTTACATCTCAGTATATGGCCAAACCATCGAACCCGGCAACCTCAGCTGGAAACCAAGGAATGCCCAAGAGTAGGGTTCTCAAACTTGCGCGTGTATCAGAATCCCCTAGAGGACTTGTTAAAACACAGATTGTGGGACTTCCCTGGTGGCACAGTGGTTAAGAATCCGCCTGCCAATGCAGGGGACACGGGTTCGAGCCCTGGTCCGGGAAGATCCCACATGCCGCAGAGCAACTAAGCCCATGCGCCACAACTACCGAGCCTGCGCTCTAGAGCCTGCGAGCCACAACTACTGAGCCCGCGCTCCACAACAAGAGAAGCTACTGCAATGAGAAGCTCAAGCACTGCAAACGAAGAGTAGCCCCTGCTCGCCACAGCTAGAAAAAAAAGCCCACATGAAGCAACGAAGACCCAACGTAACCAAAAAAAAAAAAAAAAAAAACACACACACAACACAGATTGTTGGGCCCCACCCCAGCTTTTCAGACTTAAGGGGTCTAGATGGGGCTTGAGAATTTACATTTCTAGCAAGTTCGCAGTAGATGCTGACGGTCCAGGGACCACACTTTGAGAACCTGCCTTAGAGGCTTGCTTCTCCTAGTGTGGTCACAGATCAGCATCATCAGCACTACCTGGAGATGCAGAGATGCAGCAGCTCAGGTCCTACCCGACAGCTACCGAACTAGAATCTGTGCGTCAACAAAACCCCCAGGTGATTCGAATGCATGTGAAAGTGTAAAAACTGCACCGCACTGCTTCTCAGCCTTAAGTGGGCATTGCCATCACCTGGGGCCTTTTAAGAAATTGTTACCCAGGTGCCAGCCCCAGAGTGTCTCAGTTAATTGGTTTCAGGTGTGGCCTGGAGCTGGGGATTTTTTTTTTTTTAATTCCCCAGGTGATTCTAACATGCAGTCAAGGCTGAGAACCTCTGACCTAAGAGAGTGGTTCTCAGATGACAGTGCGCATTAGAATGCAGATTCCCGGGTGCTATATCCTCACCTGCCCGCCCCAGCCCACTCCTGAATTAGAATCCCTGGGTGGGGAGCACACAGTTTAAACAAGGGTCCCAGGTGGCCGCAGTGCACACCACTTTGCAAACTCTTGACTTCTTTCTCTAAGTAATCACAGGTCTTTCCACTCTACCTTCTATAGCACTGGTTCTCAGTAGGGGTGATTCTGCCCTGAGGGGCGTTTTGGATATTTACTGGGGGGGGCCTTCTATTAGTTATGTTCATCACAACTAATGAGATGGCACTTCTGCCTTTTATTGAGGGAAGGGGGGGTTGGGGTGGGGGGGTCGGGGATAATAGAAAGACAATATTGCAAAACCATGTTCCATGTCCTGCTGGAGTTTCTAACATCCCACTGGGCATTCACACAGGTAAAAAGCCTTTCTATAATTATCTGAGTCCAAAACCTAATTTCATTTTACATATAAACACAAAGTACTTTTCTGCACTATTTTAATATATTAAAATATTAATATTTTAATATACTCTAAAATTTCCAAAAATGTAGTTATCAGGTAACTCGAAGGAAGACTGTACTTTATTTTCCTGGGAAACTTTACCGGGACACGGTCACCATTTCAGAAAATCTCGTAAGATCAATGCTGCCTGTGCTGAGTCCCCAACATCCACACCTGTCTCCACCTGCTTCCTGCCTTGGCAAGCCTACCTCAGGTGCAGGCTTCTCACGACTTCATTACACGTCTACCGTCAACGTGCCTGAGCATTTACACAGTGAAACACATACTATTTTACCATCAACAACGTTCCTCCTATTTGTCCTTTATGCTCCGGTTTAAGGCATTATATAAGCTGTTTTGTAATCATGTGTAAAGGCAGATTCTATTATGCATGAATTTCATTTCGTGCTAAGAAAAGAGTATTTCAGACCACGTGTTATAAAAAGGGGTTTTGCTTCTGCTAGTAGGAAACCAGTCCACCTGATCTCAATTCCACCGTTAGAGGGATGCTCCCAGACCACAAAGCTGAGCACGTCTTGTTCCTGCATGAAACTCTTTACTGAATTCCTATGCTCTTGGGATCAAGTTGAAATTCACTACCCACCCAGAACACCTGGATCCAGCCCACAGAGTACTGTTTGAGAGGCAGTGCCCCAATTCTGTTGACCCCCGCCATTCCTCAGTCCCCTGCTTACCCCGCCACACACACACATGCCCTGCACATACCCCATCTTGCTTTTTCAGCTCTGGGGGTAACTGGCAAAGGTCTCAGAACGACACCTCATGAGGCCTATGGCAAATGTGCCCACCCCCGCCGCGTTCTTTCACCCCCACCACTCCTGTGCATGCCAGCCTGACCTTCCAGCTGCCAACTCCTGCATCTGTGCCTGAGGGCTTTCCCTGGCTGGAGATGCCAAGGAATGCATAACGCTCCACCTACCCCAGGAGCAGCCCTCAACCAAGGAAAGCTGGCAGGTGCGAACACTCCAAGGTGCATGTCCTACACTGTGTGCCAGGGATCCCCAGCAGGGGTAAGCTCCACTCACCCACAGGAGAAACCTGCTTGATGCTTTATTGCGTTTCTTCCTTCCCTGCCTCACTTCTCTACCCCCCTACCTAGTTTCCTGGGATCTCTTTCCTAGTAAACTTACGCTTGAATCCTTGCCACAGGGTGTACTTCTGGGGGAACCTACACCAAGTCACTGTCCAGCTCCACTGGGGCTCCAACAGTTGCTCAGCAATTCTTCTCTCAGAGGCTGTACCCCAAAGGGTCAGGGACCCTCCCATCACCACCAGGGTCGACACTCACCACTTGACCGCCAGGTTCTGCACCTCCCCGTTCTTGTCCTCCAGAAGCCTGAGAAGCATCTTTACCACCTTGCGTTCGCTGTCCTCATCCAGCTGGATGGAGTCCTTCTGCAGCTCTGACATCAGGTCACTGGTAGCCATGAACCTGGGCAGGGAGGACGGAGGATTGCTGAGCAGCTCCTGGGCCCCGGTGATATGGGCAGTACCTCAGAGTTCCCCAGAAGCGGACCTTGATACAAAGGGTCAGGGGCAGTCAAGGGCAATAGATTATCTGGGCTGTGGGCACAGTTGGGCTACCAAAAGGCAACGCGTGTGTGAGACACCGACTGACCCAAGGTGGCAGGCTCAGACACACAGCATCCCAGCTAAAGGCTTAGGACCTCCAAAGCACATGGCTCCTGCTTCTGCCATTTATGCAACTGTGAACTTGGGCAAGTTACTTCACCTCTCTGAGCCTTATTTAACCTGTCTGAAAAGTGGGGATGAGAACGGTACCTGCCTTGTGGGGCTGTATGGAAGATAAAAGAAGACAATGTATGGGGTGTGCTTAGCACACAGTGGGCACTCAGGAGGTGTCCCGCCATGATTATAATGTCACGTCATTCGCGTCTCATTCGGGCTAGAAGGTCGAACACAAACCTTGCAACCGAGTCAGGTGTCAGCAGGAAGCCTCTCTACCTGACAGGTGGAGGAGGACGAGCCCCGTCCAGCCCACCTGACCTCAAAGAATCACTCAGCCCTGCCCTCACACCAGCGGGTCTCAAACCGTGGCCAGCATCAGAATCACCTGCAGGGCTTGCCAAGTGCTGCTGGGCCCCAGGGTTTCTGAATCAGAAAGTCTGAGCTGGGGCCCCAAATTATGCATTTCTAACAAGTTCCCAGATGAGGCTGAGGGGCGGGGACCACACTCTGAGAACTAACGCCCCAGGCCAGGTTGACGGGCAACAGGCATATCTTAGACATAGATGGCAACGGCTGAGCAGTCCCCAGCCACAGCTCGCAGACCCAGGGTGGGCATCAGCGTCAAGGACCACCCACTCACAGCTGGGCAGATCCGTGTGGCCGGATGCCCTGTCCCCGGCATTTGAAATTGCAGTGGAGTCTGAGCTGGAAGGTCACGGAGAGCTGGGGCTGCCGTGGCAACATGGAGCACCATTCCTGCCAAGATCAGGAGGGGAGAGCAGTCTTAAACTGGCAGCCCTCGGCTGTGTCCACCTGGCAAATGTTCTTCAAAAATTTGAATTATTTATTGACATTTAAAAATTAGAAGAGTTGACATAAAAGTACTGATTTCCAGATTCTCTTGAAAACAGAATATTTGAATACAGCTGGGCCAACAGTCTCTGGTGACTATAACTGGCTCGAGGCAGTGGCGGCTGCCCGCTGTAGGTAGATGCACACTCCCCAGGTCAGCAGGTTCTCCCCAGGCCCACTGCAGCCGTTTACTGGCTCCTGCAGGCACTTGACAGCAGAGAGGAGAGATGCTGTGAAGTCCGCATCAGAGAGTGGCGGCCCCAAAGAAAGCGTCCAGCTTTTGCTCCCCAACCAGGCCTCTTCACACCAGCCTTGCTTTCTAGCTTGAGCGAGTCAACCAAGAACCCGCTCCCCCTGCCCCACCAAGCCTGCTATGGCAAAATCGGTCACAGTGGGATTCCAGCCTCATCTCTGCAGGCTCAGACCTGCTGCTGGATGTCACAGTGGCCCCTAGGGCCCCTTAGGCAGGAGGGCACTTGTTGGTGTCACAGCTGTTTATTTTTAACAGCTGGGATAAGCCTCAAGCCTGAGAGAAGAAAGGAGGCTGGGCTGGAGGCAAGGAGGGGGTGGCAGGGCTGACCATGCCCACCTGTGGGCCTGGCCACCTCAGGACAAGCAGCCAAGGTAAGATGAAGGATGAGGTTTGGATCTGAGCCAGGACAAGGCCAGGGGTAGCCACACGCACTCCTAAGTCTGTCCTGCTGAAGGGATGTTCAGAGAAGGCAGGCAGGGCCTTGAAGCTGAGTTTCTGCTGCAGTCCATGGAGACCCAGCTCAGCCTGGCAACCCAAGGGATGGACTCCTTTGCCCAAGATGGGCCTCCTGTCTCTCTCTTTCTTCTCCACCTACTGAACTCCCATTCACCTGTCAAGGGCCCAGCTCAAAATGTCCTAGTCTCAGGGAAGACTCCTCTCATCACCCTGCCCTATCCTCCACCCACAATCTCTAAGCACACTTGGTCCCCCTGGATAGGACCCTCTCAGATACTCTGCACCCCTCTATTATAGCATCTCTCACACTGCACTGCAAGCTTGGTCACCAGTGTCTCCCCTGTTGAACTGTGAACTCACAGAGGCCTGTCAGTTCATCTCTGGGACTCCAGGCCCAGCAAACAGGTCCAAAGAGGCCCTGAGGGGGCAGGGTAAGGGCAGAAGGGGAAGGAGGGTTAGGACCAGCCCCTAACAGGGCTCAGAGCCAACCAGCTGTGTGGAAATCCAAACTCAGAAACTAATCCTTCTGAAATACTCCCCAGCACTTCTGACACCCCAGAGTTCCTGCAAACACAGCTCTCACATATATGTGTATATGTGTGTGGCGGTCGTAAAGGGGGCGTATACAGGAAAGGGTATCATTTGGTAGATAAGAGTGTGGGCACCGAAGTTTGGCTTTAAGTTAATATACTGGCCATATACTGATCACCTGGGTGACCTTGAACAACTGACTCCTCTCTCAGCCTCAATTTTTCCATTTATAAAATGGGAATTTTCTTTGCCCCACTTTATAACACCTTTGGAAAGTTTTACTAGGACAAGCAGCTTTTGGCATGAGGCAGATGAGGCAACTAGGCTCAGAGAGGTTGCATGAACCACCCAGTATCACACAGCAAGTTGGGAAAAGAAGCACACTGGTCAGGTCTCCTGGCTCCTCAACCAATACTACTATGTTTTCAATAAATGATGTAGGAATTCCTGCAAGACCCCTCAATTTACCCATTTCACTGTTGAAGTCTGAGTGGGAGTAGAGCAGCCGCCTGCCCACAGAGTGGGGGCGCAGAACAACAGGGATCGAAGGCTTCCTCCACCTGCCTGGGACCCCCACCTGCAGTCACCGTCCACCTCCAGGAGCTAGAGGACACAGTCTCAGTTTCATTCCAGAGAAACCCTAGAGGCAACTCAACTGAAATACTCGGCCACATGGGTGCCTGGACAGCTGGTCAGGCCCCCTGGTATTTGGACTTTAAAAATAGATATCATCCTCATATGCTTGGGGTGGTTTTAAGTGTTCTCAGGGCCGCTGGCAGAGCAGACTGGAAGGGCTTCTCAGGCTCCAGTTGGCAGGGCCAATTCCCTCTCCTGGAGCCTGGACCTGAGGGCCTAGACAGTGGTGCAAATCCCCTCGGTGACTGGCCGGCTGTGTGACCTCGGGCAAGTCACTTCACCTCTCCAAGCCTCTAAGGAACAGGAAGAACGATCACTACCACCCAGGCAGACAGGAAGACTGAATGAGATTACACTGGACAGCAGGGAGCCTGGGACACAGAAAACATTCACTGAGCCTCACCTGTGTACCCAGAACATGCTCTGGACACAAAAGGAGACTGCACAGTCCAGAGGTCCAGGAGCTCTGGGTCTCCCAGGCTTAAACAGTTATGCAGCAGAAATATGGGCCGGGGGAGGTGCCTAACCCTGCCTGGGTATCAGGAGGCATCCCAAAGAGGTGACAACTGAGTAGCAGCTAGCCTGGTGAAGGGGGGAAATGACGAGGCAGACAAAGAACTTCCAGGTAAAGGCCCAGACAGGGGAGGGGACTGGCAGATTTCTGATGTGCCCAAAATCACAACAGTGTCAATCTATTAAGCGCTTACCTGGTGCCAGACACTAATCTAAGCATCCCGCATGTATTAACTCATTTCATCTTCACACCAACCCTCTAGGTGGGTTCTGTTATTACCCTCATTTCACAGAAACAGAAGCTGAGGCTCAGAGGGGTTAAGCAGCTTATCCACAGTCACACAACCAGTAAGTGGCCGGAGGCAGGATCTGAACCCAGGACTGTGGCTCAGAGGCTCTACTAAAGCGGGGCCTCTTGAGCGGTGCTGAGGAATAAACTGCCGAAGGCAGGGGTCAGACCAGGAGGGCAGGGCCTGGGTATCCTTAGCTGTCAGGGGGCCTTGCTGAGATCTCATCCTCTGTGTTAGACTGGCCTGGCTGTGCACCTCGATTCTCCACTTCCTAGCTTTGTGACTGCACCTGGGCCCTTCTCGCCTCTGAGCCTCACTCTTCTTATCTGTAAAATGGGGGGGGGGAGTAAAGTGACAGAATGTTCAACGGTCTATATTCTCTCTGAGGACTCCTTACAGCACAGAACTGGCTGTGTGGTTATGGACCAGTCCTTTTCCCTCTCTGGGCCTCAGTTTCCCCTGAGGAGGAGGGGACTGGGCCAGAAAGGGAGTGGCCCACAAAACCTATAAGCCCCCACCAGAACCATCACCTACCTCTGTCCGCTAAGCCACTCAGCCCAGCCCCCTCCCTCAGCTGGTGTCAGAGCAAACCCGGGAGGCGAGGAAAGAGTACCCCTATGAAGTGCGGGGAGGAGGCGTGGGGTGATGTTGAGAAGAGTGCAGAGCTGAGGGTACGAGTGAAAAAGTCAGCACTGGGTTTGTAGTCCTGGGAGGGGAGCGAGTTTCAATGCGGAGAAAAAGAGGCAGGCGCTGGGTTCCCCAAGGAGAGGCCGAGGGTTTCAGTGGGGGTTGAAGAGGAGGGCCAGGGCCCACCAAATGCGGGGAGAGATGCGGGCTGGGCATAAGCGGAGAGAGGAGAGGCAGAGGAAGCGTGCAGAGGGGCAAGCTGCGGCTCAGACGCGGGACGGCAGGCAGGGGCTGAAGTTTGCATGGTGGGAGACGCAGCTGGGCTGGAGTCCCGGAGAGGACAGGGCAAGCAATCCGCGGAGAACTCAGCCCGAGCTTCCGCCGGGCGCAGAGGCGGGGAGGGGGCGTCTCGGGGGCAGGAGTGGAGCCCGCTGCGAGGAGCAGAGATGGTGGCTGCAGGGTCCCGGGGGAGGGCCGGCGCTCCGGGAGGGGAAGGCCGGGGGTTCAGGGCGGGGCGGAGAGGCGGGGGCCGGGCAGCGGGCGCACCTGAAGTCCTTGTCGCTGGACGTCATCTTCTCCAAGAGGCTAGAGATGTGGAAGGCGGCGGTGCTCATAGTGGCTGCGCCGCGGGGCCGCCGACGGGAAGGAATATGGCGCCGCGGCCCCCTCCCCCGCCGCACGCGGGCTGTGCTCAGCTAACAGAAATAGCCGCCCCCGCCCCGCCCCGCCCCGCCCCGCGGCGCAGCGCTCGCCTCTGCCTTGGCCGCCGCTGCGGGAGGCGGGAGGCGGGAGGCGGGAGGCGGGAGACGGGAGGCGGTTGGCGGGAGGCGGGAGGCGGGAGGCGGTTGGCGGGAGGGGCCCGCCAGTAGCTCTGTGGTCTCGGCTTGGCGCCAGCCCTGCAGACGGCCCATCACCGGCTTGCACACTCCCACAGACGTGAAGCTCACCACCTATCACCGGACAGCCTCTCCCTATGATTCCTGTGGGCCTCAACCCTGCTCGCGAGACACAGGCATGGTAACAGAGAGTCTCAGGTTCGAACCCCACCTCCGTCAGTTCTGCTGCTGTGAGGCCTTAGCCAAGTTACTTGACCTCTGTAAGCCTCAGCTTTCTCATCTGTAGGCATTCAAGGAACAGGAGCTGCTATTGTAGGTCAAGCCAACCAAAGCACTTCCACCCCCACCCTGCTCCGCATGCGGTCCACCCCAAAGCCAGACAGGATATGGAGTGTACCCTATCGCCCCAGGCCTCCTGCCTGCCACCTCCAACCCTCAGGACATCACGGCCAGTTTCCTCATTTTATAGCTACACAGCTGAGGCCCAGAGAGGCAAAGGGACTTGCTGCAGGTCACACGGCCAGTGAATCTGGGATGGAATCAGGACTGACCCCAGACTGGGCAACAGTTCTTACCCAGAATGAAGCTGTGCACAGTTTCTCCCCAGGTAGGTACAAGCTCAGGGTGGGAGAATCTGTAGGAGGACGAGGAGAGTGGCAGAACTTCTCCAAACAGCCAGGAGGCTGCTGGCTCTTGGGAAAGTGAGTCGCATGTGCAAGACAACCCTGGGTTCAAATCCCTGCCAGGCTGCTTCCTGGCTGTGTGGACTTGGGATAATGACACAACCTCTCTGAGCTATGTTCTTCTCACCCATAAGATAGGGATAAAATTAATCTTTATTTTATAACACACTTCTTGGGTACCAGTTATTATGGGTTCCTGGGCTCTAGAGTAGCACTGTCCAACAGAACTTTCTGCAATGTTGGAGATTTTATACATCTGCACTGTCCATTATGGTGACCATCAGTCACATGTGGCTATGGAGCACTTGAAATGTGGCTTAAATTAAATGTGACTTAGTATGATTGAGGAATGGAATACTTATTTCTATTTACTTTTAATTAACTTTAAAGAGCCACCTACAGCTAGTGGCTACCATAGTGGACAGTGCATTTCTGGACAGTAGGGACACAGCAGGGGACTAGACACACACAGCCTCTGCCCCTTGGGGACCATACATTCTAATGGAGGATGTGAGCATTAAGGAAGTAAGTGATTAGATAAGGAAAATAAGAGCTATACAGAAAACAAAAGAGGGTGAGAGCATAGAGAGTGCCTGGGTGTGAAGGGGCAACTTTAGCCATGTTACTCAGGGAGGGCCTTTTTTCAGGAAGAGACATTTGGGCTAAGGCCTGAACAGAGGAAAGGAGGCAGCTGGGCAAAGTTTTGCAGGAAGAGCTCCTCAGACAGAGAGAACAGCAAGTGCAAAGGTCCTGAGGTGCGAACAAGTATAGGAGGAAGTGAGGTCAGAGAGGTGGGCAGGAGCCAGATCATTTGCAGCCTTTCAGGCCAAGCTGAGGAGTTAGTTAGGATTTTATGTCAAATCTCTAGGGAGCCACTGAAGGGCATTAAGCAAGGAGGTGACATGATTGGTGTTTTGGAAAGACCCCTGTGACTGCTGAGCAGTCGTGCAGTCAAGTGTGATGGGGGCTGCATGAGGGGAGTAGTGGTGAAGGTGGGAAGAAATGGACAGATTTGGGTATGTTACAGAAATAGAATAAATAATGACACAGCCACTCTAGAAAACAGTTTGGCAGTTTCTTATAAAGTATGCTTATCATATGACCCAGCAATTACACTCAGAGGTATTTATCCAAGAAAAATGAAAGCATACATTCACACTAATACTTGTACATAAATGTTCATAGCAGCTTTATTTATAATCACCAAAAACAGGTGGGATAAGGATTTGTAAAGACTTTTTTCCTGCAGAGTAGGCCTTTGTTATGGAGAACACTCTGGGTGTATTTTGCAGAGGTTACTCTTTGCCTCTCCTTCTCAGAACTCAGAGGGGAGCTCTCTTCATTATGAGAACTTAGTGAGGTGCCTGGAGGTAAAACCCACAAAAGTGTGGGGGGCTCCCTTAAGGCTGTGGCCCCAGGAGTTTCTCACTCTCCTGCTAGTTCCCAGTCAGCCTCCCTCAGTTTGTCAAAATTGCGGTAAAAGTGTTCCTACCAGCTTATGGCTCCAGTGGCTTTTGCTATAGGGAAGCAGATCTCAGCTGTAACTTTCTAGATTCTCCTGCCTCTTTAAATTTTGGGGTGGTGTTTGCCCTTCGACCTCACTTCTCAGTTGGGTCTAAGAAAAGTTGTTGATTTTCAGTTTGTTCAACCTTTTCTTGTTGCAAGGATGGGAATGATGGCTTCCAAGCTCTTTGTGTGTTGGTGTTAAAACTGGAAGTCCTGTCCTCAATCGTGAAGTCTTCTTTATATGTGGTATATTTATATATGGTATATTTTGCAAACGTTTTATCCCAGTTTGTCAGTTGTCTTTGACTTTATGATGATTTTTGCCATGCAATTAAAAAATATGTTATTCTTCTGTATGGTAGGAGATACGGATCTAATTTTACTTTTTCCAAATGGTTACCCAGTTGCCTCAGCATCATTTATTAAAATGTCCACAAATATAAAGGTTTATAGCACAAAGTAATTTCCTTGTGGTGGTGTATCAGCTCTGTATCTTGATGATGGTGGTGGTTATATGAATCTATACATGAGCTAAAATGCATAGAAACTGTGCATACAAATGAATGCATGTAAAAAATGGTGAAAATGGAGTAAGGCTGATAGTCTAGTTAATGGTACTGTATCAGTGTCAATTTCCTGGCTTTGATATTGTAGTACAGTTATATAAGATGTCACCATTGGGAGAACCTGGGTGAAGGGTACATGGGACTCTATGTATTATTTCTGCCACTTTATTTGAGTTGATAATTTGTATCAAAATTAGAAGTTTAAAATAATTTACCTTAAAAAAAATAATTTACCTTTGCTACAGTGAGCTGAGATGGCTAGATTAAATTTTTTTAAGTCCAATTTGTTGAAGTGGCAAGTCTGCTCCATTTATATTTGTCGTGATTACTGATATGGTTCGTCGACTTTTATCCTCACTTATATTCTTCTTTTTTTAAAGGTTTAAAAATGTTTTTTTTAAATTGAAATCTACCATACATACATCAAAGTGCAAAAATCCTAAGAGTACAACTTGATTATTTATTTTATTTATTTATTTTTTTGCGGTACGCGGGCCTCTCACTGTTGTGGCCTCTCCCGTTGTGGAGCACAGGCTCCGGACGCGCAGGCTCAGCGGCCATGGCTCACGGGCCTAGCCGCTCTGTGGCATGTGGGATCCTCCCGGACCGGGGCACGAACCTGCATCCCCTGTATCGGCAGGCGGACTCTCAACCACTGCGCCACCAGGGAAGACCAACAAATTAATTTTTAAAAATTACATTTAAATTTATAATTTATTAAAAATAATTTAAACTTGTAATTTAAATCATTTATAACTTAATTTAATTTGTAAGTTAATCAATACCTCTACCCTCCTCCTGAATAATATGAGGATCTTAGAATGCTTTAACTCTAATATTTCCAGTCTGATATGTATTATTGTTTAATATGAATTTGGATTCTACCTTTTGTTTATACATCTCAAGTTGTTTATTATTATTTTAGAGAGCACTTACTTAGATTTACCTATGTTTACCAATTTCTTTGCTAACAATTCCTTCTCTTCTTTTGCGGTTCGCGGGCCTCTCACTGCCATGGCCTCTCCCGTCGCGGAGCACAGGCTTTGGGCGCGCAGGCTCAGCGGCCATGGCTCACAGGCCCAGCCGCTCCGTGGCATGTGGGATCCTCCCGGACCGGGGCACGAACCCACGTCCCCTGCACCGGTAGGCGGACTCTCAACTACTGCGCCACCAGGGAAGCCCAGCAATTCCTTCTTTGATTCTTTACTTCCATATTCAATTTCTTTTTTCCTCATCTAGGGAATGAGGAAAGTTCTTTGAGCAAGAATCTGGGAATGATAAACTTTGTCAGTTTTTTGCCTGACAATGTCTTTATTAAGCCTTTGCTCTTAAATATTTAGGTGGATTTAGGATTTTAAGTTGATGTTTTCTTTCAGCACTTTGAAGACATTGTTCCTTGTTTTCTGGCTTATCCTGTTGCTGTTTAGATTCCTGCTCTCACTATAACTAAACTGCCCAAGATCATCTTATAGTCAAATATTGCTACTGTGACTCCTGTCACACACTGACGTTCCATCTAGTTGGATTGAGGAGAAGAGAAAAGGGGCAATTTGCCAGATGTGTTTTAAGGAAAGTTCTCAGAAGCTGATACTTCACTTACAACCCATTGGCCACCCATAGCTATTAGGGCACTGGGAAATGTAGTCTTTATTCCGGTGGCCATGTGCCTGCTATACCCCTAGCATGGGGGGCAGGACTGGTTCATTCCTGGACCCTCCCCCCAGGAGGTGCCCCACAGGGGTCTGAAGATGGAATTTGTTGGCAAATGCTTCTCCCCATTCGTACATGGCCAGGACTTGAGGTGTTGCCTGAGGAGAAGGCCCAGGCAGCAGAACTACTCCCTTCCCCCCCAGAAACAGCCCCTGCCCCAGGAGTCATCTCACTCGGCCGTGTGAGAGGCTGGGCTGCTCCCTCTGGGTCCCACTTCTTCTGTCTGGACCTCAGCAAGGGCTTCTGCCCATCTCCTGGTATTCCAAGTTGTGAGATGCCAGTCCACCTCAGAGGGGCACTAAAGGAATCCTTTGGCCTCCTCCTGGAGAACTAAAAAAGGAACACTTGCTTAGTACTCTCAGGTGCTGTCTGTGTGGGGCAGGTGATCTCTCCATTTGACCTATGAAGAAGCTGAGACTCAGAGAGGTTAAGTGATTTGGCTGAGGTCACACAGCTAGAGCCAGCACTCAAATTGGGGTCTCCCAGCTATTTAAAATACTGAACCACTTGAGGGCTATTCGTAATACTAAACCACTTCTTTCTGGGATGGAGAAAGATTTTTGTGGCTTGAAGCAAACAAGTTTGAACTCTTGTTCTATCACATCTTTTAGGAGTGAATGAGGCAGGCAGGTTGCTGGGAGAGGGTGACAGCCCCCCAGCCTGTGGGGGGAGCCAAGGATCCAAGCAGTGAGTATTCCTGTCAGCATTTACCAAAGAGCCAGGCCATGTGCTAAGCACAGGGGGGTATAGAGGAAAGCTGATCAGGGATGTGGTTAAGAACAACTACTTAGTGAGAAGACAGAGCTGAATTTGAGTCACCTCTAGCTGTGGGGCCTCGGGCAAGTGACTCAGTCCCTCTGAGCCTCAGTTTCCACATCTATAAAATGGAAATAATAGCACCCACCCAATAAGGCAAAGCTCTTGGCAGAATGCCTGGCACATGGCAAACCTGCAGCGAATGGTAGCTATTGGTTGTTTTTATTATCGTTACACCTTGTAGGGGAGACATATGCTGATGTATGATGGTCGAGGGAAGGATTGTGGGGACACAGAGGAGAGGGATGGGACGTGTGAGCCAGGCCTTGAGGAGCAGTACATCCTCCAGGCAGAGAACCGGGCCAGTGTTCCAGACACGAATGCCTGTATACTCACAATCTCAGGCTCCATCATCAGGTGCCCTGGGTCTGCCCCTCATGCCTACAGGACAGATGCGTCCTGTGACATCTGCCTAGGCTTGAGTCCGGTCAGACATCGCTCACAGGTGAGTCACTGCCCAAGCTTTTAGGAGAATTCCCAAGCTGAAGGCTCTGGGTCCTTCCAGCACAGGTGAGCCCGTTTCAAACATTTGGGTCTTGCATCTCAAGATGCTCTCAAGAGCCTTTTAAAAAAATCTCCCTCCCTCCCTACTTCCTTCCTCCCTTCTTCTTTTCTCCCTCCCTCTCTTTCTTCCATTCTTTCTATTCATCATAAAGGTTAACAACTTACACATTTATTTACAGAGATTCGTGACACCTCCTCAAGAACAGAACTATACTTGCAAACCAGACAGCACTAGAACGGGATGACCAAGGCTGATACAATCCAAAGTGGGAGATTCCACAACAGCAGTTCCAGCCAGGAGTCTCCTGGTGTCTGGTCGCTAAATACTGGCTTCAAGCAAAGCAATGGAAACCACAGTCCAGACACTATGGTAGGACAAGACCGCCTCTCCAGATGTGGAATGTAAGTCCAGTAACACAGCATGCTCCAAGACTTTTTTTAAATGGAAATATCCTAACGTACACAGAAGTAGGAAGAACAATATAATGAATTCCAACGTAGAATCACCCAGCTTCCGCTACTGTCAATGTTGGTCAGTCGTGCTTCCTCTCTCCCCCTCCCCCATTTTTCCCGAGGCTGGAGTGCTTAAAGCAAATACCAAACGCAATGTCCTGTCACCAGTAATCGCTTCAGCCTGCCACGCCAACGGATGGTATTTTTACATAACTGCTGTGCCAGCGTCACACCTAACAAAAATAACAAAAACCCATAAATAATCTAATATTTAGTCCATATTCAGGTTTCCCAGATTGTGTCAAAGATGTCTGTTGGCAATTAGTTTGTTAGAAGCGTGTTCACGAAATTCACTTGGCTCTGAATTCCACAACTGTGGCACTTCACATGTTTTGCTTCCTGGATGGGCTATAAGGGGCATGGAGACAGGAATGCATCCTACCCCTTCTTAAAACCTCCCGCTGTGTGCTGGACTCAAGCTAGCTCACAGTAGGCCCTCAAGATGAGGCCAGGTTCCCTGTTAACCTCTGTACCGGGTCCAGCAGCCCTGGGTGGGGTGGGCCCTACCTGTGTACCATGGAGTATTACTCAGCAATGAGAAGGAACAGGCTGCTGATACAACAACCTGGATGAATCTACAGAGAATTAACGCTGAGTGAAAAAAGCCAATCGCAAAAGGTTACAAACGGTATGGTTCCTTTCCCATAACTTTCTTGAAATAAAACTATAGAAATAGAGAAGAGATTAGTGGTTGCCGGGGATCAGGGAGGGGAGGAGTGAGAAGGAAAGTGGGTGTGCCTATAAAAGGGCAGCATGAGGGGTCCTTGTGGTGATGGAAATGTTCTGTATTTTGATGGTATCAGTGTCAATATCGTGGTTGGGAAATTGTACTATAGTTTTTCAAGATGTTCCCATTGGGTGAAGCTTGGGAAAGAGTCCATGGGGGTCTCTGTGTTCTTTCTTAAAACTGCATGTGGTGATCTCAAATAATTATCTCAAAAAGTTTAATTTTAAGTAAATGTGGTCAAGCAGAGGTAGTTTCCCCTAGAAACCAAAGGGAATATTTTCTGGACCTATTTGTCCCTCTCAAAGAGATTTCCAGGGATAGTTTGCGTTGCTGCCCTCCAGTGGTTGTCAAACTGGGTTCCCTGGAGCCTTTGGGTTCTCAGTGGGCACTCCAGTGGCTGCCTGCAAGGTGATGCTGAGCAGTGCTTCCATCAATAGCCCCAAGATCCCCACTTGAACTAGAAAGAAGTCCATTCTGATCCGCTAGAACGTCTTAAATTTTATTTGTTAAAAGGATCTTTCTGCTTAAAAAAAGAAAAAGGAAGTTTGAAAGCCACTTAAATTGAGTCTGAACCCTCATTTTGCATTTGTCAGAATGAGCTAGGGTTGACCTTTTCCCCGCCACCCCCCCTTTTTAAAAAAAATTTAACTTTAGTCCTTGTTCTTTAGAAGAGGCATTGAGGCACTGGCATCTGAGAGTCAGAGGACTTTCAGGGTGACCAGGTCCAACTTCTGCCTTCAGCTGCAGAGGTTTTCCTTAGAACCAACAGTTGAAACCACTGAGATCCAGAGGCCCAGGGTGAGTCAGGCTTAATCTAGATTTAGGAATATTTTAAACTCCATCTCAAATTGCATCAGATACAGCCATTGTTTCCCAAAGAATATGGAGTGGCAAAGAGTCCAATCTAGGCCAGAGGCTACCTCTTCAAACATGGATTTAAATGACACATACAGGGGCTTCTAAATGAGGTTAGGTTGGAGTTTCTCCATGGAGGGGTGAAAAAAGTCCTGCCTTTGAAGTCAAGGAAACCGGGATTCAAGTCCTGACTTAGCCACATCCCAGTTACATCACCTTGAGCAATCATTCACCCCTCTGATTCTCACTTTTCTCATCCATGAAATGGGCGATAGTCCCTGATTTAGAGCATTCATTTAATAAATGTTTTAATGTGGTTAAGACAGGCCCTGCCCTCAGAGGCATCCATTTGCTGAGTAAGTAAAAACTCATGTCAAGAACCAGGCTCCAGGGTGCTCATAGTAGGGGCACATTCTTTGCCCTCTACACCCACAGGGTATCATTCTCAGACCCAAGAAGTCTCTGGGGAGTTCCCATCAGCCTGAGGGATCCCAGGCCCTCATCACAAGAGTGTCAAGGCCTGGGGAGGGCCGACTGTGTCCAGGCACTGCCCCGAGTACTTCATATAAATAATCTCACCATGGATGGGGACTGCTGTCTCCCCATTTTTATGGATGTGGAGACTGAGGCCAAGCTGTGTAACTGTTGCCTCCAGAATTCACATGCCTGCTGAGTCAGGGGGGCCCCCCTGGCTGTCAGTTCTAGAATGCAGGGAAGCCAGATGCCACACTCAGCTGCTGAGCTGGCTCCCTGGGGCTGTCAGCTGTGGCCACAGGATGGTGGGATTTTGCCCCATGAATCACCCCCCACACACATACACACACACATGCAGGGCAGTGAGGTCACCTCAGGATGGAGCTGAGCTGGACCTGCCTTGCGCCTCTGGCAGCTCTGTCGTGGCCCTGGAGATCCGCCCATGGCAGAGAGGTAGGAAATGCCCTGAGATTGTGCCTCCACCCTGTGCCAGATGCTGCAGGAGGTGAACTCCTATTTGCTCAGAGAAGGGAAGTACCCTAACCTGGGACTAGAAGGAGGCAAACACAAGGTCATGACTGGGTCTTATGAGCACCTACTATGTGCCCGTCACTGAAACCTTTAAGTGGTAGGAAGTATTATTTAGACCAGTGGTTCTTAAACATGTACAAGCATTAGAATCACCATGGGGTGGGGGTGGGGGGGCTGTTAAAATACAAATTGCGGTCCCACCTCCAGAGTTTCTGATTCATTAGGACTAGGGTGGGACTCGAGAATTTGCATTTCTAGTTTCCAGGTGATGCTGATACTGCTGGTCCAGGACCCACACTTTGAGAATAGCTAATTAGCTCAACTTCCTTTCCCTTGTGTAATGGTGGTTCTCAAGTTTCTGCTTCCAGGGATGGAGGTCTCATTGCCTATTCTGTCAACCTATTTCATTTCTAGATAGTTTTTACTGTGAAGATATGACTTGTGTGTGTGTGCTTATGTTGCAATGAAAACTAACCCTCTTGGCTCTCCTCTGTGGCTCATTCTCTATGCCTCTGGCCTGCATGATCTCATCAAAAAGGAGCAATTGGAGGGGAGAGGAGACTTGCAATTAGACCAAAGGTCTCCCTCACCTGCACAGCCCATAGCCACCAAGCCCTGTCCATTCTACCCTCTAAATCGACAGTGTCCAATAGAAATATATTGTGAGCTCTGTGTACAAAATTAAAAAAAATTTTCCAGTAGCATCATTAAAAATAGCAAAAAGAAGCAGGTGAAACTAATTTTAATAATATAGTTTAACCCAACTATATTCAAATATTATCTTTTTAACAGGTGATCAGTACAAAAGTTATTAAGGAGCTATTGTGTATTCTTTTTTCTCGTGCCAAGACTTGGAAATCCAGTGTGTATTTTACACTTACAGTACACCTCAATTCTGACCAGCACATTTCAAGGGCTCCGTAACCACACGTGGCTGGTGGCTACTGTTTTGGACAGCGCAGTGACCTTGTTCTTAGTACTCAGCTGCCCTGCCACGGCTCATGCTTACCAGGTTCCTGCCCCTCATGTCTTGCCTGCCAGTCCACAGTACGGCAGCCAAATCATTGGCTGAAACGTAAGATTTGATCGTGTCCCTATCACCCTCATGATAAGGTCCGGCCTCCTTGGTCTGGCTTCTGAGGCCTCTCTTGCTTTCCCTTCTCCCCTCCTCCAGCCCCCAAGCCCCCCACTCTCCTGCTGTACTGAATTATTCACAGATCCTCAACACAGTAGTGCCTGTTACCTCTAAACCTTTCCACACTTGGTTCCCTCTGCCTCAAATACCCTTGGAACGCATCTTGGGCTACCCTTTCAGGTCACTCATTTAACAAAATTTATTGAGCACCTACTATGTGTTGGACACTGTCCCACATCCTGGAACAAACCAATACATAAGAAGGAAATATGCATAACAAGAAAATATACGGTGTGTCAGACAGTGAGCAGTAAAGCAGGATGCGAGGGAAAGGTGGTGCAGGCGGTTACTACTGTATACAGGGTGTCAGGGAAGGCTTCTTGGAGAAGGTGACATTTGAGTAGAGAGACCTGAAAAAGTGAGGGAAGGAGCCAGGTGGCTGTCTAGGGAAAAGCATTCTAGGCAGAGGGAACAGCCAGTGCAAAGGCCCTGAGGAGGAAGCCTGACTGGAGTGTTTGGGGCACATTCCTGGGTGGCTGGGGCAGAGGGAGAGAGGAAGTCATAGAAATCAAGATCAGAGAGAACAAGGAGTGAGTGGCACATCATACAGGGCTGTGTAAATACGGGAGTGAGTGAGGTGTGAACCCTGGGAGGGTGCTGAGCAGAGGAGGGACATGAGCTGACTTGAGTTTTAACCAGATCCCTCTGGTTGCCATGATGAGAACAGACAGGAGCATAGAGACTAGTGATGTGGTGGCCAGACCAGGGTGGTTGCCAAGCCGATGGAACAAAGAGGCTGGATACAGTATATGATGAAGGTGGGGACAACAGGGTTTTCCAGATAGGTCAGAACCAGAGTATGAGAGAGCAAAGGGTCAAGGATGACTCCAAGGATGACTCCTGAGCTTAGATGACTCCTCTTCCAGGAAGCCCTCCTGGGAACCCATCACTCCCTGGGCCTTGCCCGCATGGGGGCTGTCGTGGCCTGTCTCCCTCAGGGTGCTCCCCATGGCAGTGCAGGACTTGTTTACTGTCCTGCTTCCAGAATGTTTGAGAGATGAGTGAGAGGACCGGCCTCAGCTTTGAGAGGTCAGTCCCCACCCCCTACCCTGTTGGGATCCACAAGGCAGTGGATGTTCTAGCCTTTGCCCAGTTTCCTCACCAGGAGAGGGCACTGCCAGTCCCACCCACAGGAGTCCCCCCACCCAGCCCTGAGCCCCAGGGCCTCCTCTTATGCTGCCAGCCCCACCTCACTCCTCTGGGGGAGCATCCGGTTGGCCCACATGGCTGGGCCCTGAGTCGGCCTCACCCAGGCGGGTGGGGAGCATCTGGGACACGCCACCTCTTCCCCGCCCAGAGCCTGGCACCGTCAGGGTGGTACGACTGCCCCCACGTAACCACCCCTGAAGTCAGAGGGCATGGCCCCGGCCCGGGGCGGGTTGGGGTCTGCAGCCGCCCCATCTGCCCTCCTGGCACATCCGGGGGGGAGTCAAGTCAGACAGGAAGGCCTGGCGCCTACAGCACCGCAGGAAGGAGGGCCCCCCGGCTGAGCGTGGGCGGGTGAGCGTGGGGCCCAGGGCGACGTCACGTCCCGCCCCTGCCTGTCAGGGGGGCGGCCCCGCCTCTCTGCCCTCTTCCCGGCCCCGCCCCGCCCGCCCCCAGAGTGTGAGCGCCGCTAGGCTCCAGCCCACACCGGCCTCGGGAACACAGGTAAGGGGTACGCGGAGCGTGAGAGGCGGGATGGGGGTGATTTTTAAGAGAACTGGGGAGGAACAGGCTCTTCAACAGGCCTGACATTTTGTGGTTACCTGTGGGCCTGGGTTTGAGTCCCAGTTCAGTGGCTTCCCAGCTGGGTGAGCGCCTGTGTCTCCATCTCTGGAAAATCAGGGGAGGGTGAAGTTCTCCAGGGGTGCTGTGAGCCTCCAGCCAGCCCGTGCCCCGCCCCCGCAGGCGACCCGTCCCGTTCGTGAGGTGAAGGGTCCCCCTAGCTTCGGAAGGCTTCTCCCACTCTGCCCTCGTGGGACTTACAGCTTTGGAGGGTGTTTCCTCACAGACGCCCGGCCTCTGCGCTTTGACCGGCGAGTGAAGGCAGCCGCCCTCCTGTTCCCCCCAGAAGCTGCCCTGGCCTCGGGCTCAAAGGCATCTCTGGGGAAAAAGTGCTGAACAGAGAGCTGGAGGCGCTGGGAGACCCGCTGAAGTCAGAGGCTCACGGGGTGGAGGGTGCGGCCTAGAGGGAGCCCCCAGCCACCCCGGTTCCCCAGGCCGTCATCCCGAGTCTGGAGGACCCACCTGTGCTCAGAGCATCCCGGCTTGTCTCCTCAGAGGCAGCCTTTGGGCCGGAAGCCAACCCATTTTCCTTTTATGGGGGACAAGAAAGATTATGGGGTTGTGCTTATCATTTTGACCTGGTTTGTTTAGAAACTGAGAGAAAAGTGAAGTCAGGAGTGTGTGTGTCCTGTTTGGAGTCCAAGCCAAGCGGATCTGTAATAACGAACCCCTCTCCTGTCTCTGGATCTCCCAGAACTTGGTGCAGCCCTCTAAAAGGCTAGGGTCCCTGTTCCTTGAACTCCTCACCAGGCCACCTTCTTAGGGAGACATCGCTCACACGCTGGCCACATGCCAGGACCGGGGACCGCTCATTTCACTTTCATAACAGCTGTATGTGGGAAGTTGTGTTTTTTTTTTAAAGAAAATAACCTTATGGAGATATCATTCACATGCCATAAAGTTCACCCTTTTAAAGTGTACAAGCCTGTGGTTTTCAGTTTATTCACCAAGTTGTGAACCATCACCACTGTCCAATTTGGAACATTTTTATCCTCCCCAAATAAGCCCCATACCCTTTAGCAGTCACTCACCATGTCCCCTTCTCCCTGGCAACCGCTAATCCACTTTCTGTCTCTATGGATCTGATTATTCTGGACAATTCATGTAAATGCAGTCATACAATAGGGGATCTCTTCTGACTGGCTTCTTTCACTTAGCATAATGTTTTCAAGGTCTATGCATGTTTTAGCGTGTGTCAGCACTTCATTCCTCGTTTTGGGTGAATAATATTGTACTGTATGATTATATCACATCTTGTTTATCCATCCATCAGTTGATGGACATTTGGGTGGTTTCCACTTTTTAGCTATTATGAATGACGCTGCTGTGAACATTCATGTACAAGTCTTTGTGCGGACACAGGTTGTCAGTTCTCTTGGATATAATACTAAGGACTTGCTAGGTCTTATGGTGAAACTATGTTTAACATTGTAAGGAGCTCAAACTGTTTCCCAAAGCGGCTGCACCATATTACATTCCCACTGACAATACGTTAAGTCTCCAAAATTTCCACGTCCTCTTCAGAACTTGTTATTGTCTGTATTTCTTATTTTAGCCATCCTAGCACATATGAAGTGGTATCTCATTGTGGTTTTGATTTGCATTTCCGTAATGACTAATGATGCTGAGCAACTTTCCATGTGCTATTGACCATTTGTACATCTTCTTTAGAGAAATGTCTGTTGAAATCCTTTGGCCATTTTAAAATTAGGATGTCATATTATTGTTGAGTTGTAGGCGTGCCCATTCCAGGGGAGGATTCTGAGGCTCCCAGAATGGGTGAGACTTGCAGTGATCTCACAGTCAGTGGTGGGTAGAGCTAGGAACTGAGTCCAGGTCTGTCTGATATTCAAGAGCCAGAAAGCTCTTTCTCTTTCACTGGGTGCCTCCTTTCTGGTTTTTGCTATTGTCAGTTGTCTGTGTGTGTGTGTGTGTGTGTGTGTGTGTGTGTGTGTGAGAGAGAGAGAGAGAGAGAGAGAGAGAGAGAGAGAGAGAGAGAGAGAGAGGGAGAGAGGGAGAGAGGGAGGGAATGTGAGAGACCAAGAGAAAAAGATGGAAAAGAGAGCGAGAAGAGACAGAGACAGAGAGGAACTGGCCTGAGAGGCTGAGAAAGAGGAGCCTGGCCTGGCACTGGCTGTTTAACGAGACACCCACCTTGGAGAGTTAGAGCCAGGGAAAATTCTTTTCAGAGTTTTTGGTTTCTTCCCATTCCTCTTCAAACATTTTGGGGGCCTCAAAAAAGTTTATTGAGTAGCACACTCCCTCCTGGTTTTTCTTCGTCTCTAAATCTGAAACAAATCTGATTAGACCCCCAAACCTAAACAGGGAATAGCATCCCCCTAGTGTCTAGCTGGGTCTAAGAATCCGGAGCAGTGTTTGTCACACTCTTTTTTTTTTTTTTTTTTTTTTTTTTTTTTTGCGGTACGTGGGCCTCCCACTGCTGTGGCCTCTCCCGTTGTGGAGCACAGGCTCCGGACGCCCAGGCTCAGCGGCCATGGCTTACAGGTCCAGCCGCTCTGGCGGGCCCAGCCGCTCCGCGGCATGTGGGATCCTCCCGGACTGGGGCACGAAGCCGCGTCCCCTGCATCGGCAGGCAGACTCCCAACCACTGCGCCACTAGGGAAGCCCCGTCACACTTTTTGATGTCACTCTCTGCTCAAGAAAAATGTTTAGGGCTTCCCTGGTGGCACAGTGGTTGAGAATCTGCCTGCCAATGCAGGACCACGGGTTCGAGCCCTGGTCTGGGAGGATCCCACATGCTGTGGAGCAACTAGGCCCGTGAGCCACAACTACTGAGCCTGCGCGTCTGGAGCCTGTGCTCCGCAACGAGAGGCCGCAACAGTGAGAGGCCTGCGCACCGCGATGAAGAGGGGCCCCCGCTCGCTGCAACTAGAGAAAGCCCACGCACAGAAACAAAGACCCAACACAGCCAAAAATAAATTAATTAATTTTAAAAAAAAAAAAGAAAAATGTTTAGGCACCCACAACATTTTATATATGTGTATATATATATGTGTGTGTGTATATATATATATATATATATATATATATGGATTTAGAAATTATATACAAGTACTGTGACAATTAACTAATGTCTCAAGGCCCAGTATATATTCGGAGTGAATTTCATCACCAACAGTAGTGGATAGAAGTCCACCTTTCAAGGAGTTTTCTTACTATGATTTCAGTCAGCAATAATGTGTATGTGAGATGCCATTCTTTATTGTTTTCAACGTTAGGGTGGCTGTTGTAGGGCTTGAACTAGGAGCGATGGTGGGTTTGTCCTACACTTTTCCTGTCGCTGGCTTGCACTTTCTCGATTAGCGTTATCTCCATCCATGGTTTCTTGGCAGGGACTTTTAGAAGCCACTTGTCCACACTACAGGGATTGATTCAGTTACAGCTGTGTTGTTTGAGCCTCAGCTCCACCGAACCCGCCACCAGGACACTACAGTATACAGCAGTAGGCTGAATGTAAAGGAACAGAAGACATGGGCATAGCAAACCTGTCTGCATTGTGGGCTGCCTTTGGCCTCTGGAGACCCCACTTAATGGACATGGCATTGGGTGTCTGACATATGGCCAAGGGTGCACATCAGGGTTGAGCTACATACTCTTTTTTTTTTTTTTTTTTTTTTTTTTTTGCGGTACGCGGGCCTCTCACTGTTGTGACCTCTCCCGTTGCGGAGCGCAGGCTCAGCAGCCATGGCTCACGGGCCCAGCCACTCTGCGGCATGTGGGATCTTCCTGGACCGGGGCACGAACCTGTGTCCACTGCATCGGCAGGCAGACTCTCAACCACTGCGCCACCAGGGAAGCCCTGAGCTATATACTCTTAACTACTTTTAGCTAAAACTTAAGTAGAAATAAAGAGCTAATATTTTCCTCCTGTGCTTTGGAGATTATTATTTGAGAGACTAATAGGTTCTGACCTAAAGACATCTAAGCCCACCTCTGCCACACCTTCGCTTGCCACCTCTCATGGCAGGGTGCTCATGACCACTCAAAGCAGCTCTCATTTTTAGAAAATTCCTTTACATATTGAGCTGGCATCTGCCCTGGTGACTCCCCAAGGTCCCAACCCCTCCCTCTGGGCTCACAGCCCCACCTGGTCGTCCTGTCCTGGAGGAGCCCTGCAGAGACCTGGGGACAGTGACCAGGTCTGTTCATGCAGTTCTCATCCCTAGGCTGAGCACCCTGCTCCTCCGGCCACTGCTCTTGCATGTGGTCTCCGTACCACTCACATCCTCCGGATTATCTTGGTTTGTCCAGACTCTGTTCTGTTCAGGACCTAGGATTGAGCCTAGGATAGGAGCTGGTGAGGTATAGGTCACCTTCCTCACTGTACACTCTGTGCTTCTGTTAATATGACCTAAGGCTGTGTTAGCTTTGCTTTGTTGCTCTATCACCTTGTTGGCTCGTATTTCACTTTAACAGACATTGGTTATGTACCCCGCTGTGTGCTAGAGTCCAGTCAGATGCTTGTGCTGAAATGTACTTGTCTTTCAGAGAGTGTTTTTAAAATCCTAGGTCTTTCTGTATGAACAGCCTCCAAGCTGGGCCCACCCATCCTCCTTCTGCATAGACTGGATTTTTGTCCCTTTTACCTTCTTTTTTCGGTGCCATCCCCACTTCTCAGGCCCTCACTGCATCCTTGGATGTGCTGTGGCCACGGGGTTCACCCAGATTCGTGACAGGTCCGTCCAGCTTGTGGGCAGCTGGTTGAGCAGTTTGGATTGTTATCCCACCATTAAATTGCCTGGATGGACTTGAGACAAACGGCTGAGGAGGTGGGAACGGTGGCGTCTTCATTCTTTTCCTCTGTGAGGGTCCCCTTGTGCTTGGACTTCAGCCTCAGATCCGAGTTCCTATCATTTGCTTCGTGGCCTGTGGGGAAGCCCCTTGCCCTCTCTGGGCCTCAGCTTTGATCTCCTGGCTGTAACTATGTGGAATTCAAGCTTGGGGAAAGAGAGAGAGGGCCAAGCCTGGGGAGTGAGGTGAGGTGGGAGGTGAGACTGAGGCAGGAGGTGTAGCGGGCTGAAGAAGAAGGGGGACGGGAGCAAGCGGAGGATCTTATAAAGGGAAGGGGGAGATGCTGAGACACTGCTGGCGTAACATTATTTCTCTAAGCTCTTAAATCCAGCACTTTACGGCTTCTTTTTCTGAAGCACTTTCTCTAAGCCAGGGGCTAGAATATAGTAGCAAGAAAAACGTGATTCCTAATCCCAGGGAGCCCAGAATCTAAGTCCATTTTATCTGAATCCTCACAGCGACCCTGCAAGATAGTGACACAATCCCTATTTTACAGACAGGGAAACTGAGGCTCAGAGTGTAAAGTTATTTGCCCAAAGTCACCGAGCTGGGGAGTAAAGTGATGAGGCACGATTTGGAGTGGGCTCTGTCAGACCCCACTGCTAGAGTGACTTAATCAAGATACCTCTCAGTACAGAGTATTGGCTAAGAGCATGTCATTTTACTAGGTACTGTCCTGTCCACAGCCCCAGGTGAGCTCCAAAACCCTTGGTGAGTGACACTATTCTTTGTCTCATAGATGAGAAAAATGACCTAGAAGAGAAAAGCGATGTGCCCAGGGCTTGGTGGCAGGGCCCGGCCAGGCCCTTGGTCTCACAGCAGCTAACTCTCTTTCCTCCCAGCCCCTGCCCTGAGGGTGCCCAGAGGACTTCCCACCCATACCTTGGGATCTGGAGCTCTGAAAAGACGGTTTCTGTTCCATGCCTCTGGCTTCCCAGGGTCTGTTTCTGATTCATTCCCCTCCCCAACTGTCCTGCTTGACGGAGGAACTCTGGACCTGGGAAGCTGGCAGTGTCCAGAGGGGGCAGCGAGAGTGCCCAGGCCTGGATTCTAGGACAAAAAGACGGGCCCCAGGCACAGCAGGGATTGAAGCAGATGGCATTTCCCAACGCTGTACCAAAAGACATTGAACCACATTCTGGGGAAAAGGACTATGCTCTTGTGTAGTTTGGGGAAGGATTGGATTAACTAGAGTGAAAGAGCTTTCTATCCTGCAGGCCTTCTCAGAGCCTTTAATGTACAACTTGCACTTCATGCAGCTCCGGGGTGGGGTGGGGGGCTATGGAAAGCAGTGTTGCCCAAACTTCTTTGAACATAAAATACACTTTTTTCTTGGAGCATTTCAAGGGCCCCACAAGATACTGTATGTATCTTACTGTTAGAACATGCTCTTCTGGGCCCTCCCCTGGGTCACATCAACCCTGAGCGCCTTTGCCGATTGAGTGGATGAATCCTGACTGCTTTAACAGGACCAGAGCTTTAGTATCCTAGAACGTCCGAACTGGAAGAACCTTGCAGGGTGCAGCCCAGCTTCTCCATGTGTGGGAACTGAAGGCCAGGGCAGTGCAGCAACATGTTTGGAGGAGGGAGGCCAGAGACAGACAAGCCTGTTGGGAGACTGTTGTAACACTCAGGGTAGAGTTTCTGGCAGCCTCAGTGGACCACACTCTGCCTTGCATGTGGTGCCTTTGTTAGCGGTACAGATTTCCCTGAGCCACACCCTAACCCTAACCTTGCTCTGAACACCAGACGCTCTGAGTGAGAGAGTCCTGGGCGTCTGCCCTGTCAACAGTGCTCCCAAGGACATCTGACCATTACCCAAATTTGAGAGACATTGAGCATGGGAAAGGAAGGGGAAACTGTCATTTATTAAGTTGCCAGTATTCTAGGCTTGTTGTAGGCGCGATATCCTTTTATCTCCGCAACACTCTGGAGGATAGATATTAACACACCATTTTATAGAAGCTGAGTGGAGCCTGGCAGCAAAGGTACAGGGACAGGAACACAGTTATGACCAAGTCCCAAACCCTCAGTCCCCTTGTAGGATCTCTTGGGAGGGAGGCAGTGGGAGTAGAGAACCCAGCTCCTCTTGAAGGGAAGATGAGACAGGCTTGGGCTTTGGCTGGCTGTGGAGGGAGGAGCCGTGTCATCCTTCCTGCCTTTGGAGCTTATGGGCCCAGGAGGGTGGTGGAGTCAGAGAAGTTAGGAAGGAAGATGGTCAGCATCTGAGTGCTCCGGGCTGAGGCACGCACTGCGGTGGAGAGACTGTGATAAACAGAGTGATAGCCCCCAAAGGTGCCTATGTCCTGATCTCTGGAAACTGCGACTCTGTTAGGTTATGCAGCAGAGGGGAATGAAGATTGCACATGGAATTAAGGTTGCTCATCTGCTGGCCGTCACATACGGGATGATCCTGGGTGACCTGGGTGGGGCCAGTGTCATCACAAAGGTCCTTAAATGGGAAGAGGGTGGAAGAAGAGGTCAGAGCAGTGTAGTGTGAGGACTTGACCTGACATTGCTGGCTTTGAAAATGGAAGCAGGGGCCACAAGCCAAGGAATGTGGGTGGCCTCTAGAAGCTGGACAATGCAAGGAAATGAAGAAGGAGGGGGAGGGAAAGGGGAAGGAGAAAAAGCAGCAGCAAGGAAACGGATTTCCCCTAGAGCAGGAAGGAAGGCATCCCTGCTGACACCTTGATTTTAGCCCGGTGAACCAGTGTTGGACTTCTAACCTACAGAACTGTGAGATGCTATACAGGTGTTGCTTTAAGCCTCTAAGTTTGTGGGAATTTGTTACAGAAGAAATAGAAAACCAGTGAGGAGCTGAACCAGCTCCAAGATGGTCTCTGTCCTCATCAAGTGTACAGGCCTCTAGGGCAAGATCTTCAGGACAACTGGCTTGGCAGTTACAGTGCTGGGGAAACCCGGGAGCTCCCCAGCCCAGCCTGGAGTTGAGACAGAACACCTCGAATGGGGTGGGGGGCCTCAGGGGCCCTGCCCGTCCCGCCCTGGGGGCTGGAGTGAAATCTGTGGACCTTGGCCTGCCCAGCGAGCCCCGCTTCGCTCTGCCTGCACTCTCAGAGCCCCTCCCCCCGCATTCATCTCATCTCAAATGCTTTGGCTGCAAGTAACAGAAACCACCACAGGCTACCATAACAGGACTTTCTTGGGAGGATACGGAGGTCTCACAGAACAGAGGGAACTTCTGAGGAGCCAGACTGCAGAGAAGACGGTGCCCAGGAGCAGAAACAAGAGGGCCCTGTCTCAGGGGAGACCAGCGCCCACAGACTGAGGGCTTTGTGTCACTCACGTCACAAGACTGATTCCCGGGAGGGAGAAGCTGATGGTCTAGCCTGGGTGGAGGGCAGTCACCCCTCCAGAGTTCCCATACGGTTGTCCTGGAGCAGTGTCTGCCTGACAAGGATGTGCTTGGAATTAGGGCGCATGCTTGTTTGGGGTGGCTTGGGAAGCTGGAGATTATCCAGGGCTCTGACTTTGTCCTTTGCTGCAATCACCAGAAGGGGCTTCGATGCCAGGTGGGCAAAATCAGTAAGTTTCCACCCCTCTGTCGGCTCTGTCCCCCTCTTAGCTGCTGTTTCTGTTCCCAGGGCCTCCCATCCCATTTCCTGCCCTGGGCGTGTTTAACTGAGCTGGTCCAACACTGGTGGCCCTCAAGGGTGACGTTTCAGTCCACCTGTGGGGAAAGATGGCCATTAGCCAAGCGTTCAAGGCCCTGGATGATTCCCCAGCCTCACGGGGTTCCTACCCCTTCACCAGCCCACTGCCACCCACCCCTTCCACTAAACCTTCATCCCACTTTGGCCACATGTTAAAATCCAACTCAATCTTAGTAAGCCCCCTCCTCCAAGGTGGGACACCCGAGAAAGATAGGCAGCCCCTGAATCAGGAGACAGGGTTCTGGAGCCAGCCTTGCCCCTGAATCTCTGTGCGATCCTGTGCAAGTTCCTCTCCATTGCTCAGTTTCCCCTTCTGTAAACTAGGACACGGATCTCTACCCTGCTTCCTGCCTGGTTAGCGTGAGGATCCAGTGAGCTGAGCGGGGAAAGCTCTGTGAGGCTGTGATGGCCTGGTGTCCCCTACTATCCCTCCCACCTCGGACCCAGGCCCTTGTAATAGCAGGAGCTTAGGAAATCTGGGCTGAACTGAAGTGGAAATCCAGTTTAGCAAAGCCTGTGGGTGCATCGGCCCTGGCACCACCGGTGACTCAGCAGGGCTGGGCTTTTTGGAGAAAAGTGCTAAGCATTGCATTTCCTTGTAGGAACAGCCTCAGATGGTGGGGGGGTGGGGGGCACCTGAAAGAGGGAGGCCTACGGGCCTCTAACCAGGGCCAGGGAATGGGGGTTCTCTGTTAGGGCAGGGGACGGATTCGAGTCCATCTGTAAGCTGGGAGACCTTGGACAAGTCACTTGTCTCTTTGAACCTCAGTTTCTTTTTGTGTAAAATAAGACTTGCAAGAGTGAAATAAGATCACGGGGATTGCGCCATGTGCTCTTTCCTCTCTCTGCTTTCTTCTGTCTTCACTTCTCCTGTCTCAATTCCGTGTTCCATCTTGGCTCAAAGGAGGTCACATGCTGTGAACTTGAACTTTCAGAAGCCTCTCACGGCAATCCCTCTGCCTGATGTCCCACGACTAGTGCGCTGTCCTTTTGTCTTAAGCATTGCCCTACACACTGATCTTAGAGTTTTAAATTTTTACATTTCTGTTTATCCTTTCTTACAGCAGAAATATGGGTGGAGGAGGATGAGGCAAGGACATTAAAAGGAGAAACAGGGCTACCTCAGGTCCTGCCTCCAAGATCGTTCTATTTCCCCTCCTGATGGATCAGTGTGCTGAAAAACTGCCCGAGGAGGTTCCCTGGGCTCTGGGGACACTTGCTCAGGGCTCCAGAACTAAATAGAAGCCAAGTCAGCATCATTTGCATAACACTGGATGACTGTTAGTGGCTTCTTTCCTGGTGCTCATGACAGAGGCCTGGGAAGAGGTGCCAGCATCAACAAGGACGGAGCAACTGCCCTTTTGCTCAGCCACTTACTAGCTCTTTGGCCCTGGGCAAGTTACCTTGCCTCTCTGGGCCTCAATGTTCTTACCTATAAAATGAGCACAACCACGGTGAGCCCTGATAGAGTTGTGGTGAGGCATATGTGAGGCACACGTGTCACGTGCTCAGATCCTTGCCTGGTAGATAGGAAGCACTTATTTGTTATTGTCTTCATCATCATCAGTATCATCTTTTTTGCTTTCTGCCGGGCCCTATGCAGGGCACAGGTGACACAGAGATGAATCAGCCATGGTCCCTACCCTGGCTGGTTAGTGATCTAGTGGAAGAGACTCACCCTGGGTGTGTCAGACCCTCTGCCGGGCCCTGATTGGAGATCTGAAGGTGAACAAGGAACAGTGGCCCCGGCAGTTGTGCAACAAGGCTCCTCTCTCAAGAAGGAAGAGTCTGAAACAAGGCACAGCTGATGAAGGCTCAGGAGAGCAATGTGCCCTCTGGGCCTCCCCCAAATCCCATCCTTCTTTAGAGTTTCTTCATGCCAACTGTCTCCCATGTGGGCCAAGGCCCCTCACCTCTGTGCCTTTGCACACGGCTCCTCTGGCCCTTCCAAACTCACCCGCAGCGTTCCCTCCTTCAGGAACTTGCCCTGACTGACCCTGGTCTGATTTGGCCCCTTGGCTCCCATGGGACTATCCCCTGGGTCTACCGTGAAATTCCTTGAGGACAGGGCTGCAGATTGTTCACCACGGTATCCCCAGTGCTAGCACACAGTAGGTGTTCAATTAATGTATGAAGGTAGGGGAGAGAAGGTGTATCAGTCAGAATTGTGTTCAGCTACAAATGCCGAGAATCCTGACTATAGAGGTTTAAACAAAATGGGGTTTATTTTTCTTAAATAACAAGAAAGCAGGCAGCTGCTGTCAAGGGCTCATCAGTTCAGTGACCCTGCATTTGCTTTGGCTTTTCCTCATGGTCACAAGATGGCCACTGTAGCTCCTGCCGTCACACTCATGTTCAAGAAAGAAAGGAGAGGCAAGACACAGCACCAACACTGTTGGCCTCTTTGGTCAGGAGAAGCAAAACTCCTTCCCAGAACCCCATCAGGCTTCTCACTTCTTTTTGGCCAAAACTGAATCACATGGCCACTCCTAGCTGGGAAAACAAGTATCTACTTGATATGGAAGAACAAAATTCAGTTTTGCTCACAAGAAAGAAGTCCAGGGGTGACGGAGGGGGGAGAAGGAATAAGGGAGTCGGGGTAAGGAGGGTGGGTACTGGTTAGACAACCAGCAGAGGGCTTCATGAAAGAGGTGGTATTTGCACAGTGCCTGGAAAGTCAGATACAATTTTGGTAACCAGGAAGAATGGCATGGGTGGAAGTCTGGAGGCTTGAAAATGCTGAGTGTCACCAGGGGCTGCCACGTGACCGAGACAGCTAGAGCAGGAAAGAGGTAGAACGAGCTTGGCGAACTGTCGGCGTATTTGCTGTCAGCCAGCAGCTCTCTTGCCCCCATACAGCTCTAAGTCTCTTCCTCCACTCCACCTGAAATTCCACCATGAGAGATGATCTCAGCCAGTGAGACATACTGGACACCTGCTATGAACAAAGAGTCCTTTTCAAAATATAAATATGCCCTGAAGGCTTGTGGTCATCAGTCATTCATACCTGGATATCGATTCATTTTATTGGCTAGTGACCTCCTAATGCTTAGCTGAATTCTGCCCTGAGAAATAGGAATTTTTATTCTAGAAAGGGGTAATGGAGCCTGGGCCCTAGGAGATGGGAGATGGGTGGGGCTGGGTCTGGACCCCGAATGTCCGGGGGTCATAGGAGGTCTGTAGAAGAGGGAACTCACACTCACCAAGACCTCCTATGGGCAGGCACTGGCCATCTTTCTTCTCTAAGGTGCTGCCATCGCCAGTTCACAATTGAGGTAACTAGAGCTTGGAGAAGGGGCCTGTCCTGCCAAGGTCATCTCGTGCACAGGTGACGGAAGTGGGGTTGGACCCTTGTCAGTCTCACCCCAAAGCATATGCTGTCTTGTTGCCACGCCCCGTCATAATAATGATCATCATCTCAGCTGGCATTTGTTCAGCCCTTGCTCTATACCAGGCATTGTTCTGAGTGCTTTATGGATTTTAAGTCATGCCATTTTCACAACAATACTATGAGGTAAACACTATCATTGTCCCCATTTTACAGACGGGAAACCTGAGGCACATAAGAGGTTAAGTGACTGGCCCAGAATCCCACAGCTAGAAGTGTCAGATCAGATTCACAGCCAGGCAATCCAGCTCTGAGGCACGGGGAAGGATGCTGCCTTGTCAAGGTCTTGTGGTGGGTTAAGAGTAGATTCTCTACTAAAAACAAACAGAACCCCCGCAAAGTCATGGATACAGAGAAGAGATTGGTGGTTGCCAGAGATGGGGGGTTGGGGGTGGGCGAAATAGGTGAAGGGGGTCAAAAGGTACAAACTTCTAGTTACACAATAAAAAAGTCCTGGGCATGTAATGTACGGCATGGTGACTATAGTTCATAATACTGTACTGCATATTTCAAAGTTGCTAAGAGAACAGACCTTAAAAGTTGTCATCACAAGAAAAAAAATTTTGTAACGATGTATGGTGACAGATGCCAACTAGACTACTGTGGTGATCATGTTGCAACATATACAAATATCGAATCATCATGTTGTACCCTTGAAACTAATATAATGTTATATGAGCATTATACCTCAATAAAAATGTTTAATTAAACTTTTAAAAAAAGAGTAGATTCTCTAGACCAGTGGTTCCCAAGTAGGGGTGATTTTTGCCCCCAGGAGATATTGGGAAATGTCTGGTGACATTTTTGATTGTCACAACAACTGGGTGGGGTGTTACCTGCATCCAGTGGGGAGGCCGCTAAACACCTTACAATGCACACACCGGCAAAGGATCATTGGTCCCAAACGTGGGGAGCGTTGAGGTTGGGAACCGAGGTCTCAACTTGTTAGAGAGGAGTGAATCTACCTCCTCTTGAAGTTAAGGCCTTAGTCTCAGAGCTGGGAGGAGAAGAAATGGCAGGGGGGTGCTTCAGAACGAAGCCTGCACAGCGTGGCTGAGATGCTGTAACAGAGACCGAATCCCTGGGATTACATAAGCGAGAAGCTCATTTCCTGTGCACATAAATGACCAGAGACAGGTCCATGTGCGCAGACGGCTTTGTGCGTGAGGCCTTTCAGGGCCCAGGTTCCTTTGCCTTGTTGCTCAGGGATTCCCTGGGGTGTTGGCTCAGTTTGCGTGATTGAAGTTATTCTCCACCCCATGTCTGCATTCCAGCATACAAAAAGCAGGAAAGAGGAAGTAGAAGGCACAGAAGTTTATAAGCCCAGAGCTGGGAATCGGTTGTTAAACACAACCATTATTAAATTAAATTCTATAAATGTATAAATAACTAATTTATGTTAAAAAAAGGTTAATAAGTACTCAAAATGTATCACTTCCTAATTTATTTTGCTACATTCTGCCCATTACCTAGGCCCTTGAGATTTTCACATCTGTTTTATCTGTATTGTGGAATCACTGCGTAATGCTGTGTTCCACTGTCCATGCCTTCCCAACTTTTTTTTTTTTTTTTGGCGGTATGCGGGCCTCTCGCTGTTGTGGCCTCTCCCGTCGCGGAGCACAGGCTCCAGACACGCAGGCTCAGCGGCCATGGCTCACGGGCCCAGCCGCTCTGCGGCATGTGGGATCTTCCTGGACCGGGGCACGAACCCATGTCCCCTGCATCGGCAGGCGGACTCTCAACCACTGCGCCACCAGGGAAGCCCAGCCTTCCCAACTTTGCAGTCCATGGCATCACAGTGGTATCAGTCACAGAGATCAGTAACCTCTACAAATTAGAGCTTGAATGTTTGCTTTGTCGATTGTCTAAATTTAAGAAAGTGATCAAGCAAATGTTAATAATGGAGATTAAACCTCAAACCTGTAGGCATTGCATTACACCTGTTGCCATTACACTGTGAATAACACAAAAAGTTGAGAAAGTATTCTTCCAGAATCTGTAAAATATGATTCGATTCAGCAAAGATGTTGCTTATATCACTGACAAACTGTGATGACAAAGGCATTTGTTGTTTGCCTTTCATCTTACTTGTTAACATGAAAGAAGTTATCAGCCAACATTCACGTTGGCAGTGCTCTTGTTCATCCATGATGTGAGCAGCCTCTTTTCTGAATTTGGTAGTGATTGAGCATTTATTTGTAGTTTGATTTTGTGACACTATTTTTTTTTTAATTTATTTTAAAGAAGATGTTGGGGATAGGAGTTTATTAATTAATTGATTTATTTTTGCTGTGTTGGGTCTTCGTTTCTGTGCGAGGGCTTTCTCTAGTTGTGGCAAGCGGGGGCCACTCTTCATCGCGGTGCGCGGGCCTCTCACTATCGCGGCCTCTCTTGCTGCGGAGCACAAGCTCCAGACGCGCAGGCTCAGTAGTTGTGGCTCACAGGCCTAGTTGCTCCGTGGCATGTGGGATCCTCCCAGACCAGGGCTCGAACCTGTGTCCCCTGCATTAGCAGGCAGATTCTCAACCACTGTGCCACCAGGGAAGCCCTTGTGACACTATTGTTGGTGATAGATTTGTAAAAACTGATAGTGTATTTTGCAAGAAATTCCAAGTCACACTGAAGCTAGAGGTGTATGAAATTCACAATAAAGAGGACTGTATTTTTATTTTTTGTAACTCTGTGCTATACATTCTTTTTAAAATTTTATTTATTATTTTTTACTGAAGTATAGTTGATTTACAATGTTTCAGGTGTACAGCAAAGTGATTCAGTTATACATATACATATATAAGTATTCTTTTTCAGATTCTTTTCTATTATAGGTTATTACAAGATATTGAATATAGTTCCCTGTGCTAATCGTTAGGTCCTTGTTGTTTATCTATTTTATGTATAGTGGTGTGTATCTGTTAATCCCAAATTCCTAATTTATCCCCCCATACATTCTTTACATCAGTAAAATTTACAGCAGACATATCTGTGTGTGTGTATACTTTTTCCCCCAGAACCCTAGAACATCTTGTCAGCTCACCACCACGCAGATCCCCTTCATTCACGGTCTGTTGGCAGGAATATGAGTCACATGGTCCCAAGGCCACGCCTAGCTTCAAGGGATGCTGGGAAATACAGTCTCTAGCTGGGGGCCATGTGCCCAGCTAAAATCAAGGCAGCCCAACCATGGCAGCCCCGTGTATTTTCCCCAGAGGAGAGCACCAGCTCACTGGGGTTAGCCGTTTAGATTTTCCAGGGCCACACTTATGGCCTTCTCATGGCCTCATCTGAAGGCCGGCTTCGAGTTACCACTAGCTCCCACTCAGAATTTCAGGAAAGCACAGAGTATGGTGTCCTGAGGGGACAGATTCCCAAACCTCATGCTGCACCTTCAAGTGCCTGCTTCCTGCCCTTGCTTTACCGTTTGCATCTGTAATCCTGACAGCCATACCAGCAGGGCTTGACTTTGAGCAGTTTTGTGCTCCACACCAGTGTTTGGGGTACATTAAACAGAACGTGGGTTCTGGAGTCCCAATTCATGCAAAATCTCTTCATCTCTTTGAGCCTCAGTTTCCTCCTCTGTAAAATGAGGATGATAAAATTTACCTTGCTTGGGCTTCCCTTGTGGCGCAGTGGTTGGGAGTCCGCCTGCCGATGCAGGGGACACGGGTTCGTGCCCCGGTCCGGGAGGATCCTACATGCCGCGGAGCGGCTGGGCCCATGAGCCATGGCCGCTGAGCCTGCGCGTCCGGAGCCTGTGCTCCACAGTGGGAGAGGCGACAGCAGTGAGAGGCCTGCGTACCGCAAAAAAAAAAAAAAAAAAATTTACCTTGCAGGGTTATTGTAAGAGTCAAGTGAAACAATCTTTGGGGAAGTTTTGTTGTCTAGAAACTACAATTCAGGTGTGAAGTAATTAATTCCAATTCCTAACCGACTGGTTTGTGATCAGGCTCAGATGGAATTACAGACACATAAGCCCTTTGTAAAACTGTTAAGTACTGTACTGATATAAGGTGGTATATTACATTTTTAAGTAATGAAAAATTATTGGTTGTTTTATTATAACAAAAGAAATACTGACATAGAAAACAAACTTACAGTTAGTTACCGAAGGGGAAATGGGGGGAGAGATAAATTAGGAGTATGGGATTAACAGATGCACACCACCATATATAAAATAGATAAATAACAAGGATTTACTGTATAGCACAGAGAACTATACTCAATATCTTGTAATAAACTATAGTGGAAAAAGAAAAAACAAGGAAAAGAAAAAAAGCAATACTGCTAAAAATTTAGAAAAGGCAAAGTAAAAGTACCCATAATGCTACCACTCAGAGATCTAACTACTGTTTATATTTTGTTATAGCTCCAACAATTATTAACTCGTGGTCATGTTTGTTATATTTGGACCCCCACCTACGCCCTCCAACTCCCTTATTCAAATAATCAGATTATTTTGAAGCATGTCCTAGACATCATATAATTTCATCATAAACATTGCAGTATTTATCTCTAAATTTAAGAATACTTTAAATAAATATAACTTCAATATAAATATCACACCTAAAAAAATAAGTTCTCTAATGGAGGATGTTGATAACAGGGGAGGCTATGCACGTTTAGGAGCAGGGGATATATGGGCAACCTTTGTACCTTCCACTCAATTTTTTTTTTTTTTTACCTTCCACTCAATCTTGCTGTGAACCTAGGGCTGCTGTAAAAACTGAAGTCTCTTTTTTAAAAAATAAGCTCTTAATAGTATCAAAAGGTGATCATTATTCAAATTTCCCTAATTGTGTATTTCTTTTTTCATAAATTGTTCTTGTACCTTTGAATATTGGTTGTTTATATTTTTCTTATTTATTTGCCAAGCTCTTTATATATTAAACATATTAACTAAGGTAATATTAATTACTATTGTTATTCCAACAGGGGAGGCCATGGAGACTTCAGGATCACTTCAGGACCACAGTCGAGTCCACGGAGAATCAGAAGATCTAGACTGTATGTTTGCTCTCTCTGCCCTCTGGGCAAAGCCGCACGGGAGGTGAAGTCCAGCAGTAGGTGGAACAGAAGACCCTGCTCAGCTCATGCGGCACAATGAATGGCCCAAGTTACGGTCAAAACCTCTAGAGAAGTAGTGACTTTACATACATGCACATGTGTGTGCTTGGTCCAGTCTGTCCCCCAGTACTCTAGCTGTGTGGACCCTCAGTTGCTCCCCAAATCTCAGAGGCTCTGGGGGCTTGGACTTGCACTAGGGAGTGTCCTCAGAAGGTGGGAAGCGTCCTGCATGGCCCCAGAATGGGGAATGGGAAGGTTTAGGGCTTGATCGGATCCCACCTGCCCTGTAATTTACAGAGAATTTTAAATTGGCAACTGCTCTACACAGTGTAGTGGTCTCTTGGGAAGGATAGAGGGCTTAGAAGCCCCTCTCTGGGCTCCACATTCAGAGAAAAGTCTGCCTTTGGCCTTCCTAGAGCCTCTGGGGCCTCTGAGATCCCTGGTCTCCTGTACCTCCCATTGGCCCTAGGGGTTTGGGAAGAGTGTCCCAGTGAATCCAGCCACTCCTTGCTCCCCACATCCAAGTAGACCCCTGGGGAGGCCTGGGTGGTCTCTGGGGTGGGAAGGGCAGGAAACGCTCATCCTTGCCTATGTGTGCCTCCCAGATGGAGAGACGGATTTCCACAAGCAAGACGAGGAGGCTGAGCTCTATTCTCAAGACCAAGATGAGAGCAGCAAGTCTTCCTCCTCTTCATCCTCCTCCTCAGGTAAAGCAATGATTTCATTAAATAAATCTATATTAAGATATTAAAGACAAGCATTTACATGGAAAAACCAATCTCCTGGACTTCCCTGGTGGCGCAGTGGTTAAGAATCCGCCTGCCAATGCAGGGGACACGGGTTCAAGCCCTGGTCTGGGAAGATCCCACATGCCGTGGAGCAACTAAGCCCGCGAGCTACAACTACTGAGCCCGCGTGCCACAACTACTGAAGCCCACACGCCTAGAGATTGTGCTCCGCAACAAGAGAAGCCACCGCAATGAGAAGCCTGCACACCGCAACGAAGAGTAGACCCCGCTCACCGCAGCTAGAGAAAGCCCGCACACAGCAACAAAAAGCCAACGCAGACAAAAAAATAAATTAAAAAAAAAGAAAAAAATTAACAAAAAGAGAAAAGAAGAAAAACCAGTCTCCTGAACCTCCCACCTTGGTACTACAGCTCTCTTTTTCCATGTTCCCTTCCAGAGCCTGCCTCTCTGTACATGTAGCTTGTACACAGTTATAAATACCATAGAGGGACTTCCCTGGTGGTCCAGTGGTTTAGAATCCACGCTTCCACTGCAGGGGGCACGTGTTCGATGCCTGGTCAGGGAACTAAGATCCCATATGCCACGTGGTGTGGCCAAAAAAAAAGAACCCAAAAAATTACCGTATAGACAATTTTGTCCTTGGTTTACAATTTTTTTTGCTATCTTATCCTAAGCATTTTGCCATGTTATTCCATAATATCTTAGCGGCTATTTTTCATGTTTCCCAAGTAGCCCCTCAAAGTGACTGCGTCTCATGTAAAGGAACGTTTAAGTTTTGTAGGAGCACTTTGGAATCAGGGGCAGTGCATGTGTCCATTCAAGCAGCCTGCAGGTTCATACCCTTTCTTTGCCACTAACTAGCTAAGCGTCCTTGGGTAAATTGCTTAACCCTGTATGCCCTGGAGTCCTCATGCATAAGATGGGAATGATAACAAAAGTTATCTCATAGGATACCTGTGAGGATTACATTCTACGCGTACAAAGGCTTAGCAGCTATCAGATAGTAATAGCTCTAAAAATAACTGCTATTGTTAAGATTTTCCCCCTTCCCCACCCCAGTTTGTCCTGCTCAAGAGCATCCTTGCACAAAAGCCTTTACTTTTTGAATTTTTCATACAAATCAAGTCCTACATATCTATTCCCACAAGCACTTTAATGGGTTTAGAGGGATGAGCATCTCTAATTGGACTTTGATTACAAATTGCCACATTATTCTCTGAAAAGAAGCAGGATGTCTCTCTACTTTTATTCTTTTAACTCAAAAGGTAAGGCTGAATTTATAGCAGCAGCAACATCACAGCTAGCATTTATTGAGCACTTACTTTGTGCCAGGTAGCGTTCCAAGCACTTTATGTGGAATAACTCAGTTAATTCTCATAGCAACCCATGAGGAAGGCATTGTTGTTATTCCCATTTTACAGGTGAGGAAACCGAGGCCAATGAGGTTTAGTTCTAGAAGAGCTTCCAGAGGCAGGAGGGCTACAACACGGGATTCTGTCCCTTTGTTTGTCCTCCGTAGGTGGGAAGGGACGTTCTGTCTTCTGATTCTGATTGACCCTCAGGGGTTGCTGCTCCCCCACAAATGTTCTCCCCCAAGTGTGGCCATAAGTTCCTTCCTTCTGGTCTCCAGAGTACATACACATGGGACTGGGCGTAGTTAACAAAACTGAACACTTAAAAGAAAGCAGCAGGAAAATAAACATGGAGTCCTAGAAGCATTGAGACAGACTGACATTCAGGATCCTGGTCTCTGGTCCTACCCTGGTTGGCCTGCTGCTGGAACTCAGACCCTGCCCATTCTTCAGGCTCAGACGGTGACCATTAGTCCTTGGGCCCCAAGCCTGGGTGCCTCCCAGCAGCCCCCCACCTTCCTCCACGTTAGGGCCCTAACTCAGAGTCTGGCATGCAGCACCACTCTCCCTACATAGCTTTTTGTTCTTTTTTTTGTTTTTGTTTTTTGCGGTACGCGGGCCTCTCACTGTTGCGGCCTCTCCCATTGTGGAGCACAGGCTCCAGACGCGCAGGCTCAGCAGCCATGGCTCACGGGCCCAGCCGCTCCGCGGCATGTGTGATCTTCCCGGACTGGGGCACGAACCCGTGTCCCCTGCATCGGCAGGCGGACTCTCAACCACTGTGCCACCAGGGAAGCCCAGCTTTTTGTTCTTAACGTATCCTGTTTGGGTTTTTTAAAATATTTATTTATTTGGTTATGCTGGATCTTAGTTGTGGCTCGTGGGCTCCTTAGTTGAGGCTTGCCGGCTCCTTAGTTGTGGCATGTGAACTCTTAGTCACGACATGCACGTGGGATCTAGTTCCCTGACCAGGGATCGAACCCGGGCACCCCTCATTGGGAGCACGGAGTCCCAACCACTGCGCCACTAGGGAAGTCCCTATCCTGTTATTTTTAAATTAAAACGTTTTTTCATTATGAAAGATTACACATGGGCACATTGTAGAAAATATGGAACATACAAAGAAGTAGAAAGAAGGAAAAAAATCATCCTTTGCTCTGTTAGATAACCACTAAACACATATTAGTGTATCTCCTTACAGTTATTCAATAAATATTTATTGAGCATCAACTATGTGCCAGGCTCAGTGATGGATACTCGGGACACCAGAAACAAACGTGATTTTTTCTGCCAGAGTTAATTTTTTAAACAATTGAATTAGACAGAACACAGAAAAATTATCCTCATTCTTGACAGCATACAATTCTACAATACCTTTTATTAAAAATTATATATTATGCATAGGGAACTATATTCAGTATCCTGTAATAAACCATAATGGAAAAGGAAAAAATCAATCCTTGAACAAGTTTTAAAAATTATATCTTATGGGGCTTCCCTGGTGGCGCAGTGGTTGAGAGTCCGCCTGCTGATGCAGGGGATGCGGGTTCGTGCCCCAGTCCGGGAAGATCCCACATGCCGCAGAGCAGCTGGGCCCGTGAGCCATGGCCGCTGAGCCTGTGCGTCCGGAGCCTGTGCTCCACAATGGGAGAGGCCACAACAGTGAGAGGCCCGCATACAGAAAAAAAAAAAAAAAAAAAAAATTATGAATATATCATGGAGAAAGCTAAAATAATATTGATGTGAATGTTAATAGAGATTGTCCCTGTTGGATAGAATTTGGAGTAATTTTTGCTTTCTTATTTTCTGTATTGTTTGATATTTTGCAAAATATGATGAAAAAGCCTTTTGGGGGCATTGATTGATATTTGTAAAATACAGAAAAGAAGAAAATAGAAGCCACTCAAAATCCCATCTCTTGAGATAAATACCACTGTTGTTATCTTGATGTACTTCCTGATACCTCTTTTTCTGTACCAGTTGAGATCACATACGCACTGATTTTTTTTTTTTCTGCACTGATTTTTAAGCACAGTTAACTTGGTTTCCTATAATTAAAAAATTTATCCATGATAGACCAGGAGGTCCCCAAGCCCGCTGAGGAACATCGGGACTGCTGGGGCCCTCTTGGTCATCCTGAGGAAAAGGGAATCCTCTGGACCTGAAGCTAGAAACTCCTAGGCCTGAATCCCCAGAATGCTGACCAATCCAAGAGTGCCAACAACGCGGTCATTCTTCAAGGCTTTAATCAAATTCCTGCTGCAGGCGGGGCAGCCTTAGGACAGTGATACCCAGGCCTCGTCCTTCAGGAGCTCAAGGTGGTTGGAGGGATGAGCACCACCAGGGACCCTCATGCCCACTGTGTCAAGCACAGACAGTTGATGCTATAGAAACCCCAGAGGAGGATGGGCTAGATGCGTGTGAGCTGGGGCAGCTGGAAAAGCCCTTCTGCAGGAGGTGTGACATCAGCTTAAGCTTCAGGATAAGGGAGCAAGTGGGAAGGGCATTCCAGGTGGGAGACAGAGCACGAGCAAACCCAGAGTCAGCGTGGTGTTGGTGGCATCACAGAGTTGATGCAGCACCCATACTGGGCAGTAGGGAGAGCACCTCAGTAACACGATACTTCACAGGACCTTGTCTTATCTTAGTGAAAGCCGTATTGAACATAGTGAGTGATTTGTCTGAGGTCACACAGAAAGTTCATGGCAGTTCCTGTCCCCTAACCCTCAAAGCAGAATTCTTCCCCCAGACCACACTCCTCACATAAACTAAATTTTGAGAACCGACACCAGAATGAGGTATTCCAGGCTCGATTCAGGCTGAGGTTCTCCCACAGCTTGTGTTTGTTCCCTGCAAAGAGCAGCAATGAGGACTAGCCCCCCTGAGTAACTGGAAAACGTTGGCAGAGACGGGGGCTGGTCTCCCCTGCAGGGGCAGCTCGCCCAGTAGGCAGTAGGCCTCACCATTTCTCCTTTGCCCACTTGGCTGATGGTTGAATTTCTCAGTGGGCCTGAGCATGTCCGTGTGAAGATTTTTTTTTTAAATAAATAAATACATTTATTTATTTATTTATTTTTGGCTGCGTTGGGTCTTCGTTGCTGCGCTCGGGCTTTCCCTAGTTGTGGCGAGCGAGGGCTACTCTTCATTGCGGTGCACGGGCTCTAGGTGTGAGGGCTTCAGTAGTTGTGGCACATGCGCTCAATTGTTGTGGCTCACAGCCTCTAGAGCACAGACTCAGTAGTTGTGGCGCATGGGCTTAGTTGCTGTGTGGCGTGTGAGATCTTCCTGGACCAGGGCTTGAACCCGTATCCCCTGCATTGGCAGGCAGATTCTTAACCACTGCACCACCAGGGAAGTCCCCCGTGTGAAAATTTGTTCCTTGCAGTGTTATTTATAGTAGGGCAACAATAGAAACAACCTAACGTCCAACAACAGCAACATAGAGCAGTGATGCTACACCCTGTCCTGGTCAGAGCTCTGGTCTTCATACATCTCTAAAGTGAAAAAGAGAAATTCAAATCATAGAATTCGTTTGATCTCATATACACTTTGTAAAAATTCACACATACATGATTGTAAACAAGACTGGAAGGAAAAATATCAAAATGTTAATAGTGGTTATCTCTGGATGGTTAAATTATGGGTGATTTTCATTTTCTTGTTTTTTTTTTTGAATTGACTTATACCATAGATACTTTACAATAATCTTTTTTATCTTTATAACCAGAAGAATATAATTTTGTTTTTTTAAAAGAAAACTTTAATAAATGTTAGCCTAAATTCATTGTGGGAAGAAAAGAACTTGGGGGAAAGAGCCTGGATTAATGCCTAGTACAGATCCTGGCACACATAAGGTGTTTAATAAATGCTCTCATGACTCTGGAGCTGAGCTCTGGGTTCTAGTTTTGGAGATAAAAATGATTAGAAGTGCAGGCCTTGGTGACAGACCTGGGTTTGAACCCTGGAATTTCTGCTTCCTGACTGTGTGACTTTCAGCGAATAACTTAACTTTTGTGAGCCTCAGTTTCCTTATCTGTAAAATGGGGAGAGAGAGACATTAATACCTTCTTCACAGCATTTCCAAGAGGATCAAATGAAATATTAACTATAAATTACTTAGTTCAGTGTTGGTACATAGTAAGTGCTCAAAAAATGGCGACTCTTATTACTGACTTTGAACGAGGCCCAGGTCCTCTCAGGCCCCCAGTTCTTCTTCAATCAGCTGAACACAGTCACCTCGGGGCGTGTGAGGGATGTCAGACAGAGCAGCAGGAATGCTCTTGTACAGCTGTCTTGCCTCTTGAAGAGCGCCCACCTCACCCCCAGCGCAAAGACTATGTTACTTTTTAAGGCTTCCGACACCAGGAGAGGGAAGCCACTCTGGGGTGCTGTAACTGTGGGGAGCTGACTAACAGGCTTTGTCTACACCCAGGTGCTGAGCATGGGGAGCCTGACGTTTTGAAGGATGCGCTTCAACTCTATGAAGGTGATTGTCCAGTGGCTTTGGGGAAAACAGAATTAAACAAAGGACATGAAGGCTTAGGACCTTTTTGGGAGGAAACAAGGTGATGAGGGTGTTTCATGAGCTCAAAGTCCTGGGCAGATATAGGAGGTGTGGCAAGGTGAGTGGTTATAACATGGGCAGATGGAGGTGGGGGCAGGCATTTTCTGCCACAGTCAGACTGTCTTGGAATCTCTTCTGATCTATAACCCTGACTTGCAGGTTGACTGTGACCAGTCACCCAACCTTTCTGGGCCTCAGCTTTCCAACCAGCAAGATGGAACTTAATCAGTACCCTCTCTCTTGGAATACTGGGTTGTTTAAGCATGCAAGGGAAAATTAAGGACCTGATTTCTACAAAACTCAAATTACGGAGTAATTGTCTCTAAGCATCGTGATTTTTACAGCGAGCAGATATAAATATTATGGCACTTTGCTTGGTAGCACTTTGATGAAATGGAGGAATTTGTAGGAATGAACCAGTTTGCCAAAAAGCCTCATAAATGAACACTGCCAGATAAGAAAACCTGTTTAACTTTGTTTAATCCAACATTTACATAATCCGCCTAGTCTCCTAATGCCAGATAATAACCCAAGAAATACAACGGGAAACACATATACATTCAAAGAAATGGAAATGAAATATCTTAATATTCTGCATCAAGGTATTACCAGTGGCTGCCACTGGGTGGTAGCATTGTGAGTAATCGTCATATTATTTTCTTTCATCTGAATTTTCTGATTTTCTTTTTCTTTTTTTTTTTAAACAAAAACAGGTACTATCTAATTTTTTAAAATGTTGTTAATTAAGTAGTGTAAGAAAGTTTTCACTGAGTGTAAAATGAGAGAGAAACTGTTACATATACATACATTTTAAATGTTTTTTTCTCATCAAAAAGTAAGTCATGTTCACTGTAGAAAACGTAGATATCGTCACGTATTTGTGAATTAATTCCCCCAAGTAATGAATTCCCCGCCCCGCCTCCCCCCTCCCGACACACCAGAGGCACTTGGTAATTACGCTGCCGGAGTCTCATTTCATGCCGTTCTTGGTTTGCCTTCTGTACCCTTGGTGCTGGCCTCTCTGGTCACTTGCAGACACTGGCTCCTGTTTGCACATTAGCCTAAAGACAGTTCAGCATACTGAGTGTTTATTGCCATGAGCTGAGTGCCCCCTTCAGGTGTTCGTGTCCTGGGGCTGATCTGGAGGGCGGAAGTGTACAGAGTGGGGACTCCGGCCTCCCCTTGAGGGGAGGAAGGTGACAGGCTAGGAGAGAAGTCACTGGGAATAGAGTAGGCGCCAAGAACCAGAGGGTGGGGACTTCCCTGGTGGTTCAGTGGGAAACACTCCGCGTTCCCAATGCAGGGGGCCCGGGTTCGATCCCTGGTTGGGGAACTAGATCCCTCATGTATGCCACAGCTAAGAGTCTGCATGCCACAACTAAAGTTCCTGCGTGCCACAACTAAGACCCAGCGCAGCCTAAGTAAATAAATATTAAAAAAAAAAAAAAAGAACCAGAGTGTGAATGAGGTGGGAGGGCTACCCAGGCCAGATTAAAGGGAAGGCTGTACCTCAGGGCACGTATAGGGCTTGATTCACCCTAGGCAGCCCAGACAGGAGCTCCACACTGGGGTCAGGGGCCAAGGCCCCCATGGTACAACCCAGCTTGGCTTCCACAAGCTCAGGGCCTGGTGGGGCTGGAGCCACGTGGCTAAGTGTCCTCACCTGCATCTGGATAGGAATGAACAGGCACAGATTGCAAACTGGTGGCCTGTGTGTACAGATGTATATCATCTGGCTCACAGAGTATCTTTATTATTATTATTGTTCTTAATATATTTCATCACGTCTACAACTAACAGTTTTTCACATCTGGAGATCTGTGAAATCAGGGTGCCTCTTAAAATCACTGGCAACTTGCGGTTATAATTGGCAGTAGTTTTCCTTCCATAAAATGACGTCATTCTCACAAACCATGATATCTTTGATTCGATGGAATATGAATTGCCAGCTTTTTTTATAGTCAAGAAGTTTATATAAAAACCTGGATTTCTGGCTTCTCGTGGGAAATTAGAAGACCTGTAACATGGGGCAGGCATTGCTGCGGCAGCTTTCGGGGACTGCGGGGTGCCTGCCCCTTTAGATGAAAGAGGAACCCTCCAGTTTGCTCCAGTGCCCCCTGCAGATCAATGGGAAGTCTCTCTGCAGTGTAACTTCTTCCCACCCAGAGGATATGAATATGCAGTCACTGATTTCCCTTCTGTGCAGGTGCCCCCGGGGAGGTGGTGCCGTCTGAGGAATCAGGTGAGTGTCTTTTAGGGGAGAGGGGTCGTTGGTACTGGTGTTGAACGAGGTCTGGGCACCGTCTTTCCCCCAAAAGAGGCAGGTGCTATCAGGTGCACGGCTGTGAGAGATGGGACTCCCAGTCTGCTTGGGGCCTGGGGCTCTGACCCGGGCTCAGCAAGCAGGCGGGGCTGGCTGTGGCATGAGACAGGGGGCCAGTGGAGGTTAGAAACGGGGTCCAGGCAAGAACAAAGGGATTATTAATAACAATCTATAGATAGAAAGATCCCCTGGGGGCTGGAGAATTCAACAGGGGCGTTTTCAGAAGTCACCTGTGGCACTCGTTAAGGACCCAAGCTGGCCTGGGCACTAATGTTGAGTTTCTAATTTCCAGGACTCCGAAGGAGAGGCTCTAATCCAGAGAGTGGTAAATATGCAAGCTCCAAGAGGAGAGTGGGAGGCGGCCTGGATTCCAGGGGCTGGGACAGGACCACAGGCAGCCTGGGGGGGAAGGAGATCAGTCCCAGCAGCAATGCCGTCACCAGCCAGAGTGTCACCGTGATCCAGGAAAGGGGCCTCCGGGCTCAGGTGACATGGATCAGAACAGACACAGGCCTGTGGAGGAGGAGGGCATCAGTGGAGGTCCAAGGACAGCCACCCCACCTTCAAGCTTTGCCCTGACCGGTCCTGCAGTGAGTGCCCTCTGACCCAGGAAATAGAACCTGGGAGAGCCATTCTCAGTGAGGCAGGGGAGCGAGAATCCCACCAGCTATACCGTGTCAGAGTTAAACCGTCGTCTCTCTCTTGTTCCCAAGGAGAAGTGGAGCCCTCTCAGTTAAGAAGACTAAATATAAAGAAGGATGGTAAGGAAATTGGGGTTCCAGGGCTGCTGCTTTTGTCTGGTCCAGATTTCTCTGGGTAGAAAGTCAGCTGGTGGCCTGGAACGACAGTAATCATGGCCCACCTCTGCTGCGGGCCCTGCAGTTTGCAAAATCCTCAGCTTAGAATCACCTTGAGAAGGTGGTACAATGATTCCTGTTTTGCAGATATAGAAACTGAGGCTCAAGGACGGGGAGTGGTCTTACAGCTAGTGAGTGACACGACTTGGGCTTGGATCCTGGTCCTGTGCTCTTTCTGCTGTACGTGGAGTCACTAGCATGATAAACGCCCTCCAGGCCTTATGGCCATAATGGGGAGCTGGGAACAGGCTGGGCTGAGGAAGCTGTGAGGTTAGATTAGACTGGACTCTAGGGAAGGAGTGATGAGAACCGGAGGGACTGCCTCGACTCCAGGCCTGGAATCGTGGGGGCTTCAGGGAGGAGGGTAAGGGTGGGAAGGGAGACCATGTTTTTTGGGGGGGTTTTGGGCGGTTTTTTTGGCCGCATCGTGAGGCATGTGGAATCTTCTTAGTTTGCCGACCAGGGATTGAACTCGGGCCCCAGCAGTGAAAGCCTGGAATCCTAACCACTATGCCACCAGGGAACTCCCGAGAGCATAGTTTTTGTTTTGTTTTGTTTTTTATATATAAATTTATTTATTTATTTTTGGCTGCGTTGGGTATCCGCGTGCAGGCTTTCTCTAATTGTGGCGAGAGGGGACTCCTCTTCGTTGCGGTGTGTGGGCTTCTCATTGCAGTGGTTTCTCTTGTTGCAGAGCATGGGCTCTAGAGTGCAGGCTCAGTAGTTGCGGCGTGCGGACTTAGCTGCCCCGCGGCATGTGGGATCTTAGTTCCCCGACCAGGGATCGAACCCACATCCCCTGCATAGGCAGGCGGATTCTTTACCACGGGACCACCAGGGAAGCCCTCTAGAAATATTTTGAGTTGTTCAAAAGCCCGCCTATAGGGAGTGGGAGACCTGTGTCCGAGCCCCTGGCTCTGCCTCCATCAAGCTACATGAACCGGGATGTGCTGTCAAGCTGTCCCGGGCTATGAAGTGAGCCTCATCCCACTAAAACTGAGATTCCCAAAGCGCAGGCCATGTCCAGGTTGCTTCAGGACATGGCATTATACCCCCAAGTGAGAAGGTGACTGCCCTTTCCCCTCTCTTTCTCTGCTTGGAGCCCCCGGGCCTTTAGTGCCACCCTGACCCTTGCTCACTGCCCTCCGGACACAGAGATCAGGACCGTACGCAGAGCTGTCTGCAGGCAGCGGCGGGTAGACCTTCATCGTCTTGCTTTATGGGCCTTGCGTTTGTTCTTAAGACATGGAATCCTAGTTTTCCACTTAGTGTTGTAACATGAAGTTTCCTTTTCAAGTAAATCTATTTAAGGAAAAATAAGAATCTGCTTAAAGAAAAACTTTAAGTAAATAGTACAAGTAGTCCTTGGGTAGCAAGAAATTGTGAAGGTCATAAGCAGTGCTACGTAGAAAGGGCAAAACCCACAAAGGTGGTGTGTGGATGGCTGAAATCAGAAAAAACAGACAAGGGTGATCCCCTAGGTCCCTCTTGGCTCCAATACACCTTGGAGTCCTTATCCTGGCCTGATCTCTTCAGCCCCCAAAACTTCTAGTTCCCTAAAACTTGAAGTTCTCTTCCCAGAAATTCACTTACCCTGCCCTCACCTGGTTGAACCCTTCACTGTACTGGGTCTGTGCCTTGGCCCCACCTTCTTACCTGTCTCATGGCACGTGAATGTGCGCACGCACACGCGCGCGCGCACACACACACACACACACACACACACAAAATCTTCCCTTTCATCCAGCTCCTACTGCCTTGGCTATCTTTAAGGCTTACCTCAAACTCTCTTTCTTCCATTAATCCCTGGCCCAGATATGGTGAGTCCTGAATGCTTATGACATCTTACAACTGCATCCAATTCCACAGTGTGGGGACCTTATAATGTATTTACCATTCCCCACTTGATAGATGTTTAGGTTATTTCTAATTTTTTGCTCTTTCAAACTAAGCTGCCTTAGCCATCCAGCCCTCTGTTTGGCCTTACATTTCTCTGCAGTCTCTCTCTTTTTAAAAACATTTGTATTTTCTAAGTATTTACTCATAAGAAAATGGGGGAAAGATCAGGGAGAAATTCTCTGCTAGGAATTCATTTTGCATTTCTGAAGATTTGGGTGAGGAAAGAGTTTTCACCCCCACTCTGTCACATCTCTGAACAGACCTAAGGCTGATGCTTTCTTAAACGTTAAGTCTAGTTCTGCATGACGTCTTTTTTTCCCCTAAAGGACAAATTGATATCAGAGCCAAGAATGTTCTAGAAATAATCTTTTGATTTTTCCCCGCAGAAAAAAAATAACAAAAACAAAACCAGAAATACCCTCCTCACTTCTGTTCACTTGCCTTCCACATGCCACCTGACAGCAGTGATATGTAGTCTCACTCTGCCTTTTACCATTTACAAAGGACTTTCCCCTCCAAGACCCCCATCCATCCCTCCGTCAGTGGTGTAGAGGTTGCTCTCCTTGATTTATCAATGAGAACGCTGAGGCTCAAGGGAGTCAGGACACTTGTCCAAAGTTCACAGCACATCAGTGGCCAAACTGGACTAAAGTAGGACACAGTCCCAGCAGCCTCGGCCACTCAGAGAGCCTGCCTCGCTCCAGGGAACCGTCTCTGAATTGTCCTCTCTTTCTTCTTTTTCTTTCTTTTAAAAACCTTTTTGGCATCTTCCCTATCACAACCCTCTGCCTGGGTCAAGGCCCCTGTGTTCTCTCCCCTGATGACTCCCACAGCACCTGGCAAAGGGCAGGGGGGCCTCCTTCACAAACCATCCCTGAATTCCTGCCCAGGGCATGGGCCCTGCCTCCCAGCTACTCTCTCTACCTCCATTAACTACTAGGAAGAGCCTGCAATGCTGCTTCTGGGCACCAGGCCCACGGAAATGCACACACAAGGGCACAGACACATTCATATGCGGTGATGTTTGGTGCAGAAAATCAGTCCCTTCTAGCTTCCTCAATGGGAGACTAGTTACATAAATTAGGGTAAGTTTATGCCATGGAACACTATGCAGCCATCAGAAAGAACAGGGCAGGGGCTTCCCTGGTGGCGCAGTGGTTAAGAATCCGCCTGCCAGTGCAGGGGACACAGGTTCGAGCCCGGTCTGGGAAGATCCCACATGCCGCGGAGCAACTAAGCCCGTGGGCCACAACTACTGAGCCTGCGCTTTAGAGCCTGTGAGCCACAACTACTGAGCCCGCACACCTAGAGCCCGTGCTCCGCAACAAGAGAAGCCACCACAATGAGAAGCCCGCACACCATAACGAAGAGTAGCCCCCGCTCGCCGCAACTAGAGAAAGCCCGCGCGCAGCAACGAAGACCCAGCGCAGCCAAAAATAAATACATAAATAAATGTATATATATATAAAAAAGAACAGGGCAGATCTGTATATGCTCGGAGATAGAAAGGATGGCCCCAATCTATCAAAGAGAGGAAAACAAACCATAAAGCAGCAGGTACACAAACCGATCCTGCTTTTGTTTTTTTTGAATGTGCATGTATATACTTGGAAAAGTTTTGTCAGTCACTGCTTGCTTTTACGGAGTTGAATCAGGAAGGGAGAAAGGAGCAATGGGAAACTTTTAAACTAGGCACGTGCATTTTTTACAATTGTATTTAGCATCATTTGACAAATAAGGCGTCAGACACCTCTGCATGCCCGGCGCCGCTTTAGATGATGGGCAAAATCCCCAACCACCATCCTACAGAGTGGGTCAGAGAATAAACACAGCAGTGAAAATCCAGCAAGTTGAGTGGTGATAAGTGTTAGAAAAATAATAAAGTGAGGTGAGGGCTGAAACAGGTGGGACTTGGGATGCTGTTTTAGTTGGGCTGGTCAGGAGCAGCTTCTCTGAATAAAGCTCCCTTTGAGCAGAGACAGGAATATTTTAGTTAATTAAAAAGAGAGAAAGAAGCAAACAGTAATCTTCACCTCTGCCTTTACAGATGAGTTTTTCCATTTCATCCTCCTCTGCTTTGCCATTGGGGCCTTGCTGGTGTGTTATCACTATTATAAAGGTGAGTGTGTGGGGGTGGTGAGAACAGGGGGCAGAGGTCCAGACTTGCAGGCTGACCATTCTCTCCCTCGCTGCCCCTGCAGACTGGTTCATGTCCCTTGGGGTCGGGCTGCTCACCTTCGCCTCCTTGGAGACCGTTGGCATCTACTTTGGCCTGGGTAAGACCTTCGCACACAGTCTCTGGGAGGGCAGCGGCTGGGCTGGCCGCAGGGGCTCGCCAAGGGCTGGAAAGCCACGACCTAAACTTTTTATAAAGATTTCTTTATGCTTGTGTTTGCTTCCTGACCGCTTTCAAGGTCAATGTGAGGTCGTTGGCAAAACCCCATGGAAAAAATGGGCAGCTCCATAAAAATACAACAAAGACAGTTTAAAGTGGCAAACAAACAGAATCAGCCAGATACTGAAAACAGGGCAGTTAATGGAGTGAGGTACTGAATTCTCCGAGCTTCCTGGCATTGTTATTGCTGCTCGTGGTTGTTTTTAATAATAAGAACTCAATACCATTATCTAAGCTTAACCTGCAGCCTGAAATTCCACCATCAGAGCTTTGTTTGTACGGGTTAGGCCTTTGTTCAAGGGCAGGAGGGGGAGGTCTGACCCCGGATCCTTCGAGGGGACGCAGAGCTCCATCACCTTTCTCTCCTCCGTTCTTGACAGTGTACCGGATCCACAGCGTCCTGCGTGGCTTCATTCCCCTCTTTCAGAAGTTTAGGCTGATAGGTAACTTTTACATTCTTCTATGTTCACTTTCTCTCCCTGCCAGGGTCGTCTGTTGCAAATGAGGCTTAGCATAGTGGAAAGAGCACAGGGCCTGGAGTCATGGGCTTGGGTTCAAGTCCTGCCTCCTTCAATTTACCATTTCTGGGGCTCTAGAGCCTCTTTTAGCCTCAGTTTCCTCAACTGGAAAATGGGTGTAATAATACCTACAGCACAAAGGTGTTGTGAAAATCAAGTGAGGAATGGATGTAAAAGTCCTTAAGTCTGAACCATTGTAGGAAAGTGGAGGGGACCTGGGTATCCCTCATTCTCTCATAGAAGTTTGCATCTCTCCAAACAGCGTCTTCTTTGTGATTTTATTTGCCCAGCTGGGGGTGAGAGGGGGTTTCAGTTATCTTACACTTGGCTGATGAGGAAACTCATTAGTCAGTTACATTCATCAGAGAGGTAGAGTGACTTGCCCAGAATCACACAGCTAGGGTGGCTGGGCCAGGCTAAAGGAGATCCCCTTTCTTGACCAGCAGCTCTGTGTCTACCATTAAATCACAAAACTGAGACCAGGGGCTGTGTGCCTGCGTGTCGTGAACTTTTGTCTCCTTTAATCCACCTCGTGCATAAAGGGGAAATTCGTTGCAATGGCTGTGGGTCATGACTGCCTTATCCCAGCTCTGAGGGGCATTTGGGCATCTGGGGTAACGGTGGGGAGGAGGCCTGGCTGCCTTCAGAATCCCATGCCATTCTGTGGGCTTTGCCTTCCAGGCTTCAGGAAGACCGACTGAGGCCAGTGCCAGGTGGGCAGCCAGGCCAGGCCCCGGTGTGACCACCACTGCATCCTTTCAGCCCACGAGGACAGAACAGCGTCCTGGGAGACACGCTGGCGGGCCAAGCTAGAGCAATAAAGAGAGCGCTTTGCCTTCCATGTGTTCTGAACATTGGCACCAGCTGGGCCAAGGTGTCCCTCGGGCAGTGTTGGCATGCAACCCAGCTGCCAGGATGGCAGGAGAGGGAGGGAGCGGGCCTGTGCCCTTCCCGGGGCCTGGATCAGCGGGAGGATCCTGGGACATCACTCCTCTCAGGAGCCAGTGGGAGACCCCTGGGTCCTGCAAGGTGTAACGTGTCGGGGCTTGTGAATTCTTTCAAGTCCCCAGGCCATCCCGGGACAGACGGATGGTCCACTGCCCTGAGGCAGGGAAGTACCACGTCAGGCCCCTGGGGTGAACCTGATACAGGCGAGATTTGGGGGAACTAAATCCACAGCATCCAGGTCTTCCTATTACCTAGTGCCAGCCCTGCTGTCCTTGGACTCCATTAAGATGCAAATAAACATTCTCTTCCCTGGACTAAAAAGAGTCAGCTAAATATTCCTTTCAGTTTCTTGAGTGTGAGAATACATTTGAGGTCTTCTTTGACCCCATCTAGTCAGAGGGGGCACCTTGTCCTACTGGACAAAGTATAAAAGGGAATAAATGCAAAAAGCCCCTCATTTTAGGTCCAAGACTTCAATTGCACAGGTTTGGAATAGGAGGCAGGGTTTTGCAAACATTCTTGTGAAGAAGATCTGGAGCTGTTAGGTATTCTCAGCTCAACAAATACCAAAGAAGTAAGATAAGAGCACAAAAAAATCCATTGCAAACTCGGGTTGTGTTAGTGGAGGTATAGAGTCTAGACTGAAGGAGGTGATATTAGGTTCTCTCTTGTACACAGCCAGACCACGCCAGTAGAATATGTTCTAGATTCATATATCAAGAGTGACAGTGACAAACTAGAGAATACACAGAAGAAGAAACTAGAGTGGGGATGTAAAGAATAATTGAAGAAGTGACAACTCTTTGACTTGCCGAAGAAAAAAATGGGGACCTTTACTGAGCTCGTGGACTCTGAAAGACACTTTCTCAAGTGTCTGTGATTGTCCAGGTCCGTTATGTGGTTTAATTCTCACAACAGCCTTGAGATGTGTACATCATCCTCTTTTTGCAGATGGAGAAACAGAGACTCGAGGAGTTGTAGTAACTTGTCAAGTTCCCACAGCAAGTCAGTGACAGAGCTGTGAGTGGAACCCAAGCCTGTGTTCTCCTGACAGAGCTTGGCTAGTGCAGTCCCCCACCCCAGGCAGAGCATCCCTGAGGCAGCTGCAGTTTATTCCCAGTATTTCCCAAATTTGGGAGTTCTCAGACTTACAGAATTGTTTTTTAAATTTTTTTAAATTTATTTTATTTATTTTTGGCTGGCATTGAGTCTTCGTTGCTGTGCACAGGCTTTCTCTAGTTGCGGTGAGTGGGCTTCTCATTGCGGTGGCTTCTCTTGTTATGGAGCACGGGCTTTAGGCATGCGGGCTTCAGTAGTTGTGGCACACGGGCTCAGTAGTTGTGGCTTGCGGGCCTAGTTGCTCCGCAGCATGTGGAATCTTTCCAGACCAGGGCTTGAACCCGTGTCCCCTGCATTGGCAGGCAGATTCTTAACCACTGCGCCACCAGGGGAGTCCCCCAGAATATCTTTATAAAGTGAGAAAAGGAGGGCTGCCAACTCCTTATCTTGCCAATTAAGGAAATAAAAATAGCAAAAAACATCAACTGTCAGCATCATTTTATAACAGAAAGGATAGTCCCGCATCAAAAAAGCAGGGAAATTGTCATCAGAAACAAAATGGGGCTTAAAATGAAAAAATGAAGCTTTATGGAAATCTCACTATGTGTCCTTTGCCCTCAAGTCACTGTGGTCTGGTGAAAATTTTATCATTTGGAAACCGTGAGACTAAAGAACTCCTCAGGACTTTTACATTCTCTCATTTTGGGGGTTTTCCAACTCAGCTCCCACACCTCAAGGGATGAAAGGCTTGCTACCTCCCAAAGCACCTTGTACTGCAAGAATTTTTCTGCTCTGTGCTAAGACGCCTCTGTCAATGAAACTTAAGGCCTTCTTTCAACAGAACAAATGACCCACGGGTAGGGAATGTTCCTGATAGTCATGACTATGTTATCTCAACTTTCGGCTCTCAGCTCAGCCCTGACAGCAGCACCTGGGGCCCAGCCCTCCAACTTTGTCCCTCGTTTTCAAGATTGTTTTGGCTGTTCTGGGTCCCTTGCATTTCCACACAAGTTTTAGGATCAGCTTGTCCACTTCTGCAAAGAAGCCGGTGGGAGCTCTGCTGGGATTGCATTGCACCTGAATATCAGTGTGAAGAGGATTCTGCTTCTTCTTAGTGATGTATTACCTCCTTTTACATTTTGTTAGAAAAAAAATTGCCCCAAATCCCAGAACCAAAATCCACCACAGATGGTATTTTGGTGTGTTTCCTGTGAGTCTTTTTATTGCATAAGTTCATTTATTTTTATTTTGGGCCCTTTTCTCTTTCACATATAATAAGCATTTTTCCGTTCCTACATACTCTCCCTAAGCATCATCTCCGGCCGCTGGGTATTTCATGCTTTACAGAATAATCCGTCTATACTTAGAAGATAATATCCGCAGCTAACATTTGTTCAGCACTTGTTCTGTGCTGGATGCGGAGCCAAGCACCCTGCATACACCGTGTCGTTTCATCCTCATCACAACCCTGAGAGGTAGCACCTGTCCACGGTCCCCATTGTACAGACAGGAAAACGAAGACACGGAAAGTTAGTTTCTGAGGTTTGGATTTCAAGCACTTGTGTATAACTTACTTTCCTCAAAAGGGAGCCTGGAGTGCACAGATAAGATATTTATCAAATGAACAAACAGCATGCAAGGTTTCACAATAGAAACATGAACTTGCTGACTTGAGGGCGGTGTGGTTAGCTTTCCCTGTCCCAGCCTCAGTTTCCTCATCTGTACAATGGGGATCACAGCAGCGCCCACCTCACAGTGTGTGGTGAGGGTTATGTGAGATGATTGCATTTCCGGCACAGAGTAGAGGTACTTGATTTGGGCAGAGGCACATATTAAGGCCCTCAGGGGCAGGCGGGCAAACTCAGCCCGGTGTAGAAGTGTGGAGCAGGGAAGAGAGGGGGCCGAGGGAGCCGATACCTGACCTAAGGGTGACTGCCTGTGAAGACGTGAGTTCGAACTGCCGCTGGTATCCTTGGGCTTTCTGGGCCCAGGTGTCAAAGGAGGGGCTCAGGTGGGTCAGGTTGTAGGGGCCCCTCATGCGCTGGGAGAGAAAGACCCCCACCTCCAGGTCTCAGTGGAGGGTCTGCCTGCCCTAGTGTGCTGCCTCCCTGGGGCCCCAGCCCCCAGCACTGCCCTTGGAACCCCTCATTGCTTCTCTGCCGAGCTACAGCTCAAGGCCAGTGCCAGTGGGGTCTGGTTACACCTCAGGCGTCAGGCAGATTCCTGGAGCCCCAGTCCAACAAGTGGTCTAAAAATAAAGCATTGAATCCTGAGTCCAGGAAGGCAGGGTTGCAAAGCGGGGCGGTGGAGCAGGGCTTGGATGGGCTGGGCTTCTATCTCTGGTTGCCCTGGACACTGTGCACTGGGTTTCTGCTGTGACCACAGCAGAGGAGGACACGGGTATGAGGGTATTTCGAGGCCATCCAAGCCAGCTTGCACTGGGAGGAAAAGAGGGAAGCCCGGCAGTGCTGTGGCAGTTGTCTCCTTCTCCTGACACGGCCCCAGGAATCCTCCGTCTACTCCAGAGGACCCAGGCAGGACCAGAGATGGAGCCAGGGTATGCTGCTGACTGAGCCTGGGAAGCTGGGGAAAGTACTTGACGTGGAGGCTGGGCTTTGCGAGGAAGATGTAGGGAAGGGCTTTGCAGGCAGAGGGCCCAGGGTGGGCAAAGGCATGGAGGAGTGAAAGGACAGCATGTCTGGGGGGCAACAGGTATCAGTCCAGCATGGCTGGGTAGGAGTGAGGATTAGTGGGCAAGATACCACCAGGGCAAATGGCCTGCTTCCCCCTGGAGAACCTTGAGAGCTGGGGTAAGGAGCTGGGCTTTAGCCTGAGGACAGTGGGGAGCGATGGAAGGTGTTTGAGCAAAGGAGTGGCATGGTGAGATTGCATTTTAGAAAGATCACTCTGGTGGCCCTGTGGGGGCCATGCGAATGAGCATGACCTCCAACTACGGGGAAGATAATGGACCAAGGGCTGCTGTGCTCTGTGTGTGCCCCGAGGCCATGCTTCCCGTGGGATGCTCTTCGCCGTTGACTCAGGAGACATACTAAGCAGGCCCTTTCCTGGGAGACACAGGACTCCCCTGACAGTTGACTTCAGCTTGAGGACTCCCTGACGCCTGCCGAACTCTCCTTAGGTATCCAGCAGACAAAACCCTTCCACCTGACCGTCCTTCCCTGTCTTCTTCCCCTGGGGCTAGATTTGCATCTTCCCAGCCTTCCCCTCCCTCCCTTTTTCTCTCCCATAGGTGTTTTCCCTAAGGACATCCTTCCATATTTCACCTCATCCTGTGCTAGCTTCTCAGAGGGCCCAGACTAATGGGATGAGACTAGAGGGGCGATAGGTGCAGAGAAGAAGGGTAAATTTGGAGACACGAAGGTCTAATCCACTGTATGGCTGGAAGTGTGCACCCACCGCAGCCCCCTGGCCTTTCCCCATGGCTGGCGTTCTCAACATGCAGCACGGCAGTCCTCTATGTCCATATTGGTCTTCTCAACTAGGCTCTGAGTTTGTTTGATAAATAAATGAATGAATGATTAAGCAAGTGAATGAATGAATGAAGTGAAGAGGAAAAAGGAGTCTAGGATGATCCGGAGCTCCAGTTGGGGTCACTTGGTTGTAGCCATTATTTGGTATTTGCCCGGTGTTTTTTCTGCCACTGCAATTTTCCTTTGAAGACTAAACCTCTTTTGTGCATCAGAGGAGATTATCAAGAGTGAAAAGACAACCCGTAGGATAGAAAGTTATTGCAAGTCATCTGATAAGGGTTTAACATCCAGACTATACATATATAAACTCCTACAACTCAACAACAAAATAAACCACCCAATTCAAAAATGAGAGAAAAAAAAGCAACGGAATTGAATGGACATTTCTCCAAAGAAGATGTTTTTAAAATAGCCAGTAAGCACAAGAAGGCAGGTTTTCAGCGGATTGGATGAGGCCTACTCACATTAGGGAGGGCAATCTGCTTTGCTCAGTATCATTTGTCATTAGGGAAACGAAAATCAAAACTAACAATGAGATACCACTTCACACCCATTATAATGGCTATTACGTTAAAAAAAAAAAAAAGGAAAATAACAAGTCTTGGTGAGGCTGTGGAGAAATTGAAACACTTGTGCCCTGCTGGTGGGAATATAAAAAAAAAAATGGTACAACCACTCTGGAAAACAGTTTATCAGTTTCTCGAAAAGTTAAACATAGAACCCAGCAATCCCACTCCTAGATATATACTCAAAAGAATTGAAAACAGGGACTCAAACAGGTATTTACACACCCATGTTCACAGCAGCATTATTCACAGCAGCTAAAATGGGGAAGCAACTCAGGTGTCCATCAACGGATGAGTGAATGGATAAACAAAATGTGCTCTACACACACAATGGAATATTGTTCAGCCATAAAAAGGAATGAAATTCTGACACCTGCTACAACATGGATGGGCCTTAAGGACACTAAGTCAAGTGAAATAAACCAGTCATAAAAGGACAAATATTGTATGAGATATGAGATCCACTTATATGAGATACTGGAATAGGCAAATTCACAGAGACAAAAAGTATCACGGAAGTTACCAGAGACGGGGAGGGTGAGAGAGGCGGTTTTTGCATGATGGGTACAGAGTTTGTTTAGAGTGATGAGAAAGTTCTGGAAATGGATAGTGGTGATGATTATAAGACACTGTGAATTTAGAAATGCCACTGAATTATATATGTAAAAATGGTTAAATGGTAAATTTTATGTTATGTGTATTTTACCACCAAAAACTCCTCCACAGAAACCTGCACCTGATGGATTCTGGGAGGGTCAACCGCACACTTGCTCTGGCGGTGGGTACTGAGGGGCTTTAGCCAGTCGGCACATCCCAGTCACTGATTCAGGGCTGGGCATGTGGCAGAGGCACTGGTTGTCCCCCAGCATCTTTTCTTCCTTTTTCCCTTTCTGGGTCTCTCTGACACAGCCACAGAGGTTGTAAACCAACTAATCCAGGCTCAGCACTCAACAGAACCCGGTCACAAGGTGACGAGTCTCCCCACATGGACCCCAACCATCTCTCCCCTCCTTTTGCACATGTGCTGCTTCCGCATTGGGGGGTGGGGTGGGGCGGGGGTGGGGGCTCTGTTTCCTCAACCCCTGACTCTCAGATGGAATTGTGACTTACCTTGACCAATGGAATGGAGCAGAAGTGACATGTGACTAACCCAGGCCAAACCTTTAAGAGGCCTGGCAGCTTCTGCTTTTCCTAGTGGAATTCAGGCTCCGTGTAAGAAATCTGACTGTCCTAAGCCCTCCTGCAGTGAGAAAGCCCAAGCTGGCCATTGGGGGAGGCCAGGCAGAGAGAGGCAGAGAGAGACGGGCAAAGTGCGGGAACTACAGGTTTCTGCTACAAACACAAACAACCCAAAAGAAAATGGATACAAAATTTAATGACACTCCAAATAAGAGGAAATCCAACTGGGCAGTAAACATAGGGAAATGTGCTTGATCTGATTAATTACCAGGAAATACAAATTAAAATGACAATGAGATACCACTACACGTTCACCAGATTGGAAAAATTCGTGTCTGCCAATATCAACTGTAGCCCCATGGAGCACTGGGAACGAACATCCGATGCCAGGTGGGAACATTTATTTGTTCAATCACTTCAGAAAATCGTTTGGCATTATCTAGTAAAGTCAGAGATACACATTCTGTTGCTGGGCAATTTCACTCTGAGACAGCAGCATTGTTCAAAATAGTCCCAAACTAGAAACAGCCCAACGTCCATCAACAGGAGAATAAACTGTAGCACAGTCACATACTGGAAAGTTACCCAGCAATGAGAATGAATGCACTCCACCTGTACACAACAACACAGATGGAACTTATAATATTGAGTAAAACCATGCGGTTTTATTTATATAAAGTCCGCAGACAAACCCAGAGCTATATTGTTTAGGGCACATGTACAGGTAATCAAACCATGAAGGAAAGCGAAAAAGGGATTCCCGAAGCATTGGGAGAGGTTTATCTGTAGAGAGAGGAGTGTGATGGGGGAAGGGTGTTTGACTGTGTCCCAGGTGCTGGCAATGCTGTTTCTTTACCTAGGTGGTGGCTACCCGGGGTTTACTTTATAACTATTTTTCAAGCTGTGAGTATATCTTGGATACTTTTCTGCATATTATATTGCACAATAAAAATGACTGAAATCAAGTATTAAAAACAAAAAATCTTTGTTCTTCGCTCAACTGAAAGTGCTATTACATGGCATGGACGCAAGAGGGGGCTCTAACTGGTGAGCCGCGGGAAAGCGAGGTTTCCTGGCAACGGAGAAAGACATTGAGCAGGTCGATTCTTGAGAGTGGGTCAGCAGTGTGTTCTGGCTCCTGTACCTGCCAGGTGGGCCCGAGGTCCGCTTCTGGCACATGAAGCGTCTCTGTTGGTTCTGAGAGCGTCCTTGACCTTTCCTGATGAGAAGGGCTCTTCTTCCAAAGGCAAGGGAGGGTCGGCAGAGCCCAGGAGGCTGCGCCCTCGCATCGCGGAGCTCTTTGCCTGCTAGAGTCAGGTAGTGATATCCGAGGGCCTGGACTGAGGGACCTTTTCCAGAAAACTCCAAACACGTCGTAGTGTTTCTAAGAAAAGAAAAGAAAAGGGGAGGGGAGGGGAGGGGAGGGAAGGGGAGGAAAGAAAGGAAAGAAAAGAAAAGAAAAAAAACAGAACAAAATACCAAACTGAAAAAATTAAGAAGGGGCTTTGCCCACAGCATTCGAAGGCACCACATCACAAAAAAAGACGGCTTTTCAAGATTTGGGCTGTGATTGGAGGTTTTCTGGATTGTTGACAAAACAGAAAGTTGTTGGTTGTTGGTTTTTTTTTTTTTCAGAACGTTTTAAAATAAATTAGTAGATAGGTACATTTGAAGCTAAGTGGGGGTGGGTGATAGTAACACCTACACACAGAATACATTGTTAATAAGAGCTTTCCCATACTTTGTCTCACTTGATTTCACAGTCACTCTGGTATCACTCCATTTTGTAGATGAAGAAACTGGAGCCCAAAGATGTTAAATGGTGAGAAGTCCAGAACTTTCCTCCCAACCCAGTTTACAAAAGAATAAATATTTACTAGTTTATTTTTCAAGGGGAGAGGCTGTTAATTGTCTCTAATAATGTAATTAAAATTAAAACAGCAGGAAGGTAACTTATTTTCTCCATTAAATTAGCAAAACTATTTTAAATCATAATCCCTCACCCTGGGGAGGCTGTTTGGAAACTGGCAGTCTTTCTAATACTTAGTTGCAGTGGAAACCAGTGGCCACTCTTTGGAAGAGCAGCCTGGCAACACCTAGCAGGAGCCATAAAAATGTTTCTGCCCTTCGATCCAGCAGCCCCCCTTCTGAGAACCTATCTGAATAACATAATTTGAAATTTGGGAAAAAGTGTATGTGCAAATATTGGTGGCAGCATTATTTATGATGGCAAAAAATTGAAAACACAGGGGAAGAGTTAGGTGGCCAAGAGAACAATCATAATTAACACTAGTGCCTCCATTTTTTAAATGATTTTTTTTTTTTTTTTTTTTTTTTTTGTGGTACGCGGGCCTCTCACTGTTGTGGCCTCTCCCGTTGCGGAGCACAGGCTCCGGACACGCAGGCTCAGCGGCCATGGCTCACGGCTCCAGCCGCTCCGCGGCATGTGGGATCTTCCCGGACCGGGGCATGAACCCGTGTCCCCTGCATCGGCAGGCGGACTCCCAACCACTGCGCCACCAGGGAAGCCCAGCATATATTCATTGAATGCTATTTTATGCCAGGTATTTTAGGGACTCAAAGATGAACAAGACACAGCAATCCTATGAGCTAGAGACTATTACTATTCCCATTGTGTAGATGAGGAAACTGAGACCCATGAGATGACTCGCCTATGAAGACACAGAGGGTAGTCATACCTTGGGGCTGCTTCATCATTTGCACAAAAGAGTCACTGTCGGCTCTAGGCAGCCTCATGCTTCATTGTTCCTCATGGAAGGGAATATTTTAATTTGGGGTGGCAACTCTTTTTCTTTTTCTTTTTTTTTTCTTTCCATCATGCCCTGGAAAAATCAAAAGAGGAAACATCCTGGCATACAGCTTAGGAAATATAGCCCATCCAAAAGCTGCCAAGAATAAAAGCTAACAAAACTTTCTCAACTGAGTTTGATTTTCTACTCTTAAGAAATTAGGTAGAATTTGCCCCCTCTGATTCCAAAATTAGATTTGTTAGGAAAACTAACAAAAAGTTAGTTTTGATGGATGTGTTTGGACATGTAGCAATTCAGTGAGATCTTGTTTTTCACTTTCCTAAATGAATTCTATTTACAGCTGTTGATTGGGGGTAGCTTAGTGGTTAAGTGCAAATGCTTTGGTTTGACAAAGCAGGAAGTTTTATAATAAGTAAACTATTTTTTTTTTAACTCTTTAAGCTTCAGTTTCCTCATCTGCCGAATGGGTCTAAGAATACTTTCTTCAGAGATCTCTATGTAAGAGCCAAAGGATTCAGGGGTAGTGGTCACCATCTGTCCCCCCTTTTAATTCACGAATCTGACCCAGGCAAAAACCAGGTGGTTCCTGGAGGCTGACACTGAACTACTGCAAACCCAAGCACATAGTAGCCCCAACTGCAGTTGCTGTGTTGGATGTGGTAGCCTTGCTAAACATTAACATAGCTCCAAGTTCATGGTATCCAACCATTGATCTGGCTTATACATTCTTTTACATCCCTAACAGGAAAAAGGACCAGAAACTGCTCACTTTTATGTGGGGCAGACAACAGTACACATTTACTATCCAGCTCAGCCTATGTTAACTCTCCTGCCCTCTGTCCTAATACAGTCAGAAGGGACTGGACCATCTGGACATTCTGCAAAACAGCACATTGTTCCATTCTGTTGGTGAAATAGTGTGAAGAGGACTCGAAGAACAAGACATGGTTCCAGAGGGTAGTAGGTAAACCGTACAAGAATTCAAGCACTCTAGAAGATGGTTAGTTAACACTTCTAAGTTTCAGGGGCTCATCACATCAATAGTTTGGGGGGTTCAGTGGTCTGGAGCATGCTGGGATAACCTCTCCAAAGTAAAGGACATCTGATTGCATCTTGTACCTCCCACCGTCCAGAAGGAAGCACAGCGTGCTGGTAGACCTCTGCAGGCTGGGGTCGGCATACCTGATACTTGGGAATTGTATTTTTTTAATTTTATTTATTTTTGTCTGCATTGGGTCTTCGTTGCAGTGTGCGGGCTTCTCATTGCCGTGGCTTCTCTCGTTGCAGACCACAGGCTCTAGGTGCGTGGGCTGAGTAGTTGTGGCACACAGGCCTAGTAGTTCCACAGCATGTGGGATCTTCCCAGACCAGGGATTGAACCCGCATCCCCTGCATCGGCAGGTGGATTCTTAACCACTGCACCACCAGGGAAGTCCTGATACTTGGAAATTTTGATCCAACCTATTTTCTGAGTGATGTGGAAGGCTGCCATCTCTGAGCAGGTCCCGGGCAGAAAAGAGCTCTGCAGAAGAGCCAGGCTGTCCTGCAAGCAGTTCTGCCTCTTGGGCCATAGAACCTGGGAGAACCTATAGTATTAGAGGGAAAAGGTGCCACATTTTTATGGCAAGCCCTGATGGGAATATCACAACCCAGATCCCTAGAGTTCTGGAGAAAGGCTGTTCACTCTGCAGCAGACAATTATCACCATTTGAGAAAGCCCTCCTGGGGTGGGCCCTGGCAGAGACGGTGCACCTGACCATGGAACATGAAGTGACCCTGCAGCCCAAACAGCCCCTCACAAGCTGGGATCTGTCGGACCTACCATGTCATGAGGTCAGGTGGGCGTGACAACAATCCAAAGTCAGATGGCACATCTCGGATGGGGCACAAGTAGGGCAGAGGGTACAAGTAAGCTGCCCAGGCAGATGGCCGAGACCCCCATGTCACCCACCAGCACTGCGCGAACACATCCCCTTCATCTCACACCTGTGGCTGCATGGGACCCCCATGGCCACCTGATAAGGAGGGAAAGGGCCAAGCTTGATCCACAGATGGATCTGTTTGGTATGTGGGTAGAAGCTGAAAATAGAGGGTGGCCACACTGCAGCCTCATTCCGAAGTGACCCTGAAAGACAGTAAATAAGGTGGAATCTTCCCAATGGGCAGGGCTTTGGGCAGTGTATGTGGGCATCCACTCCGTGGACAAGAGAAGTGGTCTGAGGTAAGAATAAATACAGACCTCATGGGCAGTGGGGAAAGAAGGAAGGATAAATATTAGAAGACTGGGGACAAAGAGGCCTGGGAAAGAGGGATGTGTGTGAACCCACAGGGATGGACACAAAGTGTGAAGGTCTTTGCACCACATGTTGGTGTCCATGGAAAGCATTCATCATTGAAGAGGTACTAATCAACCAAGCAGAAAGAATGATTCAGCTAGGTCAGCAGTCAGCTTCTGTCACTGGTCACCCCAGTTTTGGCACAATAGCCGCATGAATGGAGGTTATGTGGCAGGGGTAGAAGCTCTGCATTCACTAAGAATGATCTGGCTACTGCCACTTCTGAACGTCCACTTTCCCAGCAACAAGGATTAACATGGAGCTGCCAACATGGTACCACCCTTCAAGGAACCCACCAGCCACTTGGTAGCATGTTGATTACATTGGATGTCTTCTACCAAGAAGCAATTTGTCTTGGGTGGGACTGACACATATTTTGGGTATGAGGTTACCTTTCCTGGTTACACGTTCTCAGCCAATCTAAAGATTTGCAGAGTGTTTGATCCACTGCCATTTGGTCTCAGAAAACATCACCTTGGACCGAGGGACTCACTTTACAGCAAAGAAGGTGCAGCAGTAGACGTATGACCATGGGACCCACTGGACTTATCAAACACCACATTGCCCAGGAACTGCTGATTTGGGGGAGGCTTTGGACTTATGAGGAATTTGGGGCTAAAACGTACATCCAAGCCAGTCAAACTGGGCCCCCAAAAGATAACAGGTTTTGGGTCTCTCCCCAACCCAGAAGTATTATCTCATTTCTACCCCACAGACCTGTAAGAAGGAGGTACTTTAGTTCTTAATACTCTCTGACTTGAATCCTTTCTCTCTTCCACACATGCAATAAATTCTTCCTGAAAGCTAATGTACCACCAGGCTCCCTTGAGGACCACTGGCCAAATGCTGCTTCCCACAGACCTCCCTGGCCTGCCTGGAGGCTTTCTTGGTCAATACCTGGCAAGACTTGCAGCCCTGTTGGGCCAAAGGCTCTGTCATTCCTTCCCCTTGCAAACATCCGAGCAGACCAAGATGCTAGCTTTCTAGAGTCACAGGCAAGACACCCTGGTAGGAGGTAGGCTCACATTCAATTTCTCTTCTTCTCCCAGGAGGATTTTAGCTCTTTCCAATCCAGCCGTCTCTAGAAAACTCTATTCTGTGCCCCAAAGGCATGATCAGCAGAATGCTGAGGAATGATAAGGTTGCTCTCAGTAACAACCACTTTCCTCTTGTCTCCTAAGTGGATCTGGCTTTCCCGAGAGGTGGTGATGATGTTATTTTGGAGGCGCCGGCTGCACTCAGGCTGCCTTAGAGTGCGCTGTGTGGCCCCTGGCCTCTGGCTGAACTGACTTGTCTTCTGTGAAGACCATGTTCTCACAGGCAATAGGGGTGAGGGAAGCAGTCAGGAACCTGAAAACCTGCCTTTCCCCTTCATAATCCCCTCCCCACCCCCCGACCCTGTTCTGTGGATGCTGTTGTGAAGTTTGTATATTAAAGAATTGTTGGGCTTCCCTGGTGGCTCAGTGGTTAAGAATCCACCTGCCAATGTAGGGGACACAGGTTCGAGCCCTGATCTGGGAAGATCCCACAAACCGCGGAGCAACTAAGCCCATGCGCCACAACTACTGAGCCTGCACTCTAGAGCCCGTGAGCCACAACTACTGAAGCCCGCGGGCCTAGAGCCCGTGCTCCCCAACAAGAGAAGCCACCACAATGAGAAGGCCGCGCACCACAATGAAGAGTGGCCCCCACTCACTGCAGCTAGAGAAAGCCCGCGCGCAGAAACAAAGACCCAATGCAGCCAAAAATGAATAAATAAATTTATTTAAAAAAAAGAATTATATTAAAAATGTTTGATAGGGCTTCCCTGGTGGCACAGTGGTTGAGAGTCCGCCTGCCGATGCAGGGGACACGGGTTTGTGCCCCAGTCCAGGAAGATCCCACGTGCCGCGAAGCAGCTGGGCCCGTGAGCCATGGCTGCTGAGCCTGCGCGTCCAGAGCCTGTGCTCCACAATGGGAGAGGCCACAACAGTGAGAGGCCCGCGTACCGCAGGAAAAAAAAAAAAAAAAGTTTGATAGGTCTAAAAAGGAAACACTTTAGCTAGAAAAAAGAGATGCAACTGAGGCACCAACTTGTGAAAAGATACTCTGTGTGGATGGAGCATCCTCTTCCACGATTCACACAGATACACTGTGTGGATGGAGCATCCTCTTCCACGATTCACCTTAAACCAAAACTGTGATTGGGTGCTGCCTACAGTACATAGAAGAAGCAGACCTAGGGATCAGCAGGTGGAAGTAAGAGTTACTCCTTTCCTCGTACTCCGAATGAGCCACTGGGAGAATGTGGGCTTCCCATCCTCACAGCTCTAGGCTCTGTAGGCCTTGAGGTCTGGGTTCCCAGCAGGGGGATGCTTCCACCAGGATACACAAGAATCCCACTAAACTTTCAGCTATAGCGGCTACCTGATTGCTTCAGGCTCCTTGTGCCAAGAGACCAGCAAGCAAGAAGAGGAGTCACCCTCCTGGCGGGTGAATTGACTGTGACATCAGCAGGAGACAGGGCTGCTGTTACACACCAGGACAGAGACAAATACATTCGACACCCCAGGTGACCCTCTTGAGTGTTTCTTGGTTCTTCTTTGACCGATTTTGATGGTAAATAGACAGATGCAGCAGCCATAACTAAGACGAGCATGGTGACCAGGGTCTCAGACATCTCAGGGATGAAGGTCTGGGCTGTCTGGCCAGGTACGCCACCTTGACCAGCAGAGGAGCCAGCTGATGGTTAGGGGGTCTAGAACAGGTAGTAAGGAGGGAGATAATGACTATACCAGCTGGAGTGTGAGAGCTGTAGCTAATTCCACTAAGTGTAAGAAAAAGAGATGGATCAGAATCCTGGAGATGTTCTCAGATGGTGTTAACTTACGAAGCAGGAGATACAGATGGTATGGAACTGTAGTGAATGCTGTGGTGTGCATCCTGATCTCCCGCGGGACCGAGGCACCAGCCATCAGGAGTCTTGCCTTTTAACCGATGGGACCGTCGTGTTTTTTTTTTAATTAAAAAAATATTTATTTGTTTGTTTGTTTTGGCTGCTCTGGGTCTTAGTTGCGGCACATGGGATCTTCACTGCAGCATGCGGGCTCTTAGTTGCGGCATGTGGGATCTAGTTCCCCAACCAGGGATCGAACCTGGGCCCTCTGCATTGGGAGTTCGGAGTCTTATGAATGGGGCTGCCTTGTCTACATTTAGGACCCCTGCTTGGGGGCAGCCCCAGCCAATGAGTAGCCTAATCAGGGGTACAAGGGCCTGACCCCCCACCATCAACTCAGGACAGTTCTGAAGGTCTAGCCCACTCTCCCTGAGAGCGCTCTCCAGTAAAGCTGCTGTGTGCAAACCTCCTCCTCAGACTCTGTGTCCCAGGGAACCTGGCCCAACACACTGTGCACATCCTCAACCACACTAGTTAGTATCAAACTGTCGCCAAGATGGTTGTACCAACTTACATTCCTACCAACAACGCCTGAGAGTTCCATTTGCTCAACATCCTTGCCAGATCCTGGTATTGTTAGGCTTTTTATTTATAGCCAGTCTGGTGGGTGTGAAATGGAATTTCATTGTGGTTTGAATTTACATTTCCCTGATGACTAAGGAGGTTGAGCACCTTTTCATGGGTTTACCGGCAATTTGGATTTTCACTTTTTGGGAACAGCCCCAGCTCCTTTGCCAGTTCTGGTTTCACAGACCCCCTCATTTAGTGCTACCTACTAAGGGAGGGAGTGCAGGACTAAGCCCAAGGCAGACTTAATTGGCTTTCCTGAAGGCCACAATCTCAATGGATCCTTCATCCTCCTCTGACTTGCCATCTGAGTGGTGTGAGATTCGGTGGACCATTCCCTCCTCCCATCACCTTCTGCTCTTGGCTTCCCTGACAGTGAAGAAACCTAGCGTTCTCTGCCTCTCTGGCTGCCCGCTCTCTGTCCCCTCTGCAGGCTCGACCTCCTGCAAAGGCTTAACTATGAATTGTTGGGTTCCTCAGGGAGTAGTCCTTGGCCCTGTTTTCATCTTACTCTGACCTTCTCTCTCTTTTCCAAATCCCCTCTCCACCCTTCTCCACTCTGCTCTCTGTTTTTGGTTTTTTTTTGGCCGCGCCATGAGGCATGTGGGATCTTAGTTCCCCAACCAGGGATCCAACCTGCACCCCCTGCATTGTAAGTGTGGCGTCTTAACCTCTGGACTGCTGGGAAGTCCCTCCACTTGGGTCTCTGACTCAGGAAGCCGATTATATGGATACCTTGAGTGGGCTTGCTTGTTCTTTAATTTTGGATTGGGTTTTAGTTATCGCTGCATAACAAATTACGTCACAATTTAGGGGCTTAAAAAAGCCACCATTTTATTATCTCTCGTGATTCTGTGGGTTGACTGGGATCATCTGGGGTCAGTTCTGCTCCACCTGACGTCACATAGGGGTAGTCCACTGGGGACTCAACTGGAACACCCAAGATGGTGCTCTCACGTCTAGCAGCTTCGTGGGAATGGCTAGAAGTCTGGCCTCAGCAGGACTGGGAAGCCTGAAACTTTGTCTCTTTCCAAGGCATTTCAGGGCCTCCCTATCTCCCTAAGGCCTTTCCCTCCCACAGTCCTTCTGGTACAAGGGAGCCAGACTTCTTATATAGCAGCTCAGGGTTCCTCAAACTGCAAAAGCTGAAACTGCCAGGTCCCCTTAATTCATGGGTCCCTAGTTGGCACTGCATCACTCTGCTGCCTCTGTTGGTTAAATAGGTCACTGGACCAGGCCAAATATAGCATGGGAAGGGACTGCACAAAGGCATGAACACCGGGCCGCAGGATTCCTTTGGGACCGTCTTTGGAGACTAGCCACCACAGTCTCCTATCTCGTCCTCAAGCTCCCTCTCTTGTGCAGAATGAATGTTTTCCCCCACTTTCCATAACCCCCAAACTCTCACCCTATTTCAGCCTCAAGGGCAGGCCAGAAGTCTGGTTTCTCATCCAATTGTTGATGAGGCACTTGGGCAAGGCTCCTCTTGATCTGAAGACCTGTGGACCAGAGAGAAGTTATCTGCCCTCACGTACCCAACGTATTAAAATGAGACAGGAACTGCAGCACCACAATGTACACTCCCATCCAGAAGGGAAGACAGAGCAGTCACAGGTCCATCACAATTCTGAAATTCTTCTGGGTACAATTCTCCATGCTCCCTAGGCTAGGGAATGCATGTTGATCGGGGCCCAGGTCTGCTCCCTGGGAATGGTTCTATTTGGCTCTTGGCCTCTGAGTCATCCTTGTTTTACTTAAGAAATGGTTCATGTTTGCCTGATTCCTGTCCTTAGGCAGTTGAGAGTCACAGAGGCTACATTTTGCTTTATAATGTTTCTGTTCCTTTCTTAAAAAAATTTTTTTTTTTACCTTTTGACACACTTCACCCATAAAAGTACATATAATGTGTGTATATATGTATATGTACCTTATGTTTATTTTTTAAATAAATTTATTTATTTATTTTTGGCTGCGTTGGGTTTTTTTGTTGCTGAGTGGGGGCTGATCTTCGTTGCAGTGCGAGGGCTTCTTATTGCGCTGACTTGTCTTAGCTGTGGAGCACAGGCTCTAGGCACGCAGGCTTCAGTAGTAGTTGTGGCTCGCGGGCTCTAGAGCACAGTCTCAGTAGTTGTGGCGCACGGGCTTAGTCGCTCCGCCGCATATGCGATCTTCCCTGACCAGGGCTCGAACCCGTGTCCCCTGCAATGGCAGGCGGATTCTTAACCACTGCGCCACCAGGGAAGTCCCTGTATTTTTATTTTACATATACGCACACATACAATTGGCCCTCCATGTGCACATGTCCTGCATCTGCAGATTCAACCATCCACAAACCGAAAATATTGGAAAAAAAATTCCAGGAAGTTCCAAAAAGCAAAACTTGAATTTGCTGCACTCCAACCATTTTTTTTTTTTCCTGCAAAAAGCTTTATTGTTTCCATTTGCTCTGCGGTGTGGGAGAGGGCTCCAGGCTGGTTAAAAAGCTGCCTAGTGGCGGCAGGCAGAAGCCCTGGCACCAGGGGGTTGTCAGAGGGGTCGTCAAAGTCCGCTGGGCTCCAGAGGCTTCTAGCCGTAGCGGAGGGTGATCCTTTCAAAGAGATGCTCGTCCAGCCCAACCTGGGAGCCGGCCAGACTGCGGAGGTTAGTCAGGTGGTTGCCCTTCTTCCTGATGAGTTTCACCTCCTCATCCAGGAAGTGGCTCTCCAGGAACTCACAGAGATGGGGGGGCAGAACTCAGAGAAGGCAGATCCAAGAGGGCTCGGTTCAGCTTCTTCTCCAGGACTGTGGCGACTTCCACAGTGTTCAGGTTTTACCCCACTCATCTTGGGACGGCTTCTGTGTGTCCTGGAAGCGTGTGCGGCAGCCATGCCGGTTTTGCATCTGCAAGAGACCCTCTGCAGCCTCGCGTTTCTCCCGCACCGACTTGCCCAAGAAGTGGTCCACGCCCTCCAGAGCCACGTGGTCTCGGTGGAAATAGAAGCCCAGAGAGAGCTGGGTGTGGGAGGCGCGCAGGCGCGTGTTGACCGGGTGGTTGATTGCGGCCTCCACCGCAGGGAAATAATCCTGAGGAATGTGGGAGCTCCGCTGATCCTCAATACGGAGAGAAACTCCGAATATGGTGTTGGTTGGTCCCTGAAGCCGAGGCTGGCTGAGAGGTTGGTGCCTAAGGTTGTGGCTGGGAAAACAGTTGGAGGGTGGTTGGAGGCTGGAAGAAGGGATGTCCCTGGTGGTGTTCTGTCCAAACACTGTAGAAGCTAGAGACAGATTCTCGGGACAGCCGGTGCACTGCCCCTCCAACAAGCATTTACACAGCATTTATGTTGTATTTACAACTACTTATATAGCATTTACATTTTATTAGGTATCATAAGTAATCCAGAGAGGATTTAAAGTATACGGGAGGATGTGCCTAGGTTATATACAGATAGTAGGCCATCGCATATATAAGGGACTTGAGTATCTGTGGATTTTGGTATCCACGGGGGTCCTAGAATGAATCCCCATGGATTCTTAGGTACAACTATATACGTATAATGTCTCTGTTCCTCTCAGTCCAAATTAGTAAAATGAAAGCTTTTGTGCATTTCCTGTGTATCAAATGACCTACTCCATTAGACAAAAGCCACACTTAACATTTCTTTCTGAAACAGACCCTTTGGGCCACATGCAAGCGCTAAGGGATACGCCTTCAGAGGTTCTTAGAAGCCTGTTGTCTAGCTGAGAGGCTCTACCTGCGCCGTACCCTGAAATGCATCTGAGTTCTCAAGAAAGTCTGTTGTATCTGCATCCTTCATCTGATCTTGACCCGGAGGCCACATTGCACGGGAAGCACCCTGTATTTGATCTTTGCCCCCAGGTTCCTTCCCTCCCCCAGGTTCTTATTTCCTTTGATACTCTTTATTGGGCTATAGATGTTGGGAATGAGAAACGGTCTCATTTTCCAACCTGACAAGCTTGAGGCGAGGAGCGTTTCCTATAAATTCCTCTGTGATACGGAACAGCTCTTTCTTTAGCTCATCCTCCATGCGTCCCTCAGCTAAAATGAACCAGTTGATTCTTTCAGCATTCTGCCTTGAAATCTCCTCAGCCAAAACAACAAGGCTATGAACTGTACTTTCTGTTTTCCACGATATTACAGGGAACAGTTTTATTACATTTTTCTGTCAGTACGTAAGTCGCGTCCCCTTTGGTCAGGCTCCCGTAACAATTTCTCACATTCTTCCACATTCCAATAACAATCTCTTCAAGGCCCCCTAGCCTCTGCCCATTGCCCTGTTCCTAAGCCAGTGTCCCATGTTTTCAGTGCTGTTTATTGGAGCCCCCCCTTGGATAGCAATTCCTGTATGGGCTGTCTATGGCTGAATAGCAATCACTCCAAAGTCTAAAACAGCGACAGTTTATGATCTCCCAGTTCTGTGGACTGACCGGCTCAGCTCCACATGATGTTGGCTGGGGCGGTGATCCTCCGGACCCCCCTCCAAGACGGCTCACTCACATGGCTGCACCTTGGTGGGGACAGCTCGGAAGCTGGGCTCAGCTGGGGCCCTAGGACACTGGGCCTCTCTTCTGTCACTCCTTGGCTTTTTTTTTTTTTTTTTTTTTTTGCGGTACGTAGGCCTCTCACTGCTGTGGCTCCTCCCGTTGTGGAACACAGGCTCCGGATGCGCAGGCTCAGCGGCCATGGCTCACGGGCCCAGCCGCTCCGCGGCACGTGGGACCTTCCCCGACCGGGGCACAAACCCGTGTCCCCTGCATCGGCAGGCGGACTTTCAACCACTGTGCCACCAGGGAAGCCCCCTCCTTGGCTTTTCATGTGATCGCTCCTGGTGGTCTCTTCAACAGGGCAGACAACCCGGACGAGTTTCATAAACTGTCCTGGCTGTGCCCACTCATCTGCCCCTGTTCCTGCCAGAAGGCTGCGACTCTGCATCCTTCTGACAGAGCAGCTGTCTTGTATGAGCCACCGTTTACTGACCACTTGGGATTCGTCTGTTCTCTCCTGGGCTGAGCCCTGTGCTCGGGACTTGCCATGTATTTTTTCTCTTAACGCTCAAGGCCGTCCCTGTTAGAGATTGCTTCCTCATTTCATGAAGCTGAGAAACGTTGAGTGACTTGCCCAAGGTCATGGGACTAGACAGGGGCAGAGCTGGACTGGAATCCAGGTCCACCTGACTCCACAGTCTGTGCCCTCTTCAGTCCACTGTGCAGACATCCAGGGTCAGTCAGTGAACCCCAGATCAAGGTCACCATTGGCCGAGGAGCTTCTGGACTTTTTAGGTATAACGTACGTACACATGGTGAAGTTCACGAAGCGCATGGATCTTCCATGTATAACCCAGTGATCCTTACAGATGTGCAGCCCCAATCAACAAATACCCAGATCAAATGTATAACACCGGCAGCTCCCTAACCAGCTCCCTCCTGCCTCTTCCCAGTCTATGCTCCTCTGACTTCTATCGTCATCCATTAGTTCCGCATATTCTTGAACTTCATAGGAATGAAGGCATAGCGGATGGGCTCTTTTGTCTGGCTTCTTAATGCTCAACATCATATCAGTGAGATTCATTTTTGTCTGGCAGGTAGCAGTAAGTAGTCCCTTTGTCGTGCTCTGTGGTATCCATCGTATGAATACAGCACAGTTTATTTATCTGTTCTCCTCGGCATGGATATTCGGGTTGCATCCAGTTTGGGGCTATTATGAAGAAAGCTGCTAGGAACATTCTTGTACGTGTCCTTGGATGGACTTAAGCACTCGTTTGTCTTGGGCACGTATGCAGGAGTAGAACTGCTATATGATATGGTAGGTGTAAGTTTAGCCTTACTAGAAACTTCCAGTTTTCAACAGTGTCTGCTCCATTTTGCTTTCCCACCAGCTATGGATGAGAACTCCTGTTAGCAGATTGAGAGAGAATTCACATACCCTAAAATCCCCTCTTTTAAAGTGTATAATTAGGTAGTTTTAGGATACTCACAGTTGTACAACCATCACACTGATTCCAGAACATTTCATCACCCCAAAAAAGCCCCATGTTCCTTAGCAATCTCTCCCATTCCTCCCTTCTCCCCTCCCCACCCCAGCCCCTGGCAACCACTAATCTACTTTTTTGTCTCTATTTGCCTATTCTGGACATTTATGTAAATGGAACCTTACAGTCTGTGGCCTTCTGTGTCAGGCTTCTCTCACTTAGCATAATGTTTTCAAGGTTCATCCATGTTGTGGCATGTATCAATACTTTTTATTGCCAAATAATATTCTATTATACAGTGATACCACATTTTATCCATTCATCAGTTGATGGATATTTGACTCGTTTCTACCTTTTGGCTATTATAAACAATGCTGCTATGAACATTCTCTTGGGTAGGCACCAAGGAGTGGGATTGCTGGGTCTACCTGGGTTTTATAAGATTCAGGGGAAAGACTCCATGGTGAAGGAATTTCCAGCATGAAAATAGTCCACCTGTACAGGTGGGCCTCATCTTCTACTCTGCAGCAGACCATTCTCAGCTGGGAGGTATCCAGAATCGCTTCATGATCAATGGCAAAGTTAAAATCTAGATATCTTGGAGGTAGTGTGTAGAACATCCTCCCGGGGTTATAAAAGAAGACAGACCTGAAGTCGCAGTTCACCATTTCCTAGTTGTGTGAACTTGGGTGAGATACTTCTCTCAGCCTCAGTGTTCTTATCTGCATAATGGACACAAATAACTCCTCTTTCACAGGTAGCGCGGCTTCTGGCACTTGGGTGCTAACCAGCATGAGAGGCACGGACCCAGTAAGGGCGAGTCCCTTCCCCCTTTTCCTTCCTTCAGTCAGTTCTTCATGTTCCTGAAAAATGTGCTTCTCAGAGCAAAAAAATAACTTTAGGCAGGAACAGTGGCTCTAGACCCTGTACGTTCAAAGCACATGGGGAGTCTTTTTTAACGTATCAGTGGCCAGACCTGCCCGCAGAGGTTCTGATTTAATTCATCTGGGTTAGTGAGCAGGCATTTGTTCCTTTCAAATCTCCCCAGGTGATTCTAAGGTGCATCCAGGGCTGAGAACTACTACACGAAAGGAATTACCTGTGTTTGAGAGGCTGGGAATAGGGATATGGTGACCAGCCACCCCAGTTTGCCAAGAACTGCCCCAGTTTTAACACTGAAAATCCTGCATCCCAGGAAACTCCCTCAGTCCTGGGTAAACTGGGCTACCGTTAAGGAAATGATGCCCAAATGCTGATTTGTGGTACTTATATTTAGGATTTTCTTTCAACTGTCAGGTTTGATGCCAAAGTACTTTTGAACTTACGGAATAAAGAGCAGAAAGCTGCCAGCTCTACCCCAGCACAGAGTTTGAAATGCACAGGAGACAGAGGACTTGGGGGGGAAGGGGTTAGTTAGGGCAGCACCTCTCAGACCTTGGTGTGCATGAGACCCATTGCAGTGTCCTGTAAAATGCAGCTTCTGACCAGCAGATCTGGGGTGGGCCTGATACTATCTGTTTCTAACAAGCTCCCAGGTGATTCCGATGTGGCTGGTCCAGGGACCATGCGTGGAGGAGTGAGAGTCTAGAGAGATGTAACTTCTCTCTTAACAACGAACATAACCTTGAGGGAATTCCTTCTTCTTTCAGACCTTTGGATCTATCAGCTATAAAATGGGGATAGTAATACCCACATCACAGGAAACCCCCAGGAGGTTTCACAATAATTTAGAAGTGTGTTGTTGGGAAGAGTCAGCGTGCCTGGCGTGCAGTGGGGGCTGACTGGATACAAGTCCTCTTTGCATCCTCATCTCCACCCAGCTTTAGCCTCTCGTGCTTGCAGGGCTCTGATTAGTTTCTTAACAGTTAGCAGAGTCCTTCATGGAGAGTGGGCACCTCAAGAACGGTTGCTGATGTGTTCAGAGAGATGCTGAGTAGGGGCAGATGACTGCAAGCCAGCGCCAGGGTGTGTGGCCAGCTAAACCTTTAATCTAACCATTTGTATGCCCTGTGGAGGATAACCTCATTTCACTTAGAGATGATGTTGGAGTCAACAGTTTTTATATCAAGGCCAAAAAAAAAAAAAAAATTAAGAGAAAAGAATGCTACAGGGAGAAAGTTTTTCCTTTTTTTAAATTGAGCTGGTACTGTGGGCAATACCATTCCCCCTGTTTTAAAACAATTAATTTATTTATTTTTGGCTGCGTTGGGTCTTCGTTGCTGGGCTTTCTCCAGTTGCGGTGAGCGGGGGCTACTCTTCGTTGCGGTGCACGGGCTCTAGGCGCGCAGGCTTCAGTAGTTGTGGCTCACAGGCTCAGTAGTTGTGGCTCATGGGCTCTAGAGCGCAGGCTCAGTAGCTGTGGCGCACGGGCTTAGTTGCTTCGCGGCATGTGGGATCTTCCTGGACCAGGGCTCAAACCCGTGTCCCCTGCATTGGCAGGCGGATTCTTAACCACTGCGCCATCGGGGAAGTCCCCAAATTTCTTTTCTTAATTACTGTTGTCAGAAAGCTGATGTTGGAGGAACTGTTAGAGAAGGAAAGGACGAGACTCATAAATAGCCCTAGAAGCACAGGCTTTGGAATCAGAAGTTCCTGGGTTTGAATCCTGGCTCTATCAGACACTGTGCTGCAGGACCTTGGGTAAATTGCTACCCCTCTCTGACCCTCAGTTACGTCATCTGTGAAATGGAGATGGATCCCTGCCTAGTTAGCTGGTGCCGCTTGCCTCCAAACACAGGTATCTGTTACTCATCGTGCTTCTCACTGTCAGCTGCTGGGTGTCAGGGTTCCTCTGGGGAGCCAGGACCATTGAAGCAGGAGGCCCATGGGAGCGAGGCTGCAGGCTGGCGGCCTGGGGCCAAAGGGCTCTGCAGGTCCTTCTTTGTGTTGTTCCATTTGAGGCAACATTAAACCTTAGAGGACTTTTAATAAAATCCTGGAGTTATAGCTCTTTCAGAAAATGCATTGGATCTTAAAACACTGCAGCCCCTTCCAGCCACAATTTTGCACTCTGCCTATTGCCACAAGCCTTACCCCTTGGAGTACTGACAGCTGCTGACCTCCCCATGCCTGCTGGGCCCCTGAGGACCTTTGCTTTTGCATCTCCTTGCCTTCCCTCTACAATCTGAGGTGCTGGATGGTGGCAAGCTCTTCTGGAGTCCTTAGGGTGTGCCAGACACTGCCTCGAGCACTTTAACACGTTTATCCTCCTGCCCGGCCTATGAGGTAGATGTTATTTTTAGCCTCCATTCCATGAGTGAGGAAACAGGCACAGAGATGCTAGATGAATTACCCAAGGTCACACAGCTGGGAAGTGGCAATGCTAGGGGCGCCTGGCTCCTGAGTGTGTGGGCTGTTGGCCACTACACACACTACCTCTACCAGAGACGTTGAGGGCTCGCTTCTATTTGTTTTTCTCGAACTATTGTTTGTTTTTCTGATAATATAACAGATACGTACTCATAAAAAAATAAACAGGAACATTTAAAGAAACAAGTAAAAAATGTCTCAAACTTTCACTCCCTGCCCCTCCCCAGAAGTAGCATTTGGGCGTCATGTTAGCAGATGGTCACAAATACGTGTTATACAAAATGGGATAATATCATCTGCATGTAATAAAAAGCTACAATGATGAGAGAATTATGTAGAGCTCACAGCACTGGGAGCCTTTCAGCTGGGTTTAGGTCTCCCAGCCTGTCCTCTGACCGTGTGACCCTGGGCAGCTCAGTGAAATTTCCGTTTTCCCTTCTGCAAAATGGGAACCTCACAGAACAGGCCTAAAAATTCAGTGAGATAATAGGGGAGAAATGCTTAGCATGGCTCTTGGCAGCCAGTGAGTGCTCCCTAAAAATTCAGTGGTGATTAGGATTATTCATGGCTGAGGGATGCTCCTTAGTTCGTGAGCCACAGGCCACAGACGAGCCACACTCCGGCCACGGAGAGAAGCAAAGGGTGAAGGCTGCACACAGTCTGAGGGTTGAGGGGAGGCAACCAGCATGAAAGCAAGGCCTGTGGTCATGACCTGGAGGCCCAGGAGCAGTGTAGAAAGTGAGGTGCGTGGGGGCCAGGATATGGATTGTGTACTGGGGTGAGGGGTGAAGGCTGGAGAGGCCGCTGGACTGGCCCTGTGATGGGGAGGACCCTCTTCTGTGGACTGAGTGCACTGGGTCCCCGGGTCTGGATAATAACCGAAGCGCGGAAAGTCGCCCTGCAGTCTCCTCCCTCCAAGTAAATAGGTGTTGCTATTCTAAGCAGGCCTGTGATAAAAATATACTTGCTTTGCTTTGGAAGGGTTTTTTTTTTTTTTTTTTCTTTTTAAGCCGTGAAAATAACAGGGCAGTAGGCTGACTATTTTAGGTTGGGGCCTTTGGCTGGATTTCAAAGTCACAGCCCAAATGAGATCTATTTACGAAACAGGTCGCACTGCACACTTCGCATGCGTTGATCGTCCGTCCGGTAGAACAAGCGCAGCTGGAGGCATCTAAGAGACTCTGGGGCCCACACCCGAGCAGCAGAGTTGGAGGAAATCGCTGGCACTGTTTATGCCAGACTGTAACAGCGAGCCCAGCGACTCTCTCTGGGCCTCTGAGCCCTTCCCCACATGCCCTCCCCTCCCCTCCCCTCCCCCTCCCCTCCCCCCAACCCGCAAGTTCTCAGGGGGCGGAGCCAGCAGTCTGCCTCTCTCTCCACTTGGAGTATGGGGAATGCTCCCCACTTTCTCTGTAAATCAGCGGGGTAGGCGGCAGCGTCGGAGCCAGGGAGGAGCCTGCTATCCTGTTGGGGCCTGCCATCTGGAACTGGGCTGAAATTTTCCACCCTCAGTGGACCAAAGGGTGCCTCTGGACACTCTGTAGGGGATGGCCTGAGATGGAGTAGAAATAACCTGAGCAGACTTACATTTGAATCTTGGCCCTGGCCCTTGCAGCTGTGTGACCCTGGAAAGGTAACTTTACCTCTGTGATCCCTTGTTTCCTTATTAGTGAGATGGAGATAATAAAGCAAATCTTACAGGACTATAGGGAAGATTAAAGAAGATAATGTATTTAAAAGTATCTAGCATATATAGAGTGGCCACCAAATCTGGAAACACATAGGAATTTTCAGAATAGGTGGTTTATTGATTATACATAATAAAATTCTCTATATTTCCAGACTTTAGGGTCACCCCATGGTGATAATAATTGCTAACACTTACATGGTACTTACCATGTGCCAGACACTGTTCTAGATGCTTTACATATATCACCTCATTAATTCTTCAAAACAACCCTATGAAGTAGGCATTACATCATCCCCATTTTATAGATGAGGAAACCAAGGCTCAAAGTTAAACCACTTACTCAGGGTCATATAGCTAAAAAATGGCAGAACCAAGAATCAGACCCAGGCAGTTAACCATTACACTTTAGTTAACCATTTGCTAGAGTTGCTTTTTCAAGTACCACTGATGTCTTGACACTCAGCTAATGCTAATAGGTAAAAATAATGACAAGGACAATTATGATAATCATAAAGTCCCAACACTGCAAAGAATCTTAAGAGGTCACCCAGAGATTGTGATCTTAACCTTCTGCTTTTCTCAGTCAAGAATACACTGAATATGTTTGGGAGATTAGCAAATTTTTGCAAAGTAGCAAATTTTTTTTTTTTTTTTGCGGTACGCAGGCCTCTCACTGTTGTGGCCTCTCCCGCTGCAGAGCACAGGCTCCGCACGCGCAGGCTCATGGGCCCAGCCGCTCCGCGGCATGTGGGATCCTCCCGGACCGGGGCACTAACCCGTGTGCCCTGCATTGGCAGGCGGACTCCCAACCACTGCGCCACCAGGGAAGCCCCAGCAAATGTTTTTTGACTTTGCCCAAGCTGATAGGTGAGAAGTGGTCTCTCAGTGTAGTTCCTCTTATTTGGTCTTTTCTTACTGATTTTTGGAGCTCTCTTTATTAAAGAAACCAATCCTTTGTCTGTGAATTGAGTTGCAAATATTGTTTCCCAGTGCCATTTGATCTTTGATTTCGCTGAAGGTATTTATTACTGTGCTGAAAGTTGACTTTTACGTGGTTCAGTGTCAACTTTTCCTTTTACAGCTTCTGGCATTTGTCTAATGCTTAGAAATGCCTTCCCTGCCCTGAAAAAGCCTTTTATTTCACATGTTTTCCTCTAGAATGCCTCTAGTTTCATTTAAATCTTTCAGTCATTTGGGGTTTATTTCAGTGTAATTTAAGGTAAATTACAAGGTAGAGATCAAAACCCCCCCCTTTTTCCAGATGGTAGTAGGAAAACATCACTTTTCTTCTATATGTCTGGCATTTCCACATTTATCATGGGATAATTTCTGTCCAGTTCTCCTTGGGTCCAATTTTAATAGGAAAATTTGGCTTTAATTTGGCGTCGTTTCTAGGGCTGCCATAACAAAGTACCACAAACTGGGAGGTTTAAAACAACAGAAATTTATTCTCTCACAGTTCTAGAGGCCAGAAGTGTGAAATCAAGGTGTCAGCAGGGCCGTGCTCCCTCTGAGACTCTGGGTAGCATCCTTCCTTGCCCTTCTCTTAGCTTCTGGTGGTGGTCGGCAGTCGTTGGCTTGCAGCTGCATCACCCCAGTCTCTGCTCTTGTTGTCCCATGGCCTTCTCTCTGTATGTCTCTGTCTTCTCTTCTTCTCAGGATACCAGTCATATTGGGGTAGTACCCACCCTACTCCAGTATAACCTCGTCTCAGCTTGATTATGTCTACAAAGACTCTATTGCCAAATAAAGCCACGTTCGCAGGTTCTGGAAGGTTAGGGCCTCAACATCTCTTTTGGAGGGATACAGTTCAACCCATAACATTTGATTCCTCAAGAGTATCTAACTCCCAGATGGGGCAGCTTAAAATTTAAAGAACAAATTATAAAGAAAAACATCAAAATACAGATGAAACACTTCCGTGGCTTACAAACCTCCAAAACTACCACAGCAATAACAACAAAAATCACTAAAAATAAATGAAACATCTTCAAATAGAAAGACTTATTTTTATTTATTTATTTATTTATTTTGGCCTCACCATACCGCTTGCAGCATCTTAGTTCCCTGACGAGGGATTGAACCCAGGCCCCAGCAGTGAAAGCACTGGGTCCTAACCACTGGACGGCCAGGGAATTCCCATCAGCTTCAAAATAAAAAGCAAAGAAAAGACTAGGAACAAATGTTTGCAGTCAGTGTATGCGAAGTTAATTTCTTTATTGTAAAAAATAATTCACACATATTGATAAGAAAAAAAGTGCCAATACCCCAATAGTCAAAGGTCACGAACAAGCAAGTCAGAAAACAGGGAATGTAGATGTGAGGAAATATTCACCTGCCAATTAATGGAAGATATACAACTTAACACAATGATACAATACTTTTCTTTTTCTAATACCCGAAAGGGGGGAAAAAAATTCTTAGTCTGGCAAAGAAATTGTGAAACTGGCAACCTCACATGCCACCAGTGGCAGGACCCTTTTGGAAAAGAAGTTGGCAATACAGATCAAGGGTCGTATAAATGTTTCTTCCAGTTGGCCCGGTATAATTCTACTTCTAGGACTCTATTCTAGAGAAATCATCTGAAGTATGGAAAAAGCTCTTTGAAAAGGTAGAGGGAATTTCCTGGCAGTCCAGTGGTTTGGAATCAGTGCTTTCACAAGCTGCTTGGCTTGGCCCAAAAAAAAAAAAAAAAAAAGTAGAGAAAAGGGATATTTATTGGATCCCTGCTAAATGTCAAGCTCTTTGCAAGCTTATCTCATTAAATTCTCTCCATAACCTCCCGAGGTCAGCATTCTTAGCGCCGTTTACTGGCAAGGAAACCAAGGTTCTGTGAGGTTAGGCCTTGTCTAAGGTCACACAGGCTGTAAGTGACAGGGTGGGGCTTCCATGTGAGGTGATCCAGTTCTAAAGGCCCTGGGCTCGCGGCTCCCCATGGCTGCTTGGGAAGCAGAGCGTCCTAGTTGCTGCTTAAAGCCAGCTCCTACCCATCTGCTAAATGTGGGAGTTGGGAGAGGGGCTTGCACTGCAGGGTCTCTAAGATTTCTCTAAGCGCTAAGCTTTTGTGTATCTATTTATTGCTGTAAGTAAACCTCAGGAAGGATAAATACAGAAATGAGTAAGAATTGTACAAAAAATATTAGACACCCTTCATTTCCCTCTTCAGCTTCAGGACTTTCATCCAAGATTAATCTTTCTTTTAGATTTTCATTGTGGGTATGTTGGTGTTTTCTTTTTTTTTTTTTCCCCGGTACGCGGGCCTCTCACTGTTGTGGCCTCTTCCGTTGCGGAGCACAGGCTCCAGACGTGCAGGCTCAGCGGCCATGGCTCACGGGCCCAGCCGCTCCGCGGCACGTGGGATTTTCCCGGACCGGGGCACGAACCCGTGTCCCCTGCATCAGCAGGCGGACTCTCAACCACTGCACCACCAGGGAAGCCCTGGGAAGCCCTGGTGGGAAGCCCTGGTGGGAAGCCCTGGTGGGAAGCCCTGGTGTTTCCTTAATTAAGATTAGCTACTTGCTATGTTTGAGTACCTATTTATTCATTGAACAAATATAGTGTAATGATTAAAAATGCAGGTTCTATATATGCGAGTTCCTTATAGTAGTATTGTGAATTTTCTCTTTGTTCGAAATTATATCAAAATAAATAGTTATCTTCTTAAAAATAGAGGGGGGTAGGGTTGGACTGCTTGGATTCTGCCCAGAGCTCACCCGCCATTAGCAGCATGTCCCTGCCTAAGTTCCCTTGCGTGTGAAACAGGATGATCCTGGCATGCATCTCAGATTCAGTCATAGGATTTGTTGCCATATGCCTTACGGCATTATGCCTGAGACATAGTTAGCTCTCAATCACTGTCAGCTATTCCTGTTGCTGTTAATTTCCTTTCTATGTTGACCAACTTGCTTTGGAGTTGTTTGCCTTCCGAAACGGTTTCTGAAGAAAAGCATTGACTTTCCTGATAGAGCAAATGTGGACTGGACACCAACATTACGAGGAGTGGTCCAAGGAGGAAGATAAAACCAAAGTTGCCCAGAACCATAATGAGGAAATGAACTATGAGAAAACAATATCTAGAATTTGAAGTGTGCAAACCATATTTGAGGCTGAGAAGAGGGTTGCACACACAGGCCTGATTTCTACACATCTGGTGTCAGAAGCTTCTAGTTAAGGTTGACCTCTGGTACCATCTCTAAGTCTTTCCCTTTCGGAGAGGTAGGTGAAGGGGTACAGGCGGAAGCTGAATACCAGAGGATCCCAATAAAAAAGGCCCCTCAGTTCCCACCTACTCAAAGTTAGGAGGCCAATGCCTACTTATAAAGGACGCAGATAGTGCTAATAATGTAATAATAACAATAATTCCCAAGTTCTCACAACGTGCTGGACCTAGTCTGGTGAAGATGGCCAGTTAGGCTCTCCAGTATCAAACCGTAAATCCACAAGCGCCTCGGAGGTTGGCCAGGTGAAGCAGGCTGTCTGAGGGCACAGAGCTGCTGAGGGCCAAAAGATGCTGGGTGGCTTCTCCCTCGGTGGTCCTTCAGTTCACAGACCCTCTCCCTCTGGAAGTGTGTGCATAGCCTCCAGTGATTTCCATGTTCTAGGAGATTTCTTTTCAGAAAAAGAAAGAGAAATGACCTTAACCGACTGTCAATATTGCCAGAGAGGAAATCAACAGGTAATCACATGAGCATCTATTAGGACTCTACTACAAGTAATGGGAAAACTAACTCAATGGTTTTAGGTTAAAAAAAAGGGAATATCACACTGCATGGAACTGAAAAGCTCAGGTCTGGTTGGTTTCAGTGCTCAGCAGAGGTCAGCAAGCTCCTGCAGGACTCCACGCTCAGCTCTGTAAAGGTGTAAAGGTAGCCGAGGCATCCCCAGGCTTCCCTCGCCTCAGGGTTCAAATCCAGGGGAAAAACTCAGAAGATGTATATGGGAGCTTCCTCAACAATCCTGAGATTCACTTTGATAGGATCCAGTTGGGTCATATGTCCATCCCTGAACCAATCACAGTGACCAGGCTGAGTCAAGTGCTCTGGGAAAGGTCAAGCCCCGTACACACTATCATGTCTGAGTTGCTTGCATGTGGCTGTATTTCATTTGTTCCTCCCCCTCCCCCAACTGCACAGTAAGCCCCTTGAGGGCATGGACCACTCTGGGCATCTCTACATCTCCAGTGGCTAGCTCAGCAGGTGGCCCCCTGAATGCTCAGTAAACGTTCATTGAAATAAATGGCGCTGTAGGTAATGGAGAGTGAACTGGAGAACTGAGATGATTGTTCACATGATTTATGCAAAACAAAGCAACACAAGCACATCCATGGTCCTGAGTATCTGGCTTTCATTCTCCCTGTAGAATAGCCAAGCCAAGCCAGTGAAGAAATTGGACCCATTTTAGACTCTGGATAATGGTGCCAGTGAAACAACCTGAAATTAAAGTGTTAGTCATCCAGTACGTCTTGTTCCTTTAGATTCGCCTCAAAGCTGGAGCCACAGTTTCTCTTCTGTCTTAGTGAACAGTGAAATTGCTGAATATTAAGCACCAACTGTGTGCTCAGTGCTACACGCGGGGGGGTCAGGGTAGTAGAATATTACAAAAATAAATAACTAGATCCTTGTTCTGGAGATTGAGAGAGACCCGAGACACTTGCATTTTTTGAAACTCCCGTTATTTATAGTTTTAAATGTAGAAATGCCAAAGCAGATATTAAAAAATGGCAATGATGTGTTTTAAATGCTCATATTTAACAAACTGCTTTGTTGAATATAATGAATACGATGCTTTTAAATCAAAATCCCGTTACAAGCATAATGCAAACTAATGATGCTCTTCACAAGATAATCACAATTTACTTTAAAACTTAAATCATTGTTGTAGCTGATTGTACTTTTCAAAGAAGGCTGCAACAATATCTCCCATCGCATATGAGTTTCTGTAACCTTGTCAGTCCCCCTTCAAGAGATGGAGTCTGTGTTCCCTGCTGTTGAATCTGGGAAGGCTTGTGAATACTTCAGCCAGTGCAGTACGTATGACCCTGGGTGACCAGGTCATAAAAGATGGTGCAGCTTCTGCATCGATTGCTGGTGCTCTGAGCTGCCAGGTAGGAATTCCGACTACCCTCAGGCTGCCGTGTTGGAAAGGCCAGGAGGTGCTCAAGCAGACTGTCCTGGCCAACATCGACCCCCCCACACCCCGACACACACACACACACACACACACACACACACACACACACACACGCCTTCCAGACATCCCCATGGACGTACCAGACATAGGAGTAAGGAAACCATCTTGGAAGTGGACCGTCCAGCCCCAGCTGGTCCAGCCCTCAGCCATTCAGATCACCTCTAGCCACTGGAGTCCTTCCTCCTGAGGTCCCAGAAATTGTGGGACAAGCCATCCCTGCTAGGCCCTGTCTGCATTCCTACGCCACAGAATCTGTGAGCATAACAAAGCAGAGCACGTTTACACCCCTAAGTTCACGGTGGCTTGTTACACAGTGGGGCGACTGGAATGATAGGCTCCAGGTTAAACCTGCAGGATGCAATGGCGATTTTTAAGACCCCTCCAGGGCCATATAACCCTGCTGGCCTCTCTCCAGGGCACCTACATAATGTCTGGGGTCCAGTGCAAAGTGAAAGTGTGGGGCTCTCGTTCATGAAGCAGGAAAAGTTGCCATTAAAGGTACTAAAATGTAGAACTTTTTCCTTTCTCTAGACCTGTCTTGGCGTTCTGTATCTGCTATTAAACACCGGGCTCCCTGAGGTGCGGGGATGCTGACAGCGTGAGTGCAGACCCCAAGAGGGGCCCACGTGGGCCTCCTGGCTGCAGGAGTCCATTCCGGGGCTGGAGGACAAGGATGGTAAAGGTCGCTGGGTGGGGTTGGAGACCTGGAGGCTGGTCAGGAGGGAAGTGCCAGAAACGAAGGGAAGCAGGCGTCCAAGAACCCCTGGGAGGCAGGAGACACGACTATGTGCGAGCGGAGGCTCCATAGCCCTGGGTGCAGGCTCCGTGGTCCCATCAGGTTCACTTACCAAAACACAAATTCAGAGATGAAGTTATCAAGAATTTCAAGATTAAAAAAAAAAAGAATTTCACGATAGAGACCACAGAGCATTAAACCCCAAGTGCTGGGCCTTCTGAGTTCAAGGGGCCTTGTGTGACTTCCCCAATCTCATGCCCAGGCCGCCCACCCTGCCCCTCATGAACACAAGATAAGATGCTTTAATAAGGATGTCAGCCTCGTCCAAGCCCTGTGAGGTGGGCCTTTATTATCCCTGTGCACAGATAAGAAAACCTCTCAGAAAGGTGTATCGGCTTGTTTGCCTGGCCCAGAGGCACACAGCTAAAAGGATAAGGAGATGGAAATTCAGTGTCTGGTTCCAAACCTCAGGCCTTTTCTGCCAGTTGAAACAGTGAGAGCCTGAGAAAAGGCAGCCCGATGAGGTGTGGGGCTGAAGCAGGAAATGCACAAAAATGCAGAGAAAGGACAGAACACTGAAGGTTGCAGGTGCCAGAGGCGGCTCTGTGGAGATGGGGCCCTGGAGCTGGGATGGAGAGTAGGGAAGAGCGTTTCCAGCGGAGGGAATAACACGAGCTGCTTTGCCACGTGCTCTGGTTTCCACAAGCCTGAGAGGAGAATGGTGGCCGGTCCTGTGACAGGAGACGTCAGGCAGAGGCAGAATTTCAACAGGAAGGGGATGATGCCCTTTACCAAACGTCATAAAGGGCACTGAGGCCTGGGCTTGGGAAAGCCTTCTGGAGGGCGCGCTTAGTGACAAGGAGACTGTGGGGCTTCGTGGAGGGATGGGTGAGAAAATTGAGCCTGAGTCTAGACCATTTTTGGATAAATTTGACCCTAAAAGGGAAGAAAGAATTACGGTGGTAACTGGAAGGGGGAAAGGGACATTTGAAAGTACGGGTGTTTTCCTTTTCCAAGACCTGGCAGACTTGTCCGTTGAGGGCAGAAAGCAGGAAGTCAGGAAGAGGTGTGGGAGAGGGGATGAGGGGCAGTGCTCCCTGATCACCCACTGTGTGCCAGGGTACCTACTGCGTGCCACCTTCCCATTTCCTTTCTTCCCAATAACCCTTGAAGGCAAGTGTTTCTACTCCTACATCACCTGAGGGAGGTGGTGGGAGAAGCCCTTGGAGGCTGTGTGACGGCCATGCTCAAAAGGCAGGTGGACCCCCCAGCAGACACTGTAGGTGTGGTTGTGTAGTCAGGGCCCCTTTTATCTCCAGGCCCTGTAGCTGAGGAGCTAGAGTAGAAAAGGATGTGGTCCCGGGAAGTGTGGAGAAGCTGGTCAGGCATCCAGGGGCCCAGGCATCCCAGAGGGCACTGCCTCAGGCCTATCCCTGGAGTCCTGGGTGATTGGTGTCCTGGTGAGGGTCACGCTAAGTTTGTGGGTGAGGGGCCTGTTTTTTTTTTTTTTTTTTGCGGTACGCGGACCTCACCGCTGCGGCCTCTCCCGCTGCGGAGCACAGGCTCCGGACGCGCAGGCTCAGCGGCCATGGTTCACGGGCCCAGCCGCTCCACGGCATGTGGGAGCCTCCCGGACCGGGGCACGAACCCGTGTACCCTGCATCGGTAGGCGGACTCCCAACCACTGCGCCACCAGGGAAGCCCCCAGGCCTGTTTATTTTTAATTAAATTTTTGAGTGGGTAACGTGCTTACATGGTTCAACAGTTTGAAACTATAAAACGTTTAAGAAAAAAGATAAGAAAACTAAACAAGTAAAAATAAGATATACAAAAGAGGGGCTTCCCTGGTGGCGCAGTGATTAAGAATCCACGTGCCAATGCAGGGAACTCGGGTTCGAGCCCTGATCAGGGAAGATCCCACATGCCGTGGAGCAACTAAGCCCGTGTGCCACAACTACTGAGCCTGTGCGCTAGAGCCCACGAGCCACAACTTCTGAGCCCGCGTGCCACAACTACTGAAGCCCGTGCGCCTAGAGCCCATGATCCGCAACAAGAGAAGCCACCACAATGAGAAGCCCACGCACCGCAATGAAGAGTAGCCCCCGCTCGCTGCAGCTAGAGAAAGCCCGCGCACAGCAACGAAGACCCAACACAGCCCAAAATGAATAAAATAAAATAAAATTTAAAAAAGAGATATACAAAAGAAACCAAAGATTAAATTAAAAAGAAAAAACAAAAAAGTAACAAAGAAAGAAAAAGAAGGAAATAAAAATTATAAAAAGTTAGGCAGTGAAAACAATTTTTTCCACTCTGGTACTTCATCTACTGGGATCCCACCCTTCCCCTAGCCTGTGATCACCAGTGGTAGTATTTTGTGTGTCCTTCCCAGTTAATTTAAGCCTTTACCAGCAAATGTTTTCCTTTTCACAAAAAGTGGCATACAGTGCATGCTGTTTTATTTTATTTTATTTATTTTTTTTGTGTGTGGTATGCGGGCCTCTCACTGTTGCGGCCTCTCCTGTTGTGGAGCACAGGCTCCGGACGCGCAGGCTCAGCGGCCATGGCTCACGGGCCCAGCCGCTCCGCGGCATGTGGGATCTTCCCGGACCGGGGCACGAACCCGCGTCCCCTGCATTGGCAGGCAGACTCTCAACCACTGCGCCACCAGGGAAGCCCAGTTCATGCTGTTTTGTCCCTTGGTTCTTTTTCTTTCATTCAACAGAATTTCTTGGACATCTTTCCATATACACATCATTTCACACATTTACAAGTCCCTCTGTAGGATAAATTCCCCGAAGGAGAATTTCTGGGGGGAAAGGTTTATGCATTTGTGATTCTGATATTGCCAGATTGACTTACGTAGAGATTGTTGCAGTTTATAAGCCCCAAGTAATCTCCGAGGGCATCCAGGCCTTAATTGTTGCTGGTTTCCAAGATGACTGCACTAGGCTTTCCTGCACGTGACTCCACAGCGTGTATTGTGGTTGACCACCCGAGGAGGCAGCTCCTTACCTCCCCATTACAGACTGCCCTGTTATGGCCTGAGGGAGGTTGACTGTGGCCAGACATCCTTTGCCCTCCAGGTCTCCCCTTCACCATTCTCTCTGGGCACCCAAGGGCTGCTTGGGGTTTCCCAAACATAAGTCACACCTCTACACTTTGGCCCACATTGTTCCCACCTCCTGCCCTGTCCACCCTCCATTCTCAGTCTGGAAAACTCTGATTCTTCCTTTAAGACTCAGCTTCAAGGTGGCCTCTGCAGAGGCCTCCCTGACCCTCCCAGGCAGAACCGGTCATTGCCCCCTTCCCCTGGGTGCCCTCCCACAGAACTCAGGCAGCTCCTCGCCATTCGAGCACATTTGGACCAGCCGGTGGGGTAACTGTCTGTTTACATGGCTCTGTCTCTCCAGCACCCAGCCCAGGCTGGGCCCACACGTCCAACTCATCTGTGACTAAAATTAAACTCGCTGGAGAGGTAGGATGGCATGGAAAGGGCACAGGCGTGGGAGTCAGGCTGCTGTGGCTCCATCCTCTGTCCAGTCCCCACTGCGCCAGCCCCAGCTCCCCCTCCTTGGCTGTGTTCTGACCACACTGGCCTACACTCCTTTCCCACTCATGGCCCTTCACGTGCTATTCCAGCTGCTTAGAATGCCCTTCTCCCGACTCTTTCTCACTTCCAGTGCCCAGCTTAACTATCACCTCCTCCTGAGACAGGCCTTCCTTGGCCCCTGAGTCTGAAGGCACACTGCCCCCCATTCCTTCGTTCTCTGGTCATTCCCTTCACAGATTTACTACAATCCTGAGTCTCACTTTGATGTGTTGGTTTACCTGTTCGCTGCTTGTCTGCCCTGCTGTGACCCTAAAGTCCTTGAGGGCAGAGACTGTGGCTTATTCGCTGCCATGGGCCCAGAGCTAACATGGGGCCTGGCACATACTAGGCACAACAGAAATCTTCAGTAACTGGATGAGGAATGAACAGAGGAACGGGTCCTGACCCCCACTCCACCACTTCCCAGCTTTGTCCGTAGATTAATGACCCTCTCTGAGGGGCTCCTCATTTGAAGATCAGGCCTTTTAAGTTGTGATGTGTATTGAAGATTGTGAAAAATGCCTGATCACATGAAGAGGCTCCATAAATGGTAGCTGTTATTTGTGAAGTTTTTCTTTCTTCTGAAAAATGCACCCTTTTGGGCCAGGTTTGGAGACCTTATTGCCCATCTTTTCTGTACTGAGGTGTAACGAATGTATAGAAAACTACATACAGCCATTTCTACATACATATGTATATCTACACACTCATGTAACCACCTCCCAAATTAAGAAGTAGAACATTCCAACACCCAGGAAAGTTTCCAGGTTAGCCTCCCCTCATCCCCTTCCCCCACCAATGGACCCCTCCCATTCTTTCCCTCTTCTCTTTGACCTGAGCTCATGGCATGTCCATTCTTCAAGCCGTTTCTGACTCATTCCTTTCCCCACTTCCGTTCCTCTTCTGAGACCTTTCCTAGGAATTCTAGCTCTCCTGACTTCTCCTACCACCAAACCGGAGGTCTGCAAAGTAGGGGACATGCAACCCAGTGGAGTGCAAGATGGCCCAGCAGTTCCACTCCTATGTATATGCCTGAAAAAAACTGAAAACAGGTACTCAAACAAGTACATGTACACGCATGCTCACAGCAGCACTATGCACAAGAGCTGAAAGATAGAAACAGCCCAAATGTCCATTGACGGATAATGGATAAACAAACTGTGGTATATACTTACATACTCAGCCATAAAAAGGAATGAAGTACTGCTATGTGCAGCCACGGGGATTAACTTTGAAAACATTATGCTAAGTGAAAGAAACCAGAGCAAAAGGTCACATATTATATGATTCCATTTATATGAAATATCCAGAACAGAGAAATCCATAGTGATAGAACACATAGTGGTGGTGGTCAGGGGCTGGGTGGGGATGGGAGGGGGAGAAACTGCTTAAAGGGTAAGGGGCTTTACTTTGGAGTGATGGAAATATTTTGGAAGTAGAGGTGGTGGTTGGATAACATTGTGAATGTACTAAATGCTACTGAGTTGTTTACTTTAAAACGGCTGATTCCGGGACTTCCCTGGTGGTCCAGCGGTTAAGCCTCTGCCTTCCAGTGCAGGGGACGCAGGTTCCATCCCTGGTTGGGGAACTAAGCTCCCACATGCTGCAGGGCAACTAAGCCTGCGTGCTACAACTACTGAGTCCACATGCCACAACTACTGAGCCTGAGCGCCACAACGAAATATTCCACATGCTGCAATGAAGATCTTGCATGCTGCAACTAAGACACGATGCAGCCAAATAAAATAAAATTGTAAAAAATTTTCATGTTATGTGTACTTCACCTCAATAAATTATTTTTGAAAAAATGAAGTAGCCACTCTTACTGGTGAGCTGGGAAGTTTGAATGAGGCACAGACTCCAACTTTCTAAGCTGTGAAGTGCTGGGCAAATACCAGCTGGGGGTGGCTGAAGAAAGGAATGGCCTAGGGGTCGGCACGTGTGGTTTGCTGCTCTGCCCTAAGCAGTAATGATAGGATGATAAGAGTTAACTATGATAATTACAACTAACACTTCTATAATGTTTAATGTGAACCAGGCACTGTTCCAAGTGCTTTACATCTTAAACTCACTAAATCCTTACAACTCTTAATAGGTGAGTGCTATCGCTTTTTCATTACAGATGAGGAAACTGAGGAACTGAGGTTTAAATGACTTATCCAAGTCACAGATGAGGAAGGGGCAGAGTCCAAATTTGAACCTTGGCAGTCAGCCTCAACCCCCAGGCTCTGTGCTAAGTGCTTTTCATGTTTTATCTCATTTAATCCTGTGAGGTACGTATTATTGAGACAGGCTGGGACGTGTGATCTGGGACCCGGGACCCTTTGCTGCAGTGCTTACACCTGGACAAAATACAAAGAAACTATAAGGGACTAAAAATAACTGCGTGCATGCAGTTGGGGCAAATTATAGAGAACAAGATACAAACGACCAAAAACCCAACTGCTGCTTCTGAGGTGTCGGGAGCAAAAGCAGGGTACTTCGCATGCCCCCTGCACACAGCACCACGAGGGGGCTGGGCAGACCACCTAAGCACCCCATCCAGCCTGACCCTGGACCCGCCCCTACCCTCATCCCTTATAAGGAAACACCTCACCACCCACCTGGGGAGTGAGCTTGTTTTCACTCCCCCTTGCTGCAGCAGGGGACCCAATAAAGCCTTGCTTGAATTTCTTGTCTGGCCTCTGATCAATTTCTATTGATTAAGGAGGCCAAGAACCCTGGCAGGTAACATCATTATTCCTAATTAAAAAAAAAAAAAAATCCCTTCATGGTCCCTACATGTTCAATGCCTTCCAGTCTTTCCCCTGCATTTATGTATATTTATGTGTATTTACATATTTACATATTATTTTATTATTATGTATTTATATATATATATATATATATATATAGGTCCACATACTCCTGTCATTATCTCCTCTTCATCTTCATTTCCCTCTATTTATTTTTTTAAATATTTATTTATTTGGCTGTGTCGGGTCTTAGTTGCCACATGTGGGAATTTTCCTTGCGGCACGTGGGGTCTTTCGTTGCGGCGCAGGCTTCTCTCTAGTTGTGGCATGCAGGCTTAGCTGCCCCGTCGCATGTGGGATCTTAGCTCCCCGACCAGGGATGGAACCCGCGTCCCCTGCACTGGAAGGTGGATTCTTAACCACTGGACCACCAGGGAAGTCCCTTCATTTCCCTTTATACTGTACATATTACTACCTGAATTTATTATTTATGCTTTCTTTGGGTTTCCCATCTCTGCAAAACAGAGCTTTTGATTACTGTTGACTTCCCAATACCCAGAACAATGTGTGGTACATAATAGGCTTGCAATAAAAATTTAAATGAATGACTTGTACATGGTATTGGGTAGCTTTGTGTGCCTGTGTTTGAATGAATAAAATCATTCTGTACATGTTCTACTTTTTAAAATTTAATGTCCTGGATTAAAAAAAAATCAGTACATAGATCTAGCTCATTCTTTTTAACAGATGGATATCCTGTACTGTGTAGCTAGCACCCTTTATTTAACCTGTTTCCTATTTAATTAATCCACATTTTTTCCAGTGTTATCTCTAACACAAACAACATGGTAATAAACATCTTAGCAGGTGCCTTTTTGTGCGTATGTGTACCTATTTCTCTAGCATGAGTGCCTAGAAGTGGACTTGCTGGGAGGAATACTGTATACACTAAAATGTCCATAGATAACGCCAAATTGCCCTCCCGATATCCATTCCTGCCAGCGTTGGACGAAGGTACACAGCAGGTTTTCACACATCTTGCACCAGACTGGGTATTATCAGTCTTTTAAACTTTTTGCCAGTCTGACGGGGGAAAGGAACCCTCAATTTACAGGTGAGGAAACTGAGACTCAGAAAAGTTTAGGGACTTTCCCGCATGATGGGTTGCGATTTGCCACTTGATGTGTCCGATTCCAGGGAGGACGGGCCAAAGGTGGACACGGTCCTCTATGCTATGCGTCCTCGGGCACGTCTGGTTATCTCTGGGCCTCGCGATGCCGGCAAGCTGGCCTTCCTCCCCCCGCCAATTCTCAGGCTCCTTCAGGGCAGCCGAATCCTGGCCCTTCCCGATTGCCAACCCGGGGCCAGGGAGGACCCGCCCTACTGCCTTCACGGCTCCGAAATGGCGACCAGGGAGATGGCAAAGCCACGCCCCCTGGGAGGCGGGGCCTGAGTTCAGGCCAGAGCGATGGATATCCGAGCCAAATTTGAAGTCCGCCGCCAGGCGAGCTCACGCAGAAGCAGAGAGCTGGTGGCGTCGCAGGTCGGGAGGAGGAGCACCGAGTGGAGGGCTCGCTTGCCGGGGCCGCCCGAAGGCGTCTTCAGTGCGGGCGCTGGGGCCGCCATCTTAGATGGCAGGAGTAAGACGAGAAAGAGCGTGAGAAGCGAAGGCTTCCCTGCCGCTCTTCTTGGGCCCCGAAGAGGGCCAGCTGGCCGGGCTTTGGGGTGTGTGCCCTGAGGTGCGGAGTGCGAGAGCGACGATGCGAGGGCTGCCCGGGGCCCCGTCCCCTGGGCTGGGGACGCGCCGAATGTGACCGCCTCCCGCTCCCTCGCCCGCCGTGGGGAGGAGGAGCGGACCAGACGCCACTGCCGGACGACTGGACACAGAGGCGGCCGGGCTCCCTCAGGTAGGCTGCAGGGCCGGGCCCGGGATGCCGGGGGAGACGGGCGGCGGCGGGGCTGAGGGGGCCGGGTTCCCCGGAGGCCCGGCCAAGGCGGCGCTGACGGAGCGGCCCCGCGGCTGCCGGGCGGAGGGCCCGGGCCAGGCCGCTGTCACCCCGGGTGGCGCTGGGCGGGCGGGGGCCTGGGGCCCGGTGTCATGGCCGGCGAGCCGAGTTCCCACATCTCCACTCAGGTTTCCTAGTGTTTTGGGGAAACGTGCCGGCACTACCCCTGTATCTGGTGTACATTCCTTATATTTTGGCCACGGGAAAAACCGCCCAGAGCTGTCTCGGATCTGAGTGTTGTCACTCAGATGGGTTAATGTTTTTTTGGCCGCGGAGTGGGGGACCCGGGCTTGCATCTTCTCTCAAGTGACACCCTTTTCCGGAAGATGAGAGCAGTCAGGGACGGGAGGAGGAAATGGGTCGATGCCCCACCACAAAGGCATAGGGGCCTCCCTTTGGGTCTCAGGACTCTGCGGGTACCTAATGAGACGTTTGCGGTGCTTATACTGACGATTGGCCCCGGGATGCCTTTGGAATGAAGATCCAGGGCTCTTGTGTGTGAAGTGAGAGCCTCCAGGACGCTTCAGTTCTGCAGCTGCAGAGGCTCTGCAGAGCTAGTCGATGCCCAGAGAGAGGAGTTTGAACATCAGGAGAGGCGAGGCGGCTCTGTTCATTCATTGTTCTCTTTCAAGGGCTCTGGGTGTGCCCCCCTGGTATTCACTCTCTGGTGGGAAGAATGATAGGGTCTCCTGTGTCTCCTCGAGATGTGGCCGGGTTCTAGAGGATCACCCAGTCTAAGTAGGGAATGGATTCAGCGCACGTTCATCATTTCTGCCTGATTCGTCCTCTCCGGGCTGGAGGGAGTCTGCCCTCTGTGAGCTCCCGAGGCATGAACACTGTGCGCTGTGATTAGGATGGATTTACCAAGTGTCTTGGGAATTTGGAACAACTAGTTTTGCCTGGGGGAGTTGAGGAAGCTTGTAGACTGGAGGGGACTTTTGTGCTGAGGTTTGGGCTGATGAGTAAGTGCTCATCAGGTGAGGAGGAGGGGAGAGCATGCTAAGTTGAGGGAACAGCTGGTTCAGAGGCACGGAGACGTGCAGGAGTTTGGGGAGCAGCAAGCAGTCTGGGGTGCAGGAAGGAAGTGGTGGGAGATTAGGGTCTGAAACAAAAGTTGGCTAGCTTGTGAAGGATCTTTGTTGAAGATAGTGAACTAGTTGATTTAATTGGGATTATTTTAAACGAGTGTTGCTAATTCTCTTTTCTTGCTGATAACTTTATTTCCTCCTCCTGTTGATGTTAAAGCTGATAGTAATTGCACAGATTGACTTTGTTAAACCCAGTTAAGAACATTTTGATACGGGCTTTATGTCAAATGTTTTGTACTTGCATTGTGGTGAACGAACTGAACTCATATTCCTAGGGATTCTTGCAAACGTTTCTTCTAAAGTTACACTTGCTAACAAAAATGTTGATTTTATAAATGTAGTACACTCTACTAATATGCATTTTCAGTGGCTGTTGACAATGTAAACCATGCTCCCCAGTCATTTAGAAATTGGCAGATTATATGAAACATCTGAAAAATTGTAGAATGCAAGTGAGTATATTTTTAGTTAAGTAAATGTTTTATATAGTAAACTGTTTCTTTGGATTGATTCCGTGGATTCCAATTCTGTTATAAAGTCTTTAGCTCTGTGAACATAATTTTCCCCAAAGATCTGTATTTTGATTAACGTTTATGCTAAAGTGATTATTATGGTATTAACGGACTTAATCTAGCAGTTCCTAAATCTTTCTTGGGTTGTGATGATTATATACCACTGGAGAACCTTTTGGCTTGTTTTCACCCTTATCACTTCAAGGGATAAGCTGTTGAAAATGCAACAGAGACAGTTTGACCCAGTTGAACACTGGATACTTGGGAAAATTAACCTGTTACTCTTTCTGTTGTAAAAGCTTATCTTTTAGGTATGCGGTGTTTGTGATCGTAAGTTGTAGTGGAACTGCTTAGTCTTGTTAAACTCTTGTCAAATAGTTTAAAAGATGTGCATGCCTTCAAAATAGAAGGCTTGAGTGAAATACATTAGAACATATTTTGTGGGATTTGGTTTAGCAGAAGAAAACAGTGAGAAGCAGGTTAAGCTGGTCACTTATGATGAAAAGTATCTAAAAGATGAAATGGAGAAAGGTTAAACATTAAGTATTGTATTATAACTGCTTTGAGACTGGTTGCTTTTAGTTTAAAACATGCCGTCTGTGAAATCCAAAGTAGGAGTTTGCTCTGAAGATGAAACAACTTCTTGGAAGTTGAATTTGACTTTCAGAAGCACCAGATTATTTATTAAATGGAAAATATAATTAATAACTTGAAATTACTATTTCAAATAGCCTGTTAGTAGTAGGTGCATGATTCTATCACATTTTAATTCCAAGTAAAACTTTGTTAATAACCTATTGCTTAAAGTAGAAAAATGTTACATGGGAGAGTGCTTTTGTTTGCATGTTAACATAGTAGGCCATATATAATAATCCTGGTCTTGGGAGGAGCTTGTTAGCCAAACAGCATGCCTTAATGTTGACTTGCAGAAGAGAATTTTAAATATTGTCTTTGAAAGGCAGTGGAGTAATGTCACAGCGGGATGGGGGTTAATGAAACCACAAAATCGAGCTTTGACTTATTAAAAGGTCTTCTGTTTTTTAAATTGTGCGTGTCATGGAAGTCAGTTCTCCATAACAAATGTCTGTAGTCGGAAAATTGCTCACCTTGGCTAAATTAATTGGGAAATCCAAAGAACACTTGGGTTCATTTAGGATAAAGTTGTTTAGGATTTAGGTTGGGGTGTGTGTGTGAGAGTGTGTTTATATTTATGTATGTGTATGGATGTATAAGAATGCTTATTTGCTAAACTGACCAGGTTGAAAATGTGATACTAGATATTTGTGTTATAATTCACTTAGTATTTCTGGTATAGGGCTTAACTGCCTTGCCTGTAATCCTCAGGATAGTAATGTCTGGGTATTGCCTTAAAGTTGTGAGTAAAAATTCCTTAATTACATATCAAAATTTTCATCTTTAATTTTACGGTGGTTGAGTCATTCTGTTCCTCCTTTTCTCCCAGAATACTTGTGTAGCTCGCAATAATTTTAATAGTTAACTTCAGATCTGTTAGCTTTTCTTCTAAAACTACTCCTAGAATGTCAGTTTAACCAAGGAAAATGTCAAATGGGTGTTGTTCCTTTGTTACTGGTTTTGGCCCAGGCTATCTCAAGTCTCTTTGGCAAATCACTCAAGAAGTGTGTTAATTGCTTCACATTCCAATCAGTGTACATAGTTTTTCTTGAGGAACACTTGACACAGAGTTTTATTTTTAGATCAGATTCTAAGGGATTTTACTGGGTGGGGATTAACAACCCTAAAACTAGTTTGGAATCAAAACCTTTGTGATTTAGAAACTGTTTACATTTTTGGTTAATGAATGGGAAGCTGCAGGCAATGACAGTGTTTTAGGGAACCAAATATGTCTAATTGCTTCTGAGGACCCTTGTAGACTATACCGATGACATCTTTCTACCTGTTGGGTTTCACTTACTATGATCCAGTAGCAAGAGTAAGTACATCTTTACTGTTGTAGTCAAGATGTTGTCTCCTATTTATTTTCTTCCAGCCTGCTAGGGAAGGCAAAAGTAGTCTGATTTCTTTGAAGCTACTTCTTTCTAGGCATCATATTTGGACAAAGTATTTACCTTTCTCCACCCATAAACATTTCTGATGGAAGAATCAGGGTAGTTAATGTTTTAACTTTGATAATAGGTCTTTAAAGTTATGACATTCTTAATCTGGGTTTTATGGAGGCATACTTTTCAATCTCAGATAGCTTTTAACATCTGTCCTTTACCTAGGTTTGGGGTAGATGGAATACTGAGTTTTCCTTAGAACATGATTCTTGTTCTGTGTGGCAAATCTCATTAGGAAGCTCAGAGTTTTTGGGAGAGGCATTTCCCTGGATCCAGATAGATCATTCAGAAAGGAACTCCCATTTGCATTTAAGAAAGTTTGTTTACAGTAGGAAAAAACTAGAAAAAGTTCAAATGTACAACAGTGATAAAATGATTAAGTAAACTGTGGTACAGCCACTTATGGGGCCCTATGCTTTTCATTAACTGTGGCGTATATGAAGCATTTATGACGCGGGAAATGCTATATCCAAATGATTACAGTTGTGTTAAAAAACGAAACAGTACAGTGGAATATTACTCAGTAATAAAAAGGAATGATGTACTGGTACATTCTCCAACATGTATAAACCTTGCAAACATTATATTAAATGAAAGAAGCTAGTCAGAAAAGACCACATATTGTATGATTCCTTTTATATGAAGTGTCCAGAGTAGGCAAATCTGCAGAGAAAGTAGATTACTGGTTGCCAGTGGCTGGAGGGAGTAGGCAATGGGGAGTGACTGTGACAGGGGTTTCTTTTTTGAAGTATTGAAAATTTTCTAAAATTGATTGTGGAGGTGAGTGCACAACTCTGTGAGTATAATAAAAGCCATTGAATTGTACAATTTAAATGGGTGAGGTGTATGGTATGTAAATTATATCTCAAGCTTTTTAAAAAAACTCAAAACCTACCCATAGGAAGAAAACACATGTAGATGTTAACAATGGTTGTTAAACAGTAGAAATACGGATAATGTTCCTCTTTATACTCTTCATATTCTCTGAATATATTGGCTTATAATAGAAAAATACATATAATAAAGTTAAATTCTATTCGTGGTGTGGGCCCTTATGTCCCTCCAAACCATTCAGTCACTCTCAGATTACACTTACAACTATATTTTTGAGCTTCTTTCACCTGTTTTCTACTTCCTCCAGATTAGTTCAGGCTTTTATGCTGTATTTGCCTTGACTGTTGTTAGAACTTCTGAATTGAACTTCTTTTTCTTATTTCTTCCCATGCCAGTACACTTTTCACATTATTGCCAAATTCACTTTTTAAATGTGTAGAATCTTAAAAATTGAGTTTCATTAATTTTTTGTATAGGTAGTACAGTCACATGCTACAAAATTCAAAGAATACAGAAAGTTATGGTGTGCAGAGTAATTCTGCTTTCCCCTTTGTTTCCCAGATACCCAGCTCTTTTTCATGGAGGGAAATATGTTATGGGGTTCTTATGTTTCCTGTTTTGTGATGATACAAGAATATTCAGGCGTAGATGTGCTGGCCTTACTTCCTTTGGCAAATTGTCCAAGAGTCTCCATTGCTTTTCAGACTAAGCATACAGTTCTTGCTTCTATGTCTTGCTAATGTGGATTCCTCTTACTATCTTCAGTGGAATTCAGAAGCCATTTTTTTTTAGCACCTAAGTAGATGCAGAAGGCTAGTGTGGTGGAGGGTGAATTAGGTAAGTTCCTGCCTTCAGCGACCTTATCTAATGAGGAGAGATTCACAGGATTTCCTCACTTTTATCTGTTCCTCTTTTAAGAGTCATTTTGAACACCATCTTCTAAATATCATTTCCCGATCTTTTTCTCTTCTTCTCACTCATTGTTTCCTTCTTTGAACCCCACCTTAAAACCCTTGCATTTATTTTTCTTATGGTCTTTATCATATAGTCATTTGTGAGCTTATCCCGTTAGGTTATCAACTCAAATTAATGCTTTCTAGTCAATGTGCAAGTCCTTCTTTATTGATATTTGTGAAAAAATTTGAGAGGCTGAGGGACCAGGCCTGTGTGCTTTGGTGAAAGTATTGAATCTAAATTACCACATTTAATATTAGGTTTTATAATAAGACCTTTTATTTAAACTTAACAGGGTTTCTGTATGTACTTTTCGGTACCATGCACTGTAGACTTTATATGTATTTATTGTGACGTATTGATATTTTATTAAAGTGTTTGTTTACCTCTCATCTTTTCTCGGAGGACTGTATCTTAATCATCTTTGAATACCCAGAGTTTAGCACAGTGGCTGGCCCCCCTGATTTCAGTTCAGTTTGTTGAATGTAAGGTGCTAAATGATGTTTATTGAATTGAATTTTTTGTATAGATGTCTTACATCTCTGGCTAAACTTAAGCTCCTTAGAGCTGAGCCATGTCTTATTTATAAATCTCTAGTTCTTAAAACTTTCTCTTGATTATGTAATAAACATTAATTGCATGAGTAGAGATTCACAGGTTAATCACCTGTGGATTTAGTTCCTTCCTACTGCCCACCACACAAATGCTTGCAATTAAAAGGGTATACTACTTATTAAACTCATACTCAGAACTTTGTAACTTAGACATCTGTCGGAGGAATTACCGTGTCTGTTTTGCTTTATCAATAGAGTGCTCTGGGTTCTCACTGCCAGCTCCTTGAGGACATTTGCCTGCTTTGGCAGCTCACTCATTGGTTCAAGCCACTCTTGCCATACTGGCTATTTTCTTCTGCATTCATAGGCTTTATATGTGGAGGAAAGTTTCAGCCAGAGAGAATGAGGGGATAAATGATACTCTTCTGCCTTCCTTGATCTTAGTCTGGACTGGAATTAGAGAAGTGTGAATGTGAGAATAGATATGTCCTTCACGACTAGTATTTATCTAGCTGTCTGACAATGCAAAATGGACCCTTCCGGGTTTTTTTGGGGGGTGGTGGTGGTGGTAACTTATACAAAATATAAAATATACCATTTTAACCATATTTAAGTGTATTACTCAGTGGCATTAAGTGCATTCATAGTGTTGTGCAACCATGACCACTAATCTTTTTCCAGAACTTTTTCATCATCCCAAACAGAAGAACCCTGTAACAATTATAGAATAACTCCTCATTCCTCCCTACCTCCACCCTCTGGTAAACTCTGTTCTACTTTCTCTCTGTGAATTTGCCTAGTCCAAGTATCTCATATAAGGGGAATCACACAATATTTATAATTTTGTATCTGGTTTATTTCACTTACTGTGTTTTCAGGGTTCGTCCATATTATATTGTGTGTGAGAATTTTATTCCTTTTTGTGGTTGAATAATATTCCATTATGTATGTGTGTGTGTGTATGTATGTGTATGCTCCCATGTGTGCACACATAAAATATTTTATTTATCCATTCAATAGTTGATGGGCTCTTGGGTTCCACCTTTTGGCTTTTGTGAATATTGATGCTATGAAGTGGTTTACGAGTATCTATTTGAGTCTCTGCTTTTATTTCTTTTTAGTATATACCCAGGAGTGGAATTGCTGATCATATGGTAATTCTGTTTAACCTTTTGAGGAACTGCCAAATTATTTTCCACAGCAACTGAACCATTATATATCCCCACCAGCAATGCATGAGAGTTGCAATTTCTCTGCATCCTTGCTAACACTTGTTATTTTCTGTTTTTTGATAGTAACTGTCCTAATGGATGTGAAGTGGCTCTAGGCTTTTTTCTCACTGCTGATTAGATCAAACCAGAAGGTTAGGAAGTTGGCTGTATTTGCATCGCATGGACTTTTTCCTTCCTTATAAATGTATTTGTATACAGTGTTCTTGAAAGAGATAAATTAATTACACAATTAGTGACTCATTTTTTGAAAAAAGTTTTTTGTTAAGCTGGTACATACAGTTGTTGTAGTTACCTTCTTTGTACCCTCATTCCCCCCCACTTTTTTTCTTTAATTTTTAATTTTTTTAATTTTTTTTTCTTTAATTTTTTTTTCTTTAATTTTCTTGGCGGCCGCGTGGCATGTGGGATCTTAGCTCCCCAACCAGGGATCAGACCCGAGCTCCTTGCATTGGAAGCGAGGAGTCTTACACTGGACCGCCAGGGAAGTCCCTACCCTCATCCCCTTTTAATCTAAAATGTATTCAGTTAACCTGTAAAAGATGATTTCAGTTAATCCTGGGTGGTAAGATATAGTAAGTGAAAAAAGTAGGGTACTAAAATATGTACAATAAGGCTCCATTTTTATAAAGAAAAACATTTACATGCGTCTATTAAAATGCTACCCCTTCAAGTTCAAATACTACAATGAAATCATTCTTTAGTGTCTACCTCTTCCTCCACTTGAGCTATAAGTGACCTTTCCATGCTCCAAATTCTTATAGTTTTCTTAAGAAGTTAACGCCTCTCCGCCCCATCACCACACACAAAAAAGCTGTCACACAAAAAAAAGCTGTCACATCTTGTTGTAGGCCTCTTTGTCATCCTGAAAGCTCATAGCACATAGTCTTTGGGAAATGATGATTTTTTTCTTCTACTTTAAAAACTCTTGGAAGGCCAGGTCTGTCTTTCTTAACTTTATATTCTTCGAAGCAATTAGCAGTTGAAATAGATTCTTAGAAATTGTTAAATGATAGTGCTCCTTATACTTTTCCACTCAGTTCTCTGCCAGGTTGCAGTATACAGAGAGGCATTCTGGTTCTTTAGATTGTATATATCAGTACTTTTATGTGGTAGATAGTGATTCAATATCCATGGAAAAGAATTAGGGTAAATATTGTAATTATAGCTTTTCTCCATTAATATTTTATTCTGCTATTTAAGCATCTAATTTTGTGCGAGGTACTATAGTGGATGATGGAGTATAACAAGATGTAGGAAATGCGTATAGTTCTTTTCCTTAAGGCATTCAGACTTTGGTGTATAATTACATAGGTTACATATTCGTATTTTGTTTTTTTGCTCCTGTGGCAAAGTAGCTGGGTGTAATTTAGGGCTTTAATGATTCAATGGTCTAATTTACAGAGAAAACTTCTGCACATTTCCTTGTTTCAAGAAAATTATTCTTGAAAAGTTGATTTAAAATATTTTCTGGGAAACAAGTGATACTATCAGTTTTACAGGTATACCTTATTGTAATTGTTACTAGTCCTTAAAACAAGCAAGGTGATTGATTACCTTTGGGGGTATCATTGAAGACTAGGGAATCTTTCTGTGTATGAAAGCCATTGACTCCAGAATGCATTGTAGGAGAAATGGCCGAATCAGATGGTTACTTCTTGAAATAGCTTTGGCAAGATTGTAAACCTGGAGGAGTACCTCCTATCTTGAGGATAAATCTCAGTGTCTGTCCAATTGAGAGATGCTAGTGTGCAGAATAGTGGATTCACTTATTTTATATTTCATGTCTTTATTTTTGAGGAAAGCTAATGCTGTTTTTTAAGTCACTTGTTAATTATGCAGGACTTGCCACTGAAATTGATGCCTTTTATGTGGAACAGAAATTATTGGTACAAGGTTAAGTCAGTGTTTTCAGGCATTAACTTATTAGCAGGATGAGATGTCTGCGTGTTTTTGTTTGTTTGTTTGTTTTTTGTTTTTTTTGCAGTACGCGGGCCTCTCACTGCTGTGGCCTCTCCCGTTGCGGAGCACAGGCTCCGGACGCGCAGGCTCAGTGGCCATGGCTCACGGGCCCAGCCGCTCCGCGGCATGTGGGATCCTTCCAGAACGGGGCATGAACCCGTGTCCCCTGCATTGGCAGGCGGACTCTAAACCACTGCGCCACCAGGGAAGCCCCTCTGCGTGGTTTTTATTTCCTCTCCATCCCCTTCCACTGACTAGGCGTTTTTTACTTCATTATTACCCAGCCATCAAAATGATCATTCCTAAACCATATTTTATTTGTGCATTGATGTATTTTCATGCTTGTGTTAATGGTTTTACTTTGTAAATGGCTCTTTTCATTTAAAAATGAGCAGTTGCTGCCTAAATGAAGAAGCAATGACTGATTTGGAGATGAAAAGTAAAACTTGGGTTAAAAAAGAGTTCAGACAAAGTGACTTAAAATGAAAATAATGAAAAAGTAAGAGTTAAAAATAAAATTGGCTCCAGATGTCTTTCATTGTGGAACTGATTGCTTTAGCATAATTGTTTGGACTAGCTGATTAACTTGTTTTGAAATTAATTATCCTTTTAAAAAGTTAGACTCTTTTCTAAACTCCGGCGGCCCTGCTTGCTAACTATTAGAAGGGTAGAGTATCACATTTTTTTCATGTTCGTGTATGCTGGCCAGTCATCTGATGATGTTACCAGTTTGTGGTCAGAAATTGAGAAAGAAGGGTGAGAAAACTCAAAATATTGACACACACACCACCTTGCAGTGCATCAGAGTGCCCTTTTGAACTGGTTGGGAAACTGTAGTTAAGCCATTTCCAAACTAGACATATTATTGTTTCCTAGCTTGGACAAGATGACATTTTATTTAAGTGTTTGTTCTGTTCAGCAGAAACTTTTTATGTGTGAGGGTGGGTTTTTTCCAGTGTTGTGTGACCAACTGAATTAAAACAAAACAAAACACTTAATCCTTAAAGGAAGCTTGGAGTAATCTTGAAAAATTGATCACCCAGTCTCTCAGATGGACCAAGGCTGGATTGAACAAAGGGATGAGCTTAAAGGAGAAATCAAGAGTGAAGTCACATTATAAATACATTAAAATACGAGTAGGAAATTCCCTGGTGATCCAGTGGTTCGGACTCTTGTTCTCTCACTGCCCAGTGTTCAGTCCCTGGTCAAGGAGCTAAGATCCCGGAAGCCACCTGGTGCGGCAAAAACAAACAAAACAACCAAACAAAAAACGAGTATTCATCTATGTTTTTGCCCTGCCAAAAAAAGTGTTTTAATAACGCAGGCAATTTTAGCCACCATTCCTCATACTGAGTCTATGTTCTTGTGAGATTTTGATTGCAGTTGAAGAAAGTGAATCTATTCTTTTGTCATTCTCAATTCTCCCAAGCCTTATAGTTTGACCATCTCACAATTGAGTGTGATTGTTGTGTCTAAAGATACATTTTTAAAAAAAGGTCTGTAAAGATAATAGCTTACCTTTGTTGACTTAACTACTATATGCCAGGTTCTTTTGAGAGTTTTACCTTAATTCATTTTTTTTCTTTTTCTTTTTTTTTTAATAAATGTATTTATTTATTTTTGGTTGTGTTGGGTCTTTGTTTCTGTGCGAGGGCTTTCTCCAGTTGTGGCGAGCGGAGGCCACTCTTCATCAGGGTGCGTGGGCCTCTCACTGTCACGGCCTCTCCTGTTATGGAGCACAGGCTCCAGACGCGCAGGCTCAGTAGTTGTGGCTCACGGGCTTAGTTGCTCCGTGGCGTGTGGGATCTTCCCAGACCAGGGCTCGAACCCGTGTCCCCTGCATTGGCAGGCAGATTCTTAACCACTGCGCCACCAGGGAAGCCCTACCTTAATTCATTTAATCTTCCCATCAGCCTGAAGATGTAGGTACATTGTGATCCTTATTTTAAAGAGGAAGAAACACAGAGACAGATGGAGTAAATACCCTAAATATAGGCCATCTACTTAAGGAGAGATTAGAGAGAGAGATTTTCTGAGTTAGTTTTGACTTCATCCTACATACATCCTATCAGCACCTTAGAATTTAAATTCTAGATGTGATACAAACTTACTGTTTTTGATAGGTTTCTGGGAATGCCGTCTGCCTTATAATTTTCTTTATGACTTAAGAGTAGTTCCATTTCCTTCTTACAGACCTTAGATGATTAACCCCACTTCATCCCTGTATTACTTCGTCATCTAAATTATAAATTTATTGAGGGCCGGGATCAAGTCTTAATCAAATTTGCCTCTCCCAAGTACTTTTCATAGAGCCTTCAGAGGTATCCCTTCTGAAGAGTTGTCCTTCCTAAACTTTTTTTTGACTTGAGTAGAAATAATTACTTCCATTACTTTTTTTCTGTAAGATGATAAGGAATCACTTTGTTATGACTTTGTATGTGAAAACTTTTCTTCAAATCTTACATATTTAATTTAGGGATTTAGTTTAAAATAGCACTTTACGAAGTATTCTTCTTGGGGCTTCCCTGGTGGCGCAGTGGTTAAGAATCTGCCTGCCAATGCAGAGGACACCGGTTCAAGCCCTGGTCCGGGAAGATCCCACATGCCATGGAGCAACTAAGCCCGTGTGTCACAACTACTGAGTCCGTGTGCCACAACTACTGAAGCCTGCGCGCCTAGAGCCGGTGCTCCGCAACAAGAGAAGCCACCGCAGTAAGAAGCCCGTGCACTGCAACAAAGAGTAGCCCCTGCTCAATGCAACTAAAGAAAGCCCGCATGCAGCAATGAAGACCTAATGCAGCCAAAAATAAATTAAAAAAAAATATATTCTTCTTTCCAAAATGTGTTTCTCTCCACCACTAATCAATGTTTCATAAAGTTCTAGGAACTTTTAATCACTTGTATAAAACAATTGTGGGCTCACACTGAAGCCTTTAATCTAAAGTTTGGAGTGATTGGGGTTACCCGTCTAATGTTTTATCTTAAACATTTACCATTTAATGGGGAGACTTCCCTCTCTGGAAAGTTTTCTGTGCAAATTTTGCCAGTTCTTATGAGAATGTTTAAGATGCTTAGAATTTTATATGATAGGTAATACTCTGAAGAGTGAGCCTAGTGGAAAGATTTCTGAAATGATTTGTTGGCTTTTGTAATTTTTAAAGATTCATTAGACGATTAAGTAATCAAAACTGAGTAGACACAAGTCTTTGGAATAGTGTTAGTGTTCTGATCAGAATGGCTGTTGGAGTTATTAAAAATCAATGAACTAAGTTTATTTCATTGCTACCATTTCTCCTACTCTATACTCTTAGCCTATTTTCTAATTTTCTGATTTACCAGGAAGATACAGAGTTAGAATATTTTAATTAACTGATTAAAATATAAATTGACATGTACTTCAGATAAAGTTGTATACCATATATAGTTAATAGAGCTACTTCTAACTGTATTTTACTTAAGGAACAGTGAAAGAGGGTATTTTACATGTCTTTTAAGCATTGTCACTGTAAGTTGTACATAGCATTTGATTTATTTCTCTTTGATAGTAAATCTTGTCTAATTTCTCCTATCATGGGGAAAAAAATAGGTTTTTTGAGGAAATGATAAATCCAAGCAGAGAGAGAGGTGTTTTCCAAAAAGTTACATTGGTTAATTGTAGGTAATTTAGGAGCGTGCTGATGTTACTCACAGGTTCCGAGTTATAGACTAATGGGTAAAGCATCTGGAATTATTACTCCGTGCAGTCTCTGCAGAGGATCTCTGGGAATATCGAGACAATTTGCAAAGATCAAATGAACAAGATAGCATATGGCCAGTGTTATTCCCCCAAGTAATGTGAGAGCTAAACAGTTGATCTGTATTTTGCAACCTGGGACTTAATTTTGGAAGACAGTACCAGTAGCGGTTAAGAGCTTTAGGCTTTTAACTCAGAAAAACCCAGGCTGGAGGTGTAAGGGCTATCTAGGAGAGTTCCTGATTGTTGTATATCATGATAATAGGGAACATTTACTGTCTCAGGCCAACACTGTGTGTTTCACGTGTTATTTAACTCTCACATATTATAAAACATGCTGAGTAGAGGAGAATGAAATACAAGTAAATCTTAAGTTTAGGTGTCGTAAATCAAAGGCTATTTAAAACTATAGACACCGTAGTGGATTCAGGTCAGTTATACCAGTCGTAGTCTTTTAAAGCTCTTGACACCAGTTCCTCCTCCTCCTTTCTCTGCTTTCAAACCAAGGAGAAACTCACAGCAGCTAGATAATATTACAACAGAATTTTAACTCTAGGGCAGTGCTCAGGTTATTTTGATGTATAGGAATTCTTTTGTATTGACTAATCTTCAGAAATAGTCATGGTTTGTAGTTCAGCAGTCTTCTAATTACATGGAGATTTTATTTTATCTAAGCTGTATTTATTACCAACTCTGGGGAGAAAAATTTTGGATTGAAGATAAAGAAGAATAACTTAAAGGCAATTTACAAGACCAGTGCTCTAACCCCTGAGCTACAGAGCTGTAAAAAGCAATTTAGACTTCATTATTTTTGTCTTGAATAAGAGCTTTCTGAATAAAAGATTATATATTGTGTAATATATTTCATACGTTATTATATATTATATATTATTATATATTTCATACATTCTCTATTCTGTATCATTTAGTGGATAAGAAGAAAGGTCATGTGAGAAAATGCATTAGTAATACAACCGCTCTAAGGTAAATCATTTATTATTTAGAAATGAGATAAAAATCTCTTAAATATGAAGTAAATTTAAATTGCTTATGATATACAAAACATATTTTCCTTTCTTCCACATACAGGTCTGATGCATCACTTATAAACAATAAACAGTAATTATTTCAAAGTAGTGTAATAGTAACAATGTTAAATGATTATTTTTTGTGTTTTAAATCAGTGTGTTAAAATAGAGCTGTAATTTAAGAGTCTGAGGACCTGAATTGTTTGTTTTGCTTCCCTTACTGTCACTAGATCTTTTGAACTTCACATTTTCTTTATTTACAAAGAGGAATAATACCTGCTTTTAGTCTGTTTAATTCTAACAGCACTATGAGATAGTGGAGAGGAATAAACTGTAAAGTTCTGTGAAATTTTAAGTTGTCCTGTTTGAAGTAAACTATCTGCAATCAATCTCAACCACAGAATGCATTGCTGCATTCTCAGAAACTAGAGTTTAGGTAGATTAAGAATTTCTTTAAAATCTCATTCAACGCCAAAGTGCTAGCTGCCATAGGTGTTTTTTGCTCTACCACTTTAATAATATTTTTGAATGAAATAAAAGATAGTAGTATTTGAATAAAAACTCAAAAGTGAGGGCTTTTTTTAGACTGATTTTAAATGCTGATTTGCTGAGGCACTTTGAAGAAAATTCAGAATGTCTCTGTGTGAAAATATTTACATTTTGTGTGTGTGTGTGTGTGTGTGTGTCCGTGTCCCTAGTCAGGAGGGGATAGTAAAATTTATTTGGCTGTTTGGCTTGGCTGAGGTAGGGAGAGGGTGAAACAAAGTCAACCTTAGCCCCAAGTTTGCCCAACTGCCTCTTGACTCTTTTAGGCAGAAGTTTTAGGACTTTTTGATTCTTGCACACTGAACTCCTGAAGAGCTTCCTGAATTAATCAGGGTTGTTATAATTGGTTTTTCTTACCATGGTCCAAAGGTGTCTAACCCTTCGGGAGAGTAACTGTGACAAGACAATGGGTGAGGAACGTTGAGTGAGTGCTCTGCTGAGGTATCTCCAGAAGTTGATAGAGTAACATTTCCAGTCAAACATGTATGCCTCAGATTAGGCTTTAAGGTGGTAGATGGGCCTTAAGCATAGGACTCAAATCGCTTAAAAAAATTATACCCTAAGTACTGGTATTTTCATAATTGTGGTCTTATCAGATTTGACTTGTCCTGAGGCTCTTTAATAGTACTTTGTACGTGTGCTGCTCCCTAATAATCTTGCACCTGAAACAGTCTTGCTTTCAAAATGTTTTTTATAGCGTCTGGTAAAGTAAAAGAGCAAAAAACAAGACTCTCCCAGCATAATGAATCTCTTAATAATTACTATTTTATTAATCTGGTGCTATTTATTCATTTTTAGAAATGCCTCTGAATGCAGCAGTTCATTGAAATTATTGCTAGAGCTGGGTCACAGGGTGAGAAGGCTGAAATGAATGTGTTGCATTTAAAATGCCTTTATCATGACCTGGTATTCTTGATTTTGAGTTTAGAATAAACTATTCAAGTGTCCTTTGTACTATCACTTGTTAGGAATTGTACTAGGAAATAACTTGATTTCTCTGAAATTCTTGTCAGTTTTCACAAACATAGTATGGCCCTTATATTTACTACTCTCTTACTTTGTTTGCATATCCAAGAGTGTCCCTTCCTGCTATAACCAGTTTCTCAGTGTTTTGTGTAGATTGGGGCATGAGAATTGTGGAAAGAGTGCTCAGAACTCTGCAGACTTTGGAAATACAGTAAAGCTTTTTGCCTTAGCTGAGAGAATGTTTGTGACTTCTCTGTTAATGCCTGGGAGTTGAGTGGTAGGTACTGTGCTCTTACTGCCCATTTGATTTGTTGCCTGATGACAAAAGTGCAGTATTATGAGGAGGATTTGTACCTTGCTTTACCAGTGTTTAGACTTTCAAAAAGATAAACTTATTTCTTGAAAGTGTAAGATGAAAATTCTGTTTGTTCTCTTTCTTCAGAGCTTCCTGCTTGGCTGTCCTGGTGCATATTGTTCATGGAAACCCCCAGGAGTGTGTTCTTGATTTTAAGAAATATGAATTTGCTGTAAAAGCTGAGTTTTTCTTAAACATTCCTATAGTTCAATTATTTAAAAAAGAGTTTGAGAACTTTATCATTTTAATCATCTAATTAGGTGTGGCATGTAAAACTTGTTGACATTCAACAGTCACTTGTTTTTTATTCATTGAGAAATCGGCTTCATCATTTACTAAGATGGAGAATTAGTTTTAGGGCTACAACATTATGGCCTATGGTATTTGGCCCATAGCAAATACAGAGAAAATGGTGACTACTGTCTGATTCTAGAATCGTTTGCAAACCTGATGTGAAAATGTAGCAGTTTTCCCAGATTTTAGCTTTTGCACTTTCTGAAATTGCTGAAAACTAACAAAATTTTAAGTTTGTTTTCCTCTTTAATTTTGCTGATCGGTTTCATGGTTGACAACTTATGTATATGAGGAATATTTTAGATTAACATCCAAGAATCTAAACTATAATTTGGTTATGCTTAAGAAAGCATTCTTGTTTTGAGACATGTACTCCAAATATTTGTTAATTATTGTATTTCCTTTAAGCTGAGCGATCCCCTCCTTCCATCTGAAATCCTCTTTCTACACATTCTTTTGCATTCTACATGCTCTTAGGCATGTTTAAAAACACACTTCTACATTTCTTTAGCAGGGGCACTGTGGTTTAAAACGACGTTTTATTTTCAGTAGTGTATATTTAGGACAAATGGATGTGTGTGTAGGTGGAACACATTTACAGTTTAGTGTGACAGAGCAGGTGAACAAGAATGGTGCTTGGTTTTATTTTTAAAATAAAACAACTATGAAGAAAAATGCCAAACAATACTAGTAAATCAAACTTTGGAAATAACTCAAGCATAGTAGAATTACATAATGGCTTCAGCTGGCTCTAATCAGCTGGTTTTTGTCTGGGATTTCTCTGATGGAGCTGCTGTAATGAATTTAGCTGACTGCCAGCCAGCAGTTACACTGTGTCGATTCTACAGTTGCAGAATTCCACAATTGTCAGTGTTCTAGTCCTAGGGTGTAGCCCCTCAGCATAGTGTGGTTCATAAATGCACTGATGATTTCTGTTAGAACTCAGCACCCATTGGACCCAGGTGCCAGCATTTGTTACTCATTCAGGATGTGTCTTTAATGGCCAGTTGTATGCTAGACACTGTTAGAGGTGATGGGGTTTTTAGGATGAACTGAACTTAGCTTCTTGGAGCATACTATCTAGTAGGGTAGGCAGACAATCATTGGCTAGGCAGATATCTAATGTAATTTCAAAGTATTAATTAGATGGTAATAAAGTATGAAAACAACAAAGCTGGGTAAAGAGAGAAGAATGATGGGGAGGGGCAGGATACACTTAAAACAGGATGGTCAAGGTGGTCCCCTTTGAGGAGTGACATTTGTGTGGAAACATGATTGACGAGAAGTGACTAGCAACGAGAAGGCCAGTATGATAGAAATAAAGTGAACAAGAGAGAGAAGGGTAGGAGATAAGGTGAAGAAGGAAGATAGAGGCCAGGTCGTCATGTAAGGCCTTGTAGGTCATAGTTAAAGAATTTGGGTTTTATTTTGAGTGTGATAGGGAACCAGTCACACTTAAAATAAGGATTTTAGCAGAGCAGTAGTGTGACCAGATTTGTGTTTTAAGGTTTTTCAGTAGAGAATAGATTTAGAGGCTTTGGGAGTGGACATTGTGACTCCTGGTGTAATCTAGGCAAGAGAAAATGGTGCTTTAGGTTAGATTGGTTGGGTTGGGTTAAAGTAGTTGGATTTTGGAGGGTCTGACAGTACATGATGGATGATTAAATGTGGTGGGCGAGGGAAATACTAAAGGAATCAAGGATCATATCTAGGTTACTTTGTTGTGTGGATAAGCACTATTATTACCGAAAATAGTAATATAGCTATCGTGTGGTAATAGCTGTCATGGATTAAGTGACCACTGTGTACCAGACAGTGAATTTTTCATAGTTTGTAGTGTTACATTTACTACTCATAGCCACCTCTTAAAATATAGTTGTGCTTACTTTACAGATGAAGAAATTAGGCTTAGATGTTTTTTGCCGAAGTTCACACAGCCAAAAAGGTTACTCATCAACAGGTCTCTTTGACTTCAAAGTGCAAGCTCAGTTTATTTAGTCGTTCAACAAGTACTCTTCTAGGAGTTAAGTATACAGAGGTTATCAAAGCTGAGTCACTGTTCTCATGGAGTTTAAGAATTTATAATTTGGGTGTTAAAAAATTTTACCGTAAGAGTCTGTACAGTTTTGTAGACCAAGTGTGTAGGAGGACCTTGCTTACAGGAATGTTGGATTTTTGGTAGCCTTAATCTTCTGGAATGTAGCTTTGACCATGCACATAAGCCTGTCCTGAAGCCTTTTCATTACTCAGTAGGCTAGGCCCTTTCTAGCCTAGTAGGCTAGGTTCTTTCTCTTCTGTTGTGCTCCTTAATACATAGGCTTGATTATCTCTCTCTCTCATATCGGGTTGTCAATAGCAAATGCTGAGGAGTAGGGGAGTCCATAGAGGTGTAAATACTATCAAGTCAGAAGTGGCACTGGCAACCAGAGTGTAAGAAATACCTGAAGAATAGAAAGGAGACACAGAACTCTGTTGTCTGTTACATTCATTATCATTATTGTTTTGAAACTTTTCCATCAAACTACCACTAAAATTAGATTAAATGCCTACTCTTTAAACCTGAAAGTTCTTTGAAGTCATGTTTTATCTTAAATCTTTGGTTTTTGAATTTTACTTCAAAACAGGTGTATTATAAAAATATTTTAAAATATTAGTTACGTTATTAACCTCCGTCACTCAAGTCTGAGTAAAATTGTTTTCTTAGGAAAATCTACTATATTTATATTCTGTAGATAGCCAGAAGTTACTCATAGTAACTTATAAATCATTAAGAGAAAGTTGAAGTATAGTCTGTTTGGAAAGCTAGGGAAGGATATTCTATATCAGAAAAGTTTAACATATGTTAGATTTTCATGGCACTAGAATCATCATAATGTGTTAGAGCTAGAAGGATCATTATAGGTCATCTCTTCCAACTCCATATTTTGCAGAGGAGGCAGGTAACTTGAGGTTATGTGGATTAAATGAAATAGCATATAAACACCTGTCTGCTCAGGGTGTTGCGTAGCTCATAGTAGATGCCTAAAAGATGCTGGGTTTTGTTTTTCTTTATCTGT